>NC_043966.1:44098056-45298056 GCF_902148855.1 Sphaeramia orbicularis
TAGCGTTGTTGCCTCGCAGCAAGAAGGTCCTGGGTTCAATTCCAACCTTTGTGTGTGGAGTTTGCATGTTCTCCCAAAGTTTGCATGGGTTGTGCAGGGGTACTCCACCTCCTCCCACTATCCAAACACATGCACTGATAGGTTAATTGGTCAACCTAAAATTGCCCATAGGTGTGAATAGGAGGTTGGTTGGTTGTCCCAATCAATCAATCAATCAATCAATTAATCAAATTTATTACACATTCTTTTACAAACAGTCAAAATTGATAATTTATTTACAAAATACATTTTGTAATAAGACATCCCAGAAGCAGTCCTCAGCTTATAAATATGAAACCTTAAACATGTGATGAGAGACACAATTTACAATATAATCTTTAATAATTTAAGATGTTCTAAATAACTACAAACATATTTTAAAATATTTACCTATCTACCCTTAGACATGTGATAAGAAAGACAATTTACATCATAATTAGGGCTGGGCAAGTTAACACGTTATTACCGCGTTAATGCATTCATTAAATAACGCCAACAATCTTTTTTTTATCTCACGTTAATGCCGTTTTATTATTACGATTACGTTTTATTATTATTATTACTCATATTATTCCACCTCTGCTTGTGTGCGTGTAGCGATTAGCTCGGCAGACAGACAACAGGTTTCCCAAGAAAAGCCGGACGCCGAAAACTTCTCTCCAAATCTTTTACTTGAGGCTGACTGTAAAACTGAAAACATTCACACAAAATATGTCTCAGTTCTGTTCATTACCTTAGTACATTTACATGGCATTATACATTTAAAAGAATGGGAAAAAGATTGCTAGCTCAATGCTAACTTGAATGGGAAATTCCATAGACACGCTAACGATTAGCATTTACAGATTAATTTAAGATTTACGTCTTTTTATCCAGCAACAAAGGTTCACATCAGAGATATTTTATACTATTCATTCTTACAACAACTGAACATAAAATACTCACAGGCAAATATTTTTCAGGCCATACAAACTGAGTGAAAGAAACGTGTCTGTTAGTTCCTTCTTATGTCCGAACTGACTACGGTAACACCGCAAGTACAAAACATACGTTAGTGCAACTTATTACAACCACTAGAGGGCCCCCTTTGCTTGCTTTTAACAACTGAACATCACATATTATTGGGCTTATTAGTATTAGTACTTATTAGTGGGTTTAAGACTCCTGTCAATCACTCACAACTGGAAATAAACTGGTGGGGACATAAACATGGAGAAAAGTACCGATCTTTTCCTTGGACATTTTCATTTTAAATGTCTTCAGATGGTGGGGTTGAGAAGGACACAGTTGTTTGTAAGCACTGCAATGTCAATTTTTTATTTTTTTTATTTTTATTTTTTATTACCGGAGTACTTCCACTCTGAAATATCACTTGAAGGCAATACACGCTGTTGATGCTGGCAACCCCCCCCCCCATGCCCCTGATATAACATTGCAATTAATTGTGATTAATCGCAGAAATCTACGCGATTAATTGTGATTAAAAATTTTTAACACTAATTATAATCTTTAACAACTTAAGATGTTCTAAATAACTACAAACACATTTTAAAATATTTACCTATCTATCTAACAATGATTCATTTCACTTCCTTTCCCTGAGTCCTATTATAGTCAGGATATTCCAATATTCTCAGGTAATTTAATAGCCAGACATGGGGCTTTATCCACATAAATAAAGAGTTTACATGATTTGTATATCAGCCAGTTTGGGTTTGAGTTTGGGTTAGGCATATTTTTGAAGTAGCTCTGTTTGTTTATGTTTCCTTTTTTTTGTTTTGTCATCCCTACGACCTTCTCCTTCGCCCATAGGTAGCTGGGATATGCTCCAGCACCCCCCACGACCCTAGTAAGGATAAAGCAGGTTGAGAAAATGAATGAATGAATGAATGAATATATTGTTCATGTGTGAGGTAAATATCCACAGTATGATGCTAATGGCTGAGCAGTAAAACCCAACATTACCTCACACAATACGCAGGTAAAGAATCCTCATATTTCACAGACACGTCTCTGTAACCTGGATATATCCAATTGTATTCAGCTATAAATAGATACGTTAATATATTTCTGCTGCTTGTTTACAGGGGCTCTAGGGATATCAGAAATCATAGCAAAGTTACCCATTAGCTCGCAGGTGTCAAATGCTGTCACTAGGCAGGGTTCATGAAAGCTGGCCAATTAGAAGAATGGCCTTTTGGGCTTTTATTTTAATTAAAGAAGCTTCAAGCAAAGACGATTAAGGTCAAGACATTCCACTGAACAGTTATTTCCTGTCTCAGTGTCACACGGGTTTCTTCACCATCTCATCCCTCGAGGAGATTCACTGCAAATTCCGTCCTATTCATTCCAAAGGGGGCATTTGACAGAATATGATATCATTACAATAATGTCTGAAGTACGAAGTCAGTTATTTATTTATTTTCTTCATTCAGCCATTTACTTTTTTTTTTTTTTTTCCAAACTACATTTTTATTTATTTATTTTTTTTTTTACATATTATTTTTCAGATGCACACATCAAGACACAGGTGTCCAACATACAGCCCGTGAGCCAAAACCAGCCCACCAAAGGGGTCCAATCCGGCCTGTGGGATGAATTTTTCAAATGCAAAAATTACACTGAAGATAATAACAATTAAATGTGTTAGAATCATTTTAATTCAGGTTTCACATAAAGACCAGTTCAATCTCCGGTGGGTGAGACCAATAAAAAGTGCAAGTTTTAATATTTCATACTGTATATATAATTTATTGTGACTTATTTTATCTTAGGATCCACATATTTATTTATTATTGAAATCTATCGTTTTTATGCTGTTTATTCTATGTATATGTTTGCACTGAAGGAGCTGCTTTTTAAATCTCATTGTACATAGGTATAGTGACAATAAAAGCATTCTAGTCTATTCTAAATATTATCATCATAACCAATAAATAAAGACAATTCCAAATTTTTCTCTTTGTTTTAGTGTAAAAAAGTAAATTTACATGAAAATGTTTACATTTACAAACTGGCCTTTTCCAAAATAAAATGTGAATAACCTGAACGACTATGAACAACCTGAAATGTCTTGAGAAGTAAGTGTGAATTTAATCATATTCTGTCTGTTATTAAATGTTTTGTGTATTTGTAGATCCACTGTGATCTGTAAGTTGAATTGTACATGTGTAAATGATGAACTGAGGCATAATATTGTTAAAATTGCAGTTATTTTTCTTAAGACATTTCAGGTGGTTCATTTTTTTTTTTTTTTTTTACATTTTTAAGGACATTTTTGTAAACATTTTCATTATGTAATTTTACTTGTTTATACTGTTATTAGTTTACTGATCCAAGCCACTTGAGTTCATATAGGGCTCTGAATTAAAATGAGTTTGACACCCCTGTTTCAAGAGTAAATTGATTTGATTCGTCTCACCAATACACTTTTATTGCACCTGAACACAAATGTCATCTAGAGGATGTCAAAATAAACAAGAAAATAAGATGTAAGCCCTGTTTTGCCTACATTCATCTATCTGTACACTGCAAAAATCAAAATCTTACCTAGTGTATTTTTCTCATTTCTAGTCCAAATATCTCATCACACTTAAAATAGGGACCTATAATGCATATTTCCAGGACACTATGTTTTATTCTTGGGCTTTAATAGAATGCATTAAATGATTTAGAGTTAAAAGTACATCAGACAAACCCGAACTGAAACAGGCTCTGTAAACTTGAGGAAAACATCTTCGATACAAAGATAACACACTGCATGTGTCACCAATGCCTTGAATTTATTCATTTCCTGCCTCCTTAGTAGCAGAAGGGTTGAAAATATCATACACTGCAAAAATCAAAATCTTGCCAAGTGTATTTTTCTCATTTCTAGTCCAAATATCTCATCGCACTTAAAATAAGACATAATCACCTAAAGAGTAACTTTTCAGTGAGATATAAGAACTTATTTTTAGACAATAGATCTTGAAAATCTTATTTCAAGAAATCTTACCAAGACATTTTTCACTTGTTCCATTGGCAGATTTTTTGCTTGAATTAAGCAGTGTTTAAAACACTATATATATATATATATATATATATACACACTGAACAAAAATATAAATGCCCCACTTTTGTTTTTGCTCCCATTTTTCATGAGCTGAACTCAAAGATCTAAAACTTTTTCTATGTACACAAAAGGCCTATTTCTCTCAAATATTGTTCATAAATTTGTCTAAATCTGTGTTAGGGAGCACTTCTCCTTTGTCCTTTGCTGAGATAATCCATCCACCTCACAGGTGTGGCATATCAAGATGCTGATTAGACAGCAGGATTATTGCACAGGTGTGACTTAGGCTGGCCACAATAAAAGGCCACTCTAAAATGTGCACTTTTACTGTATTGGGTGGTCCAGGGGGGTCAGAAAACCAGTCAGTATTTGGTGTGACCACCATTTTCCTCGCACAGTCTTCTTCATGAATTCTCTGAAACACCTTTGGAGATGGCTTATGGTAGAGAAATGAACATTCAATTCACAGGCAAAAGCTCTGGTGGAGATTCCTGAAGTCAGCATGCCGATTTCATGTTCCCTCAAAAATTGTGACATCTGTGGTATTGTGCTGTGTGATAAAACTGCACATTTTAGAGTGGCCTTTTATTGTGGCCAGCCTAAGGCACACCTGTGCAAAAATCCTGCTGTCTAATCAGCATCTTGATATGCCACACCTGTGAGGTGGATGGATTATCTCAGCAAAGAAGAAGTGTTCACTAACACAAATTTAGACAGATTTGTGAACAATATTTGAGAGAAATAAACCTTGTGTGTACACAGAAAAAGTTTTAGATCTTTGAGTTCAGCTCATGAAAAATGGGAGCAAAAACAAAAGTCGTGCATTTATACTTTTGTTCAGTATATATATATATATATATATATATATATATATATATATATATATATATATGTATATATATACAGGGTGGGGAAGCAACATTTACAATATTTTGAGGCAGGGATTGAAAGACAGTGTATGACCAATTAGTTTATTGAAAGTCATGAGAATTTATTTGCCACAAGAAAACTGACATAATAGAAAATGTTTTTATTCTATGTGTCCTCCTTCTTTCTCAATAACTGCCTTCACACGCTTCCTGAAACTTGTGCAAGTGTTCCTCAAATATTGGGGTGACAACTTCTCCCATTCTTCTTTAATAGTATCTTCCAGACTTTCTAGTAATAGTTTTGCTCATAGTCATTCTCTTCTTTCCATTATAAACAGTCTTTATGGACACTCCAACTATTTTTGAAATCTCCTTTGGTGTGACGAGTGCATTCAGCAAATCACACACTCTTTGACGTTTGCTTTCCTGATTACTCATATGGGCAAAAGTTTCTGAAAAGGTATGGATAATAGTGTTAGGTCTGATTATGACATCAATATATGTTTGGTTTCAAAACAATTGACGTAGTGCCTGCTGAGAAAAAACAACTAAATGTTCATTGTAAATTTTGCTTCCCCACCCTGTATATACAGGGTGTCCCATAAGTCTCCATACATAGGAGACATAATACATATGATTCTAACATGTATTTCTTAATATTTCTTCTTTATAGTTCTTCAGCAGTGGAGGACACGCATTGAAATGTGTTCCCGACAAAATGGCAGTCATATAGAGCATATTATATTAATAAAAAGGGTTTATGTCAAGTAATGTTTATTTTTCCTATGTATGGAGACTTATGGGAGACCATGTTTATTTATTTATTTATTTATTTATTTATTTATTTATTTTTATTTTTTTTTTTTTTTTTAATTTTGACTATAGGAGTTAGCAAAATGGTAACACTATCTAATGTGCCCATTGGCAGAAATATGGCAACCTACTTTATATGTTTGTAATTAGCCCTTAGTCTCTTTGAACTATTTTGCGTTTAATATACTGGGTTTTTTCTGTTTGTTTGTTTGTTTGTTTGTTTGTTTGTTTGTTTTTGTAATTTTCACTGTTCCATTGGCAGATTTTTTTTTTCTTTAATTAAGCAAAAAAATAAAAATAAAAAAAAATATTGAATGAAGCAAAAAAAAAAAAAATCTGCTAATGGAACAAGTGAAAATTATTTTGGTAAGATTTCTTGAAATAAGATTTTCAAGATCTGTTGTCTAAAAATAAGTTGTTATGTCTCACTGAAAAGTTACTCTTTAGGTGATTATGTCTTATTTTAAGTGTGATGAGATATTTGGACTAGAAATGAGAAAAATACACTTGGTAAGATTTTGATTTTTGCAGTGTATGATATTTTCAACCCTTCTGCCACTAAGGAGACAGGAAATGAATAAATTCATGGCATTGGTGACACATGCAGTGTGTTATCTTTGTATAGAAGATGTTTTCCTCAAGTTTACAGAGCCTATTTCAGTTCGGGTTTGTCTGATGTACTTTTAACTCTAAATCATGTAATGCATTCTATTAAAGCCCAAGAATAAAAAATAGCGTCCTGGAAATATGCATAATAGGTCCTCTTTATGTAACATTTCTGGGAATCATTTGATAAAATGGACATTAATAAAAGGGCAGGATGTTCCATTTTCCTATTTCAAGATTACTCAGCATAAAAATCATTCAAGGCTTCCACTGAGCGACCTCATTCAAATTGCAACTTCCAGTGCATTGTGATGAATTAAAGTATGAGTAAAGGGAAATCTGTTGACTTTGTAAAAGCCTTTGCCTGCAGAAACATTAGTAGAAAAACAACTCTAAAGCCATCCCAGGAGAGGCACAGAACAATGTCATTTGTAAAAGTCATTTGGTTGTCAGAAGAATCAAGTTGCTTGTTTCATTCACTTCTTTTATTTCAGTAAAATAAACAGTGAAATGCAAAAACGAACACTTTTTTTTTTTTTTTTTTTCTTCTTCTTCTCTTGGTACTTAAACTAAGTTGATTACAGGACTGTGAATCGAAGCTGAATAAAGCTGATTTTCCAGTAGGAGTGAAGCTTTGTGTCACAGAAGGGCACTTGATCCAAATGATTTCATCACTCATGTATGATTTTAATAAAGTTAAACTGACGCCTCACACTGCAGCTGCTCTACAAAGCCCTCGATGAATCAGCTGATGACCACTCAGTCAGTATTGTTAACCAGCTTCACCCCCCCCCCCCCCCCCCCCACTCTCCATGGTATCTTTAACAGATGATCCTTTAATATTCTGCAGTTCTTTGATAAAACCACTGAAGCCATGTTAAAACACAGTGAGAAAGTAATTTGCTGTTTTTTTCCCTGTATAATACCGTACTATATGAACATCCATCCAGCTTAGCAATGCTCTTATTTCATAAGGACAAAATATATGCATGGAATCTATAACTTTATGCAATATTTTACAAGTACGCGTGAACCTATCTGTACAGCTATTTTATATATACACTATCTGAAGTCATGTGCAGACAACAAATTGACTATTACGCTTTGGCTTTATTACATTTTGTTGTATATACAGGGTGGGGAAGCAAAATTTACTATGAACATTGAGTTGTTTTTTCTCAGCAGGCACTACGTCAATTGTTTTGAAACCAAACATATATTGATGTCATAATCATACCTAACACTATTATCCATACCTTTTCAGAAACTTTTGACCATATGAGTAATCAGGAAAGAAAACGTCAAAGAGTGTGTGATTTGCTGAATGCACTCGTCACACCAAAGGAGATTTCAAAAATAGTTGGAGTGTCCATAAAGACTGTTTATAATGGAAAGGAGAGAATGACTATGAGCAAAACTATTACGAGAAAGTCTGGAAGTGGAGGAAGCAACAAAAAACGTACCAAAGCTTTTATTAAAGCTCTCAAATCCAAAATCCTAAAGGATCCAACCAAATCCATGAGAAAAATGGCAATTGAACGGGAGGTAGACAACAAGACCGTTAGAAATGCAGTAAAATATGATTTGGAGTTAAAATCTTACACAAGAACACCAAAACACTTGTTGACAAAAGCAACAAATCCAACTTCAGCAATTTTTGGGAATCATGTTTATGGCCGCCTTCTAGCCCAGATCTAAACCCTCTGGATTCTGCTATTTGGGGCGTTTTAGAACATGCTACCAATAGAACATCACACAGCAATGTCGACTTTCTTAAAGATACTATTAAAGAGGAATGGGAGAAGTTGTCACCCCAATATTTGAGGAACACTTGCACAAGTTTCAGGAAGCGTGTGAAGGCAGTTATTGAGAAAGAAGGAGGACACATAGAATAAAAACATTTTCTATTATGTAAATTTTCTTGTGGCAAATAAATTCTCATGACTTTCAATAAACTAATTGGTCATACACTGTCTTTCAATCCCTGCCTCAGAATATTTAAATTTTGCTTCCCCACCCTGTACAGTGTATATATGTATGGATCAGATATGGATCAGATCAGCATTATTGAACTTTTCATAGTTAGGTTTCAAAAGTACCTACATCCAGGTGCGCGGCTACCAATTATGGGCCCCATGAAAGCATAAACATTATTGACCCAACAGAAATTGACTATCTTCTCAAACTGTCGGACTGAAGAGAGACAGAGAGAAGGTGGGGGGGGGGGTCTATTTTCTAAAAATAAGTTCTTATATCTCCCTGAAAAGTTACTCTTTAGGTGATTGTGTCTTATTTTAAGTGTGATGAGACATTTTGATGAGAAATGAGAATAATACACTTGATAAGATTTAGATTTTTACAGTGGGAGCGGTGATGGTTCCTGAAGGTTTTCATGTAACCAGTGTAGCCAGTAATCTCTTGAGAAGATTTACTAACTGTTGTAGTAGTAGTATATCCACTGGTAATACTTGTTATATAGTAGTAGTAGTATTAACAGTCATGGACCTTTGTTCTGGTTTTTAGTAATAATACTAACATCAGCTGATCTACTTTTGACAGTTCTAGTTCAGTTATCTGTGCATCCATGCCCCCCCCCCCAGTCTCTCTATCACTCTCTCTTTTTCTCCTCCTTTACTCTCCTCCAGGAGTCAGGGTCTGCTCCAGGTTTCTGCTGTTAAAAGGACGTTTTTCCTTCCACCGTCACCAGTCACAAGTGTTTGCTCCTGGAGGATTCTGTGGGTTTCTGTAAATTGGCTTCAGAGTCTGGTTTAGACCGCCCCTATATGTAAAGTGTCATGAGAAAACTTTTGTTATGATTTGGTGCTATATAAATAAGATTTTATTGATTAACTCAGGAGTGTCAAACATGCGGCCTGGGAGCCAAATCTGGCCCGCCAAAGTGTCCAATCCGGCCCCTGGGATGAATTTGTGAAATACAAAAAGTACACTGAAAATATTAACAATCAAGGATGTTAAAATAATTTTAGGTCAGTTAATTCTAAAGTGGATAAGAACAGTAAAATACTATCATAATAAACTATAAATAATGAAAAGTGCAAATTTGTCTCTTTGTTATAGTGTAAAAAATGTAAAATTACACAAAAATTAAGTAAAATGAGTGTTATTTTTGTTACTTTCATGGTGTTAATTTAACTCTATTTCAGTTAAAGGACAAACTCTGACAGTGTAAATAATAAATCCATATGGGTTAATTTAACCCAGGTGGGTGAGTTTATGAAGGGCGGCTGTGGCTCAGTTGGTAGAGTGGGTCGTCCAATGACCAAAGGGTCAGTGGTTTGAATCCTGGCTCCGACGAAGTTGTCGAAGTTGACCACGTGTGTGTGTGTGTGTGTGTGTGTGTGTGTGTGTGTGTGTGTGTGTGTGTGTGTGTGTGTGTGTAATTCTAAAGTGCTTTGGGCACCATGAAGGTGACGAAAATGCGCTATATAAGTTCAGTCCATTTACCATTTATGAACTCTTGTGAGTGTTGGTAGTTAAATCAGTCAGTGTTAAGTTAACTCAGGTTTCTGAGTTAAAAAGGCAACTCTGGCATAGTGTTAAATGATTAACTCCAATGAAAATGTTAATTTACACCAGACACCTTTCAAAATACCTATGATATCAAAGAAAAATGGGAATTGGAATCAAATACTGTTATAGAAGACGAATTGTGGGACAAATTATGTAATATTAGTCATAAAGGCATCAATAGTCAGCAGTGGAGGGAATTTGATTGGAAACTCAAGACCAGATTTTTTCCTACTCCTTTGGTTATATCTTATTTTGTCGAGGATCCATCTACGGCTTTATGCTGGAGAAATTGTGGAAAAACAGGTGACCATACACACGTATTTTGGGACTGTCCGAGCTTGTTTATATACTGGAAAAATATCAAAGAAGAAATTGAAAGAATTGTAAAAAGAGAAGTCCCTTCAAATGTTTTGTTCTATTTACTTGGAGTCATACCGGTCAATGATTTTAATGCAGATCAGAGATATATTTTACATATTTTACTACTGATTGCTAAAAAAAATAGTCACAGTAAATTGGAAGAGTGATAGAATGGAAACAAAGACTGAAACAAGTGTACACTATGGAAAGAATGACCGCATCATTACAAATGAAAATGGATCTTTTTAAGCAGAGATGGTTGAAGACTCTTTGTATAATTAAACTTTTTGGGTTGTTAACGAGAATTGCTCTTATAAGCCCTGACATGAGGTGTTTTGTATTTATATAGATGTGTGCATATGTATACAAATATATGAATGTTTCGATACTTGGCAATGTATCTATAGATGTAGTGTAGTGTCTGCAACATTTATAATACTATGTGTTGTAATTTTTTTTTTTTTTTTTAATTTTAATTTTTATTTATTTATTTATTTATTTATTTGTTTATTTTTATGTGTGTCTTGTCCCAGATGTTTTGTTCTGTTTTGTGTTGTGCAAAAATCTAAATAAAAAGTTCAAAAAAAAAAAAAAAAAAAAAAAGTTAATTTAACTCCGCAAAGTGTGGACCTATATAAACTCTGAAAAAGAGTTAAAATGAACTCTGTGGGAGCTGATTCAACTCTCCAATTTTTGCTGTGTGGTGAGGATGAAGCGGCTTCAGAAAATGGATGAAAGAGGTCATTATCTACAACGGTATGGATTTGCTCGTACAGTTGAGTGACTGGTCCTACTACAGCTGTGGATTAACGTGTGAAAAACCAGGGGAGAACAGAAGAACAGTGAAATGCAGCGGCTGTGTGGATGTGACAGTGATGGTGTCGGCTGCAGCTTGATTCATGCTGGTATGACCACTGAAGTGTGTGGCCTGCCCTGCATCTGTCCGCCCACCCAGCTTTCCCTCCCCAGTTCTTGGCTGTGTTCAGGGTTGTACGTGACTCCCTGCCAGCTGCTGGCCGCCTGTCGCTCAGGGCGCAATCTTTACATGCAGATGTCTCCACCTACCACTGGCCATGGACAGGATACAGCTCTGTTATCAATTAATCATGAATACCGCATTGCTCTGTGCCACGAAGAATCAACTGACCTCTCAAAAATCAGACACTAGCAGTAATTGGATGTAAGTAGTAGCTGAAGGACTTCACCGAAACATTCAGATCTGTGCAGCCTCCATCTTGAAATTTCTTTTATGTACATATTATTACACATTATTATTACACATTATTTACATAATACATTTTTTTTTTCCTTTAAACTGTGAAGCGCTGTGCTCACTCAGCGCCTTGAACAGACAGACCTTGTCCGGAGCGTGTCCATGTAGTCCATTAGCTAGATCTCTTTTTAAAACATTATTGTTGAATATGCTTGTATCACATGCTTGAAACCAGCTGAATGAACTGAAATGTTTAACAAATATGAAGTAGTTCTCTTATAACTACAATATCAGCTGACAGAAAAGCAGATGTTAACTCTTTTAGGACGATTGTGTCTCTGGTGAATCATTTGCGCAACTGAGAAAATCCAAACATCATCAGAAAGCTAATTGGGAGCTTTCTATAGTTTTTTTTAAATTTTTTTTTTTATCACATTAGGGTAGAGGCCTGCATTGGGCAAGGGGTAGAAGTGGGCGGGGCAGAGAGCAGCAGAGTGCAGTCGGTGTGAGAGATATCAAAGATTTTTATTACTTTTAGAGTTTTAGTGAGGTTTTAGCGGTGTTTCTGCACAGAATTCTTGAAAATAATTGTATATAATAGCGATTGTGCTGTTTTGGAGTGTTCCATTAGTGTGTTTTTGTCATGTTTCACTGATTTTTACCTCCGCCAAGGAGGTTATGTTTTTGCCAGGGTTTGTTTGTTTGTTTGTCTGTCTGTTTGTTTGTCTGTCCGTTGGTGTGCAACATAACTCAAAAAGTTATGGACAGATTTGGATGAAATTTTCAGGGTTTGTTGGAAATGAGATGAGGAAGAAATGATTAAATTTTGGTGGTGATCGGGGGTGGGGGGGGCCCACGGGGGGGGGGGCACTGATCGTCAGTGTGCAACATAACTCAAAAAGTTATGGACAGATTTGGATGAAATTTTCAGGGTTTGTTGGAAATGAGATGAGGAAGAAATTATTAAATTTTGGTGGTGATCGGGGGTGGTGGGGCCCACGGGGGGGGCCACTGATCAGCCTTGGCGGAGGTCTGCGCTCTCCGAGTGCTTCTAGTTTTCACTGTTTTTATCTGCATTTTTTCGGTTTGTATAGTTCATTGATGAATGACTAGCGATAACTAAACATAAGAGGCTGTAACATGTTGTAAACATTTTTAACCCTTTCATGCACAAATTATGAGAACCTTAATCAAATTTTTTTTCCTGAGTGTTTTTATTTCTCTTTAGGCAAAAAAAAAAAACAATGTGATAGAAAATTTTCTTCTGAAAAATAAATAAAAAATAAATTAATAAAATAAAAATAATTAAAAAAAAAAAAAAAATACATTAAAAAAAGTAATAATGACAAAAAAAATTCTTATGAATCTATTTTTCATGAAGTTGCAAAAATATCCCCTCAGCTGGACACCACACATTTAATTTTTGACAAACAGAAACATGTATTTACTGATAAATTGTGTGAAAACTGTGGAGAGGGCTTGTGATTCTGGGGGTTTATCCTGAGGAGAGATCTACATAATGTTACCAATTCATGTCAGAAAAGATATGTAGTGTCTTAAAACTTTAATAAAGATATGTGTAAAGAAAAAACAAAAACAAAAAAAACAATGAAAAGAACAACAAACTCCATGAATATACAAGAGAACAGCTGTAGAATAGCTGTCCACTGGAGTGACCACTATGCATGAAAGGGTTAAGCACTTGTAAAATAGTTGAAAGTCTATTTCTATAATCTCATAAAATGTCATTATGCACGTTCACAGTTGTTTTCCATATTAAATACGATAGAAATTCAAGTCTGTTTTTGATGTTGTTGCTATAACACATGGTTTTAAAAGCATTTATTACATATAATATCAATGGCAGTTATGGAGCTAGTGGAGGACATTTCAACAGCAATAGACAATAGAGATTATACTACAGGTGTTTTTATAGACTTAAGCAAGGCTTCGACACTACTGACCGTTCAGTGTTACTACAGAAAATGGAGAGATATGGTATCCGAGGTATTGCGAACTCCTGGCTGAAAAGTTATCTCAGCAACAGAAACCAGTATGTATACATGAATAATGCAAATTCTGAAAGGAGAATAATAACTCATGGAGTACCGCAAGGCTCTGTATTAGGGCCCAAATTATTTATTATGTATATAAATGACATTTGTCAGGTTCTAAAAAGCCTCAAATGTATTTTATTTGCGGATGATACCAGCCTCTATCGCTCCGGCAAAGATTTAAGTCAAATTGTAGATACAGTTGAAAAGGAGCTTGCTATAGTAAAAGATTGGTTCATTGTCAATAAACTATCATTAAATCTTAGTTAAACCAAATATATTATTTTTGGTAAAAGGAAAAATAACAAACTAGTTAAAATTAAAATTAAGGACACTGAAAATGAAAGAGTGTCCGCAACAAATTTTTTAGGCATTATAATTGATGAGCAGTTAAATTGGACAAAGCATGTAAACTTACTTAGATCAAAAAATAGCCAAAATTATTGCTATAATGTATAAAACCAAAAACCTTCTAAATCAGAAATCTCTCCATATATTGTACAATTCTCTTATTCTTCTATAACTATTGTGCAGCGATATGGGGTAACAACTATAAATCAAATATTAATTCTATATTCTTACTTAAAAAAAAAAGGCAATTCAACTTGTCAATCAAGCACAGTACCTAGCTCCAACAAATCCCCTATTTATCAAATTAAATGCTGTAAAACTACACGATCTGGTTGACCTTAATACTCTTATTATAATGTATAAAGCCCATGAACATATGCTCCCCGACAGTCTACAGAAGATGTTTGAGCTCAGGCAAAGGAATTAGAATTTAAGGGGAACTGAAATCTACAAGAAAATTAAGTGTAGAACAAACATAAAAAGTCAGGGGTACATCTGTGAAATAATCTGGAGCAAAACTTAAAAATGTCTTCTTCAATCTGTGCATTTAAAAGTATGTATAAATCCACTATAATAACAAAATATAGAACATTAGAAGTACGCATAAAATAAGATATTACAGTTAATTGGTTATCATGACAGGAAGATACTATCATATTTATTGATCATTGTATTTGGAGGAAATATTTGGGGTGGATATATATATTATAGTTGATATTGAAAACGGTTGATTATTGCAAATCTGATTGTGTATGAGGTGACTAAAAAAAAGTGTATATGAATGGTTTTTATGGGTGTTTTGTGTTATTGTAAAAAATATACAGAGGAAAATGTGTGTAAACAAAGCAAAGGAGGCAGATCTAGTTTGATTATTAGTTTGTAAAAAGGGGGTGGGAGTCAATAAGTTATACTTCTTCCCACTCCTTTTCGAGCGCAAAATTTTTTTTATTTATTTATTTGTTTTGACCATGTTGTACGATTCTTTGTTATCTGATGATTCTATGTGCTCGTAATAAACTACTACTACTACTACTACTATAATGGTAGTCATTAAAGGGTTCCTGACCTGCTGCCCTTCTGCAAAGACCTGAATGGTCACAACTGTTTCCAAGCAATTATCAGCGCTTTCACTTGAAATGTCCATGTCTTCACACTTGAATGTCATTACCTAAATAGCAGGTTAGCTAATAATCTAACATGATTTGTTAAACATTTGCTGATGCAGATGCGCACTGCTTCAGGCTTTCAGAATGATGGGCTGTGCATATACTGTGCAAACTTTACTGCTGGCTGGTTGAAAATGAGGGACTGAACTTTAGATGGTCTGTGCAGCAGTTCAGTTAAAACCACCAGTCTTTCAGTCTGTGGTACACTTCATCAGCTTTAAGGCAATTACTTAAAACAAGGCCGAGTTCTGAGATGCAAGGAAGTTTCCAATAAAAATCACAGCTTTTTCCCACAGGCCAAAAGCAGCATAAACCTGTTCATCACATATCTGTCCATCTGTTACTGGGATTAATCATGACACACAATCATCAATCATAGGTGGTCCCCAAAACTCCCATGCCATACCAGACCCATAGTAAGACGTGTCATCACTGTAGTGGAGTGTCATGACATGATAAGAAGACCGTCCACCCGTCTGTCCATCCATCCATCTTCTAAACTGCTTAATCCTCGAGAGGGTCATGGGGGTTCTGGAGCGTATCCCGGCTACCTAGGGATGAAGGCGGGGTTCACCTTGGACGAGTCACCGGATCAACCGACAACCAATCGCTCTTACAACAGTGGCACCGCTACCATAGCATAACACAGGTCAACAACAAATTTATTGTTTAAGTTTTTTGAGCTGATTTAGGATAATTTTGGTGTGCTGAATCCAAAAATCACATTAATTTTGCTCAATCAGGTCAACTTTCTGAACTATGCTACATATTGGCTTTTTAACATTTTTTGCTTTTGGCCCGGGTGGTGAAGACAGCACAGGGGATCGTGGGAAGGCCTCTCCCACACCTGGACTCAGTGTATGACAGCCGGTTACAAAGGAGGGCTGGTCGTATAGCTGCAGACCCCACCCACCCAGGCCACAAACTGTTTGTACCTCTTCCCTCAGGAAAGAGGTACAGGAACATCAGAACCCACACAAACAGACTGAGACACAGCTTCTTCCCCAGAGCTGTGAAATCCATCACCCCACTTCCTCACACACCCAGCCCCCCATACACAGACTGAGTATCAACTCCTGCAGACACACACACTCTCTCACTGCACTGCAAACCTGGACTACTTAAAGGCGGCCTTACACTGTGCGAGTTTAGAGACGATTTCTCACTCGTGCGACACTTTCTGGGATCGGGCCAGATGTGCCTCTAATCGTGTGTCGTGCTTCGTGCAGTGTACATGGGGTAAAGAGAAGTGATCAGCACCTCACGACCACCTCACGACCAGCAATCGTGTGTTCGCAAGGAAAACAGAGCTGTTTGAAATCCTGCTCGCTCCTCGTGAGCGTATCGTACTGTCACAGCACTGCCACGAACCGATGTGCCTCAAATTCTCACACTGTGCATGCGCGAACACAGACGCGTACAGTAGCATACAAGCTAACAGTAGCTGGCTATTGTCCTAGTGCAGTTTAGCTGTTGCAGCTTACCTCTAGTTCCTGGATGACAGCCCATACTGTCCACGTCTGGACAACCAATGCCTGCACCAAACACATCGTTGTCTTTTCTTCTTTTTTGATTCCTCACAGATAATGGTACATATTACCAAAGCAGCTCGTTGGTTTTTGTTTAGCACTACCATTTCGTGACTCATGCCAGTGCACAATCGCCTATATGCACTTTTACGGATTCCTTGGTATTTTAACGTTGTATTTCCGGATACAACACTCAAACGTGTCGTGCGTCCTGTGGTGTATGGTCCTACAGTGTGAGCAGTCAGGTCGCATACGAGCGTCGGTCCGTACAGTGTGAGAACATGAATCGTGAGCCTGACCGTACGACTGATTCGCACAGTTTGAGATGGAGCTGCGTGCAACGATCAAAATAATCGCACAGTGTATGGCCGCCTTAAAGCTATACTTACCGATGTGGCATTTCTCACAGCACTTAGTAAAAGTTTGAACATGAACAACCCGCCTCCCTCCAAAGCCCTGCCCCCTTCCCCTTGCCTGTGCTCTGATGCTCGCCTCCTCTCACCTGATACGCGCGGAGGAAGCAGAGGGGCAGGTCCGGTCCACTTCGGTGTGTCCGCAGACCCCTCCCTCAGTAATCAGATGCATCATCCACCTGCCGCGGGCCCGCGGCCCGTGTTCCATCAGTAGACCCTGAATTTAAGGGTCTGGTCTGTGCAGTACTGGGTCAGTGTCTTCACTGCACCACGGAGATGAGATGCCGAGACGATGGGCGCGCGCACTGTGAACACGTGGCCTCCGCGAATTTTTCCGTGGACATTTGAGGTTTCATAGTCCATGTATTTATCATCTTACATAATCCTACATTGTGTGACACTATGTACATGTACCTGTATGAGTCCCACAGTCATAAAAGCTGAGCTTTATGCAGACCTGTTCAGTCCAGTACAGCTGACTTCCGGACTTTTATCTCCATCCTTCATTCATCAGACTCCTGTTTGTTCCCCTTAGTTGTTGTTTCTGTTCATAAATCCGTTTATTCCCTTCCACATGAGCATTTGAGTTCTATCCACACATCCTAGAAAGACTGTGGTCAGTGACAGGAGAAGCAGTGCGAGTGATGCGTCAGATTCAGAGGTACCCGTATAGGATGTGGAGACGGGGATAATGGATCGGATGCTGGACGGCCGTAATGAATGATTGACAGGAGGCTCAGTCAGGTTCGGCCAATTATTTTATTCGGACCGAATAAAATGATTGGTCAGACTTTTATCAGAAATATACGAGAATTAAACATTTTTGAGTTTCAATACCTGGTGGATTTCTTTTACATTTTAGTTTAACACACGCTTATTAGGAGCATTTTAAGATGACAAAAGAAAAGTGTAAAAATGCCACATCATATGGTATAGCTTTAAATGCCATGGTCACTTTAAAGTTTGATGTTTGCACTATGGATACTTGTCACTTTATTTTATTCTATTTTTCTATTTACATATTATATATATATATATATATATATCTTAGATGTGCCTTTTATATTATATGGGTGTACATATGTATGCCTAATGCCAAGAGCTGCTGGACGAAATTTCGTTGTGCCTCACATAATGACAATAAAGATTCTATTCTATTCTATTACATTTATGGGCATTTTCACATCATATGATACAAAATTCTTTCATATTTCTTGCAATAAACGAGTTCTGAAGATTTTACTTTTGCCAATTTATGATTGTTTTTTTTTTGTTTTGTTTTTACAGGTGAATGAAATGGCTTCGACTAGAAGATCTTGCAAAAATAAGCCTGACGTATTCTGCTACATCTGCGGTGAATACACCATTGTACCTAACAGGAATCAAGTCATAAGTTTCATAAAGTGTACTTACCAATCTTATTTTGGTACTAAACTTGGTGACCAAGTTGAAGTTTGGGCGCAGATTGTGAGAAGATCAAATTTTTCAAAATCAAATTAGCAAAAAAACCTGACCTGATTGAAAAAAACAGATGTCATTTTTGGATTTAGCGGTGCAAAATGGTCCTAATTCAGTTGAAAAAACCTCTACAACTTGCAAAAAACATTTTTTTGTAACCCAGTGTAATCGTTATGGACCCTACAGAAATCGAAATTCATTGTCCTCTCAATCTGTCGGACCGAGGGGGGGGTTGTATGTGAACATCCATGAACAACATCACTTATGATACCATGAAAACAAAAATGAAACTTAACATGCAGTCACCGTTCGCCTCCCGACTTCTACATCTCTCTTCTACAGCGGATCTTATACGAAATTTTCACAACTTCTATATCCACTCGGCTCCCTTCACTGCTCCATGGGCACCCCACAGACACTGGGACCCATGAAATTGTCATGTTTACCTCCCCTTATCGTCACCCTAGCAAATAAATACTGTATATGACAAAGATAAATAAAGAACAGTGCAAAATCACATATCCCTGTTTATGTAGGGTAAATTCTACGGAAAATTTTACATCAACCAATTAACCTACTATTGCATGTCGTTGGATGGTGGGAGGAAACTGGAGTACCTGGAGAACCCATGCAAACACGGGGAGAACATGCAAACTCCACACATAAAGGTTTTAGTGTCAGAATCAAGGTTATAATAGTTTTGGATTTTTCATCATAGTTTACTTTAGACTTTTTTCCCCCTCTAATTCAGTTAGTTTAAATACGTTTTTAGAGCAGGTTTGCTAGTTTATATTAGTTTTCGTTATTTTCTAAATGCTTAGTTTTAGTTCAGTTTTAGTTTTTTCCTATCTTTTTATCTTCTTTGCTGCCGTATTCAAATAAATATCATACGGGACTCTGCTGCTTTCTCCCAACTTTAGTCTCCATGTTTCCAGGTAGAGTGGGGACCAGAAGACGACTCTAAACCACAAGTGACGAGAAGTGACGGACTGTCAAATGTCATATGGTGCCAGCAGCTAAAATTGCTCCAGGGAAATAAATCGATTTCATATCAGTGCGACATTAACAAAGACGAAATGAAGGGAATTTTATCCGGAATTTTTATACGTTATAGTTAGTTTTGTAAGCACAAAATACAGTTTGAGTTAGTTAACACTTTTTCTTTTAATTATAGTTTTTATTTATTTCAGTTAACGAAAATGTTTTTACAATTCTAGTTTTCGTCATTTCGTTCGTTTTCGTTAATGATTATAACCTTGGTCAGAATTGAACCCAGGACCTTCTTGCTGTGAGGTGACAGTACTTAGACAGACCATAGGTTTACAAAAAAAAACAAAAAAACAATTAGTTCACCTTCTATTAAAGGGTCTAAATCAGGGGTCTCAAACTCATTTTCTTTCAGGGGCCACATTTAGCCCGATTTAATCTCCAGTGGGCCGGACCAGTAAAATAATAGCATTATAACCTATAAATAATGACAACTCCAAATTTTTGTCTTTGTTTTAGTGCAAAAAAAAACCCATTAAATTATGAAAATACTTACTTTTATAAACTATCCAAACAAAAAAGATGTGAATAACCTGAAAAAATTGAAATTTCACATGAAAAACAAATGCAATTCTAACCATATTCTGCCTCAACTTATCATTTCTACATGTGCATTATGGATCAGATCTACAAAGGCACTAAACACTTAGTAATAGGGAGAAAATTGTTAAAATTGTGCTTAACTTTCTTTATATATTTCAGGTTGTTCATATTTGTTCAGGTTATTCACATTTTATTGTTACAGGATAGTTCGTAAATGTAAATATTTCCATAATTTAGTGTTATTTTTTTGTACTAAAACAAAGACAAAAATTTGAAGTTGTAATTATTTACAGGCATAATGTAACATCATTTTTTTCACATCAAACCCAGAGTAAAATATGGAAACATTATTTTTTGTAGGTTATTATACTATTATTTTACTGTAGATCATATTGGTCTGTATGTGGAACCTGAACTAAAATGAGTTCTACAGCCTTGACTGTGGAATTTTTGCAAATTCATCCCAAGGGCCGGATTGGAACCTTTGGCGGGCCGCATTTGGCCCCTGGGCCGCATTTTTGAGACCCCTGGTCTAAATAAAGCAAATGTTAATGTATTTCTAGAGAGAAGTTAAGTTTGTCGATTGGAGCTGCCCATCGCTGGTTTTAAACTTCAACATACTTCCACATTGCCTTTGAAGATGTGGAGGTTGTCCTTCAGTGTCTCTGTAGCAGAATACCAATATCTCAAAGTACTGCACTGAGTATGTGAGACAATGGACACATTTCGCATTTAACTTTACCAGAACAGACACAACCCGAATGGAAGTCGCTAATGCACCTCCAAAAACAATTTTTTTTTTTTTCACATCATTATGCATTTTCTGTGCTTTGATGTTTTAGGTAATTCGTCCGTTTTCTTAACTTGACAAGATAAGAGGAATGATAAACAAAAAAACACATGACTTTGCCACAAACGGAACAAAAAGAGTAAAAAGGTCAAGGCATTAGTGCCCTTCTTATTTACTCCTGCCAATGCCATAGTGAAGCCCTAAATAAAGACACAGACTAAAAGCTCCAGAGTTCTGCTCTTTACGTGTCTTGACTGTTTCTGTGAATTCATTTCGACTTTATTGTGTTACATACCTCGCCTAAAACCACATCTCGCATTAGGGACAATTAGGCTTTTTTATCAACTTAGAAGTAAAAGCATCTTTAACATTTCAGACAGCATCTAAAGACAGCAACATCGCCGGTTGAGGAATAAAACTGACTTTCTGCCTCCTACGCACTCTTTACTTCTCACAGATTTTTTTTTTTTTTTTTTCAGCTGTTGGGAATGCTTTTGTGCTCTCATTAGGCTTCCACTGTGATTTCTTTCGGTGAGGCATCTAAACAGCGGGTGGGAGCATGGGAATACCTCTAAAAGGTGTATCCATACAATCAAGAACAAATTGGAGACGGGGCTTTGAGATCTTGTTCATTCAAAATATCAGAGACAGCATGTCAGGGATAAACTCTATTTCCAAGACAAATAACTACTGTTTTTGTGATCATCGTTACTGCTGTTGTAAGTATTGCACTGCACTACTGAACAAACAGGAAGTGTGTTGTTTGGCCCAGTGGTCGAGAACTAGACAGATTGTTCAATCAGCCTGTCGTAAATATGAGGTTTGTGAACATGAATACATGTTTTCCTGACTATCAATGGTTGGTAAGTTACACAAGTAACATTGATTTGAAGCTTAACTTTCACCGTGTCAGTTACCTAGCAATTAGCATTAGCTTATCCATTACACCCCTGTGCAATGTGATATCATGAATTGCGTACAGATAACACGCCACTTTTAATTGGCATGTTACCTTTACGCATTATGAGCTTTCAGCATGTATATTTACACCATGTAAAATAACACGCCATTAGCAGCTAGGGTTAGCGGTTAGGGTCAGGTTCAGGCAGTGGTTCTCAATCTTTTTCTGTCGGGGCCCCCCTTTGGAGCACGAAAAATCTCCAAGCCCCCCTCAAGCCCAACAACAATTTACCTGTGGTGCATTTATAACTTTTATTGAAAGAAACATCAATATTGTTCGAATACTTTTTGCTTTTCCTTGAATAATTTGTTGTGCAAATTAAATATAACTTTGATTTTTGATTGAACAATATAAATGACCTCAACAAAACTGCTCCCTGAGACATTATTTTTCCAATTAAAAATAGGAAATGTGTAATTATCTTACAACTATGACAATAAGATAAATTTTTTTGTGGAACAACAAACAAATTTTGGTAACAAAGATGAACATTTTAACAATATCAGTGGCTGCAATGAGCATGTTTCCGTTGCATATCTCAGAACATTAAAGTGCAATCTGTACAAACTGTGCAAAACCAGAAACATTGCACATTTTTCTTTTCCAGTCCAATCCTTGTCCATTGTCCAAACCTAAACTCTTGCTCTAGTCTAGTGACAGATCACTATGGCAGTAGATTTGTTTGTTGTATGTCCCTAAAATGAGTCCAGGGGGCTCCAATGCTAAAACATTAGTTCCACCTGATACATGTTCTAACCTGAAGAAAAAAAACAAAACACCTAGGAATGATCCCATGCCCCCCTTGGAAAGCCTTTGTGCCCCCCCGGGGGGGCCTGCCCCACAGTTTGAGAAACACTGGGTTTAGGGTTAGCGATTAGTGCGATTAGCAATTAGCGTGATTACTGGCTAGCGCATTGACACGCCATCAAATGGCATTAAATAACATGCAAAAGGATGAAAATGCATACGTATAGCACTCCGAATGCAATAAAGTGGCATCACATACAACGCAATTTCATGGGTTCAGTTTTCCTTGTGTTTCCCCCAGTTTTGCAACTCCTAGTGATAATAGTGAGAATCAAAATGCAAATCTGAAAATTAATAGATGACCAGATGGTAGTCACGCCCACTTTTTACAGCCTATGTTTCGGTCTGATCTGCAATATTTAGGGTGCAATTTTTGCCAATTAAGTATACTGCATTTACTGTACAACAGAGTCATATTTCACATATGTACACATGCTGTATATCAAATGTAAAGTGAAAAATTACCCCCCCCCCCTCCGCCAACCCCAGCTGTCAAACATTCAGGTGTTAAATCGATAGAGGAGCAGCAGAACAGAGGCTTTTTTCTGTAGATAAGATCGTTTGGGTGGTGCTATTTTTAGAAGCAACAAGAAGGGAGAGAAAAGAAAGAGAGAGAGAGAGAGATGGCAGACAAGACATCACAATTCTGCAAACGTACGCGGATGCGCATGCTGATCGGAAAATGCATTGTCTTGACTTCTTTTACAGTTAATCGTAGTTTCTTCTCTTCTTCTACCCACCTTCCTATGTTTTGTTGTGACACTAGAAGAAAAGTGTACAAAGACTGACTGTTCTTGTGTAATTCTACTTTTGATTAAACAAGCCATGGAGCCACTGAACACAACAGGGACTAGAAAACGAGAAACAAAACAAAAAAACGCATAATCATCTACGAGGAAGACATTAAAAACATTTGGAATAATACAGGGGAATGTATTAGCTGACAGTTTACCACATGCTTACCGTCAGTTTATGATTTTATTTCTATGTTTTTATTTTTCCTTTTTAAATTACTATGTTTTTGCTGCCAAATGAGGGTAAGAAGTCATTAAGTTTGTTCAAATAGTCATCATTAAACATCTCTCAAACAGAACCCACACTTGAAATTCAGGTCTTTAAAAACTAGCGCTAAACACAAGCTAGTTTTTATGTGTCTCCTGGAGTGATTGCAGAGGTAGAATTAGTAATGATTTCCTTAATAATAGTATTCCTAGTCTTCAAACTTCTTCAAAGTCAACTTCAAAGTATAAAATAAAATTAAAAAGTCAAGTTCATATTTAATGGAAAACATTGGCTAGTTAATCTCCGTGGGTGCTCACATTGCTATAGCTGGTATTTTACCGAAGATGAACTCATTATTCTTTATATCATTTGATGTGTTCTCAAAGTGTAAATTATGGACAACAGGTCAGGGCGAACATATAATGATCTTTCAAGATAAATAACGTCACGATCCACAATCTGAATCAATTTTTTCACCACTTTTAACCCTATAATGCCAAATGTATCATATTTGATACATGACTTTTGAAGCCCTCTAGATGATCAGTGTGATATTTTTTTTTTCTTGAAAAACCTGATGTTTACAATTAGATACATACAATACACGGGTAATCCACCGGGGGGGAGGAATTTGTTCACCAGAGGCCTTTCCAGTGACACTACAAGACTGTCATTAATGAGGAAGGAAGCAGAACTTTGTTAGACGTTTGTGTTATGTAAATAATATTTGAGCTTTGAGACCTAATGTATCAAATATGATACAAAAATGAAACTCATCCATTGTCCATACATACTCAGAATTTATTAAAAAAAGCAAGTCAATATAAATATATATATACATGTATCAGTGTGATATCACAATTGATTTCCTTAAATATTTCTTAAGGGATGTGCTATTTCCAAGAACATGTGAAAATTGACTCCACAATTTACATCCTCTATACCTACTACAAAACTGAGCTCTTTATGTAACGCATTTAGGCAAAAGAAAATGTTGATTTTGACGAGTGTTGTATCTATGAACTGCAGCATTGGCTGCAAAATAAAAAATGAAATCCTCAGGCAAGTTACTTTAATTATACTGAATTTTATACATAAAAATACAAATCTGGTAGATATTAATATCAAAAATATTAGGTAAATTTAGTGTGAAGAACAAATTAGCCGAAGAGGTCAGTGGCTTAGAATGGGTTGGAATTCGAAGAAAGCACTTTTGTAAGATCAATATTTTATTTAAAGTTGATGGGAAAGTGCTTGCCCACACTATATTACAATACAACAGATATGGATGAATTAAACTGTAAAATTTTGAAAAGTAATTACCAATTTGTTAGACATGTTTGTGTTACATTATGTTTTTGTTTGTTCAAAAATAATAATATTTGAGCATTGAGACCCGATGTATCAAATACGATACAAAATTGAAACTCATACAGGGAAATTGATATTTGAACAACATTTTTGTGGTTGTTGAGAAGGACCAATAAAGGTTCAAGTTACAAAGAACTGGAATTTTCTGTCAGTGGTTTAATGGTTTGGGCTTTCCAGGGTTAAAATGTATATGAGTTACAACTAACCTAAATGTTTTCATGTAGTTTTCTCTGGTCACCAGAGGCTTAGACTGTGTGTGATGGTTTTTATTGTTATCTGACCACAAACATTTTGGTCCAACTTTATTACAATAGACAATATCTATGGTGAAGCAAACCCCCATTTTCATGTACATACCACTGCAGTGTTTTCCATAATCACATCAATTGTGGCCTAATGTATCCCACTGGAGTTTTATAGCAACTAAAAACGATGTTTACGCTCTAACATAAGTCTAAAGCATCTGTGTTTGAGTCTGTCTCAGTGGTGTAGTGGTCCCTGGAGAAGTGGGTATACTCTCAATTTTTGCTCTTTTTTTTTTTTTAAGTATTCCAGAAAAACGCAGTTTTAGAAACAGTGACATGTCAGACTACTCTATTTAGTTTACCCAAAAATCTGTCAGTTGTATTTGCTCACTATTATAAAATGATCCTGACTTGATCAGGAGCAGTTTGTAGATATTACTGGACACACAAGCAGCTGCATGAATGGAAATATATTCAACATGAGGCAAATATAGGATAACATTAGCCTTTTATAACGTTAGCCTACTCACACAGTTTAACTATTGAAAACATCTCTCCTCTGAATGTGCCGTCATATGACTAGGAGTTTAAAACAGTGACTCATTCTGAAACCACCTTCAAACTTACCTCAGAATTCTGTATTCCATGAACGTAGGTTCTCTCGATATGTGTCACTCATTTGAAAAACATTTGTTCTGCCTTTCTTGTTCACATTTCCAAGGATCGCACATCTTTCAACGAGACCTGTAGTGACCTGTCAATCAACTGGGGTGGCACTGGCACCTGAGGTGTCCAGTCAGGTTCCAGCGGTGGACAGCTCTAAGCAGAGTCCTGGGTCCGGTACTAAGTTAGCAATATTTTCCTCGGCATGACCCGCCCTACTCTGCCTCTGATTGGCTCATTAGTCCTCATGCCTGAAGTTAACCAATCTAATCAGTGAAGGTACTTAGTAGCCAATCAGAGGCAGAGTAGGGCGGGTCATGGCTTCACGATCTAAGGGGAAAACATGGGCAATTTGGCTGCAGATACTACTGAATGGTGCACATCAGGGGAATTTAAAGTGAGTATACGCAATGATGACGGAAAAATAAGTAGGTATACTCTGTAGCGCCGCATACTCTGGACTAACGCTGCGTTCCAGGCCACTCATAACTCATGATTTTCCAACCTTCTACTGGTGAAAATGCACTGGAATGTCAGTCAAACCTGTGACTTCCCACCCGTGAACTCGTTCTAGATCGATGTACTCACAGTTCTGAGTTCTGACGTCACGTAGCAACGGCAGCCCCCATGGATGCGATGTTTAGGCAGATTGTTTATTAAAACAAGGTATTGCTCTAATTTTTTTTTTTTTTATTTTATCTGCAAATGTTCTGCATAATCCGCAGCTGCTCTAGCTAACGTTAGCTCGTTTTCAGTCCAATGAGTGCAAGAATAAATTAATACCAAATGCGTATCCGAATGCGTATACAAATAACAGAACATAAAAGGTAGAACAGCTTCTCTTGCCTTATGCAGCATTTTTCCTCCTCTGTTTCCCTCAAATAAGCAAAGAACAAACACCTTTGGGATAGAAATGATTGTAAATAAGCATAACGTACGGTCCACCATGCTGGTTTGTTTACATCTAGCTACCACAATTCCTTGCGCTCAGGCAGTTTGGCATGACTTGCCTGGAACGTTACAAAGTCGTGAGTCGTGGTCTGAAGTCGTGACTTACGGGCTCAAAAAACGGCCCGGAACGCAGCATACGCCACCGGTCTGTCTGCGTAAATCAGACTCACTAAATCAGAGTCATGCAAATCTGAGTTACCCAGACCCACCATCATTAATAAGTTATGCTAATTATCATTATTTCCACAGCTCCAGCAACACTTCACATTACACAGACACTGAAAGTTCATGCAGACTGACACTGCATGCTTTAGTGTGGATAGAATCTTAATTATCACTGTAAACCGACTGAAATAAACTCACTAACCTATCAACACATCTGAGCCACATTAATGTTATAAACATATAGGGTACAACATCAGCCACATGCAACACTCTCTGTAAAATACCATAATTACAGTAACAAGCAGGGCATTTGAAACGAATCTGAGCTGAGGAGTAAAGGTTTGACAGCCCTGTTATTTTGTATCAGGGACACAGTCTGTACTTTTCCTCTGAAAAGTACTATGAAATCTAATGGAATTAGAATTTTCCTCACACCTGGACTCAGTCTCTGCTCAAATGACATTTTCCCAGCCAGTCATGTTTTTTTTTTTTTTTTTCCCGAATAGTGGACTTCATTCCATTAACATAACAATAAAATAATCTTTACATTTCAGAAATAGAAGGTACTTCCTACTGTAGTACCTTAAAGATGATGCATATCCAGTGCAACATTAGTTATGACTCGTGTTCAATACTTTTCCTGATGACTTTAAGCCTCTGTATAAATAATTCAACATCTCCCATCTGGCATCGGCACCATTTTAAGGCTGCCAAGGTCCTATGTTGCATGTTATACCCTCTTTCCCCCACTTCTTGTTTATAGCTCTGCTTTAGACTGAAGAAAGCATTAAATGGAAATATGAAATGTAGACATTACATTTACTTTAAGGGGTGAGGTAATGTGAAGTTCAAGCTTTAGTTTTGTTTGTTACTGCTATTTGACTATTGATGTCTCCAAATAATAAACCGTATCCCTAATCGAACCTGTGGCGTGATCAGCATATGCACAGCTGTAAATTGTATACTGTAATGTGCCTAATGGAAAAACAATAATTTCACCAAAACTCTTGCTTTTCGATGAAAAGTTTTTGCACTTGCAAGACGTGATTTTTCAGTCGTAGCGAAATTGATATATTGCACAAAACTGTAAAGGAAAGACCCGTTTACACAACTAGAGTCAGGTGAACAAAAAATGGATGTTAATGGATGTAAGTGAAGAAGAGTTACAAGAAACATGGCGCGGTATGTGTGGACAATAGGGATGGGAATCATTAAGAATTTAACGATTCCATTATTGATTTTGCTTATCGATCCGATTCCTTATCGATTCTCTTGTTGATTCTCATTGGGTGAGAGAATAAAAGAGTACAAACGGGTGTGTTTGCATTAGCTGTGTTATTTTTCCATCTCTGCACAGAAAATATAACATATACAGTATGTACAAATAACAATAATAACAGATGACGCCGGGACTGGTTCGGGGGGGGCAGCAGTGGCAGAAGGATGCAGTGAAAGTGAAACTAAAGACGCTTTACTAATTCCTCTATTGCCACATTTGTAATGCCGATAGCACAGACCCAGAACCCAAATGCAGAACACGGAAGCGGATGTAAAAGTTTACAGAGTTTATTGTATACAGTTAGGAAGGTTATGATAATGAACAGGATCTTGAGGACAGCGGCCAAGGAAGTCCTCGTCTGAACCGTCCTCCGGGTTTCGGACGCGAACCCACGGTTCGGCTCCGGATTTAGTGCCGGCTCGCCGACTAGGGGAAAGCAGAGGGAGGTCAGGGACGGAAACAGGTCATGCACGGAGAGGCAATCAGACAGGCGACAGGACATAGGGAAAAGGCAAAACTCACGTACCGAAAAATCAGGCGAAGACGTCAAAAAACCAGGAAGGCAGATGGAGGCTGACAAAACCGACAGGGAGCAGGCAAAAAACAGGCAAAACAGGATGACAAAAACAGGTCGAAACACAGTAAGGCAAACGAACAGACAGGATCAAAAACGCTGGTAAGTTATCAACAAGAGAAAACGAACTGGCGTCTGATCAGGGGAAAGGACAGGGTATAAATACACAAAAGGGAGGGAAGACAACGAGACACAGGTGGAACACATTAGGGCGGAGTCAGGTAATCAGGGAAAAGGTGAACACGAACCAGGAAGGGAAGTAAAGACCACAGACAAGACACATGAGGAAAACTTAACAAAATAAAACAGGAAGTGACAGACAAACATAAAAGACAGACAACCCCAGACTAACGTCCGGTAACAGGCTTCACAACATTTCTACTACGTTGAACCGGTTCGACTCGGCTCGTCTCCCATTGTTGTGCACCTCATTTCCTTTCCCCTACCTTCGGAAATTTGTATTTGGGTACGACGTTTGTTGCCCACACCGGAACCGGAACTGGGCCCGGCGTTCACTCTGCCGCTACATTCACAAGCGCTGCTAAGTAGCGAATCAAATATGTGACATTCCTGTAAATGACTCACATGCTGTGGACAAATGTTTGAGCGTCCTAGAGGGA
This sequence comes from Sphaeramia orbicularis, assembly GCF_902148855.1. Taxonomy (NCBI): domain Eukaryota; kingdom Metazoa; phylum Chordata; class Actinopteri; order Kurtiformes; family Apogonidae; genus Sphaeramia; species Sphaeramia orbicularis. Next base: position 44,127,531 of record NC_043966.1, read on the forward strand.
TTCCACCCTTTTGAAGACATGGAAGCTTTGCAAGTGTTACAAGTGGACCTGGTGTCGTCTTTTTAGACCGTTTCTGCCTCAACGCCTTGTTGGCTACGTTCCGACCAAAACAATGCAGCATAAGCGTGACGTCATCGCGCATGCACAACAAAGGTGGAATCAATAAGCAGAATCGTTAAGTAGGCAGGCAAATGATTCCAAGGAATTGAGCTACTGGGAACCGGTTCTCAAAAAGAACCGGTTCTCGATTCCTATCCCTAGTGGACACACAAGAAAACATAGCATTTTTTAATTTAGTAGGATACAGGGCTAACGAGCATTCTAGATTCAAAACAACAGATATTTATGTGCATCACCATGTTTATGGAATGACTTCTCGTGACATCTCACAATAATAAATAAACACATCATCACATTTTCATCACATCATCACAGCATTTCTGTTTTTTGATTTTGTTTTTTTTAAGTAAATATCAGTAAAGTTTTGCGCAGATGTTTAATGGAAAAGTGACTAGCAACAGCTGCGTTTCTCCATTACCTTAGAACAGGGGTCTCACACATGTGGCCCGGGGGCCAAATGCGGCCCACCAAAGGTTCCAATGCAGCCTGTGGGATGAATTTGCAAAGTGCAAAAATTCCACAGTCATGGCTGTGGAACTCATTTTAGTTCAGGTTCCACATCCAGACCAATATGATCTATAGTCAAAAAATAACAGCAGAATAACCTACAAAAAATAATGACTTCATATTTTCTTCTTAGTTTGATGCGAAAAAAAACATTACAATATGCCTGTAAATAATGACAACTTCAAATTTTTGTCTTTGTTTTAGTGCAAAAAATAACATTAAATTATGAAAATACTTACATTTACAAACTATCGTGAAACAATAAAATGTGAATAACCTGAACAAATATGAACAACCTGAAACGTCAAAAGAAAATTAAGCACAAATTTAACAATTTTCTACCTGTTACTCAGTGTTTAGTGTGTTTGTGGCAGATACTTCAGGGCAAAAATACAGCTGACAAGCCCCTCCAGGACCCACAAAAACTGAAGTCAAGGCTGTCATCGAGAGTGATGGACGAACAACGGTGTCATTGTGGATCCGATCCATAATGCACATGCGTAAATGATAAGTCGAGGCAGAATATTGTTAAAATTGCACTTATTTTTCCTAAGAAATTTCAGTTTTTCCAGGTTATTCACATCTTTTTTTGCTTGGATAGTTTATAAAAGTAAGTATTTTCATAATTTAATGGGGGGTTTTTTACACTAAAACAAAGACAAAAATTTGGAGTTGTCAGTATTTATAGGTTATTATGTAATTATTTTACTGGAGCGGCCCACTTTAGATCAAATCGGGGTGAATGTGGCCCCTGAAAGAAAATGAGTTTGAGACCCCTGCCTTAGAAATAATGTTAGCCAAAAAAAAACCCACCTCCCAGTATAATATTGACACAGAACAAAGGTTGTATAAGTAAACCTTACTGCTGTGACTTTAACCCTTTCATGCACAGTGGTCACTCCAGTGGACAGTTCTTCTCCAGCTGTTCTATTGTTTATTTATGGATTTTGTTATTTTAGTTTCATATCAACCAACACAATGCTTAATACACTGCAAATGAAAACATTACTGTAACTTTGCTGTTCTTGATAAACCAAATCTAACATGTATGAGTGTAAATCAATTCCTTGTTATCGTTATTAGACTGTAATTAACAACAAAATTTTTTTTTTGTTTTTTTTTTGTTTTTTCATTTTTGCCATTTGTAAATCAAACTATGTCTGGTCATTAAAAAAAAAAAAAAAAAGTGTTTCAATTCAATTCACACACAAAAAAGTAAAAAGCGTTATGCAAGAATCCCAACTGAAAAAAAAAAAAAAAAAGAAAGAAAAAAATAGCTCCAAAAATTAAAAATATCCATAACTTTTTGTTTGTAGTGTATGTTAACATATAAGAAAACATAAAATTAGCAGCATTTAATGTTTTTATTTCATAGTTTTCACACAGTATATCAGTAAATACATGTTTGCTTTAAAAATTAAACGCACATTTTTGCAACTCCATGAAAAATAGCTTCATCCAAAAAAAATAAATAAATAATAATAATAATAATCTCATTGTTTTTAACCCATAAAGACCCAAACATCCACCATCGACCAAAACCACCTCCTGATATAAACTGTTTAATACCTGTTGATCCACTAATCCTATCAATTCATGTAAATAACTGGTGTAAAATGCAGTTTGTCATCTTTAAATGGTCATCAGATATGACCTATTTGGACATTCAGGGGCTCTGTAGTTACCGTGGAAACACTGTCATCTTCTACAACATTGATTCACCAGTAAAACCCATGGAACTGGCCCAATGACAGTGGATGTAGACACTCATTTTTACATTAAATTATTGATATCTTTGCTGAAAAACTGACTATTCCTTAATTTTTTTTCTATTTCTGGTATAACGACCTTTGAAGTTGCTTTGAGTTTTCATGAACATCTACATGATCAGTGAATTAAACACTGGAAAGAACATGATTTGCACTGAAAAATGCAGAATGCAGAGGATAATATTACAATAAATAGTGATAAACCACTTAAGGACAGTTAAATATAGAGAAAAAAAAAAAAAATCATTTGGGAACTGACACAAATGTCACACTGGGTCCTTATGGGTTAAATGCCTAAAGAGGAATAAAGAAAAAAATCTTGATTAACGATCTCATAATTCATGCATGTAAGGGTTAATTCCGTTTCTGCCCATGATGGTTTTAATTGTGCCCATTGTGTGTGTGTGTGTGTGTGTGTGTGTGTGTGTGTGTGTGTGTGAGAGAGAGACACTCGTATCTCCGTGTGTTGTGTTTGTTCTCACTGTGAACCCAGTCGTCCAACCCAGGACACTTGTTAATGCCAGATGCCAACATGTCGACAGTGTCTCTTCCACACACACAGTAGATCTGGGACACACACACACACACACACACACACACACACACACACACACACACACACTCAGACACTTCTAAAGGCTGTAAGCCATGTCGTAAAACACTGGCACTGGCAGATGTCTCTAATTTTGTACCCAATTTAACAACCCCAGTGATGCAAATGAGGTCAGCCCAATCCTAGCACACTCTGAGACTTGAACATAATGTGAAAGAGGAAAGGAATGAAAATAAAAACAATGTCATTTCTAAATTAATTAAAAAAAACAAAAAAAAACAAAAAAAAAAAAACATGACGGCCCAATATGACAGTAGGCACATTTTAGGGGCATTTTATGACACATCTAAAAACAAGCCAAAAATAAAACTGCCTGAAAATCATTGGGAGAGGTTGTAAATATGGGCCATGATTAATTAGACCTAAAAATTAAGTCTTAGTGTATTTATAGACAGCTAAGCCAATAATTTGCCTAAAGGCTTGCTTAGCTGTAATGAGGAAGGTGCAGCATATTTACAGAAAAATATATGTTTGGACACGCTGCCCCACTTATCCTCAAAGGGGTTTGGGTTATCTATTCAGCTTAAGGAAGGAAATGTTAAGGTTTCTGTTTTTTTTTTTTTTTTTTTTTTCTTTCTGCAAAATCAGACCATTAAAGGAAAGTGGTAATGAGAGGAAACAGAGCCGTCCATCCCCTCAGGGCTTTCTGTTGCTGCTGAATACTGATATTTTAATGATTCAGATTCAGTGCGTGTCACTAAGGGTGTTATTTGGTTTATATTGTCCTGTGTTTGGATCATTTCTGACAGCTTTCAGAATACACACTTATTCAGCTGTAATTGTGAAAATCCTCCTTTGTTCAATATTTCACAGCTGTAAGACGTCTTCATTTTACATTTAGTTGGTTATTTGGGAAAATACATAAACACATTTATGCTTCTACAGATCTGTGTCAGAGTGTATTACTGTTTTTGTTTGTTGTTGTTTCCGCCGCCAAGGAGGTTATGTTTTTGTCAGCGTTGGTTTGTCTGTGTGAAAGATAACTCAAAAAGCTATGGATGGATTTGGATGAAAATGTCAGGAAATGTTGATACTGGCACAAGGAACAAATGATTAACCCATAAAGACCCAGTGCCACTTTTGTGTCAGTTCCCGAATGAATTTTTCTCTCTATTTAACCTTCCTTAACTGATTTATCATCATTTCTTCTCATATTATGTTTGTATTTTGCATTTTTAAGTATAAATCAGGTATTTTCCTATATTTAATATGCTAATCATGTAGATGTTCATAAAAGCTCAGATTAAAATTGAGGGATTATTGTATCAAAAATGGAAAACTGAAGAAAATGTGACTTTTTTTTTAGTAAAATATATCATTAACTGAACATAAACCTAGTGTGTCCTTCCACTGTCATTGATCCATCTTCATGGGTTTTTACTGGTGAATCAATGTGATGGTGACGAGATCAAGATGAGGGTGTTTCCATGGTAACTACGGAGCCTCTGAACGTCCAAATGGGTCATATCTGATGACCATGAAAAGATGACGAACTGTATTTTACACCAATTATTTACATGGATTGATAGAATTAATGGATCAATAGGTATTAAACAGTTTCCATTAGAAGATGATTTTGGTCGTTGGTGGATGTTTGGGTCTTTATGGGTTAAATTTTGGTGGTGACTGGGGGTGGGGGGGGGGCACCGATCTGCCTTGGCGGAGGTCTGCGCTCTACAAGTGCTTTCCTAGAAAAAACAGCACAGACCTCCGCCAAGGCAGATCAGTGGCCCCCCCACCCCTGATCACCACTAAAATGTAATCATTTGTCCTGTCTACTATAAAATCATAAGTAAATAAACAAAAAATGGCAAGGTTTTTGATCAGCCAGGGTTGTGACAGTCTTTCCACAGGCTGATCACATCACACACAGCTAGAACACAGTTATGGTGGGCCTTTGTTGGAACATATTGCCTCAACTTCTAGAGCAGTGGTTCTTAACCTGGGTTCGATCGAACCCTAGGGGTTCGGTGAGTCAGTCTCAGGGGTTCGGCGGAGGTCCAGACACACACTCGACTCATTAGTAGGGTTTGTGTGTCGGGCTAGGTCCGTGTATGTAAACAAACGGCTTCGGAGACTCTTTCTCTGATTGACATCCAGTATACGCGGTGTATTGTTGTTGCTTATAGCACTACAACACATACGGAAGTGTTTATAATCTCTTCCACTCGTCTGACGATGAATTATTTGAGTATTTTCCACATTGTTATGACTTTTGCTACTTCCTGTTAACCACGGAGGCAGCCATGTGTAGCGTTTGTTTACATTTTTCGGTCACCGCACTGGTCAGTTACAATCATGTGACAATCGACGCAAAGGCAACAGCAGAAGTCCCACTGATTTGCAGTAAATATTCATTATTATTGTAGCCTGATGGAAATTAGGTGATGGGTGTGTGTTAAAATGTTAAAAATAATAAATAGCATAAATACAATAAGTTCATTATTGGAATACATAAGGTTAAAAATTAAAACCATTTCAGTGTGGTTGTATTAAAAAAGGTCATGTCTTTGTGAAAAGGTATGTAATTTGTTGTGAGTTCATGCACTGTATTGGTTTTGTTCTTTGAACACAGTGATGTTAATGCACAGTTCATTTTGTGCACCAGTAAAACATATACCTGTGTCTTGAATTTGAAAAAAATCCTATTTTATGTTTTAATAAAGAAGGGTTCGGTGAATGCGCATATGAAACTGGTGGGGTTCAGTACCTCCAACAAGGTTAAGAACCACTGTTCAAGAGATATTTCTTCTGCTATGGTTTAGCTGTATTCTAATGGCTTTTCTATCGGCAGTGATCTGTACCTTTGAAGGACTGTTCTGACCAAAGGAAGCTGAGTGGCTGGAATAGCATTCAGTGAAGGGCCAATCACTTCCTCCCATTCATCTGCAGGGCCACCTTTTCTCTTCAAAGGGCCCCCAGGGTGCTTCACCTTCTTCTCTTCACTACCTTTAGCATATTTACACTGAAAATGTGTTATGGTAAATGGACTGAAGTTATGCAAGGCGCAGCCTGGCCCTACTGGGAGCAAGGGTTTAGGGTTCAGGGTTCACACTTCGACATGTGGACAGTCGGAGCCAGGATTCGAACCGCCAACCCTTTGGTCATTGGGTGACCCACTCTACCAACTGAGCCACAGCCACCCACACTTATCTGGAAAAAGAAATCTGGAACCTGCTGAACTGAAGAAAAGGGAGGGCTCCAGATGGGTAATCTAGGATCAAATTTATTGTATTTTTTTTAAATGTATATTTTAATTAGGGCTTAAACTATTGATAGTGAGGTTTATAAAGCATATTTGAGCAACTTAGGAAGTTTTACTTGACTTAAGTGTATTAAATGGTATTTTCACTTTCTGAGCCTGCCGAATTTGGCAACCTTGCTGTTCAAATTTTCTAACGTGCGGTGGCCCACCTAAACATGGTCAAAATTAATTAATATTTTAGAGGTAGTGTTTTCTACTCAAATGGAAACTTTTTAGACTAGGGACAGGAAAAAACTTGACAAAAGGGGGGTTTGATGCACCCTAATATATATATACAGGGTGGGGAAGCAAAATTTACAATATTTTGAGGCAGGGATTGAAAGACAGTGTATGACCAATTAATTTATTGAAAGTCATGAGGATTTATTTGCCACAAGAAAATTGACATAATAGAAAATCTTTTTATTCTATGTGTCCTCCTTCTTTCTCAATAACTGCCTTCACACGCTTCCTGAAACTTGCGCAAGTGTTCCTCAAATTTTGGGGTGACAACTTCTCCCATTCTTCTTTAATAGTATCTTCCAGACTTTCTCGTAATAGTTTTGCTCATAGTCATTCTCTTCTTTCCATTATAAACAGTCTTTATGGGCACTCCAACTATTTTTGAAATCTCCTTTGGTGTGACGAGTGCATTCAGCAAATCACACACTCTTTGACGTTTGCTTTCGTGATTATTCATATGGGCAAAAGTTTCTGAAAAGGTATGGATAATAGTGTTAGGTATGATTATGACATCAATATATGTTTGGTTTCAAAATAATTGACGTAGTGCCTGCTGAGAAAAAATAACTAAATGTTCATTGTAAATTTTGCTTCCCCACCCTGTATATACAACAAAATGTAATAAAGGCAAAGCGTAAAAGTCAATTTGTGTTCTGCACATGACTTCAGATAGTGTATATATAAAATAGCTGTACAGATAGGTTCATGTGTACTTGTAAAATATTGCAAAAAGTTATAGATGTTCATTGTAAATTTTGCTTCCCCACCCTGTATATACATATATATATATATATATATATATATATATATATATATATATATATATATATATATATATATATATGTATGTATAGAGAGAGAGAGACATTTGTCATTTATATTTTGTATTTTGTGTGTGGGTTCTCTCCAGGTACTCCAGCTTCCTCCCACCATCCAAACACATGCACTGATAGGTTAATTGGTTAATCTAAATTGCCCATAGGTGTGAATGTGACAGTGACTGGTTGTTCGTCTCTATATGTTTTGCCTTGTGATGACCAGACGATGGGAGTGGGACCTTTCTGTGTGGAGTTTGCATGTTCTCCCCCATGTCTGCAAGGGTTCTCTCGGAGTACTCTGGCTCCTCCCACCATCCAAAGACATGCACTGATAGGTTAATCGGTTAATCTAAACTGTTCACAGGTATGAATGTGAGAGTGAGTATTTGTCTTAATATGTCAGCCCTGTGATGAACTGATGACATGTCCAGGGTGTACCCCGCCTTCGCTTAGAAGTAGCTAGGATAGGCTCCAGTGACCCCTGTGACCCTAGTAAGGATAAAGCAGGTTCAGAAAATAAATGAATGAATGATTGTTTTGTATCCCAGACCCCTGTTAGAAAAGAAACACCTGAATCCAACGTGTCCCCAAACTTTTGTCCATATAGTGTATGACTTAGGATATGGACTCTATGCACAGCCCCACTACTTCCTGAACTTCAGGTGGGTCTTTTATATCCTGTCTTTCATTATTGGACACACTGATGAATCCAGATGTGTATGCTACTTCTTGTTGTGACTACTGATTCATTAGGCACACCTGGATTAATCAATGTGTCCAATAATGAAAGACAGGAAATAAAGGACCCACCTGAAGTTCAGGAAGTAGAGGGGCTGTGCACAGAGCTCATTATACTAGGAGGCTAATGATAGGATTTGACTCTTCCCTCAATTAATGCTTCCATAAAAAATTCACAGACACTTGTGTAAGCACACAATCATGCACAGATTTACTAAGCACTGCTAATTATCATGGGGCTGTAACACCAATAAGTCTGCAGATGATCTGCTATCAATGTGCACATTTACTGACACAGATGGACATTTAGTAACACGGTTCATTTCAACAACACTATCCATCGAGAGCAGTATAAATGAGTGCAGCACCAGACTGAACATGTACACATCTAATGAAGGGGGAGAGATTCTATTAGAACACAGAATCTGATGCAAAAGTATGTTCCAAGTAGTTTTTTTTTTTTTTTTCTAACATAAATCTGGCCCTTAACATGGCAGTAATGAGAGAATAAGGGGATGTCATGAGAAGTGTCATGATTTTAAAGCATGAGCATGAACGCAAGTAAACAGAGTTACTCACTGCATCAGTTAGATCAGTGTTTTTTGAACCTTGGGGTCGGCTGGAATTCAAATGGGGTCATCTGAAATTTCTAGTAATTGATTATAAAAAAAAAAAGAAAGAAAACTTACAAATAAGAAATATATGGTGAGTTGACAGAGACAATCCCAATCCATAACAGATACGACAAACTGTGAAGCAGAAACTGAAGCACTGTGCTTCTGTTTATCTTTTAAATGTTCATTGTGGTCGGTTTCAGATGCTGCAGCTTTTTCATAATTCAGAGTTTGAGTTCTGGTTTTTTCAGTATTAATTGTCAGCTTTGTAAATCCAAGCTGGACTGACTGTACATATCCTGACCAAGGAAAATAAAATTGTCACTTTGTGCAGTAATCTACACCTGGCTTTTCTGCCTCCGTCCATAATAATATACATTATATACACTAAATGTCATCTAAAATTAACGTTTATTTGCAACATAGTATAGCAAACTATTACATGACAAAAAAAAATAACAATAATAAGTTTTACAAAAAAAGAAAAAAGTCTCTCTTTTGAATGTCTGGGGTCACCAGAAATTTGTAATGTTAACTCTTTCATGCAATTATGAGAACCTTGGTCACAATATTTGTGTGTTTTTATTGCTCTTTAGGCATGAAAAAAACATGTGATTTATTTATTTATTTATTTATTTTTTAAGGAGTTACAAAACTGTCCACTCAGCCAGACCCCATGCATTTAATTTTTCAAGTAAAGAAACGTATATTTAAAACCTAATATCAGAAAGTGATATGGAAAAGTATGCAATAAAAACATTTTTAATGCTGCTAATCAGATGTTTTCCCACATTTTAACATACTCTAATACTAGTTATTCTGCTCTCCTTGTGTGTATCCAACACAATTTAGCAGTAAGCCTAACCCCTTTGGAAAATAGACGCTGAGTCACGATGTAGCTTCCTTAGCTCCTTCATTTATTTAAGATGTTCCAAATGGAGTAAAAAGACGGTGACGTCGAAGGCACACAACAAAAATGGATGGCGGTGGATAATAATGAGCAAAGGCACATGTGCTCATTTACACTCTCTACTAAATACAATGGCCGACTTCCTGTCCTTACTTCCTGTCCAAACTGGCCCTTCAAAATAAAAGTCAATATAAGGAAACAATGGAAAAACAATATTTCACAAGTCAAGGGGCAAAACACTAGTTATTATTCATTTCATGTAGATAATTTGCAAAAAAAAAAAAAAAAAAAAATTGTTTGTTGATTTACACTAAAACATGTCACTGCAGATCAGCTTTATCAAGAACAGCATAGTTACAGTAACAGTATGAAATGTACTGTATGGGATGATGCATAAGTGTCTACTGTGTTGGCTGATATGGAACTAAAACAATAAAACCCATGAACATACAAGAGAACAGGTGTAGAATAGCTGTCCACTGTAGTGACCTCTATGCATGAAAGGGTTAAAATGGGGTCATGAGCCAAAAAAGGTTGGGAACCACTGGGTTAGAGTTAAAGAACTTGTTGCAGCTCAAATATGAATTAACCCATAAAGACCCAAACAGCCACTGGTGACTCAAATCATCTACTAATGTTACCTGTTGATCCATTAATCCTATCAATTCATGTAAATAATTGGTGTAAAATACAGTTTGTCATCTTTTCATGGTTGTCAGATATGACCCACTTAGATGTTCGGAGGCTGCGTAGTTACCATAGAAACACCGTCATCTTCTACAACATTGATTCAACAGTAAAACTCATGTACTTCAATCAATGACATTTGTTGGACATGCTTATTTTTACATTCATTTATTAATAGATTTTACTAGAAAAGCCACTTTTTCTTAAGTTTTCTCTATTTATGATATAATAACCCTAAAATGTAATATGAGAATGGTGATTAAAGTACATGATCAGTAAATTTAATATAGGACAATTTCTGATTTTCACTGAAAAAGTGCAAAATATAGAGGATGATATTAAAATAAATGGTGATCAATCACTTAAGAAAGGTTAAATAGACCAAGTGCCATAAAAGTAGCACTGGGTCTTTAACCCTTTCATGCATAGTGGTCACTCCAGTGGACAGCTATTCTACAGCTGTTCTCTTATATATACATGGATTTTGTTGTTCTTTTCATTGTTTTTTTTTTGTTTCTTTGTTTGTTTTTGTTTTTTTGTTTTTTTTTACACACATCTTTATTAAAATTTTAAGACACTACATATCTTTTCTGACATGAATTGGTAACATTATGTAGATCTCTCCTGAGGATAAACCCCCAGAAACACAAGCCCTCCCCTTAGTTTTAACAAAATTTATCAGTAAATACATGTTTCTGTGCATCAAAAATGAAATGTACAGGGTGGGGAAGCAAAATTTACAATGAACATTTAGTTGTTTTTTTCTCAGCAGACACTACGTCAATTGTTTTGAAACCAAACATATGTTGATGTCATAATCATACCTAACACTATTATCCATACCTTTTCAGAAACTTTTGACCATATGAGTAATCAGGAAAGCAAACGTCAAAGAGTGTGTGATTTGCTGAATGCACTCGTCACACCAAAGGAGATTTCAAAAATAGTTGGAGTGTCCATAAAGACTGTTTATAATGGAAAGAAGAGAATGACTATGAGCAAAACTATTACGAGAAAGTCTGGAAGATACTATTAACTCTTTCCCCGCCATTGACGAGATATTCCGTCAATTGCTTCCCAACGCTTCCCCGCCAATGACGAGATTTTCCGTCAATCCGTGTTTTCACTGTTATACTGTAGTTGGAGGTGTTGTGGATCATGTGAATTACTTTCCTTAGTCCAAAAACAAACAATTAAGCAGCTTTTTCGGAAAAATGACGGGCCCGGGTTTAACGTTTTTGCACTGGAGTCTCCGTATCCCATGGCAACGCATCCAGCGGCAGTCACTGAATGAGGAAATGAAGACTGCAGGAACCGCGCGCAGTTTCAAAAGCCTTAAAGATGATTATGGAGACAGAGTCTGACAATTCAATATATGATGGAGCTACAGAAGAACCATTTAGAGACAGGAACGGAGAAATAGAAGGTCAGGGAGACGGACACGGAACACGGGAAACAAGGAGCGGCTCAGGTCCGACACGGAGGTGCGGGTGGGGGGGGGCGGGGGCACAGAGCAACACGGAGAAAATGACAGACAGGAGGAAGAGAAAAGAGACATTTCTAGTGGACATTCAAGGAGAAGACAGACATACAGACATGGGACAAGACAAAGGAAAGCTAGTCTGCATCTGTTAGAGTGAGTTCAGATTCAGACTGAGGACACAGAACAGATTCAGCTGTAGAATGTCAGCAGGACACATGGAAGACACTTTTGGATTTGGCTTTTGTATGAAATAAATAAATACATATATTCATACAGAGATAAATAACTAGATGTCCATAGAATTATTTACAGATCAAACACAGCAGGTGGTCCAACAGGAGGACCTGGTGCAGCCAAAGGCCAGAAATCTACAGTATTTAGTGCATTTGTTTCTTTTTTTCTTGAAAATGAGGAATATTGAGGTGTTTATATCCAAAAGCTAAACTACTATGTGTTAGACTTATAACTGCTGTATGTAAATGTGCAAAGTTTAGAAGGAACCTTGTGCTTTACAAGATGTTCGGTCTAAAGTTTGGTGTGGATTCCCCTAACATTTTGTGGAATGATGGGATATCTTAGAGCTGTTTGTTACTATTATTGCTGTTATTATTATTTTATTTTGTGATTTTGAAGATAGTGTTACTGTTGGTAAATAAGAAAGAGTCAAAAATGTAAATAGGAAATCAGTTTTCTCTTGAAAATCAATATCTTTGAAAAAAATGCAATTTTCTCAGCTTTTTGCTCAAAATTCAGTTTTTTCCTGAAAATGACCAATATTCAAATGTTTATATCTCACGAACGAATAAAGATAGAATAAAATAGTTTTTTGTGTTTAAAAGTTGAAGTTCTGTTCTTTCTTTTGATGTATTCAGTGTTCACATACTCCTAACACAACATTTTCAGTGAGCCTCCAAAGATTAGTGAAAATGACCAAAACGGCTGGCGCTGGCTACCAACTCACTGGAAAATGCTCTGGCGGGGAAAGAGTTAAAACACTAGAGTAGCTGCATCTGGATGCTTCTATGAAACTGGGTATATTTTGGTACCTGGTACTTTGCCATCTTTTTAGACCCAATAATAAAAGAGAAATTTAGACATATTTCCCCCCAGGATGTACCTAATGATGACCTTAAAGAAATGCAAAAAAAATTATCCTCTCTCCCTGAGCCATCTCAAAATTAATGATAAATAATAAAATATTGGGGTTAAAAATAGGACCAAAATTGGGACATGAAAAACTACCTAGGTATCAGTGCATTTTATCTGAAAAGCATGGCTGTAAATGGTTTTAAATAGCGCTATAATTAAAGACACTGTGTTAAATTTGATGATCCAACTGTTTTTTTCTAATCCAGACGTGGGTTTTTAATCAATCTCAGTCTCATTCCAGGTTTTGTATGTAAGCCATCGTGTCCACTTGCGTTACATGCAGAACCTGCCCAGTTAAACGCATATAAATCGTGAATGATTTTGCATCAGCGGTGATTTTTGTGAAACACTCTGCCTTGCATAATTAGTTCAATTCCCAAAATGTACCTGTGAGAAAATAAAGAGATATTAAAAAAAAAAAACAGTAGCGTGTAATTTTCGTGTCCTTTTGACCATGTTACATGCAGATTTTTGTATTAAATATGATGTAAAATAATATAAAAATGTGTCTTATCTGAAAAATAGTTTCTATTTTAACTCAGTAAGTATTTATTTTTTAAAATAGACCCAAAGTGCTTCCAAACTTGCTTCAAAGCATTAGTCTACATCTGGTTTGAATTTTTAGCCCCCATGTTCTGTTTTTAGGGACCAGTTTCATAGAAGCATCTATCTACTTTTGTATTAGTGGCGGGAACTTTGTAAAGCAGTGCTTGATAACGTTTTGAGTAACCATGACCCATGTGGTTCTATCAGTCATACACGAATGGTGAATAATGTTGTTGATGTGGTGTTTGTCTGGATGATCAGAGGTCACCATGTTCACCTAAACCAGGGGTGTCAAACATACGCGCCAAAGCAGGTTCTCCGCGGGGTCCAATCTGGCTCACAGGATGAATTTGCAAAGAAATGAACAGTCAAGGATGTCACTGAGTATTGACAAGTTGTTTTGATTATAAACTTAAATACTATATTTTCATTTCCAGATGCCTGTGATTAAATGTGTTGAGCCTTTGGAGATCCACTGCAATCTGTCAATAACTGTAAATGATACAATGAGGCATAAAATAATAATAAATAATAAGATATAAAAGGAAAAAAAAATTGCACTTGTTCCACCCCCCACACCCCCATAACTAGGGTTGGGAATTGAGAACTGGTTCTTTTCAAAAACCGGATCCCAGTAGCTTGATTTCTTGGAATCGTTTGCCTGCCTGCTTAACAGTTCTGTTTATCGATTCCGCTTCGTTGCGCATGTGCGATAACATCACGCATATGTTGCATTGTTTTGGTCAGAACGTAGCCAACATAGCGTTGAGGCAGAAACGGTCTAAAAAGATGACACCAGGTCTACTTGTAACACTTGCAAAGCTTCCATTTCTTCAAAAGGGTGGAATCCCTCCAATATCTTCAAACATTTGTCCACAGCATGTGATTCATTTGATTCACTACTTAGCGGCGCAGAGATGGACCTTACAGACCCTGTAGACCACATTGGACCTGAGATTGTTGACTCACTGTCCTCACTGTCACTGTCTTGTAATGTATTCGGAAATTACCAAAAATAGTCACTTGCCCGATAAAGTGTTAAGGCAGTGGTTTCCAATCTTTTTTGACTCGTGACCCCATTTTAACATCTCAGATTTCTGGCGACCCCAGACATTTTAAAACAGAGACTTTTTTTCTTTTTTTTTTTTGCTCAAAATAATTTGTTTTTGATCACATAACAGTTTGCTATACTGTGTTGCAAATAAACGTTAATTTTAGACAACATTTAGTCTACATAATGTATATTATTATGGATGGAGGCAGTAAAGCCAGGTGTAGATTACTGCACAAAGTGAGAATTTTATTTTTCTTGGTCAGGATATGTACAGTCAGTCCAGCTTGGATTTACAAGGCTGACAATTAATACTGAACAAACAAGAACTCAAACTATGAATTATGAAAGAGCTGCAGCATCTGAAACCGACCACAATGAACATTTGAAAGATAAACAGAACCACAGTGCTTCGGTTTCAGCTTCACAGTTTGTCATGTCTGTTATGGATTGGGATTGTCTCTCTCAACTCACCATAGATTTTTTTTTTTTTTTTTTTTTTTTTTTATCAATTACTAGACATTTCAGGCAACCCCACATGGCGTCCCGACCCCAAGGTTGAAAAACACTGGGTTAAGTGCACATGTAAAAGACTGAGATTGAAATATTCAAACTCTTTTTGCCAGAAAATTGTTATTCCAATCCATCAAATAATTCCTCTCCGACAAGGAACTGAAACTTTGAAGATCTCTTCAAAGCCACCAGACTCATTTGACAATAAACAGTCATTAGAATCATCATTCAAGATTTCAAGATTTGTATTTGCTGTTTGTACACAAACAGTCCAGGCCTCATTGGAAGTCTTGTATAGTTTATGAAATAAAAAAGAGGATGGTGTCACTGTTACATCACCCATGGATTTGAAGTTAACCACCTTGAACTTTGAGTTGAACTTAAGCATAATGCCCTACAGTGTATTTACCCATGGACAAATGTCTTAAAGTTCAAACCAGAAGAACCTGACCTCAAAAGTCTGACATACAAAGAAAGGCACTTTTACTTCACTGTCAGTTTTACAGCTAAAATATGTCTTGGAATCCAGCGAGTGAAAAATGTGGAAAATAGTAGCGCAGAAAACTAAAAACTAGCTCCAAAAAAAATAAATAAATAAAAAAGCGATATAGAAATCCATCTCATCACCAGCATCCAGTGGGAGTTAATTATTAAACTCATGCCAGATTCACCTTTGAATTAAATATTAAATCACAGCCAGATTTGCCTTTAAATTAAATATTAAACCACAGCAAATCTGGCACATCTGACAATTAATAACTCATCCTCGTGTCTCATCAGCAAGTGAATGACTGAGCACAGGATTTAGTTTTGGACACTGTGCAGTAACAAAAGGGGCCAAATGTCTGAGACTGTAGAACTTTATGGGTCTGTTGGAGCCTCATGAGCTCCCTTTAACCCAGTGGTTCCCAACCTTTTTTGGCGCGTGACCCCATTTTAACATCACAAATTTTTGATGATCCCAGTTAAAACAGAGACATTTTAGACAACATTTAGGCTATATAATGTATTTAATGCACCTTTTTGGCGTCTGCTTCTCAGTTTCTTTTAGATGTCTGAGCAGGGCCACGCAGGAAAAGAAATCTTTCCATTCTCTGTTTGGGCCAGTTTTCTGACTGCGACTTTGTCCGGGCAGGTTGAAGCGTAGTAAACGCATGTGGTCACATGATCGGGTCAATCAAGATATGTCCTCTCAGATGTTATATCCTGCATTCTATTTGAACTGGATTTTTATTAGGAAACGTGTGTGGTGTTTTAATTGTAATGAAATTTGTGGAAGCTACCTTTCTACCTGTGATTGAAAATGGTGATCTACTGTACAGACATCCAGCTATCTCCACTTTAAGGAGCCTCCATTCAGTTCATCATGCTTCTTTACATTTCATTTCTAATGTGAAATCTCTCACTCACCACTGCATTCTCTATGACTTAATGGGCCGGACATCATTAAAACCACTAATAATTACCTCATCCCAGGTCTCGGTGTTCATCAGTCTTATTTAGATGTAATAATCAATTAATATATTCCAGTATCTCTTTATGGATCCTATTCTGTTACACAGTGATGAAACAGTCTTTGTATAGCACCACATTAGACACACACACACACACACACACACACACACACACACATCCGTATACATATGTGGCGTCAGGCTCTGAAAACATCCTAATGCAGATCATATCTTGACAGAATTCAATTTCCCATATGAAATTAAAACCCTTTGCAGAGCTTAATTGCTCTGAAATTGATAGCAGGAAGTGAAGTGAGAGCTAGTGTGTTGTGTACTTTCCCCTCAATGATGTGCTTGTCTTATTTTCCTGTAATATGAACTTTATGGATGTTAAAAAAAAAAAAGGAGCGAAGGAGAGGGAGGATGAGACGTACAAGACAGAGAGAGAAGTGGAGGAGCTAAAGCCTTATTAACTTTCCGTGAGATTACAGGCAGAAAAAGATGAGTGTTTGGCTGAGGCTGTAGTCAAATTAAAATCTGCCATGGAGGAGGAGGAGGAGGAGGAAGAAGAAGAGGAGGAGGAAGAGGAGACGGAGGGGAAAATGGAGCAGAGCGGAGCAAATCAGGCTGGAAAGGATTAGCCACGATGACGATGTCGGAGGGCAGACGGATAGGCAGGTGTACAGCTGAAGATACGACCTCCACCACAACAAATGACCCGTCTGTGGTTGAGACTAAAACTTATGATTATGATGAACTTCATAAGTAGGAACAAAATACAAAAGGTGAACGAAAGGCAAAGAGGAACCACAGATTTAAACAGAACAGTACAGAATACAAAGGCAATAAGCCGAACAAAAAATGAACACATTGTACAAGTACCTCATCTTGGCTCCTCAACAACGGTTTCTGTCTGAAATGGAGTCGGAAGAAGAAAAAGCTTATATTTTCCTACCCCAAATTTACATAATTAATATATACAGCCCATAACAAAAGAACAGGTCAGCACTAAGTTACTGGAAAAGAGCTCTGGTCTTAAAGGTCCTATATTATGCAAATCTCACTTTGTGAAAGTTTTCTTATAGTAGTGTGTGTTGCAGTAGCCTCATTACGAGGTTAGAATTTGAAAACTGTCTGTTTCCTCCCTGCCTTGCTACACCACATTTTGTGAAAATGCCTACTCAAACGGCCGAGTTTCAGTTGGGTCCGCTTATGACGACATAAGCGGATTTAACTCCTCCCCCTGACTGTGCCCCCACCCTGCATGAAAAGGTAAGCCCCACCCTGGCAAAGCGAGCCCCACCCTGGCAAAGTACCTCTTGGACAACAAACATGGCAAAGGCGAGACACGCAAGTTGTGGTGTTGTTGGCTGCACACACCAACACGATAGTTTATTTTTGCTCCCCACTTCCGAGCCTCTCCGTAAAAAGTGGCTGGATTCTATCTTTGATGGTCATGTACCAAACAACATTCCCAAACACTTGTATGTGTGTGCCCGGCATTTCACGGACGAGTGTTTTTTTAACATGGGCCCATACAGCTGCGGCTTAGCACAAAGACTCCGAATCAAGAAGGACGCAGTACCAACGCTTCGTGACCCAAGTACAAGTGTGGGAGATGTAAGTTCTTCTCATTTTTTTTGTATCTTTACTGCATAACCCTACATTACGGATAAGCTGGTGGTTGTTGATGTGTACGTCTAACGTTAGCATGGCAGCTAACATAGCTCGGTTACTGCTGCTAACGTTTGCGTCCCCGTTAACATGCAAGAGCTGATAATATCAAGAGACATTCAACACAACTACTTTGAACACGGGCCTTTCCCAGCATGTGTCTACGTGTACTGTGTAAAAATGTATGATGTCTTATATTTGTGCTTTGCATTATCTTCTTCTGTACTTTAACGCAGTTTCGTAGAGGGAGGGGTCTTGTGGCAGCACTGGACTGGCAGCGGCTGAAGTCCCTAATCTTCTTCTTGAATGAAATTTCGTTTGTAGTACTTGTACTGTCAAATGACAATAAAAGCAAACCTTGAACCTTGAACCTTTTGTGGTTGGCATCAGTACAGTTAGCATCAAGCTTGTTAGTAGCTGCCTGGATTAGTGGCGGCAGGCGTCTTTCCGTGTCAGGTCCACGAACCCGACACAACACCGCCGTTTTCCGTCGGGGCTCAATCACGCCTCAAGGCAAAGAAAGCCAGTGTTTGGAAAGATGTTCTGTCTGAGACATGTGTATTGTAGATGAGAGAGGGGCATTTCAGACAGGTGACTTGTGCTTCACAGTCAACATTAGCGCGTAGTACCGCTAGCGTAAGCCGCGTCCTCTCCCAGAGAGGGGAGGGGGAGTTGGCGTGGACAGATTTGTTCATTTGCATACCAGGAAGCAGGCCCAGAAACAGCCTGTTCTGAGGAGGGCTGGTGAGAGTGACTTTTTCGACCGCTGAAACTCAGAAAAAAGGATGATTTTGGGGCGAACAAACTTAAATACTATGTTTTTGGGCTTCTGAGACCTATATGACGTGACTGAAAAATAGCATAATATGGGACCTTTAACCCTTTCATGCATGAATTATGAGAATCTTATTCAAGATTTTTTTTTTTTCCAGAGTACTTTTATTCCTCTTTATGAATAAAAAAACAATGTGATTAATTTTTTTTTTAAATTAACCTATTTTTTCATGGAGTTACAAAAATGTCCATTCAGACGGACACCATGCGTTCAATTCTTGAAGGAAAAAAAAAAATGAAAAACATGCATTTGCTAACTGAAACTATGAAATAATTTCTTAAAATGCTGCTAATCTGATGTTTTCTCACATTTTTAACATACTATAATACTAGTTATTACTCAGATTATCCGCAACAACAACAACAACAAAAAACTTTTTGTTTAAAAAAAAAAAAAAAAAAATACAGTTTAATAACAATTAACAATTTATTTACACTCAGATGTGTTTCTGCAGATCAGGTTTATCAAGAACAGGAACGTTACAGTCACGGTATGAATTACAGTGTATGGGATGGTGCATAAGGGTGAAAACGCAGTATTCAGAATCTCTCCGAAGGGACATTTTTGAGCCAATTTGACAGATTAGTGTTGCTAAATGACCCACATTTGTACTTTTAAATTCATTTTTACTTTAGTTGGACCATAAGGGATTATCCAAAACAAGGAGCTACTTTATATTGATATAAATGTTGGAATGGCAATCAATTAAAGTTTGCTCTCTGACTGGACATTACTGTGTTTTGACCAACAAGTGTCCACTGTGTTGGCTGATATACAAGTAAAACAACCAAATCCTTGAATATAGAAGAGAACAGCTGTAGAATAGCTGTCCACTGTAGTGACCACTATGCATGAAAGGGTTAATAATATACCATAGAAAACAGAACAGCACAAAACAATATTACCATCCTGGGTTAAAGCTATACCTACCGATGTGGCATTTCTCACAGCACTTAGTAAAAGTTTGAACATGAACAACCCGCCTCCCTCCAAAGCCCCGCCCCCTTCCCTCTGCCTGAGCTCTGAGGCTCCTCCTCCTCTGTCCTCATGCCCGATGGAAACAGAGGAGGAAGCAGAGGTGGAGGTCCGGTCCGTTTTGGCGTGTCCGCGGACCCCTCCCTCAGTAATCAGATACATCATCCACCTGCCGCGGGCCTGCGGCTCCTGTTCCATCAGTAGACCTGGTCTGTGCAGTACTGGGTCAGTGTCTTCACTGCAGTGCCCAGGGGATGGGCCCGCGCACTGTGAACGCACGGCCTCCGCAAATTTTCCGTGGACATTTGAGGTTCCATAGTCCATACAATTATCATCCTACATCATCTTACATGTGTGACACCATGTACATGTACCTGTATGAGTCCCACCGTCATAAAAGCTGAGCTTTATGCAGACCTGTTCAGTGCAGTACAGCTGACTTCCAGACTTTTATCTCCATCCTTCATTCTTCAGACTCCCGTTTGTGCCCCTCAGTTGTTGTTTCTGTTAATAAATCCGTTTTTTCCCTTCCACATGTTCATGTCAGTTCTATCCAAACACATCCTAGACAGTAGACTGTGGTCAGTGACAGGAGAAGCAGCGCCAGTGAAGCGTCACATTCAGAGGGACACATATTGGATGTGAGGCGGTACATTGTACAATGTACAAATGTACATTGTACAATGTACATTTGAGATATTAACATGTAGACACATTTAGTAAGTTAGTTGCGCAGAAAATTAAACTGGTCAGTCATATAACTGGAATTTCCATGTGGAATTTCTTCTGATGTAAAGAAATAAGTTAGACCAACTCAAAAAATTAAAGAAACTACTTGTATGAACATTTTTGAGTAGAATAAAAGTAAAACAATAAGTCAATATAACTAAATGGAGTAGTTTTTACACAATTAAAATTAAGTTGGTTTGACTTAATTAAGCTCGTAGAGTAAAAAGCAAATCATGTTGTTTGTACTAAAGTAATAGAGTTTACTTAACTAGAGAAGTCTTGTGGCATTTAAGCAACTTGCCAAGTTGAAATAACTTCAAAAGATTAATGGAAATTATTACCTCAATTTTTTTACGTTGAGCCTATTAATCATTTTTTAGAGTGTAGGAGTCATGAGTTTTTGCAAGTATGGCTGTGAAATGGACTTTGAATTCCATTCTAAGAAGTCTTAAAAAGTCTTAAATTTAACTTGTAGAAACCTGTTTTGAACCGTGTATAAGGTCATAAACTGTAAACATTTGGCCTGTAACGGTACACATACTGAACCGAACCGTTTCGGTACACACCTGTTCGGTTCGGTACACAGCTGTACCGAAACAGCACAGTATGTTGAGAAAAAGAAAAAGGAACGAAAGATGTTGTTTGATGTGGAACTTTAAATCCGCTCAAGTTCCACACGGGCATATTGAAGGACGCACACATTGACCCGAAATACAAAATAGCAGCTGATATAAGGTAAACAAAACAAAAACAACAACAAATATGATGTCAACTTGGAAGAAAGAGACTGGAGACCCTCCACCATCATTACAATCCCGTTTGGGATCAGTTCAGGTTCCGGTGAAAGACAACAACGGGGAAAGAGACGCTGATAAGACGGACGTTGTTTGGCCCCTAGGAACTACGGTAGTTCTAAAACACTTACACTAGCTCTCTCTCTCTCTCTCTCTCTCTCTCTCTCTCTCTCTCTCTCTCTCTCTCTCTCTCTCACACTCACACTCTCACACTCACACTCTCACACACACATGCTGTATAACAGAGGAATAGAACCCAGGAGTTGGATGTTGAAAGTATATTGTCACAACCCGGCTCTGAGGTGGTGACCAGAATGGAGACGGAGGTGGTGAAAAAGTAACAAAGATTTGTTAAGTAAATTAATAATAACAAAAACACAGAATGCTGTTGAAACGCCAGCCAGGAGGAGCAGAGCAGGGCAGAGGAGGACCAGACCAGACAGCCAGCAGCACCGAGACCAGACCAGAGCAGACCGAGAGCGAGTAGACCGGGCCAGACCAGCGAGAGAGTGAGAGCCGGACCAGACAGAGAGCCAACCAGAGAGCCCGAGAGCCAATGATCATCCCTGGCGAGCTGCTTAAATAGTCAGGCCTGGACCGCCACAGGTGTCACCAATCATGAAATCACCATCTGCAACAGAAAACTGACAGTGCCCCTAGTGCCTGGAAGGTGCGGGGCCGTCACACCCCCCCCCCCCAAAAAGAAAGGGCCTCTCTTCACGAGGACCGTCTGAAAGAAAATAGGTTACACAAAATATTCAAAACATGTACAGTCTACTCTCGTTAAACCGCCCGCCGTTATACCGCCATTTCCGCTTATCGCCATCCGCCAGCCCAGTTCCATGCACAAACAACACTTATACCATTGATTTCCCGACCGTTATACCGCCAGCGGCGCGGCGCGGCACCTCCGAGGTGCGCCACCGTGGCACCTCCGAGGTGCGGCTCCCAGTGTTGTCTTTTCCGTGGAAACCGGGTCAAAATGGCTCTTTGAGTGTTAAAGGTTGCCAATCCCTGCCTTACAACATAACAGAATCAAGATTTATTTAGAAACGTAATTAGAACGGGTTAACGGAGGCAGCATAGACATCATATAGTAAAGACATGCACATTATGGACGCAACCCGTTGTAACGCCATTTTCGCTATACCGCCAATTTGGCCGTGAACGGAAGTTGGCGGTATAACGAGAGTAGACTGTACTTTTGATTTTATGCTTACCCCAGTCTCTTAAAACCAGCACCAGCCTACCATCCCTATCCGGCCACCCAGCAACTCCGGAGCCTGGAGAAGCAATTTAAGAGTGAGTAGGAAAGGGTGGAAGCAAGCGGGTTAGGAGAGATGGGGGAATGAAATCAAAAATCAGGCTCGAGACTGAGCATCCGCCACAACATTTTCAGAGCCTCTAATATGGCGAATGTCTAAGCTATATGCCTGTAAAAACAGGAACCACCACATCAGCCTACGGTTCGGACAGGTCAAAGAGTTCAAGAATGTGATTGGGTTATGATCAGTGTAAATGATCAGTGGGACACTACAGTCCAGATAGACTTCAAAATGCTGGAGAGCCCACACCAGAGCCAGCGTTTCTTTCTCTATGACTGAATAATTTATCTGGTACCCATTGAACTTCTTTGAAAAGAAACTAACAGGATGTTCAATGCCATCACTTCCTGTCTGAAACAGCACAGCACCTGCTCCGACGTCACTCGCATCCACGTGCAGCTGAAAGGGCTGATCCAAACGGGGAGCCGCGAGGACCGGAGGAGAACACAGAACAATCTTTATGCTGTCAAAAGCCTGCTGACAGGAGTTAGACCACGAGAATTTTGCCCTCGCGTTTAACAGGTCTGTCAAGGGAGCAACTATGGTGGAAAAATTTTTTACAAAAACAACGGTAATAACCGACTAACCCAAGGAAACGCATGAGTTCCTTTTTGGTGGTCGGCACAGGATAGTGGGAAATGGCCTTCACCTGGTGACCCAGTAAAAGATTCACTTTCGTTTCACGCCAGCGTTAGTTACGTTAGTTATGGACCCCCCCACCCTCCCGGCTCCGACCAAAAAAAAACAAAAAAACATCCCCCTGACAAACTGCATCCTGCATGTACGCGCGCACGTACACAAAGAGGCCTAAACAGTTTGTTCTCTGTCCTAAAATAAATAATTTGGTTAATTTTTTGTTGTCAAAGTTGCTCTTCAGTTTGTTTAAAGAGAATACCAGTTTGTCCTCTTGTTAATGTTGCACTTCATGTGGAATTTTTTTGTTATTTTTATGCAGATTGTGAACTGACAGAACTGTGATTTGATTTTTGTTGTTTGTTCCAAACTACCTGTCAGGGAAACGTGCAAAACTAATGTTTAAAATACATTTAGTAATATTAATAATTCATTTTATTTTCTATTTGATTTATACCAGCAGAATTATATTCCTGTTTTTCTATATTCTATTGTGTCAAAAAATTGGGGGAAATTTTTTCAAAAATTCATAAATATATTAAAGACATTTTGAGGGGGTTTCTTTCTTCCCGTACCGAACCAAAAAAAAAAAAAAAAACGAACCGTGGCTTTCAAAACCGAAAACGTACCGAACCGAAAATTTTGTGTACCGTTACAGGCCTAGTAAACATCTGTGTATAGTGTTATAAAACCCAACATACATTTTGAACTCACTTATCTGAAACAGTTGTATAATGTTCTTCGGCATATCTGTTATGTTCAACCTCTGACAGAAAATAAATCATGTTTAAATCAAAAATAACCTTGTGATGTCTTCACAACTAACTTATGAGTAACAGAAAATTTAAGCTTGACAAAAATAGTGATTTGATTTATATCGTGATACATATCAATATTGTGTGATATGAAAAAAAAAAATATTGTGATATGATTTTTTTTCCCCATATCTGCCAGCCCTACTCTGTAGTTACCGTGGAAACACCGTCATCTTCTACAACACTGATTCACCAGTAAAACCCATGGAGTTGGATCAATGACAGTGGATGGACACACTAGGTTTATGATCAGTTATTGATATCTTTGTTGAAAAAGTCACTTTTATTTCAGTTTTCTCTGTTTCTTATATAATAAACCTCAACTTAAATCTGAGCTTTTTTAATATCTACACGATCAGTAAATTAAATGCAGGAAAATACATCATTTACACTGGAAAAAAAGGCAAAACAAGGAGGATAATATTATAATCAATGGTTATATATGAAGCAAAAATTCATTTGGGAACTGCCACAACATTAGCTCTGGGTCTTTATGGGTTAATTCATCTGTGAGACTCTATAACAGCCTCAGTATCGTAAACACCAGTGAAATAACAACAGTGGGAAATAAAGTCTGATTTCCTCTTTAGTATCATTTTGCTCATATAGACTTTTTTTTGTATTATATTTCAGTAGATTACAAAGGGTTAATGCTAATGTGTCCACCACAGCACAACCCAAGGACAATTGCACTGAAGCCATTTAATTAAGCGCAGTAATTCGTCTGCTATTCTGTCTTAAAATCCTCATTTTCTTAATTAAAACGGGGATAAATCTGCCAGCGGGGTGAGAAAACTTTACTTGTTTGCCATTCAAATCAACCTGTTTAAACAATCTGCCTAAATGAGTTGTTATTTGATTTCCTCAGGACTGATGGGACCAGCAGTTTTCCGCCTCATTTGTACGACCGTGTCGAATCGAACTAAATCGTATAATTAGTGCAATTTATCTGCTATTCTATACATGACGAGCTTATATTGTGCATTGTGCCCACAAAGGGACAACTCATTTAGAAGAACCTGATTTCCAGATATATCTCATTGTAATACATGAATTAAGGGTGTTTGTGTGAATTAAGTGCTTATCAGGTACTTGGTATTACTGGACAAACGAAGACAGCAGCCAGTCAAGACTTAATTAATGCAAGTGGAGCTGAAACACAGAGTTTAACCTCCCCACTCTGTTTGAAAAGGATTGAGGAAAACTGTTAATGTTTGCAGATCAAACACAGTGGAAAGGCACTAATGATGAGAAAGTAAAATGTCTATGTATTTTTCATCCATACATAGAGATATATACCTTAGATACACATTTATAATATACTAATCTGATTTGATGTAACCCATAAAGACCCAGGGCTACTTTTGTGGCAGTTCCTCTATTTAACCTTTACTTAAGTGATTTATCATCATTTATTTTAACATTATCCTCTGTATTTTGCATTTTTCACGATAATTCATGTATTTTCCTACATTTAACCCTTTGAAGTCTGCCATTATAACAGGCTGCCTAGTTGTCTTCATGTTTTCTTTGCAATAAAAGTGTCAGAAAATGTCTTCGGTGTGATCGGTGCAGCATCTGCAGTGATGCAGTCGTATCGGTTGGTTGTGGTGAAGAAGGAGCTGAGCCGAGAGGCGAAGCTCTCGATTTACCGGTCAATCTACGTTCCTACCCTCACCTATGGTCATGACCGAAAGGACAAGATCCCGGATACAAGTGGTCGAAATGAGTTTCCTCCGTAGGGTGGCTGGGCGTACCCTTAGGGATAGGGTGAGGAGCTCAGCCACCAGGGAGGAGCTTGGAGTAGAGTTGCTGCTCCTCCACATCGAGAGGGGCCAGCTGAGGTGGCTCGGGCATCTGTTTCAGATGCCTCCTGGACGCCTCCCTGGGGAGGCATGTTCCACCGGGAGGAGACCTCGGGGAAGACCCAGGACACGTTGGAGAGACTATGTCTCTCGGCTGGCCCGGGAACGCCTCGGGGTCCCCCCGGAAGAGCTGGAGGAGGAGTCTGGCTGGGGAGAGGGAAGTCTGGGCATCCCTGCTTAGACTGTTACCCCCGCAACCCGGCCCCGGATAAGCGGTGGATAATGGATGGATGGATGGATGGAAAACGTCTTTTTTGCCAATTCTTTGTTTTCAGGAAGAACTTAAATTTCACTATCTGGCCATTAATTATAACACTGGGTTACAAAAAAAAATGTTTTTTGCAAGTTGTCTAGGTTTTTTCAACTGAATTAGGACCACTTTGCACCGCTAAATCCAAAAATGACATCTGTTTTTCTCAATCAGGTCAGGGTTTGTTTTTTTTGTTAATTTGATTTTGAAAAATTTGATCTTCTCACAAAATATAATAATTAATACCAAAATAAGATTGGTAAGCACACTTTATGAAACTGGTGACTTGATTCCTGTTAGGTACAATGGTGTATTCACCGCAGATGTAGCAGAATACGTCAGGCTTATTTTTGCAAGATCTTCTAGTCGAAGCCATTTCATTCACCTGTAATATTAAAAAAAAAAACATTAATCATAAATTGGCAAAAGTAAAATCTTCAGAACTCGTTTATTGCAAGAAATATGAAAGAATTTTGTATCATATGATGTGAAAATGCCCATAAATGTGAGCAAAAAATGTTCAAAAGCCAATATGTAGCATAGTTCAGAAAGTTGACCTGATGGAGCAAAATTAATGTGATTTTTGGATTCAGCACACCAAAATGATCCTAAATCAGCTCAGAAAACTTAAACAAATTTGTTGTTGACCAGTGATCATTATGATGAATAATAAATGCTTAAAACAGTGTGTTTTAGGAAAAAAAAAAAAAACAGACTTGAAGTCTTTAGCATATTTGAGATTGCAAAAATAAACTTTGAACTATTTGAACAGTTTTGAAAAATATACAAAATGTATAAATGAACACTAAATAAATAAATAAATAAATACTAGTACAAATGTACTGAAATCAAATTGAGTGACACTGTGGTGATTTGAGGGAAATATGTTAGGGAATGTTGTCAGTTATGCGTTTTTGTTTTATTGCACTTAGATTAGTTTACCTTTGAGGGTTGAGAACATGCACTCAAATAAAAAAAAGCGGATTCTCTAAAAGTATTCAATTACAATATTTGAAACTTGAGGTTTCTTTTTTGAGTTTTTACAACTACATTTTTTTGTTTTGTTTTTACAAACAGAAAAATGTGTTGAAACCTGTGCAAAAAAAGCAAAAAAATAAATGCCCAGCACAAAAATATGCATATTGTGTGCAACCAAATCAAATTGTTATTCATATTTATAAGCTGGACAATTAGACGGACATTCTTTAAAAATCTAGACTTTCTTCCAGTATTACAGTTACGTGTCCCACATTGTCCCACACAAACACACTCCTTGTCCCACATGTAGCTCGTAAACACCTGGTCCCCCTACAATATCACTAAATTCACAAGACAGTACTCTGTGTTCTTGATATTGAGAAACGGCCATATAGTCACATCATTGCCATAAAGTGTTATATAGTGTTGGAAAGCTCATGATCTCAGGTTTTCGATGCTGTTTGAATTTTGTGTGAAATGTGTCAAATGCAGCTGGTGTTAAAGAATTAATTTCCTAAATGTAATTTAAAATCACAGGTTATTACTTCCAAACAGAGAAAATTGAAGAAAACGTGACTTTTTCAGCAAAGATATCAATAACTGAATGTAAAAACAAGCATCTCTATCCACTGTCATTTCTCAAACTCCATGGATTTTACATATGTTTATGTTTATGTTTATGCATTTGGCAGACTCTTTTTTCCAAAGCGACTTACAGGGGAAAACCAATCAAATCACTCAATCAATCAAATGTTATTTATATACAGGGTGGGGAAGCAAAATTTACAATATTTTGAGGCAGGGATTGAAAGACAGTGTATGACCAATTAGTTTATTGAAAGTCATGAGAATTTATTTGCCACAAGAAAATTGACATAATAGAAAATGTTTTTATTCTATGTGTCCTCCTTCTTTCTCAATAACTGCCTTCACACGCTTCCTGAAACTTGCGCAAGTGTTCCTCAAATATTCGGGTGACAACTTCTCCCATTCTTCTTTAATAGTATCTTTAAGAAAGTTGACATTGCTGTGTGATGTTCTATTGGTAGCATGTTCTAAAACGCCCCAAATAGCAGAATCCAGAGGGTTTAGATCTGGGCTAGAAGGCGGCCATAAACATGATTCCCAAAAATTGCTAAAGTTGGATTTGTTGCTGTTGTCAACAAGTGTTTTGGTGTTCTTGTGTAAGATTTTAACTTCAAATCATATTTTACTGCATTTCTAACGGTCTTGTTGTCTACCTCAAGTTCAGTTGCCATTTTTCTCATGGATTTGGTTGGATCCTTTAGGATTTTGGATTTGAGAGCTTTAATAAAAGCTTTGGTACATTTTTTGTTGCTTCCTCCACTTCTAGACTTTCTCGTAATAGTTTTGCTTATAGTCATTCTCTTCTTTCCATTATAAACAGTCTTTATGGACACTCCAACTATATTTGAAATCTCCTTTGGTGTGACGAGTGCATTCAGCAAATCACACACTCTTTGACGTTTGCTTTCCTGATTACTCATATGGGCAAAAGTTTCTGAAAAGGTATGGATAATAGTGTTAGGTATGATTATGACATCAATATATGTTTGGTTTCAAAACAATTGACGTAGTGCCTGCTGAGAAAAAACTACTCAATGTTCATTGTAAATTTTGCTTCCCCACCCTGTAGAGCCAGATCACAACAAAAAAAGTTATCTCATGACACTTTATATATAGAGTTGGTCAAAACCAGACTCTAAGCCAATTTACAGAAACCCAACAGAATCCTCCAGGAAGAAACACTAGTGACTGGTGACAGTGGTGAGGAAAAACTTCTCTTTAACAGCAGAAACCTGGAGCAGACCCAGACTCCTGGAGGATGGACGTCTGCCTTGTCCAGTTGGGGTTAAAGAGAGAGAGTACAGAAAGAGAAAAAGAGAGAGCGATAGAGATAGAGAATGGGGGAGAGGGGGAGAAGGGGATAGTAGGGGGAGACACATGAAGGCAGTTGAGGATAAGTGAGTGATGATGATGAAGGCAGGAGAGAGGTAGGACCACCGCAGCAGGTCCAGAGATAATCCTGGGAAAATCTGTGATAATCCTGGGAAAAACCTTATTAAAATATTTAAAATGGAATATCTGACAGTGCTAGGACTGGAGGTGCTCTCGGAAGAGCTGGGTCTTCAGGAGCCTCTTGAAGATAGGCAGGGATGCCTCTGTTCTTGTAGTGCTCGGTTGGTTCCACCAACGTGGAACGACTCATGAAAAGAGCCTGGATTGTCTTGTACAAGGTCTGGGGACCACCAGACAATGTTCCCCAGACGAGCGGAGTGGTCGTGGGGCAACATAAGCTTTTATCAATGCACCTACTAGTGAATCATTGTTGAAGAAGGTGAAGTTGTTTCCACGTTCCTCTGAACGTCGAAATGGGTCAAATCTGATGACCATGAAAAGATGACAGACTGTATTTACACCAATTATTTACATGTATTGACAGAATTACTGGATCAACAGGTCTTAAACAGTTTAGATCAGTCGATGGTGTTGGTCACCTGTGGATGTTTGGGTCTTTATGGGTTAAAATAAATAAAGTGATATGGCCAAACATGTCATTGTGATAAACCTGTTTACTATCAGTCCATGAAATATACAAAATTGAGGTTAGAATGAAGATTTATCAAGAGTTGTTGTGTGTTGGTGAATTGTAACTCAGTCAAACTGTGAAGCCAGAGAAGATTTATTTATGCCTCCAGGAAGGTGACATGAATATTCTGCTGTAAATAAGAACAGTTACTAAAGCAGTGTAATATGACAGACTTCATGAAGGGGAACTGCTTTGATAAAAACAGCACAAAACACAAGAGTTATTATGTTTGGGTGAATTCATTATTATTATTATTATTATTATTATTATTATTATTATTATTATTATTATTATTATTATTATTATTTTGTCCTGTTAGATCCTGCTGAATCTGGAACAATGATGATTAAAAAACAAAACATAACGTTATATGTATATATATATATATATATATATATATATATATATATATATATATATATATATATATATATATATGTCCATATATATTTAATGTTGTATATTATAACACTGGTCAACGACAAATTTATTGTTTAAGTTTTTTGAGCTGATTTAGGATCATTTTGGTGTGCTGAATCCAAAAATCACATTAATTTTGCTCAATCAGGTCAACTTTCTGAACTATGCCACATATTGGCTTTTGAACACTTTTGCTTACATTTATGGGCATTTTCACATCATATGATACAAAATTCTTTCATATTTCTTGCAATAAATGAGTTCTGAAGATTTTACTTTTGCCAATTTAGGATTAATGTTTTTTTTTTAATATTACAGGTGAATGAAATGGCTTCGACTAGAAGATCTTGCAAAAATAAGCCTGACGTATTCTGCTACATCTGCGGTGAATACACCATTGTACCTAACAGGAATCCTGTTAGAAAATGATTTTTTTTTTCTCTTAAAACCTATTTTGGGTGAGAACTATATAAAAATCAACTGATAAAGTCACAAAAATGTAATCAATTTTGTGAGAAGATCAAATTTTTCAAAATCAAATTAGCAAAAAGACCTGACCTGATTGAGAAAAACAGATGTCATTTTTGGATTTAGCGGTGCAAAATGGTCCTAATTCTGTTGAAAAAACCTAGACAACTTACAAAAAACATTTTTTTGTAACCCAGTGTTATCAGTAGTGACGTTTGCAGATTCAGTGAAGTTTAGTCTAAACTCAAAAAAAACCTTTAATTAAAATGAGTCTGTTGTATAATCGTTCATTAAACCAACACAAAACTGACTGAATCTGTTAAATATAAACACAGATTTGTCAGTTGTGGAAGGTGAAGGATGTCCTAGGAGACAGGGAGGAAGATCAAATACTAAAAGGAAAGGCTTAGGAATGTTTTAAAAAGACAAAAATGAGCAAATAAGATGCTCATTATTTGTGTAAAAGCTGTTCAAGTTGATATAATGAACTTGTCTATTTATACCAGAACCAGCAGAAATAGTTCAATCTCAAGACTGACTGAGTTTTTTAGCCATCTGGCAAAAAAAAAAACAACAAAAAAAAAAAAAAAAAACATCTATTTCAGTCTGTTGTAGCTCTTCTATTTGTCCAGCTTCACTTGTAGTTAACTCTGTCAGCCGTTTGGTGCTGGGCCACTTCTGCTGGGTTTATCAGAGATTTTTGGCAGCGTATGACTTTTATCACAAATGTTTTTTTCAAATTTGTAAAACCCGAACGATAGCCTAATTATCACGGATACATTAGTCTATTCGTGCTCAACGTGATGTCGTGACTTGCGAAAATATACACGCCACTTTTAACACTGGTCTGCCAGGAAAATGCTTCCAGAATAAAAGCAATGAAATTTTACCACATGAGAGTCACTGATAAAGAAAAATCAAGTCAAAAATGCTGGTTGGCTGAAGTTTCCAAGATACAGCCTTGGGTCAAAATGTGAAATTCAAGAATTAAGGAGAGAATGGGTTTGACTCAAAAGGAATATTTGTCTCAGAGCTACAAGATCTACTTCAAAACACTGTCTGCACATTAGAATACATTCACTTTACAGGTTCTATTTAGTGGAAGATTTCTAAAACTATTATATAAACGTACATAAATCAATATATGCGTGTAACAACACTTTATTATATACCTTGAAAACATCAGCAAACCGGCACTTTTGTCATATGTTTTCCAATTAATCTTATTAAAATACAAAACATTTAGCACATTTAATCTCTGAAGCAAATAATTTAAAAAAAATTGGTAGACAGTGTAATTGGCGTGTTATCTTTACACATTATAAGCTTTGCGCATGTATGCTAACGACGTTATTAGCCCACCGTCCAACCTGAACCGATGTGTCATATACCGCACACTAAGGCTTAGGGTAAGGGTTATGTGAACCAGAGATTGGCATAAATTGACACACTATCAAATCAATCAATCATTCAATCCAGTTTTATTTATGTAGTGCCAAATCATAACAAAAGTTATCTTGTGACACTTTACATATCGAGCCGGTCGAAACAAGACTCTGAGCCGATTTCCAGAAACCCAACAGAATCCTCCAGGAACAAACACTTGTGACTGGGGACAGTGGAAGGAAAAACTTTCTTTTAACAGCAGAACCCTGAAGCAGACCCAGACTGCTGGAGGATGGACGTCTGCCTTGACCAGTTGGGGTGAAAGAGAGAGGGTAAAGGAGAAGAAAAGAGAGTGAGAGAGATAGACTTGGGGAGAGGGGAGAAGGGAAGTAGGGGGAGACACATGGATGCAATTGATGCACAGATAACTGAACTAGAACTGTCAAAAATAGATCAGCTGGTGTTAGTATGATTACTAAAAACAGAACAAATGTCTATAACTGTTAATACTACTACTACCAATACAAGTATTAACAGTGGATATGCTCTTACTACAACAGCTAGTAGAAATAACACTGGGTAACAAAAAACTGTTTTTTGCAAGTTGTCTAGGTTTTTTCAACTGAATTAGGACCATTTTGCACCGCTAAATCCAAAAATGACATCTGTTTTTCTCAATCAGGTCAGGTTTTTTTGCTAATTTGATTTTGAAAAATTTGATCTTCTCACAAAATTGATTACATTTTTGTGACTTTATCAGTTGATTTTTTTATATACAGGGTGGGGAAGCAAAATTTACAATATTTTGAGGCAGGGATTGAAAGACAGTGTATGACCAGTTAGTTTATTGAAAGTCATGAGAATTTATTTGCCATAAGAAAATTTACATAATAGAAAATGTTTTTATTCTATGTGTCCTCCTTCTTTCTCAATAACTGCCTTCACACGCTTCCTGAAACTTGCGCAAGTGTTCCTCAAATATTGAGGTGACAACTTCTCCCATTCTTCTTTAATAGTATCTTCCAGACTTTCTCGTAATAGTTTTGCTCATAGTCATTCTCTTCTTTCCATTATAAACAGTCTTTATGGACACTCCAACTATTTTTGAAATCTCCTTTGGTGTGACGAGTGCATTCAGCAAATCACACACTCTTTGACGTTTGCTTTCCTGATTACTCATATGGGCAAAAGTTTCTGAAAAGGTATGGATAATAGTGTTAGGTATGATTATGACATCAATATATGTTTGGTTTCAAAACAATTGACGTAGTGCCTGCTGAGAAAAAACAACTAAATGTTCATTGTAAATTTTGCTTCCCCACCCTGTATATACAGTACAGGCCAAAAGTTTGGACACACCTTCTTATTCTTTGCATTTTCTTTATTTTCATGACTATTTACATTGTAGATTCTCACTGAAGGCATCAAAACTATGAATGAACACATGTGGAATTATGTACTTAACAAAAAAAGTGTGAAATAACTGAAAACATCTCTTATATTCTAGTCTCTTCAAAGTAGCCACCCTTAGCTCTGATGACTGTTTTGCACACTCTTGGCATTCTCTTGATGAGCTTCCAGAGGTAGTCACCTGAAATGGTTTCCTAACAGTCTTGAAGAAGTTCCCAGAGATGCTTAGCACTTGTTGGCCCTTTTGCCTTCACTCTGCGGTCCAGCTCACCCCAAACCATCTCGATTGGGTTCAGGTCCGGTGACTGTGGAGGCCAGGTCATCTGGCGCAGCACTCCATCACTCTCCTTCTTGGTCAAATATCCCTCACACAGCCTGGAGGTGTGTTTGGGGTCATTGTCCTGTTGAAACATAAATGATGGTCCAACTAAAACGCAAACCGGATGGAATGGCATGTCACTTCAGGATGCTGTGGTAGCCATGCTGATTCAGGTTGCCTTCAATCTTGAATAAATCCCCAACAGCGTCACCAGCAAAGCACCCCCACACCTCCCCCTCCATGCTTCACGGTGGGAACCAGGCATGTAGCATCCATCCGCTCACCTTTTCTGCGTCGCACAAAGACACGGCGGTTGGATCCAAAGATCTCAAATTGGACTCATCAGACCAAAGCACAGATTTCCACTGGTCTAATGTCCATTCCTTGGGTTTCTTGGCCCAAATAAATCTCTTGTGTTTGTTGCCTCTCCTGAGCAGTGGTTTCCTAGCAGCTATTTGACCATGAAGGCCTGATTCACGCAGTCTCCTCTTAACAGTTGTTGTAGAGATGTGTCTGCTGCTAGAGCTCTGTGTGGCATTCATCTGGTCTCTAATCTGAGCTGCTGTTAATTTGCGATTTCTGAGGCTGGTGACTCAGATGAACTTATCTTCAGCATCAGAGGTGACTCTTGGTCTTCCTTTCCTGGGGCGGTCCTCATGTGAGCCAGTTTCGTTGGAGCGCTTGATGGTTTTTGCGACTGCACTTGGGGACACATTCAAAGTTTTTTTGAAATTTTCTAGACTGACTGACCTTCATTTCTTAAAGTAATGATGGCCACTCGTTTGTCTTTACTTAGCTGATTGGTTCTCACCATGATATGTATTCTGACAGTTGTCCAATAGGGCTGTCAGCTGTGCATCAACCTGACTTCTGCACAACACAACTGATGGTCCCAACCCCATCAATAAGGCAAGAAATTCCACTAAGTAACCCTGACAAGGCACAGCTATGAAGTGAAAACCATTTCAGGTGACTACCTCTTGATGCTCATCAAGAGAATGCCAAGAGTGTGCAAGGCAGTCATCAGAGGAAAGGGTGGCTACTTTGAAGAAACTAGAATATAAGAGATGTTTTCAGTTATTTCACACTTTTTTGTTAAGTACATAATTCCACGTGTTCATTCATAGTTTTGATGCCTTCAGTGAGAATCTACAATGTAAATAGTCATGAAAATAAAGAAAATGCGAAGAATGAGAAGGTGTGTCCAAACTTTTGGCCTGTACTGTATATATATATATACACTGAACAAAAATATAAATGCACCACTTTTGTTTTTGCTCTTATTTTTCATGAGCTGAACTCAAAGATCTAAAACTTTTTCTATGTACACAAAAGGCCTATTTCTCTCAAATATTGTTCATAAATTTGTCTAAATCTGTGTTAGGGAGCACTTCTCCTTTGTCCTTTGCTGAGATAATCCATCCACCTCACAGGTGTGGCATATCAAGATGCTGATTAGACAGCAGGATTATTGCACAGGTGTGACTTAGGCTGGCCACAATAAAAGGCCACTCCAAAATGTGCACTTTTACTGTATTGGGTGGTCCAGGGGGGTCAGAAAACCAGTCAGTATTTGGTGTGACCACCATTTTCCTCGCACAGTCTTCTTCATGAATTCTCTGAAACACCTTTGGAGATGGCTTATGCACTCTAAAAAATGATTCATGGGGTTAGTAAGTTAAGCTTAAAATCAAGAGCTTTCTCTGCTTAAAAAAATTAAGTTTGTTACATGTACACATTTAAATCAGATGATAAGTTATTTTATTAAGTTGGTCTAAATGAAAAACAAGGAAAACACTCTTAACTTAATAACATATTGATTTTGAACAGACATTTCTGCCTTTAACTTAACAAAGAAATATATTAAGTTAGTACATCTTAAAAATCTTGTAAGCTTCCTCTAAAAGCTGAGTACAAAGCTGACGAGCCTGGACATGTTTTGCTGACAGACCACGCCCACCACAAGAAAAGGAGGGAAGCACAGAAAAAAAAGGGAGAAACATGATTTTGCACAGAACTTTACCAAACTTTAACGCTTGATAGAATTTAGCTTTGTTTCTGCAACAGTAGTTTTAATTATTCAAAGACTGAATAATACACATTTTACTCCTTTCTAATTTAAAATTGTAGTTTATATTGTCTCGTATTTGCTGCATTGCATTGTGGGTATTGGGTATATTGTTGAAAATGTGTTCTTTTATGTGCAGGGGTTCAGCAGGGTTGTGATGTTGGTGTTAATTTTGAGTTAATGTGTGCATGCTAATGTTTATTGGCTTTTTTGTGTTTATTTTTTTATTTTTATAGAACTGCACCATGAGTCAGAGCCATAGGCCAAACAGTGCCTTTCCTGTTTATTGTTGGTTGCAGTTATATTGTAACTTCTCACTGCTTAACAAAAATAAATTAATATCTGCAAGAACATGAGAACAATAGTACTGTGTACATTTGAGATATTAACATGTAGACAAATTTGGGAAGTTAGTTGCGCAGAGAATTAAATGGGTCAGTCATATAACTGGAATTTCCATGTGGAATTTCTTCTGATGTACAGAAATAAGTTAGACCAACTCAAAAAATTTAAGAAACTACTTGTATGAACACTTTTGAGTAGAATAAAAGTAAAACAGTAAGTCAATATAACTAAATGGAGTAGTTTTTACACAATTAAAATTAAGTTGGTTCAACTTAATTAAGCTCGTAGAGTAAAAAGCAAATCATGTTGTTTGTACTAAAGTAATAGAGTTTACTTAACTAGAGAAGTCTTGTGGCATTTAAGCAATTTGCCAAGTTGAAATAACTTAAAAAGATTAATGGAAATAGTTACCTCATTTTTTTTACGTTGAGCCTATTAATCATTTTTTAGAGTGTGGTAGAGAAATGAACATTCAATTCACAGGCAAAAGCTCTGGTGGAGATTCCTGAAGTCAGCATGCCAATTGCATATTCCCTCAAAACTTGTGACATCTGTGGTATTGTGCTGTGTGATAAAACTGCACATTTTGGAGTGGCCTTTTATTGTGGCCAGCCTAAGGCACACCTGTGCAAAAATCCTGCTGTCTAATCAGCATCTTGATATGCCACACCTGTGAGGTGGATGGATTATCTCAACAAAGAAGAAGTGTTCATTAACACAAATTTAGACAGATTTGTGAACAATATTTGAGAGAAATAAACCTTGTGTGTACACAGAAAAAGTTTTAGATCTTTGAGTTCAGCTCATGAAAAATGGGAGTAAAAACAAAAGTGGTATGTTTATATTTTTGTTCAGTGTATATATATATATATATATATATATATATATATATATATATATATATATATATATATATATATATATATACACATAGATAGATAGATAGATAGATAGATAGACAACTAAATGTTTGGAAACAACTATTGCAGAAGCCGAACAAAAGTTTTTAACCTTTCCTGAGGTGGCAAGAGTTAGAGTAAGTCACATTTTCTGTGCTCTGTGAAGCATGGTGAGTGTTCTGTTGACTCTGGAAACCATTAACAAACCACTGACCTCAGGCCAAAGGGTTCCACAGGTGGAAACACACCAACAAATGTACTTTTACCATTTGAATCTTTTCCTGTGACTCATAGAAAGCAAGAGCAGGGAGCTGATAGTTAGTGCCGTATTTCTGATCATTTTCATTAACAGTTGTGGTTTAAGTCTTTCTTCTTCTCCAGCTGATAATCACACACATTTATCTGAACTGAAGAGTCGGTTCCTGTGACCGGTGATGATCATCATTAATATGACGTATATGGTATTGGATTTCTGGATATTTTTTGACAGCACACGCACTCACAACTGGATGACCCGTAGCTATTACATATGCAAATCTGATTAGGTAGTGATTAATCACACTAAACGTACCAATTACAGCTGTGTCACAGAGTCAGCCGGCTACTGCGCTCAGGTGAACAGGATTAGAGCAGATTCAGACTGAGCTCCCACAGTCAATGTGCACAAATGGAATCAACACACATATTACAGTCTGTTCTTCTGAGCTTGTGTTATGTTCAGTAACTTAAATACTGCATATGGGAGCTATTTTCGGACCTCTGACAAAATTGGGCTTTTAACTCCTGAAATTTCCCTTAAACCTTTGTGAAAAAAGTTTGGTTCAGAATAACACTTTATTAATCCCGGGGTAAATAATTGTGTATTATAGCTGCAAGTATTTGCCACTGTTTGTCCAAAACTGTTATTTTTCAGGAAACTGGAAAAATTATGTTTATTCCAAAGAAATGAATCAAATTATTACACTGGTCAACGACAAATTTATTGTTTAAGTTTTTTGAGCTGATTTAGGATAATTTTGGTGTGCTGAATCCAAAAATTACATTAATTTTGCTCAATCAGGTCAACTTTCTGAACTATGCTACATATTGGCTTTTTAACATTTTTGCTCACATTTATGGGCATTTTCACATCATATGATACAAAATTCTTTCATATTTCTTGCAATAAATGAGTTCTGAAGATTTTCCTTTTGCCAATTTATGATTTTTTTTTTTTTTTTTAATATTACAGGTGGCTTCGACTAGAAGATCTGGCAAAAATAAGCCTGACGTATTCTGCTACATCTGCGGTGAATACACCATTGTACCTAACAGGAATCCTGTTAGAAATTGATTTTTTTTTTTTTTTTTTCTTTTTCTCTTAAAACCTATTTTGGGTGAGAACTACAGGGTGAGTCAGAAAAAACGTTCTTTTCATTTAAAGAAATTGTACCACTGAAATGGAAATGCTTATTTTTCTTTTGATTATACAGTCATATTGATGTGGTTATTGAACATGTCTGGCGATTGAATCATTGATTTATGGCATAGCATAACAGAGGGAATGTCCATTGTTTATTGTGCACCAAAATATCTGCCAACACAGTTTATGCCACCGTGAATGAAATTGAAATTGTCAACCATTACAGCATGTTTACTCGCCATCAAAATGTTTTGTCTCAACGAAGTCGTCCGGCACGACCTTCAACCTGGCTACCGTTCAGATTGATGCAAATCTGTGCTCGTTGTCGCATCTCTAACACAGCTCTTCTCGCCATTCGTGTTCGTCGTAGGGCTTGGATTTCAGCCGTGATGCGATTTCGGAGTTCCTGAAGAGTTTGTGGAACAGTCTGATACACACGGTTTTTAAGATACCCCCACTAGAAAAAATCAAGAGGGGGGGAAGTCCGGGGATCTAGGTGGCCACTCTCTCTCCTGACCCAAACAGACAACTCGATGAGGAAATAATACCTGCAATCGCTGTGGTCTTGCCATGATGAAAACTCCCTGGGCACTGTCATGTAGGCCTATGTCCTGAGTGTGAAAGCAAAGCCCCGACTCCTGTAATTGTTGTCAATTTCAAGTTTGTTCACTGTGGCATACATTGTGTTGGCAGGTATTTCAGTGCCCAATAAATAATGGACCTTCTCTCTCTTATGCAATGCAATAAATCTATGACTACATCACCAGACATGCTCAATAACCACATCAATATGACTGTATGGTCAAAAGAAAAATCAGTGTTTCCGTTTTAGCAGTACAATTTCTTTAAATGGAAAGAGCGTTTTTTCTGACTCACCCTGTATATAAAAAATCAACTGATAAAGTCACAAAAATTTAATCAATTTTCTGAGAAGATCAAATTTTTCAAAATCAAATTAAGAAAAAAACTTGACCTGATTGAGAAAAACAGATGTCATTTTTGGATTTAGCGGTGCAAAATGGTCCTAATTCAGTTGAAAAAACCTAGACAATTTGCAAAAAACATTTCTTTGTAACCCAGTGTTATTATTTTTTTGTTTGTTTGTTTGTTTCTTTCTTTGTTTTTCATTTATTTAAATGGAATTATGTATTTTAAAACATTTCCCTGTGGTCTACATAAACTGTAAATGCTCTGCTTAGGTCTGAGTTCTTCATTGATTCAACTCCACAGGTTCATCTTCAACCCTATTTCTGAGTAATGACACCAGAAAGGTGGTTTTGAGCGCTGGCCCTTTAAATGCACATGAGCCAGTTGACACCTCACCTCTCCAGGTTTTTGACTGTGCTGCTGTGTCCCGTTTCTCCGCATTCTGAGAAATGTTCATTAGAAGTATTGACCTTATATGTGCAAATGTCATGATATAACTAGTTATAGATGCAACAAATTAAGAAGGAATTGAAACGGGTTGGAGAAATCCACTCAATTTTTGCCAAAATGAATATAAATATAGCTTTGCAGCATCTGGAGGCTTCAAATTCAAACTTTATAAACTATTAGGGTCCAAATACACAAATAAATGAACCAAAGACTAATAAAAGTGGGTTTAGTAAAATATGACCCCTTTAAGAGATGTAGTCATCAGCCGTTTTTAACACTGTTCATCGGTTAAATGCCATCAGGACAATGTGAACACTGACCAATAGAATGATTTTACGATAATGGACATACAAGCTTTCCAACCGACAGATTCAGATTCAGAAAACTTTATTTATCCCTTACGGGCAATTCATTTGCAGCTTACCACAGACATCAGCCCACATCTAAAGTGCAATTGACAAATATAAATAAATCAGTGCACAAATACAGGACTATTGAACGCAACTACGAATAAATGCATTTAAATAATCAGCAATAAATAATGAATAAATACCCACACACAAATACACACAGTGGCCTAAACAGTTTGTTCTCTGTCCTAAAATAAATAATTTGGTTCACTGTGTTGTCAAAGTTTCTTTTCAGTTTGTTTAAACAGAATACCAGTTTACCCTCTTGTTAATGTTGCACTTCATGTGGAATTTTTTTTATTTTTCCGCAGAATGTGAACTGACAGAACTGTGATTAGATTTTTCTTGTTTGTTCGAAACTAACCTTCAGAGAAAAGTGTAATACTAATGTTTAAAATACATTTAGTAATATTAATAATTTATTTTATTCTCTATTTGATTTGTAGCAGCAGAATTATGTTATTCCTGTTTTTCTATATTCTATTGTCTCCGAAAATTGTGGGAAAAATGTTTAACAAATTCATAAATGCATTAATAGACATTTTGAGGGGTTTTCTTTCTTCCTGTACTGAACCGAAAAAAAAAAAACGAACCGTGGCTTTGAAAACCGAAAACGTACCGAACTGAAAATTTTGTGTACCGTTATACCCTAATAAATAAATAAATAAATAAATAAATAAATAAATATATATATATATCCCAAATTACAGTCTGGATTTTATGCTATCTAATCTATGTGTGGACATGTTGTCTCATTCTCCCTGAACCATTCTGTCACAAACCTGATGATCCCTATCAATCCCAGCATTGTCCAAACTTTCTGATGTTAGATACATGAGAGGCTCCTTACTTGAAATGATAAGTGTAATATTTGTTAAATGTTGGAAAGTTCTATAAATAAAGTTAACAAAAAAAAAAAAAAAAAGAAATGTTAATAATAAGAAAAATAAACTCAAAATATAGTTGTGTGAAATTATAATTATGACATTATCAGGTGGAATTAAATATCTATAATATATATCTGCAAATATATTCTTCCAACATTCAAAAAGTGACTTTACCACATATTATTATCTTTATATTAAATATATTTGAATTTATTATTATGTTATATTATTATATTAAATTAAAAATATTTCTGGTCACTGTTGCCTGGACCTTGAAAATGTAGTTTAATTATGCACTGTCGGAATAATTTTGTTTTTAGACTCTTTTTATTCCTATTTATCTGCATCAGTAATCACCTTTGACCAGTGATTACTTACTGAATCCCAGTTATACTTTACTGATCAAGGATAAATCACATTGTCACAATCATTTCATGAGAAGAGGTAAAAAAAATACTTTACCCCGACTTTATGGGCAAAAAAGTAATATTAATAAAACTTTGAGAACTGTTAATATGTTTGTAAAAAAAATATATTTAAACAGGCTGAAGTATGAGGCAGGATTTGCTTCTGGTCATATTCTGTCTTTTACATTTAAATACATGTAGTCTCTGTATTCTCCTGTATAAACACTGGATCTTTTACAAGTACGTACCGTGACCCAGTGTTGATAAAGTTGTGTTTTAATAATAGAAAAGCAGCGTCAATGTGAGACAGTGATTTAAAGCAACATTATAAAACTACTATAGTCAGTGAAGTGCTTAAAACTGTGACTTGTTGCTAACTTCTCTAAAAAATTATATTTAGTTTTTTTTTTTAGTTGCCTTTCATCAACCCATTCCATTTCAGTTTTCGTTAAATTAACCTGAAAA
The DNA here is from genome assembly GCF_902148855.1 of Sphaeramia orbicularis. Lineage (NCBI taxonomy): Eukaryota > Metazoa > Chordata > Actinopteri > Kurtiformes > Apogonidae > Sphaeramia > Sphaeramia orbicularis. The sequence continues at coordinate 44,169,737 of NC_043966.1, forward strand.
GATGAGACTAGGCGACAGATCAGTAAGTAGTTTTTGCAAACCAATAAGATAAAATTATCTTGCGCAGGGATATTACATGTTACCATGGCAACCAGCTTTACCTCCGCCTCTGTGTTGTCTGCTTCGTGTCATTATGCGCTGCTATTGTCGTCTTTTTTTACTCTGTGATGTAATTGATTCGAAAGTTATTTTCCAGTGGATGAGAAAACATTTGGTGTGAGAGTTGACAGCTTTGCATCGTGAAGTACAGCTGGAATTCAAGTAAAAACAGACAACTCTGTCACACACACACACACACACACACACACAGAACTGTTTTCATCATTTACTTGCTGATTTTGTATTTTTTTCCAATATCACATTTTTAAGAGCTGCCCAGTTCACTGTCAAAGTGTTGTATACTCACTAGTCAGCAAATAAATAACAAATGACATTAACCTTATGTTGTGGTCTTACCCTGCTGTGTGTTCTGTTGTGTATCCAATGTGTAACATTAGTCGCTTTTCCATTGGACATATGGGCAAAACTTTACTGGTATTTACTAAATGTCGAAAAAACAGAAGTGCGTAATATTGGCTTTTCCATTAAATCATAAATGCAATGGTTTGTTTATTTATCATTACTATCTTTATTCTATTGTTTTTATTTGGTAGTGGTTTATTGTTCTTATTTATCAATTTCATTTATTTATTTATTTTGCTGTTTTTAATTGTATGGCTTTTTAATACATTCTTATATTTTATTCTTTTATTTGGTTTTTATTTATTCTTCTGTATAGCACTTTTTTTTTCGTTTTGTACAGTTTCTATGTCTTTAAATCTATTCTGTGTTTTATTCTTCTATTTCGGTTTTAATTATTCTTCTGTACAGCACTTTTTGTCCACTGCAGCTATTTTAAAGTGCTTTACAAATAAAATTGGATTGGATTGGATTGGATTGGCTATTGCGAGGTGACACGAGAAGTCATTTCATAACAAGAAAAGCACTCGGAGAGCGCAGACCTCCGCCAAGACAGATCTGCCCCCCCACTCCCAACCCTGATCACCACCAAAATTTAATCATTTCTTCCTTGTGCCAGTATCAATATTTCCTGAAAATTTCATGAAACTCTGTCCATAACTTTTTGAGTTATCCTGCTAACAAACAAACAAACAAACAAACAAACACGCAAACAAACACGCCAACATACAAAGCAAAGTGATCACAATACCTCCTGGTGGAGGTAAAAATATGGTGACAAACAACTTTAGGTCATTTTTCAATATTTTACTGCTTATAGTAAATCATTAACCCTATAATACCAAACATATATTTGTTACATGAGTTTTGAAGCCCTCTTCATGATCAGTGTGATATTTTTTTTCTTGAAAAACCTGATGTATACAATTAGATACATGCAATACACACATAATCCACCAGGGGGGAGGAATTTGTTCACCAGAGGCCTTTCCAGTGACACTACAGGATTAAATTAATGAGGAAGGAGGCAGAACTTTGCCAGTTTTGAAAAATAATTACCAATTTGTTAGACATGTTTATGTTATATTACACTGGGTTACAAAAAAATGTTTTTTGCAAGTTGTCTAGGTTTTTTTCAACTGAATTAGGACCACTTTGCACCGCTAAATCCAAAAATGACATCTGTTTTTCTCAATCAGGTCAGGTTTTTTTGCTAATTTGATTTTGAAAAATTTGATCTTCTCACAAAATTGATTACATTTTTGTGACTTTATCAGTTGATTTTTTTATATATAGTTCTCAACCAAAATAGGTTTTAAGAGAGAAAAAAAAAATAAAAATTTTCTAACAGGATTCCTGTTAGGTACGATGGTGTATTCACTGCAGATGTAGCAGAATACGTCAGGCTTATTTTTGCAAGATCTTCTAGTCGAAGCCATTTCATTCACCTGTAATATTAAAAAAAAAACATTAATCATAAATTGGCAAAAGTAAAATCTTCAGAACTCGTTTATTGCAAGAAATATGAAAGAATTTTGTATCATATGATGTGAAAATGCCCATAAATGTAAGCAAAAATGTTCAAAAGCCAATATGTAGCATAGTTCAGAAAGTTGACCTGATTGAGCAAAATTAATGTGATTTTTGGATTCAGCACACCAAAATGATCCTAAATCAGCTCAAAAAACTTAAACAATAAATTTGTTGTTGACCAGTGTTATGTTTTTGTTTGTTCAAAAATAATAATATTTGAGCATTGAGACCCAATGTATCAAATATGATACAACACTGAAACTCATACATGGAAACTGATATTTGAAAAAAAAAAAAAAAAAAAAAGGTTTTTCAGAAGGATCAATAAAGACTCAATTTTTGAAGAACTGGAATTTTCTGTCAATGATTTAATGGTTCAGGCTTTACAAGGTTAAGTGCACTTACACACATCAGATCTCATTATTCCAATAATCTGATTACACCCAGTTATCAGATTTTTATAGTCATGTAAACGGGGTCACTGTTACATGGAGTTTATTTTTGGTTTGTTGGAGACTACATGTGACCAAAATAGTGTGCCGCAATTTATATAATTAACAAATAAACATTTAATTTTTATCTCTGATTAGGAAAAGTGATAAACCAGAGCAGTGTGTGTGTGTGTGTGTGTGTGTGTTGTTGTTTGCTGATGGAATTCTCTCTCAGACATGGCTGCTGTATTTTCTCTTTTCAAGACTGAATTCAAAGAACCTGATGACTGTTCATTTCCTTTGTTTTTGTTTTTTTTTCAGCCTACACATATAAAGGACACATGGTCGTACATGTGTCTTTTCATACTCATCGATTCTCACCATTATTCCACACATTATTCGGTATCGATCCACCTTCATCTACTATTCATTTTCAATCCTTCCCTTTCTTCTCAACCCTATAATACTCTGTATTCACAATGAGATCGTCGCAGCGCTGACATTTGAATAAATCCCCAATAAACACTTTTTTCTTCTCCTTTGTTGTACACGTAGGTCTGATCTTCCTGAATGATCAGAATTCAGGAGGTCCGTGCTGTTGTCCCCAGATGCCCTCTGCCTTCTGAAAGTCAGACAAATGGTAAATATAACCTTTAGTGGCCCAGACATGCTCTCACACAGAAAAACATCCAAAAAAGACAAAATGTTTCAAGACTCATTGCTCAAACTTTGTTTCAGTAGATCTGTTATGTAATTTTCTAGAGCAACAGACAACCCCATAATTTAATCAGAATCAGAATACTTTATTAATCCCAGGGGGAAACTGTTGGATGTTTCAGTCGCTCCATTCAAGTGTAATGAAAAGTAACAGGAAAGAAATGATCAATACAATAGAAAAAGAAATATATATAAACACACTATATTGCCAAAAGTATTTGCTCACCTGCCTTGACTCGCATATGAATTTCAGTGCCATCCCATTCCTAGTCTATGGGGTTCAATATGACGTGGGTCCACCCTTTGCAGCTCTAACAGCTTCAACTCTTCTGGGAAGGCTGTCCACAAGGTTTAGGAGTGTGTTCATGGGAATTTTTGACCATTCTTCCAGAAGAGCATTTGTGAGGTCACACACTGATGTTGGACAGAAGGCCTGGCTCTCAGTCTCCGCTCTAATTCATCCAAAGGTGTTCTATGGGGTTGAGGTCAGGACTCTGTGCAGGCCAGTCCAGTTCATCCACACCAGACTCTGTCATCCATGTCTTCATGGACCTTGCTTTGTGCACTGGTGCACAGTCATGTTGGAAGAGGAAGGGGCCAGCTCCAAACTGTTCCCACAAAGTTGGGAGTGAGGAATTGTCCAAAATGTCTTGGTATGGTGAAGCATTCACAGTTCCTTTCACTGGAACTAAGGGGCCAAGCCCAGCTCCTGAAAAACAACCCCACACCATAACCCCCCCTCCACCAAACTTTATACTTGGCACAATGCAGTCCGACAAGTATCGTTCTCTTGGTGACCGCCAAACCCAGACCCGTCCATCAGTTTGCCAGATGGAGAAGCACGATTCGTCACTCCAGAGAAGGCGCCTCCACTGCTCTAGAGTCCAGTGGCGGCGTGCTTTACACCACTGCATCCGGCGCGTTGCATTGCACTTGATGATGTATGGCTTGGATGCAGCTGCTCGGCCATGGAAACCCATTCCATGAAGCTCTCTGCGCACTGTTCTGGAGCTAATCTGAAGGCCACATGAAGTTTGGAGGTCTGTACCATTGACTCTGCAGAAAGTTGGCGACCTCTTCGCACTATGAGCCTCAGCATCCGCTGACCCCGCTCCGTCAGTTTACGTGGCCTACCACTTCGTGGCTGAGTTGCTGTCGTTCCCAAACACTTCCACTTTCTTATAATACAGCTGACAGTTGACTGTGGAATATTTAGGAGCGAGGAAATTTCACGACCGGATTTGTTGCACAGGTAGCATCCTATCACAGTTCCACGCTGGAATTCACTGAGCTCCTGAGAGCGACTCATTCTTTCACAAATGTTTGTAAAACCAGTTTGGATGCCTAGGTGCTTGATTTTATACACCTGTGGCCATGGAAGTGATTGGAACACCTGATTCTGATTATTTGGATGGGTGAACCAATACTTTTGGCAATATAGTGTATATAAAGCTCTAAATATACCTACACACATATATATGTACATGTAGAAGGTTTTCATGTTTTATTTCTAAGGACTAAAGTAGGATTTTCTTGCATATTTGAACTAATGTTGAATTACACAGTTGAAGAACATATAAAAACTTAATAATAATAATAAGAATAATAATAAGAATTTATTTGTAAAGCGCTTTCAGTCAAAGTGCTGTACAGATATAAAATCAATCACAATAAAACAATAAAACATAAAAGCTAAAAACATTAACAGTAAAAACACATCATGACTTATAACACAAAGTGAACAAGTGGGTCTTGAGCTTTGCTTTAAAAACATCCACAGAACATGCCTGCCTTATGTCCAGAGGAAGACTGTTCCAGAGTGTTGGCGCACGGAAGGAAAAGGCTCGCTCACCGACAGTCTTTTTCCTGACTTTAGGCACCGTCAGGAGGCCAGATCCTTGAGAGCGAAGGGCACGAGAAGGTACATATAGTGTAACCAGCTCTGTCAGGTATGAAGGTGCCACTCCATTTAAAATTTTATAAGTCAATAAAAGCACCTTAAAATCAGCACGAACCTGACATGGAAGCCAGTGCAAAGAGGCCAGCACTGGGGTAATGTGATGAAATTTCCCAGCTCCAGTCAGGACCCGAGCTGCAGCATTTTGCACCATCTGCAAGACTCTGAAACTTTTTTTGGGTAGTCCTGAAAGAAGAGCGTTGCAATAGTCCAACCGAGATGTTACGAAGGCATGAATGAGGACTTCAGCATCCTTATCACTTAGAATTGGCCTGATCTTAGCAATCCTTCGAAGATGAAAAAATGATAATCGAGTCACCTCCTTGATATGCTTATCAAAAGCAAGTGACTTGTCAAAAATGACACCAAGGTTTTTCAACTTGTCTCTGCCAAGAACAACACAGTCATCAAGAGATAAAGAAACATTATTGAATAAATTATGCAATTTCTGTGGTCCAATGATCATCATTTCAGTCTTTGCAGAGTTCAGGAAAAGGAAATTTTCAGAGAGCCAATCCCTAACAGCTGAAAGACAACCCTCGATTTTTGACAGATTAGGCCTATTTTCACATGTTAAAGGCATGTACAATTGCAAATCGTCAGCATAACAGTGAAAATCAATTTCCAAAGAATGTAACAATTTACCAAGTGGTGCAAGATACAGTGAGAAAAGCAGAGGGCCCAGAACAGAAGCCTGAGGAACCCCATGCTTCACCATGCAAGGCTCAGACAAGACATTATTAAATAAAACACACTGAGATCTCTCTGACAGATAAGACTTTAACCATGATAGCACCTTGCCAGAGATGCCAAAAGGGTATTCAAGTCTTTCAATTAAAATACAGTGATCAACTGTATCGAAGGCAGCACTGAGGTCCAACAACAATAATAGTGAAGCACAATCAGAGTCAGCGTTCAACAACAAGTCATTAACCACCTTTGTCAGTGCAGTCTCAGTGGAGTGGTTTGCCCTAAAAGCAGACTGAAGAGGCTCAAAGAGATTCTTTTCTGTCAGGTAACGGACCAGCTGCTTTGACACCACTTTCTCAAACACTTTTGATAAAAAAGCAAGGTTTGAGACGGGTCTGTAGTTAGATGGTGCTTCAGCATCTAGTCCAGGCTTCTTTAACAGTGGTTTTACCACAGCTGATTTAAAACATGCTGGAAAAACCCCTGAAGACAGGGAGTAATTTAAAATAGATAAAACATACGGGCCAAGTGTAGACCAGAGCTCCTTTATAACCCAAGAAGGGAGAGGATCCAATGGACAGGTTGTTGAGCGTGATGAACTGACAATCTTAGATAGTTCAGACAATGTAGGAAGCTCAAAAACACTTAATCCTTGTCCATTGCTAAAAGAAGGTGCAGCAGCACATAATGAATCAGACTGCAGAGACTGTGGAATTTGCAACCTGATGTCCATAACCTTATCATTAAAGAATAAAAGAAAGTCTTGTGCTGTCAGTTGTGGACAGCTGACCACCTGATTGATCTGGGTGAGTTTAGACACAGTATCAAACAACAACTTAGAATTATGTCTATTGCTATCAATGAGATGTGAGTAAAATGCGGACATTGTAGCTGACATGGCAGACTGATATGTCACTAGACTGTCCTTCCAGGATTGATAAAAAACGTCTAGCCTGGATTTACGCCACTGACGCTCAGCCTTCCTGCAATGTTTTTTAAGAAGTAAAACATTGTCATTCAGCCAAGGAGTAGGGCTCTTTTTAAGACTCTTCCTAACCTTTGCTGGGGCCACCGAATCCAGCAGGTTCCGAAGGACAAGGTTAAAATGCTCAGTCAGGTCATCTACTGAACAATCAATGTTAAAAACAGAATCAGCCAATTCAGGCAGCCTTGAGTTAAAATCATGTAAGGCACTTGGGCTGATGTACCTAGATGACCTTGATGTCACCGTTCCACCTCCCGAGGTTGATGAGATAGGAATTAAAATATCAAATAAAATTAAAGCTGCAAGCAGCATTGGGCGGGACCTCGCACTGGGCGTTCCGCCTCCCCCGCGATCCGCCTCCCGTGACCGTCCACACCTCAGCTCCACTCACACCTCTCCGTCCCCATACCAGTTCCCACCCTTTAGTGTCCGTCCTTACATCTGTACAGAACACCAGCGACCCTCTGCTGAAACCACCATCACCTTTAAAATGACACTTTTATTTTGGAAACCCTACTGTGTGTATGTGCATTTGTTTTGTATGTGAGAGAAAGAATCAGTTTGAAAAATGAATTGAAATTGTATGAATAATTGAGCATAAAAGTGATGATGTCTCACATTTAAGGCTTTTATTTTGGAAAAACCCTATTGTGTGAGCATGTGTGTCTGTGAGAAAGAGTACTTTTGAATGAAGAAACATTGTACAAAGAGTTGAGCGTTTGATCATAAAAATGAAAAGAAGTTATGTAATAGAAATTTTGTATTATTGGTATTTGGGGTTTTATTTTGAAAAAATGTACTCCGTGTACTTTTGAATGTGTGCAAAATTTCCAGTATCCAAAATACAATGCAGTAAAACCTGTTTTAAGATGGAGAAAAAAAAAAAAAAAGAAAAAGTTTGGATTGTCTGGGACTTGAACCCAGGTCCTCTTGCTCCACAGGCAGCTACATGAACCACTATACTAAGGACAGCCATAGACAGCTGCCCACCAAGAAGAATTTTATAGGGACTTTGTCATTGTTAAAAGTGAAAGTAAACATAGTCTTCAAAAAATCGCCATAATTCCATAACCGTAGGTTGTATCTGAAAAATTCTTTCACTTTTGGATTCTGCAGACTTGTGGGAATTGAGTGAGGTATAACTTTTTATTCAAAAGTCTGGAATGACTGAGTACTAATTGCAGAAACGTAGAGTAACTTTCAAAGGCAGATTGCCAACTTCCTGTTGGAGTTAGCTCATGAGTGTCAGTGTATGATTTGTCGGGCTCAATCAGACCAACATTTTGGCATTTGTTTCATGTTTCTGTGACATTCCTACTGGCCGCTAGGGCCGATTTTGTGTGTTTTTTAGTACATAGGTGGCGCTACAGAGTCCATTTTAGCATGCAAGGGGTTAATTTTGATATTGTATGAAAGTGTTCACCAGTCATGACATACATGGCAAATTTGGTGAGTTTTGGAGCATGTTAAGGGGGTCAAATGGCAGTCTAAAGTGGAAAAAGTATGAAAAGAAACAAATTGTTATAAATCAATAACCGTACATCCTATCTCAAAAATTTTTGGATGTGAGAGTTGTGCTGAGTCCCGTGAACGCGTAGATATGTCACATGTGGGGAAAAACTCCAAAGTGAAAAATGAGTTCCAAACATCGCAACTTTGCAGGCTTGTAAAAAAGAAACTAAGACAGTTATGGAAAAGGTGTGAAATCGTTGTATTAAGGAGGGTTCACTCTATCTTTTGGTGCTATTTAGAAGTCAATACCACAAACGGTGTCATCGGAGTTAGTTTTAGAAATTTTATTTTGAAAGGCATATTGCGAAGTTCCTGTTGGAGATAGGTCATGAGTGTCAGTGGATGATTTGTAGAGCATGATCCAACAAAAATGTTGGCACTGGTTTCATGTCTGTACGACATTCCTACTGGCCACTAGAGCAGTTGCCGTTTTTTTCACATAGGTGGCGCTAGAGAGCCCATTTTGGCACCTATGGGGTTAATTTTTTCATTTTATCAAATTTTTCGCCAGGCCTGACATGTGTGCCAAATTTGGTGAGTTTTCGTGCATGTTCAGGGGGTCAAAATCCAGGTCAAAGTGGTGTGTGAATAATAATAATAATAATTAAAGCTGCAAGCAGCATTGGGCGGGACCTCGCACCGGGCGATCCGCCTCCCCCGCGATCCGCCACCCGTGACTGTCGACGCCTCAGCTCCACTCACACCTGTCCGTCCCCATACCAGTTCCCATCCTTTAGTGTCTGTCCTCCTTACATCTGTACAGAACACCAGTGACCCTCTGCTGAAACCACCATCACCTTTAAAATGAGACTTTTATTTTGGAAACCCTACTGTGTGTATGTGCATTTGTTTTTAATGTGAGAGAAAGAATCAGTTTGAAAAATGAATTGAAATTGTATGAATAAGTGAGTATAAAAGTGATGATTTACCACATTTAAGGCTTTTATTTTGGAAAAACCCTATTGTGTGAGCATGTGTGTCTGTGAGAAAGAGTACTTTTGAATGAAGAAACATTGTACAAACAGTTGAGTGTTTGGTCATAAAAATGAAAAGAAGTTATGTAATAGACATTTTGTATTATTCTTAATTTTGGTTTTATTTCTAAAAAATGTACTCCGTGTACTTTTGAATGTGTGCAAAATTTCCAATATCCACAATACAATGCAGTAAAACCTGTTTTAAAATAAAATAAAAAAAAAAAAAATTTGGGATTACCTGGGACTTGAACCTGGGTCCTTTGGCTTCATAGGTAGCTACATGAACCACTGCACTACAGAGAGACATGTGAAAATGTGCACCAGCAAGACTTTTATAGGGATTTTGCCATTTGGAAAAGTGAAACTAAACATAGTCTTCAAAAAATTGCTATAATTCCATAACCGTAGGTCGTATCTGAAAAATTCTTTCACTTTTGGATTCTGCAGACTTGTGGGAATTCAATGAGGTCTTACTTTTATGTCAAAACTCTGAAATGAATAAGCAGTAATTGCAGAAACGTAGAGTAACTTTCAAAGGCAGATTACCAACTTCCTGTTGGAGTTAGCTCCTGAGTGTCAGTGTATGATTTGTCGGCTCAATCAGACCAACATTTTGCCATTTGTTTCATGTTCCTGTGACATTCCTACTTGCTGCTAGGGCAGATTTTGTGTGTTTTTTAGTACATAGGTGGCGCTACAGAGTCCATTTTGGCACCCAAGGGGTTAATTTTTGATATTGTATGAAAGTGTTCACCAGCCATGACATACATGGCAAATTTGGTGAGTTTTGGAGCATGTTAAGGGGGTCAAATGGCAGTCTAAAGTGGAAAAAGTATGAAAATAAAAGAATTGTTATAAATCAACAACCGTACATCCTATCTCAAAAATGTTTGCATGTGAGCATTGTGCTGAGTCCCATGAACGTGTAGATATGTCACATGTCAGGAAAAACTGCAAAGTGAAAAATGAGTTCCAAACATCACAACTTTGCGGGCTTGTAAAAAAAAAACTAAGACAGTTCCGGAAAAAGTGAGAGATCACTTTTTTGAGGAGGTTTCACTCTATCTTTTGATGCTATTTAGAAGTCAATATGACAAACGGTGTCATCGGAGTTAGTTTTAGAAATTTTATTTTGAAAGGCATATTGCGAACTTCCTGTTGGAGTTAGGTCATAAGTGTCAGTGGATGATTTGTAGTGCTTCATCCAACAAGAATTTTGGCACTGGTTTCATGTCTGTATGACATTCCTAGTGGCCACTAGGGCTTTTCCCATTTTTTTCACATAGGTGGCGCTAGAGAGGCCATTTTGGCACCTATGGGGTTAATTTTTACATTTTATCAAATTTTTCGCCAGGCCTGACATGTGTGCCAAATTTGGTGAGTTTTTGAGCATGTTTAGGGGGGCAAATTCCAGTTTAAAGCGTCACGGAAAAATAATAATAATAATAATAATAATAATAATAATAATATAAAAACGAACGAAAAACAATAGGGCCTTGCTTGCAGGCAAGGCCTGTCACTGCGTGAGAGGGCCTTACCTTTCGGCTCGGTCCCTAATAATATAAAAACGAACGAAAAACAATAGGGCCTTGCTTGCAGGCAAGGCCTCTCACTGCGTGAGAGGGCCTTACCTTTCGGCTCGGTCCCTAATTAATAAATGGTCTAACACTGGTAAGATGCAGAGATTCTTAACTGAAACAGACAACCCAAAGCCTAAGATGAGATCCAGAGTATGTCCACGGCAATGAGTTGGACCAGACACAAACTGTGTAAAATTAAAGGAATTAATTATATTTAAAAAGTCTGTGACCAGTGGCTTATCCTCACAGCATAAATGAATATTAAAATCACCCACAATTAAAATCCTATCGTAATGAACAATAAAACTAGTTAAAAAGTTGGCAAAATCAGAAATGAATTGTTCATTATACTTGGGAGGACGATAAATAACAGCAACTAAGACCACACAGGGATGAGTAATAGTGAAGAGCAGTGACTCAAAAGAGGTAAATGCAGCAGAGTTCACAGACTGTCTGCATTTAAGAGAGTTTTTAAAAACCGAAGCCACCCCTCCTCCCCTCCCTGTCAGTCTGGGGGAGCTGAAGAAGCTGGTATCAGGAGGACAGAGTTCCAGCAGGGGGGCCACTTCACCATCACGCAGCCAACTCTCCGTGATAAACATGGCATCCAGCTGATGAGTCTCATAAAAATCACGGAGGACAAATGTTTTATTAGGAAGAGACCTGGCATTTATCAATGCCATTTGGACCCTTTGATCTTGATCTGGAGGGACAGTAGTGCAATACACCCGATGCAGGTTGTCGGGGTTTACTCCGGCTCTCCAGCCCCGCCTCCTCCGTGACGAGCAGCACTGCGTCAGCTGATCATTATATAATTAGAATGCACAATGTTCTAACAATGATTTCTATGTTTTGTAATTGGAATGTAATATAGCAGTTATATAATACTTATTTAATAGTTATGATTTCCGTATTTTGCTGATTTGCTCTAAATTGTGTGATATATTGACATAAGAGGTTAACAAGCTTAAAAGTGTAGAATGGAAAACATAAAGGGACACAGAAGGGTTAGTTTAGTTTTTAGGAGTGTGGAATGTTTATTGTTTTATAGTTTTATTATCCATAAGGAGAAGGATTTAAGAGGTCTGTAGGGTAAGGATGGGGTGAGGGGGTGAAACAATAGGAAAAAAAAAATCTAAATCTTACCAAGTGTATTTTTTTTCATTTTTAGACAAAATATCTCATCACACTTAAAATAAAACATAATCACCTAAAGAGTAACTTTTCAGTGAGATATATCAACTTATTTTTAGACAACAGAACTTAAAAATCTTATTTCAAAAAATCTTACCAAGATAGTTTTCACTTGTTCCATTGGCAGATTTTTTTTTTTTTTTTCTTGAATTGAGCAAAAAAAATCTTGAATTAAGGGGAAAAAAAAAAAATCTGCCAGTGGAACAAGTGAAAATGATCTTGGTAAGATTTTTTGAAATAAGATTTTTAAGTTCTATTGTCTAAAAATAAGTTCTTATATCTCACTGAAAAGTTACTCTTTAGGTGATTTTGTCTTATTTTAAGTGTGATGAGATATTTTGACTTGTCTTGAACACGCCAGTAACAGTAAATCTCAAAAACCACAATTAAATTTCAGTTAATGAATTTACCCATCAGACATCTTTATATTTTATACACTGGGTACTCTTTCCGCTTTGCTCTGACTTAAACTGTATGTCCATGTGGAACACATGACCGCTGGTGTTTCTCCACCTTACTCCAATACTTCCGTAAAAAATGGCTGTCCGGTTAAATCCGGGCTGCCCCAGAAGGGGGTCACGTATTTTAAATTAACTCACCAGTTATGTTTCGGATGGAAGGACCAAACCAGGAGAAATGGAAGAACTCACCAAAGAGAAGGTTTGAGGTTTTAAAAAGTTTAAACAATAGTTTGGTTTATTGCTTCAGGCAAAAATAGGAAAAGGTTACAAAAAGGAAAGAAGTCAGTTATCAATTAGTCTAGCATCAAACACACTTCATCTTTTTTTTTTGTCTCATCTCATCATCACATTTTATAGTCTTCAGTCACTTGGAAGACTTCCATATTTGGTACATAATCTCAATGATTGGTTGAACACTTGTTGCTGGGTAAAACATGTCACAGCTTACTTCAATAACTCCACGTAAGATAATTCTAACAAAAAACACATTAGAAAGTTCACCTGAGTTAATCACACCTCGGTTTGATATTTGCACCAACAATTTAGCTTACACTGCATAGTTAAACCACAAAGAGTTTCCGTAAATACGTCTAGTTCTAACACTTGTGCAATTCTTGACCACAGAAAGTCCCTAAGTTCATAATCAAGATTAACTCAGCTCACTTTTACCACAAAGCTGCAAGATAAGATCTTTTTCTGACCTTTTCTCCGAGTTCAGCACACACAAACTTGACCTGACACTGACTGTTCAGTACAAAGGAGGACACATCAGCAAAAATAAAAGATTCTTCCAGCAAAACAACCTGCAACATTACTTTTTGTCTTCTCCATTTTGGTTCACGATGTATGATATTCACCTGACATTGTAGAGCAAAATTTAAAGTCACATTCAACTACCATTTAATACAATCCGTATCACACTAGAAATGAGAAAAATACACGTGGTAAGATTTAGATTTTTTCCAGTGCAGCTGTAAGGTGGGGGATGTGAAAAAGTTATAGGTTGAGGCCAGAAGGAGACAACACCCCATGGATGACTATAAAGGATGAGGAAAAAGGTTTATCTGGGCTCTTGAGGACAGAGAGATGGGTTCTATGTTTGGAGACTTTATGTCTGTGTTCTGTGTAACCGTTGGAGACCGCAGATCTGTGTAAGTTAGATTAATGTTCATTAAATGATTGATTCATTGTTGTTCTTAAATCCTGTTTCAGGCCTGTTTTATGGTCAAGGTAATAACTGGGGATGCAGCGATACTGATACCAGTATTGGGTATCGGGTCTGATACTCAGCGTGTGTACTTGTACTCCGCACCGATACCACTTATGACAGCGTGACATTCACAGTTAAGTGCAGCAGGTACGCAGCAGAGGAGTAATGTCAGCAGTGTGGAGATTTTTCAAAATAAATGACGGTGACAAAAGTAACGCTGACTGAAAGTAATGTTAAAGACACAGACAGATACAGACGGAGTGTTCTGTCCGTCCTCTGTGTACATTCCATCCGTTTTCCAGGTGCTGGCGGATGCGTACCCAGATGGAGAATACCACCAGGAACTGTGGAGGTAGAGGATCTGTTCAAAGAGCGACTGTGTGAGTTAGAGAAAAACTACTGACAGATTTATGTCAACTAGGGATGCTCCGATCTATGTTTTTTCAATTTCGATCCAATCCGATATATTAATTTGGTTATTTCCCGATACTTTCCCGATACCCGATATTTAAGTAGACTACATAGCAAAAAATGTAGGTATAAAAAAATGCATTACCTTTCAATTAAAGCCATTTATTAATTGAACTAATAATGAGTGCAGTCAGTACAAAAGGCAACAGTACAAGTGGCAACCTCCTTTTATTTACTTAATATTGTGCAATTACAATATTAATAAGTACAATAACAGTATACCTACATAAATAAAATAATGAGCATAGCTGCTTCTTAAAATTATATTAAACACAAAATAAATAAAATACTGTAGGCCTGTTTTAGTGCAGCAGCAACCACTATAAACAATGAAAGAACCCACATCACCTTCTCTGTAATCCTTTGAGCCTTCGGACTGTCTGTCGGAAGTTTTTCACGCCCCTTGAATGAATTGCTTGTTGTTGTTGCTGTTTAGCTTGCTCCAGCTCCTCGTGTTCTTTCGCATGGCGTCTTCGTAAATGCTTGGCCACATTGGTGGTAATAAACGTTGAAGGTTTTAGTCCACCCCTCGGAACATCGGCTTCACATATGTTGCACTTTGCCGTGGCACTTTTTTGCATCTCAAGTGAAAAGTGCCTCCAAATTAAGGACATTCTTTCTTCGTTTTTGCGCGCGGCACATTTACGGCAACTAAGCGGATGTGACTTTCGCCTATCTCAAAGAAGAAGAAGTCACTTCCGTCTAGTTGCCGCATATGTGTGGACGCGGCCTCACTACTACTAAGTTGTTATTTTACTATTCCAATACTATTGTATCAGAAGGTAGATCGGCGACGTCATGTCATATTCAGATACTTTCTGATACTTAATTAATTTGACATCGGAGGCCCAATCCCGATACTGTATCGGGATCGGCGCATCTCTAATGACAGCTACCCTCATCAATATCAACATTAACAGTAGTATCCATATTAGCATTACCTCTGTCGTCTCTATGTTTATTATTACTGACTTTTTTCTCCTCAAAAAACTTTACTTTTCTTCATAGTATTTGTCCAGTATGGTTAATTAAGAGCAGCGCCCCCTGGTGGATTAATTGAGAAACGCTCATTCCAACACATTAACCCTTTGATGCATACTGGTCACTCCAGTGGACAGTTATTCTACTGCTGTTCTCTTGTGTATTCATGGATTTTTTTGTTTTAGTTCCATATCAGCCAACACAGTGGACACTTATGCATCATGTAACTTTGCTGTTTTTGATAAACCTGATCTGCAGTAACATGTTTGAATATAAATCAATTTTTATTAGACTGTAATTATCATTTTTTCTTTAACAAAATGTTTTGGTTTTTTTGTATATTATCTCCATGAAGTGAGTAATAACTAGTATTAGAGTATGTTTAAATATGAGAAAACATCAGATTAGCAGCATTAAAAGTGTTTTTATGTCATAGTTTTCACAGTAAATCAGTAAATACACATTTCTTGGCTTCAAAAAATTAAACGCATCGTATCCATTTGAGTGGACGTTTTTGGAATCCCATGAAAAATAGGTTAATAAAAAGCTGTCAATCACATTATTATTATTATTATTTTTTTTTTTTTTTTTTTTTTTCATGCCTAAAGAGGAATAAAAACAGGGGGAAAAAAATTCATGATTAAGGTTCTCATAATTCATGCATGAAAGGGTTAAATGTCAGTAGCAGCACTTTGTTCCAGTCAGACTAATGACAATGACAATAAAGCACATTTACAAAAGGAACTAAGACCTGGAATGGGGTTATTAAGTAACCATATCGGTTGTCGGTATCGGCAAGTACTCAAATGTAAGTACTTGTACTTGTAGTCGGTCTGGAAAAAAGTGGAATTGGTGCATCCCTAATATTATATAACAGTAATCTATGTAATGAATCAACAAGATTCATCATCACTATTGGTTCAATATCCATGAACCACAAATAATCAAAAGGCACTTGTAGCCTTTTATTTATGTAAGTAGTACAGATTAATATCATATTACTAGGGATGTCCAATATTGGCTTTTTTTGCCAAAAACCGATATGCTGATATTGTCCAACGCTTAATTTCCAATTCTGATATCTACCGATACCGCTGCCGATACATGTGGGATATTAAACTAATTTTAGGTAACATCACATATCTCCTGTCATGGAATTAACACATCATGCCTAGTTTTATTGTGATGCCCCATTGGATGAATTCTCAAATGCAACAAGGCTTTCAAAATGTAAACACTGTCTGTGCAAAGAATACATACTTCAACTTAAGTTGTGGAAAAAATGCCATATTTATTTAGTTTCTCTCCCTCCCTCCATGAGTCTATTACAGTGTGGCAACTCTACTGTACAATTTTGAAAACTGCACATTTCTTTCAGCTAAAAACAATGCTTCATTTATGTGTTGGTAAATGCTGGCGAAATCAAGGCATTATTTTATCAGTTTTAATGATAGGCAAAAAACACGATAACGATATTCACCGCTATTACATTTTTATGCCAATATTGGGCCGATAATATCAGTGGGCCAATATTATTGGACATCCCTACATATTACCCCTATATTTTGCATATTTTGATTAACTACCAGTCAACTTGTCTTCCAAGTTAAACAACCAAATGTGTTATACAACACATATCAGTGACTAATGGATTAGTGCCCCTATAGGCAGCAGGATGAACTGCATAAATTACCACCAATAACATGACAACATAAAGAAGCACTGCTGTGTTCAGAGCTGTGACAATGCAATGATTAACAAGTGTTAGTATAAAAACTGGATTTGGACTTGTCTGGAAAAAAAGTGGTATCGGTGCATCCCTAGTAATGACCAATGTAACGAATACGAGGGATAGATGATTGAGTTAGATTTGTAAGTAGAATCCTTGCACTAACTAAAGTTAAACTTCAGATTTCTTCTGCCGCGTTAATGCTAGATTATCTTTATATATCACTCGAGAAATAATTTGCAAATGAAGCTATGAAGTATTTCAGGTCATATGGCGAAATGATTTAGAAATTGCAGCATCATTAGTGTCTTTACAGGAAAGTTTCAGAAGTGCTGCCTTTGAAGCCCAGTGGAACTGACGGTGGTGGGCTTCAGATCTGAACTTGTTCTATGTATTTTTCATGGGGGCTTGATCTGCTGCTCTTTGATGACGATGGACAGGCCGACGACAGGTTGGTTTCGACTTTTCACTTCCTTCTATCTCTTTAGAAAACAGAAAGGTGAAATATGAAAAACGATCGTCTATATTCATCGAGTTACAGCTGCACTAATGTTAATGCCTCGTCACCTTCACCTGTGATGTCATCCTGGATTTTACACGGGAACGGAAAGGGATTTAGATGCATTATCAATCCGTGTATCATTCATTCTTTTGGTATTCAACTGAGAATCCAGAATCGGAAAACAAAAAAATGACTCGCTGTTTCATTATTCATGTACAAATCCAAAAAAAAAAAAAAAATTGTTTTTCATTCTTTCGATTGTACGCACAAATTAAAAATTGGAAATAAGCAAATGGACCAAATGTTGGATTTCATGCTGATATTTTTTATCTACCATTTGGTATGACCCGGAAGTTACTGACTTCTTCGTGTGTTACGCGCAATGGCTTCTGCTTAGATTTGTTACTAAGTCTGCGCTGAATTAGACAAAACAACAATACCTGGAGATCCTGCTGATTTTTTCAGTTGTCATGTTGTCCTCTTTGAGAATAACACCTTTACTGCCTCTGAATAACACCAAATTCTCCATTATCGCAGAATGCATCGGGCAGAATACCAGCAAACCCACAATTGTCCAGTTCAACACACAAAGAAATCAGTAACTTCCGGGTCAAACCGAATTCGATATCAAAAATATCAACATGAAACCCGATATTTGGTCCATTTGCTTATTTCCAATTTTTAATTTGTGTGTACAATCGAAAGAAAAAAAAAACAGCAGTTTTTTTTTTTTTTTTTTTGCTAGTGTTCTGCCTAATGCTTTCTGCGGTAATGAAGAATTTTGTGTTATTCAGAGGCAGCAAACACGTTAATCTCAAGGATGACGATATGACAATTGATAAAATCATCAGGATCTTCCAGGGATTGTTGATTTGTCTAATACAGTGCTGCCATGGTAGCCAGCCTAAGTAGAAGCCAACACATGAAGAAGTCAGTAACTTCCGGGTCATACCAAATCGGATATCAAAAATATCAATATGAAACCCGACATTTGGTCCATTTGCTTATTTCCAATTTTTAATTTGTGCCTAAAATGGAAAGAATGAAAAAGAACAAAAACACTTGGAAAAGCACTTGTTTTTTTATTTTTGATTTGTACATGAATAATAAAATAACGAGTCATTTTTTCATTTTCCGATCGTGGATTCTCAATTGAATATGAAAAGAATTAATGATACACAAATTATTATCACACTTTGAATTTATTTTTCACACATTTTTAAGGTTTGAATCAGGAGGTAAAGTATTAATCTGGGATAAGAATTTGGAAAACATATGGCTCCTATTTACTGGTCTTCATTTGTCAAGTTATGACATGATGCTGATCAGTCAATATTCAGTTATCTGTTGAAAACTACATTTATTTATAATCAAATTCATATACAAAGTAAAAACTGCACTGGAGACTTCTTCTATGGCCAATAGTTCAGTCTTATTCTTGATTCATAATATTATTAAGCACTTGCAAAATGGAAATGATCTCTAAACATATGTGTTTTAGCAACATTTCAGACATATTCACTAATACACAAACAGCAGGAACACATATCACATGACCAGGGAGGCTGAAAATGGGCATTTAATGCAAACGGCTCAAATAACAGCTTTCCTGCTGTGGATGTAATCAGTCGAGGCATGATTAAGAAAAAAACAAAAAAACAAAACAGAATTTAAGTGCTAAACAACATAATCGCCTGTAATTCAGAACTGCAGCTGGTAGTAAACGCTGATGCTTTGATTTCTTTCAGAAATGGGAACTGAACCAGGGAAGGACACATGTTTACTGTTAAAGCAGCGAGAATGTGGGTGTTTGTGTCTTGATTGAATTTACCAACAATAGATATGCTGGTTTTGCCCTTATTCTGAAAAAGATTTCTATTAAACAGGTTACATAACTAATAAAATGAACATTCAACTCATATTATTGTTTATATGAAGCGGTGCATACTGCAAATACAGATAGGATCTTTTGTTCCTTCAATGGCTGTCTGAAATGTCAGTTTTCCATATTTGCTCATTTATAAACCTGTTAATATTCTCTGTCATGTTTAACAATAGGTGTGTTTCGTCTTTGAGACAAAGAGGATCTTTACTCCATCTGACTGAAGACAGGGGTCGAGTGTCTCAGCATTTTCTAAAAACAAAGCAGAATAATATTGGCTTTGCATGTCCCACATGTTTTAATCACAAAATACTTCATTTGGACCAGTGGCGATTTGTCATAGACTGCAAGGGAAGCTCGGCTTCCCCTAAAATTACGAAAATGAAATGGTTAAATATGTACAGTTGTGTTGACATTTCATTGACTACAAATGTGTTAGAACACATTCATCTCACAGGTGAGTTCGTTCAGAATCAACTTTATCACAAATCAACAGACGCGATGTTGTTCACTTCTCATACATTCCGGTTACGCTGTTTTCTCATTCGATCTCTGCTCAGTGCATTTGTTCGTAGACTGCAGGCGTCTCTGGGCTTCAATGGGACTGAATGGAACAGTGTTTTTCATTGCCTCAAAACTGGACGGTAATTGGATAAATGCCATGATGTTGTCCCACCCCCGGACGCCGGGCGTCTCTGGGGGTGAATGGAGCTGTGGGCGGAGCTCAGCCGAGCTGGACGCCAGAATCCCACGTGCTGATTGGAGGATCAGTCGAAAAGCTGAATCCCACACTCTAAAAAATGATTAATAGGCTCAACGTAAAAAAATTGAGGTAACAATTTCCATTAATCTTTTTAAGTTATTTCAACTTGGCAAATTGCTTAAATGCCACAAGACTTCTCTAGTTAAGTAAACTCTATTACTTTAGTACAAACAACATGATTTGCTTTTTACTCTACAAGCTTAATTAAGTCGAACCAACTTAATTTTAATTGTGTAAAAACTACTCCATTTAGTTCTATTGACTTATTGTTTTACTTTTATTCTACTCAAAAATGTTCATACAAGTAGTTTCTTTAATTTTTTGAGTTGGTCTAACTTATTTCTGTACATCAGAAGAAATTCCACATGGAAATTCCAGTTATATGACTGACCCATTTAATTCTCTGCGCAACTAACTTACTAAATTTGTCTGCATGATAAAATCTCAAATGTACACAGTACTATTGTTCTTATGTTGTTGCAGATATTAATTTATATTTGTTAAGCAGTGAGAAGTTACATTAAGCAATATAACTGCACCTAACAATAAACAGGAAAGGCACTGTTTGGCCTATGGCTCTGACTCATGGTGCAGTTCTATAAAAATAAAAAAATAAAAAATAAATAAAAAAAACCCACAAAAAGGCCAGTAAACATTAGCATGCACACATTAACTCAAAATTAACACCAACATCACAACTCTGCTGAACCCCTGCACATAAAAGAACACGTTTTCAACAATATACCCAATACCCACAATGCAATGCAGCAAATACGCAACAATATAAACTATAATTTTAAATTAGAAAGGAGCAAAATGTGTATTATTCAGTCCTTGAATAATAAAAATTACTGTTGCAGAAACAAAACTAAATTCTATCAAGCCTTAAAGTTTGGTAAAGTTCTGTGTAAAATCATGTTTCTCCCTTTTTTTTCTGTGCTTCCCTCCTTTTCTTGTGGTGGGCGTGGTCTGTCAGCAAAACATGTCCAGGCTCGTCAGCTTTGTACTCAGCTTTTAGAGGAAGCTTACAAGATTTTTAAGCTGTACTAACTTAATATATTTCTTTGTTAAGTTAAAGGCAGAAATGTCTGTTCAAAATCAATATGTTATTAAGTTAAGAGTGTTTTCCTTGTTTTTCATTTAGACCAACTTAATAAAATAACTTATCATCTGATTTAAATGTGTACATGTAACAAATGTAATTTTTTTAAGCAGAGAAAGCTCTTGATTTTAAGCTTAACTTACTAACCCCATGAATCATTTTTTAGAGTGCATTTGATTGACAGCTATTTTGAGATCTACTCATTCACTGACACAGTTCAGTTTAATACCATCGCACATTCTGCTGTGAAATCAAGAGAGAAACCACTACGAAATTACTCGTTCATTTCTTGCACAATAAATAAAACGCACTCGTTGTACTTCCATGTTTCAATTTAACATAATTTCAGTGTTTTCTTGTTTCAGTTACATAATTTAATCATTTCTTGTTCGAGTTTAATATCGTTTTGTAGATAGTTAAATCAATCAAACTGTCGGCTAGGTCAGAGTGAAAGGAGCATCTGTAGTTTAAAAAGGCTGAAGTCTTACACCCACAACACAATGGGCCAAAGCAATCTAAGCAGCCCAGCTCTGCTGGACATTCAGAGGACACTGGTCCAGTCCCTGGAAAAGACGCCAACTTGGTACGATAAGGTCACTGAGCATTTTCTTTAAAAGGAACGGAGGGCCGAATGTATGTTTAAATAGCTTGACAATTTTTTATTTTTTTTTTGATGTAAACCGACAATGAGCTTCCCCTGTCTGAAAGACGAGCAGACGCCACTGATTTGGACATAGGTGTGAATACTTAAGTACTTGTGAACACCATCATATTTGGAATGACAATGGAACACTGGTGTGCATTAGTGGTGCAGTGGGTCGCTCTGTTGCCTCACAGCAAGAAGGTCCTGGGTGTGAAGGCTTCATATGTTCTCCTGTGTCTGCATGGGTTCTCTCTAGGTATTCCATCTTCCTTCTATCATCCAAAAACATGCACTCAGTGGGTTAACTGGTCAGAGTGTTCAGTTATGGCATTTCAGATCTGATTATTTCAATTAAATGTTTACTCCCAGTTATTTTATTTTCATGGTCATGTAAACAGGGTCACTGTTACATTGAGTGTATTTTTGGTTTGTTGGAGACTATATGTGACCAAATTAGGTTGCCACAGTTTATATAATTAACAAAAAAAAAAAAACACAACATTTGTATCACTAAGAAAAGTGACTGATAAAGGAATAAACAGAGGAGCAGTGTATGTGATGGAGTTCTTTATCAGATATGGCTGCTCTAATTGTTCTTTTCAAGACTGAATTCAAAGACACTGATGACTATCTATCTATCTATCTATCTATCTATCTATCTATCTATCTATCTATGTTGACATGAATAGGTGGATTATATATATAAACACGAAAACATGGAATGCCTAAAAGCATTGTTTTTTGCAGGACAATGCCGTAGTTTTTGAGAACTGACGGGATTTAGGTTATTATTCTCAAGAAAACATGGATAGATATCAGCTCTTAAATTATGAGCTATTATTGTTGTCATTATATTTGTCCAAACAAATGTACCTTTAATTGTACCAGGCATTAAATGACCAAGAAATTTAAGAAAACAAGGGTGCTTAAAAAAATTTTCACGATATATACAGGGTGGGGAAGCAAAATTTACAATATTTTGAGGCAGGGATTGAAAGAGTGTATGACCAATTAGTTTATTGAAAGTCATGAGAATTTATTTGCCACAAGAAAATTGACATCATAGAAAATGTTTTTATTCTATGTGTCCTCCTTCTTTCTCAATAACTGCCTTCACACGCTTCCTGAAACTTGTGCAAGTGTTCCTCAAATATTGGGGTGACAACTTCTCCAATTCTTCTTTAATAGTATCTTCCAGACTTTCTCGTAAGAGTTTTGCTCATAGTCATTCTCTTCTTTCCATTATAAACAGTCTTTATGGACACTCCAACTATTTTTGAAATCTCCTTTGGTGTGACGAGTGCATTCAGCAAATCACACACTCTTTGACGTTTGCTTTCCTGATTACTCATATGGGCAAAAGTTTCTGAAAAGGTATGGATAATAGTGTTAGGTATGATTATGACATCAATATATGTTTGGTTTCAAAACAATTGACGTAGTGCCTGCTGAGAAAAAACAACTAAATGTTCATTGTAAATTTAGCTTCCCCACCCTGCATATATATATATATATATATATATATATATATATATATATATATATATATATATATATATATATTCCATGGCTCATATCCTATTATACTCTTCAACCAAGTTCCATGTGAAGTGGTGCAGCAGTTTCTGTGTAATCCTGCAGACAGACACACAGACAGACAGACTAATGGTTTGATTACATAACCTCCTTGGCGAAGGCAATTCTCACTTTTTTTTTTTTTTTTTTTTTACTGAAACCACATTCAATTCCAAAGTGCTTCCATCTCACCTTGCCCTAATTACAAATAAGTCTGAGGTCTGTGATGCTCCAAACCACAATAAGAGAACACTCACACATCCCAGCATCTATCACTGCTCTCCACGGTGATGCACTTAGAAAAGAGGCTGATCACTCTGTTTCTTCTCCTATTCTCTTTACTTTTCATTTCATGAACTCTTAAACATGAAGAACATTTTCTCCTTCTCTCTCTCTCTCTTTTAATCCCATTTACTGTGTCCCCAAACCACGACCACCTATTGCCCTGATCTTTCCATCTTTATTTTTCCATTCTGCTCATCTACTCACCCCTGGGTTTCTCGCTCTCAGCCCAAAATATTTGCTGCGAGGAGGCAGAGGCACAACAATGCACAGCAGACTCCCCACAGCATACATAACCACATCAGCTGGAAGTTGAGAGCAGGAGAGAAAAGAGTGAACATGAGACAGAAGGAAAAGAAGGGAGAGAAAAAAAAGGACAGGGAGGGAGAGGAAACATCATTGCACAGCCTCGGAGGATGCACCAAATACATCTCATACCTCAACACCGGCAGAGGAGGAGGAGGATGAGTGGGGGAAACCTCCTCGCAGACCCCTGTAGGAGCAAGAACACAAACTTTTTTCCGCTTTGATATAAAGAAGGGTGAAGCAAGGGATACGAAAATAAAAAAAACCAAGGCAACAGACCTCGCCATTAATGAGAAGACAGGAACAGAAGTAGGCGGAGGGGAGGTATTGTACATGTATCCCAGCCGTTTCACCAAAGCCGCTGAACAACAAACATGAGTTTTTGATTATTCTGAGAGGAAGAGACGGCAAAACACAGAGGGAAGCGAGGAGACAGTTTACATGATCATAAAAGTCTGACAATTGAGAGGAATCAGATAATTGGAATAATCAGATCTAACGCATTTACACGCACTTAAGTTTCAGATTCAAATTCTTTATCTGCCATTTAAACATGTCTATTGTAGATGTAATGCAAAAATGAAATGATGCATTGGTCTAAAAACAGAAAACAAAGATAAAACAGTTGTGGACAGAATAAAATAGTCGATATAGAAATATATAAATATCCATAAATAGATAATGCAGAAAATAAAATCTGATTAAAAAAAAACTATGCTAGTTTGATGTTAATATGGCCTGTTACTGTTTTCTGCTTACATTTGACTACGTTACTTCCATTTTCCGTGATTTTAATTGTTTTTACACATGTGCAGACGTAAAAGAACGAAATGAATTAGATTAATCTGTATACATACAGCAAGACATCGGAGTATTGGGGAGAAATCCAGGTGTGCTAATCTGATTTATCATAATCAGATTACTGCTGTTATCTGATTAATCATATCAGATTGTTCTGTTTACATGGTCACTTGAATAATCTAACTACTCCAGAAATCAGATAAGCCTCAGTCACAAATGCCATTACGAATGGCTACGAACAACATGCGAACAATTTATGGGCCATTTTGTACAACCTTCTCAAGGCAGACTTATAAGAATGGAGCGTTTGTGGACCGTTCCTAAATTTGTAGCCAAGTGAGTGATCCTGTCCAAGAGTTTCTACAAATTCAGTACGAAACCTCCTTTCACAGGGTGCACTAACGAATGCTTTTCGGCATTTTTGCAGAGGTGAAAGTGGACATGACTACACTGTAAGCCCGGAATTTATATTTACTAAAATGCTTTAATTACAATGCACTTAAATGATTGAAGTTTTATGATGTTACTATGAAATGTTAAGTATATTCTACTAATTTGTAGACGTAGTTGAAAGTACGAAAAAGTTTAAGTTGAATGGAATTAAATCACTAAGTTTTAGTCATGACCACACCTTTTTATCTTCGCATTGCATTGTGGGTATTGGGCATGTTGTTGTAAATGTGTTATTTTTCTGTGCAGGGGTTCAGCGGGGTTGTGGTGTTAGTGTTAATTTGGATTTAATGTGTATATGGCAGCGTTTATTGGCCTTTTTGTGTTTGTTTTTGTATTTTTGTAGAGCTGCACCATCAGTCAGAGCCATAGGAAGAACAATGGCTTTACTGTTCATCTCAGATTGTCATTGTACAATGGAAATCTTAATGTCTTGTCAAATTAAGAGCACTTCCTGTACTGCAAACAATATTGAGCTAATTCCCAGTCATGCTACACTATATTAAGTTGAATAATTTCAAAGCTATTATGATCAAGAATAGGGTTTTGAGTTTGATTATCTTTAAAAAAAGTTGTTTAATCAATGATAAATTAATCTTGCTGCAATTGAGAAAAATAGTCAGTGTAACCTAAAATGCTGAGTTGAATGGTTGGACAGTGGGGTTGAATTTACAACAGATTTAAAGTACAAATAACTTGCCTTTTAGTGTTTTCTACTTAATAGTTTAAGTTCAATACTTTTAGCATTAAAGTTGAACCCACTTAAACTAATTGATTAGTCGATCATTACTCAAATCATTTAAATGCAATCACTCACCTCAAATTTTTTGAGTAAACTCTACTTATCCAGACTTACAGTGTACAGATGTCCACATGAACTTTGGTGATGACTGATCACTGTTCTGGGCATTAAACTACATTAAGATGTTTTTTTTTTTTTTTTATGTTAAGCATTTTAGAATGTCCCTCTTCTTCTGCTGCTGTGTGACCAAAACAGCCGTCACATCCACTGGATCTTCCTCGTCTTCATCTTGTAGCTGTAGAAGTTTCAGTCTTGTGGGCATACCATATTGACCATACTGAATGTGATGATCACGACGTGGAACTTTTAGAACACGGCCACTGTTTATATACCGATCTAAATATTCTGAAACAGCGTAAGATCTTCCTCCCATTGACTTAAAAGTGACGTGAGTTGCACATAAGGGTGACCTACGGCCACCTTAAGACAAAATAATTCATGAAGTGGCTGTAGGTCTGATGTAGGAAGGCCCCAGGGGACCCTTACGAACAGGGTCCGATTTTTTTGGGGGGTTGGGGGATCAAATCTCCCTCTGGTTTTTACATCCCTACTTCTGCTCAATGAATTTCATCCTTGGGGGGGGGGGACTAACCAACTGAAATGACAGGCAGGTTGTGACAGTTTTCTTCCACCTATATCCTACATTACTGCCACTAACATTCACCTGAACCAAACTGTCGGCAGTCTCAGAATTCACAAACGTCCCTCACCGTAAAGGGGGGGGTAAACGTGACTAATTCATGGGGCCCAGCATTTGTGTGTCCAGTGGATACAGGTTAGAAGTTGTGAAAATTTTGTGTAAGAGCCGCTGTATAAGAGAGGAATAGAACCCGGGAGTTGAACGTTGAAAGTATAGAAAGTTTCACTTTCATTTTACGCCAGCGTTAGTTACGTTAGTTATGGACCGCACCCTCACATATATAATTGCTGCCCCCCCCCCCCCCCCCCCATGGTCTGACAAAAAAAAAACCAAAACAAAACACACAACCCCCCCCCCCCCCAGTCTTTTTTTTTGGCAAATCGCACCCTGCTTACGAAAACCACAACTGTACAATGTTTGTACGACATAAAATCACGTCATTTACTCACAGAGGCCTCAAACTGCTCTTGCGTTTACCATACCGACTTTATAAGATGGTCATAAGAAACTACTGCTCCCTCCACAAATGTCTACGAACTCCAGAACTTGTACAAACCCGGGAGATTCGTACAAACCCATCGTTCGTAAGAAGTTTTTTGACAGAGGCTATAATGATCGGAGTATTGGGGTGCATGTAAACAGGCTCAGTGACTTGAATCTTTCCCAGCAGAGCTCGTCCATTTCAGTGAACTATTTGTTCCTGTCGGGGGGGAGGGGTTTGAGCAGATGAAAAGTTCTTTGAAATGGTAAAGTCGTGTTGCTCAGGAAATAATATGTCATGATTCAAAAGCTGGGCTTTTTTTTAGACACAACAAAAACATCTCATCATCTTGATGTTTTGCCTCAGTTGTGGTCATATGAGGATTTGAAGAGGTCGTGTATTCCTGTGAAGATCTCTCATTGTTATTTGGAGGGCACTTTACCTGGTCTCTGCTGTTCAGCCCGGCCTCCAACAACAACAACAACAAAATAGTGTAGTTTTTCAGGACTGGGTCAAATCGAAGTTGAAGGGGGTTTGCAGGTAGAAGGGTGGAAATAAAGCTGGAGGACAGAAACAGCTGTTGAATTAAATCAGGGAGAAAAAAGACAAGCACCAGCAAAAGACTGGAAGGGAAGAGACCAAGTAAACAATGTCAAAAACATTCTGCAGCTCTTTCATTCTGCTCTCTTCGCCATCGCTCTCTTTCAGCTCGTATCATTAGCATTTCATGGCTGTTGTTTGGGGAAGCTCGGTGTTTTACTTCCAACAATAATGTCATCTGCGCACAAAAGTAATATACTGACTGTTACTTCTAGAATAAACAGAATATTATGGGGGAAAAATGACAGCAGTGATTCATGTGTTTCAGTTGGCAACAAGTTTTTTTACTTCCTCCAAGGAGGTTATGTTTTTGCTGGCGTTGGTTTGTCTGTCTGTCTTTGTGCAAGATAACTCAAAAACGGATTTGGATGAAAATTTCAAGAAATGTTGATACTGGCACAAGGAACAAATGATTAAATTTTGGTGGTGATGGGGGGGGGGGGGGGACTGCTTTTCTAGTTTAACCCTTTAATTCCTAATGTGTCTTTGGTGAGCATTATGAATGTATGATTTATTTTAACCCTTTCATGCATAGTGGTCACTACAGTGGACAGCTGTTCAAAGGTGTTGTTCTCTTGTATATTTATGGATTTTGTTGGTTTATTTCCATATCAGCCAACACAGTGGACACTTACGCATCATCCCATACACTGTAATTCACATCATTATTGTAAGTTTGCTGTTCTAGATAAACCTGATCTGCAGAAACATGTTTGAGTGTAAAAAAAATTCTAATTGTTATTAGACTGTAATTAACCTTTTTTTTTTTTTTTTTTTTTTTTTTTTTTTAACAAAAAGGTTGTTTGTTTGTTTTTTTGGCAAATTATCTCCATGCAGGTATGTTAAAATGTGAGAAAACATCCGATTAGCAGTATTAATGTTTTTATTTCATAGTTTTTATGCAGTATATCAGTAAATACATGTTTCTTTGCTTCTAAAATTAAACGCATGGTGTCCAGCTGAGTGGATATTTTTGTAACGCCATGAAAAATAGGTTCATAAAAAAATTCAATCACATTGTTTGTTTGTTTTTTCATGCCTAAAGAGGAATTAAAAACACCAAGGAAATAAAATCTTGATTAAGCTTCTCATAATTAATGCATGAAAGGGTTAAATATTCATAAAAATTCAACTGTTTGCTCAATAGAAAAAAATTCGAAATGTGCAAAAAGAATAGACCTTGTTCTCTCCATAGACATCTGAGCATGTTCAGTGCACCCCCCAGACAGAAAACATTAACGGTAAAACCACAAATCACCTCTGTTTTCTGTAGGGTTTGTGTTGTGAGTCGATGCACTGATCTGTTTGGAATCATCCAAACAAAGACGGTTTAGTCTGAACTGACGGCCAACAGACCAGACTCCATTCTTTTCATTCAGAGCTGTGTCCAGTGGTGAAAGCAACAGTGTTTCTAGCTTTTATCACTTGGTGACTGTATTTGTAAATGTTGTTTGTAGCATTTCTCATTCCATCTGGTCACTTCCTTGTGCTTTGGTCAAAGGTCATGTTGTGTTGTTTTTCTCACCATTGGAGACCAGCAGAGTGAGACTGACTGAATACACCCTCTAGTGGTCACATAAATCCAGCAGCCTGTCAGTATAAATACATTCCATTTATTTTTCTACAGTCCAATACATTGGCATCTTTGACATAACTTCTGAGCTCTTTATTCTCAATATTTTGTTAATATTTGAAAGTAGAAATATTTCATATAGCCCTTTTAAGGCACAGGGTGTGTTGACAAAGAACGGTAGACATATTTCAGCATAATCATATGTTTTTTGTTTTGTTTTTTTGTTTTGTTTTTTGTTTGTAAAACAGAGCAATTATGAAGACTTAGAAGGAGAATCATAATTCATGAATTTAAGTTATCGCAAAATATCAGTGGAGTCAACTTTCGAAGTGGCCATTGACACAGTACTGTGGGACTAAGTTTCTCATTCATCTATTACCACTGAGCCAATCAGTGCCCTTGTTCTATCATGTGTAGACTGGTAACCTGTCACCGAGCTGCCACAGCACTGCAATAAGTATCATACATACCATGGGCCTATCCGGTTGCAGGAAAAGGTACCAGTTAGGCAACGTTTAGACGACAACGCTCGTGGTATTTTTCTTTTGTGGATTCTAAAAGTTTCACGTCCATACATGTATTGTTTTAAGAAATATCTGCTTCCAGGTGGAAACAGGAAAAGTGGGTTAAAACCGTGTAATACGTATGCTACATCTATATGTGGCGCTGTACACAAACACAGACAGAGCCGTAGGATACACTAAAATCACAGAAAAATGCAGTGAGCATGTGCATGAGGTTACATTTGGGGTTTTCTGCTTCTGGTCACATGGTACTATGGTGTCATCATTTCCAAAAAGTGGTGTTTTGCTTGTCCGTACAGCAGCGCGAGGGCAGCGTTGTGAGATTTTTCTGCTCTGGGACCCATTCTCAAAAAATACTATTTCAGGGCACCGACAATGCCAGTGGTTTCGTTGTCGTGCATACAAGGTGTATACACCATATATGACCACAGTACTTTGGCAACAAAAGGCTAATGAGCTCATGGAACAGTATCCATGATTGGCTCTGTGGCAACAAAATGTCCTTACTGCATATTGTCAAAGTACACATTAAGTGATTTGTTGGGGGGGGTCTTCCCCCTTCCCCTCTGGTTTTTACATCCCTACTTCTGCTCATTGAATTTCCTCGAGGGGGGGGGCAATCAACCAATGTAAATAACTAGCAGGTTGTGACAGTTTTCTTCCACCTATATCCTACATTACTACTAATAATAATAATGATGGATTGGATTTATATAGCGCTTTTCTATGAATGCATACTCAAAGCACGTTATTCATTCGCTCTCACATTCTCCCTCTGGTGGTGGTTAACTATATTTGTAGCCCCAGCTGCCCCGGCCCCTCCGACCACCACCGAACATTCATATGCATTCATACACCAGTGTGAGTAGCAGCACTGGAGGCAAGGAGGATGAAGTGTCTTGCCCAAGGACACAACAGCACATGGACAGAGCAGGATTCGAACCGCCAATCCTTCGGTTATTGGACGACCCGCTCTACTATCTGAGCTGTGGCCACCCCATTACTGGCACTAACATTTACCTGAACCAAACTGTCAGCAGTCTCAGAATTTGCGAACGTCCCCACGCACTTGGGTGCCGTAAAGTGGGGGTTAAAGTGTATAATTCATGGGGCCCAGCATTTGTGGGGGGCCATAGAGCAGTAGAGGGGGACCAGTGGATACAGGTTAGAAGTTGTGAAAATTTTGTGTAAGATCTGCTGTATAAGAGGGGAATAGAACCCAGGAGTCGGAGATTGAAAGTAAAGTTTCATGCTCATTTCATTGGTTATGGACCGTTATATGAGTTATACACTCCCACATGTATATAACTGCTGCCCCCCCCCCCATTTTTTTTGAGTAATCGCACCCTGACAGTACAAATGCCAACATCTAATTGGCTCAGTGGCAATAGACAAACCCATATTTCGTGCCACAGTACTGTAGCAGTAGCCATTGCCGAATGATTTTTTATGTTTACCTTAATCTGAGTATTTTTCTATATTTCTGAGGTGGATAGAATTCATGTACATTGTGTTTTGTAACATGAAGTGGTGTTGTCCTGCTTGGATATTCAGTGCTGTAGCCTTGGAGATTCTCTCCTCATTCCTGAGTAATTCTCCACTTCAAGGGTTTTGTTGGTACCTGAGTGAATATCACTAAAAGAACACAACTGGACTTCTGTCATTGAACTGAGCTTTCTATTTGTCTTCGAATGGAGGCGAGTCCAATCATAGTGGGTTTATGTCAAGGATGAAAGCAAGCAGCAGCATTCGTCTTGAATCACAGATGATCTATCTGTTGCCTTGGTGACAGGAGGACATGATGGAAGACCAGAGAGCTTCAGCCAAACAACTAAATAGCTTCTGATTTTAGTAAATTAGTTTTGAATATCAAGTTGTGATCTTCTCATGCACATTTTACAACCCATGGTGAAGTAAAACACATTATATCTCTGTGTGCAGGTCCCTCCCCCACACACTCATAGATGAATGTGTGTGGATTCAGCTGGGTCCTGCTGAGTACAGAGCGCAGAGCTGTCTTCACTGTTTGACAAATAATAGCAAAATAATCGATGGGGAAACACATTAAGAACAGTATTGATTGCACCAACAGGGGACATCATCTTTAAATGTGCTACTTTGGAGAAAACCAGTGATACAGCTTGTAATAATGTGTAAAATCGGATTTAAAAAATGAATAAATCAGATTTAATAACATTTCATTAGAGCTCGGATCAGTCAGTAATAGTTTAGTAGTTATTTTAGACGGAGGTAAAATGCACATGAAGCAAAATTGAACTTTTCAATGATTACCTCCATTTTCACAACCTGGTAACTCATTTATTTAACATTGTTCTTCTACCTCTACATGAAATTGAGTTCAATGTAAAGACTAATATACACTACATGGACAAAAGTATTGGGACAGGTTGAATTCAGGTGTTTCTTTTCTAACAGGGGTCTAGGATACAATACAATATATCGAGATATTTATCATTGCATTGGTTAGTTTGGTTTAAATTGTTGGATTTGCTTCCAAAAAGGGATGTTTTTTTACTTAATTTCTCTCAATAATGATTTTTTTTTTTTACTATGATTTTAAATAATTTCAAATTTTAGATGTTTATAAACTATATGGACAAAAATATTTCACATCATCACCTGTTCATGCTGATTACAGATATAAATATAAATATTTTCTTAAAGGTTAATGGGAGATTTTTCTTTTTACGTGAGATATGAAGAAAGTAGACGGTTAGTTATTCTAGAAAATTGTGAGCAAAGCATGAAAAATATTCTTGGAATTTAGAGGTAGACCATTAAAAATCATGGTCATGGATAATAATAATAATAATAATAATAATAATAATAATAATAATAATAATAATAATAATAATAATGTGAAGTTAAGTAAAAGCCACTGTAGCCACGATGTGTCCCAGTACTTTTGTCTATATAGTTTGGAAACATCTAAAATTTGAAATAATTTCATTTAATTGAATGGATTAAAAAAAAAAAAAAATCACTGTTAAGAGAAATTAAGTCAAGTCAATTTAGTTATATAGCACATTTAAAAACAACAGTCATTGCCCCAAAGTGCTTTATAGACAAAGGTAGTGATAACATTTTAAAAAAATCAAGGTAGAACAAGGGCTGCGGGATAAGAAAGGCAGATAATATAACACAAGTTAAAAGAAAATTACGACTCAGGGATAGGAATTACCAATAAACACATATGTTAAAATTAGTAAACGAATAGAGATCAAAACAAGAAAAATTTGAATAAATAGAGATCAAAACAGCAAATATGAGTCAGACAAAAACAGAATGAAAAGAAAAACAAAACGACTGTCAGACTGAGTTAAAATCAAGCAACGGTAAACAGATGGGTTTTCCAGTTTGGATTTAAAACTGGCAGTGTTTTGCAGGATTTGATGTGAGGTGGAAGACTCTTCCAAAGCTTTGGTGCATAAACAGAAAAGGCCCGATCACCTTTGGTTGTGAGGGGGATTGTGAGGAGGTGCTGAGAGGATGACCTGAGCGACCATGGGGGACAATAGGGACTTAAAAGTTCAGTTAAATATGATGGAGCAAGACCGGAGAGAGCTTTAAAGACAAAAAGTACCATTTTAAAATCAATTCTATATTTAACTGGTAGCCAGTGGAGATGAGCCAAGACAAGGGAGATACGTTCTCTGTTTTTGGTGTTAGTAACTCTTTATTGGGCAAGTGACTATTTTTGGTAATTTCTGCAAACATTAAATATGGGGCCAAATCCTGTGCCTCAGTGAGGTCAAGAAGCATGTTGGTTTTAATCAGTGGTGTAGTGGTCCCTGGGGAAGTGGGTATACTTCAAATTTTTGCTTTAATTATGTATGTATGTATGTATGTATGTATGTATGTATGTATGTATGTATGTATGTATGTACAGGGTGGGGAAGCAAAATTTACAATGAACATTTAGTTGTTTTTCCTCAGCAGGCACTACGTCAATTGTTTTGAAACCAAACATATATTGATGTCATAATCATACCTAACACTATTATCCATACCTTTTCAGAAACTTTTGCCCATATGAGTAATCAGGAAAGCAAACGTCAAAGAGTGTGTGATTTGCTGAATGCACTCGTCACACCAAAGGAGATTTCAAAAATAGTTGGAGTGTCCATAAAGACTGTTTATGATGGAAAGAAGAGAATGACTATGAGCAAAAGTATTACGAGAAAGTCTGGAAGATACTATTAAAGAAGAATGGGAAAAGTTGTCACCCGAATATTTGAGGAACACTTGCGCAAGTTTCAGGAAGTGTGTGAAGGCAGTTACTGAGAAAGAAGGAGGACACATAGAATAAAAACATTTTCTATGATGTCAATTTTCTTGTGGCAAATAAATTCTCATGACTTTCAATAAACTAATTGGTCATATACTGTCTTTCAATCCCTGCCTCAAAATATTGTAAATTTTACTTCCCCACCCTGTAGTTATTTATGGTATTTATTTATTTATTTATTTAGTTAGTTAGTTAGTTAGTTATATTTAGTAGTTCAGAAATACACCATATTAGAAACAGTGACATATAAGACTACTCTATTTAGTTTACCCAAATATCCATCAGTAGTATTTGTTCACTATTATTAAATTATCATGACTTGATCAGGAGCAGTTTGTAGGTATTACTGGTCACACAAGCAGTTGCATGAATGTAAATGTATTCAACATGAGGCAAACATAGGATAATGTTAGCCTTTCATAACGTTAGCCTTTCATAATGCTAGCCTTTCATAACGTTAGCCTACTCACACAGTTTAACTATTGGCGACAAAATCTCTTCTCTAAATGTGCAGTCACATGACCAGTAGTTTAAAACAGTGACTCATTCTGAAACCACCTCAAAACTTACCTCAGAATTATGTATTCCATGAAAGTAGGTTCTCTTGATATGTGGCACTCACTTGAAATGTTTATTCTGCCTTTCTCGTTCGCATTTCCAATAATTACGCATCTTTCAATGAGACATGCAGTGACCTGTCAATCAACTGGAGTGGAACTGGCACCTGAGGTGTCCAGTCAGGTTCCAGAGGTGGACAGCACTAGTTAGCAATATTTTCCTCTGCATGACCCGCCCTACTCTGCCTCTGATTGGCTCTTCAGTCCTCATGTCTAAATCCAACCAATCTAATCAGTGAAGACATTGAGTACTAGCCAATTAGAAGCAGAGTGGGGCGGGTCATGGCTTCACCATCCTAGGGGAAAAATGGGCAATTTGGCTCAGATACTACTGAATGGTGCACATCAGGGGGATTTAGAAGTGGGTATACACAATGATGACGGAAAAATAAGTAGGTATACTCCGTGTACCGCCGTATACCCTGGACTACACCACTGGTTTTAATAAAACTAAACAGTGATTCAGAGAGATTTTATAGAACTTTTGAAAATGCAAATATTGAACGTGAGTGATTTTTGTCAGTTAATGACCTTGTAACAGTTATTTTATTGCATGATTTATGCCAAGAGGAGGGAGACTATTTTCACACCAACTGACGAGGAGGTAGATGATGATATCCAATAACATACTAAGGTTGAAATTTTGAATTTCAGAGTATTTTAACGAGTGCCCTATAAAGGGTTAAGAGCCTGGCTGCTGCATTTTGGACCATTTGTAGCTTATTAATGTTAGACTGGGTTAACACATAAAGACCAAACATCCACTGTCAACCAAAACTGTCTACTGATCTAAACTGTTTAATACCCATTGATCAACTAATCCTGTCAATACATGTAATTAACTGGGGTAAAATACAGTTATTCATCTTTTCATGGTCATCAGATGTGACCCATTTGGATGTTCAGAAGCTCCGTAGTTACTCTAGAAACACTGTAATCTTCAGCAAAATTGATTCCTCAGTAAAACCCATGGAGTTGGATCAGTGACAGTGGATGGAGACACTGGGTTTATGTTCAGTTCATGATAGATTTGACTGAAAAAGTCACATTTTCTTAGTTGCTGTCATTTCTGGAGATTCTTCAATTGAGAAAAGTGGTTTCAGTCTCAGAATAAGGAAAACAATCTGGATCCTTTGCTTGGATAATTTGCAAAATATTGCTATATTTTGTTACTAGTAAAATCTGGCTTTATATTAGCTGGAAAATTGTATGAAGAATATTTATTTATTTATTTATTTAACATAAGAATATTTTTCTGATGTTAAAATTTCTTGGCAAGCTTTTTTTTATTTAGATGAAAAATAAGACAAATGTTGTACAAATAAGACTTTTTTCACTGTCTTAAAAACATTTTTTTTGTAGTGTAAAGCCTGACCTGGTGCATGCTGGGAAGTAAAAGGCTGTCAAAAGGACTAATGTATAACACATAAGATCTGAATCCATCATATTTACAGCAACAGAAGTAATTTTGACTCATATGCATTTCATTTTAACCCTTAAAGACCCAAAACCATCTACTGATCTAAACTGTTTAATACCTGTGGATCCATTAATCTTATCAATACATGTGAATAATTGGTGTAAAATACAGTTTTTCATCCTTTCATTGTCATCAGATATGACCCATTTGGACATTTAGAGGCTCCGTTGTTACCGTGGAAACACCGTCATCTTCTACAACATTGATTCACCAGTAAAACCCATGGAGTCAATGACAGTGGATGGAGACACTGGGTTTATGTTCAGTTAATGATATATTTGCCGAAAAAGTCACCTTCTCGTCAGTTTTTTTCTATTTCTGATATAATAACCTTATACTTTAATCTGAGTTTTTATGAACATCTACTTAATCTGTAAATCAAATACAAGAAAATACCTGTTTTTCACTAAAAAAAAAAAGCATAACATACAAAGTGTAATATTACAATAAATGACAATAAATCACTTAAGAAAGGTTAAATAGAAAGAAAAATTCATTTGGGAACTACCACAAAAGTCACACTGTGTCTTTATGGGTTAAAACTGTGTATAATGAGTTGCAGTTGTCCCAATGAGATGAAATAAAAGTAAGTAAAAACCACCTCTGAGACATTTTGGAAGCAAAGATAATAATTTCACGAAAACTAATCAATGCATTGATATTTATCCCAGTATAAAACATTATTACACTGCAAAAATCTAAATCTTACAAAGTGTATTTTTCTCATTTCTAGTCAAAATATCTCATCACACTTAAAATAAGACATAATCACCTAAAGCACAGGTGTCAAACATGCGGCCCGGGGGCCAAATTCAGCCCGCCAAAGGGTCCAATCCGGCCCCTGGGATGAATTTGTAAAATGCAAAAATTACACTGAAGATATTAACAATCAAGGATGTTAAAATCATTTTAGGTCATTTCAGTCTAAAGTGGATCAGACCAGTAAAATACGATCATAATAACCTATAAATAATGAGAACTGTAAATTTGTCTCTTTGTTTTAGTGTAAAAAAAGTAAAATTACACAAACATGTTTACATTTACAGTCTAGCCTTTAACAAAAAATGTGAATATCTGAAATGTCTTAAGAGAAGTATGTGAAATTTTATTTTTATTTGTCCTATTATTTAATGTTTTATGTATTTGTAGATCCACTGTGATCTCTAAGTTGTGATTCACATGTATAAATGATGAACTAAGGCGCAATAGTGTTAACATTGCACTTATTTTACCTAAGAATTTTCAGGTTGTTCATATTTGTTCATGTTATGTTCAAGTACAATTCGTAGATGTAAACATTTTCATTACGGAATTTACTTTTTTGACTCAAAAGTTCTTATCCTACTATTTATATTATTTTACTGGTCCGGCCCACTTTATATCATATACAGCTGGATGTGGCCCCTGAACTAAAATGAGTTTGACACCCCTGACCTAAAGAGTAACTTTTCAGTCAGATATAAGAACTTATTTTTAGACAATAGATCTTGAAAATCTTATTTCAAGAAACCTTACCAAGATAATTTTTACTTGTTCCATTGGCAGATTTTTTTTTTGCCTGAATTAAGCAAAAATAAATAAATAAATAAATAAATAAATAAATAAAATAAAAAAAATTGAATGAAGAAAAAAATATATATATATCTATTGTTAACATTGCACTTATTTTACTAAAGAATTTTAAGGTTGTTCATATTTGTTCATGTTATGTTGCTTGTGTTGTAAATGTGCTTGTTCCATTAGCAGATTTTTTTTTTTTGCTTGAATTAAGAAAAAAAAAAAAAAAAAAAAAAAAAAAAATTGAATTAAGCAAAAAAAAAAAAATCTATTGTTAACATTGCACTTATTTTACTAAAGAATTTTCAGGTTGTTCATATTTGTTCATGTTATGTTGCTTGTGTTGTAAATGTGCTTGTGCCATTAGCAGATTTTTTTTTTTTTTTGCTTGAATTAAGAAAAAAAAAAAAAAAAAAAAAAAAAAAAAAAAAAATTGAATTAAGCAAAAAAAAAAAAAAATCTATTGTTAACATTGCACTTATTTTACTAAAGAATTTTCAGGTTGTTCATATTTGTTCATGTTATGTTGCTTGTGTTGTAAATGTGCTTGTTCCATTAGCAGATTTTTTTTTTTTGCTTGAATTAAGAAAAAAAAAAAAAAATCTGCCAATGGAACATGTAAAAATTATCTTGGTAAGATTTCTTGAAAAAGGATTTTCTAGATCTATTACACTGGGTTACAAAAAAATGTTTTTTGCAAGTTTTCTAGGTTTTTTCAACTGAATTAGGACCATTTTGCACCGCTAAATCCAAAAATGACATCTGTTTTTCTCAATCAGGTAAGTTTTTTTTGCTAATTTGATTTTGATTTTGCTAATTTGATTTCATTTCATTTTCATTTTTTTTTAAATTTTATTTCGAACATGCAAAGAAAATAAAACAAAGCAAATTAAGACATAAACAAAATAACGTTTAAATGGACAGAATCTATCCTCAAGCACATGCAAGTCTGAATTTTGCATGGTCAAAAAGGAGTAGGAAGAAGTATAAACTTATTTAATCCTACCCCTCAGTCCTTTTACACCTTTTTAATTAACTTTATACAGCAATTAACCTATACTATTGCCCTAATTTTAGCATTGCACCACAACAATCCATAGTACAGTAACTGAATTATCCACAACATTATATTCCTGTCAGTTAGGTCATACAAACAGACTCAACAAATCGAACATTTTCTTCAATAATTACAGCAGATTTAACAGTGCACTCTCCTACACAAACAAAACAAACAGCCAATACTAAAATAAGATTGGTAAGCACACTTTATGAAACTTGTGACTTGATTCCTGTTAGGTACAATGGTGTATTCACCGCAGATGGAACAGAATACGTCAGGCTTATTTTTGCAAGATCTTCTAGTTGAAGCCATTTCATTCACCTGTAATATTAAAAAAAAAAAAAAAAAAAACATTAATCATAAATTGGCAAAAGTAAAATCTTCAGAACTCGTTTATTGCAAGAAATATGAAAGAATTTTGTATCATATGATGTGAAAATGCCCATAAATGTAAGCAAAAATGTTAAAAAGCCAATATGTAGCATAGTTCACAAAGTTGACCTGATTGAGCTAAATTAACCCTTTCATGCACGAATTATGAGAACCTTAGTAAAGATTTTTTTCTTCAGTGTTTAGCCATGAAAAAAACAATGCGATTGAGTTTTTTTTTTTCTATGGAGTTACAAAAATATCCATGCATTTAATTTTTTGAAGTAAAGAAACATGTGTTTAAAACCCAATATCAGAAAGTGATATGAAAACAATGAAATAAAAACATTTTTTAATGCTGCTAATCTGATGCCTTCTCACATTTTAACATATTCTAATGCTAGTAATTACTCACTTCATGGAGATAATATGCAAAAAAAAAAAAAACCTTCTTGTCTAACAAATAATTGATTCACACTCAAACATGTTAGTGCAGATCAGGTTTATCAAGAACAGTAAAGTTACAGTAATGATCTGAATTACAGTGTATGGGATGGTGCATAAGCATCCACTGTGTTGGCTAATATGGAACTAAAACAACAAAACCCATTAATATATAAGAGAACAGCTGGAGAAGAACTGTCCACTGGAGTGGACAGTGCATGAAAGGGTTAATGTGATTTTTGGATTCAGCACACCAAAATTATCCTAAATCAGCTCAGAAAACTTAATAAATTTGTTGTCGACTAGTGTTCTTATAACTCACTTACAAATTACTCTTTAGGTGATTATGTCTTATTTTAATTCTAATGAGATATTTTGACTAGAAATGAGGAAAAATACACATGGTAAGATTTTGTTTTTTGCAGTGTATCAGATTATTGTTTTGTATCCCAGACCTCTGTTTGAAAAGAAACACCTGAATTCAATACTTTTGTCCATATAATGTAATACAGATTTCACCACAGGGCACATAACCCAACATGTTTCATTTGATAGGATGTTTTCTCCATTCAGAGGTCCAGACTGTTTCTGAAAGGCCGTCTCTCTAACCTTCATAGCTTTGTTGACATCTGTTGTGTCAGGGTTGACAGGGTACATTCAGAATCCAAGGAGAGGTGACATAGTTACTGTGTGAAATGCACTGAGAGGAGGACAGAAATCTGTTCGTGTTTACATTTCACCGACGCCGTGTTTGTGTATGTGATGTAAAGAATAAGGAAGTGAGCAGCAGAAAGGACGAGACCCATCAATAAATGCACATGAAGGAATGAAGGCAGAGGGAATGGAGGAGGTTTTACTGAATTCTCTTAGTCATCGCAGTTGAAATTCAATGCTCGTTACTTGGACTCCTTTGGCGTACCCTTATGCAAAGAAAATATATTTCTCTATATATTGACTGTCAATATATTACTGACTGAAAAATATATTACTGTATAATATATACATTTATATTTAAAATATACAGAATAATATATTGTGTCAATATGTTTTGTATTATATTACAATATATTGAAAAATACATAAGAATATCCGCTTTCCATATATTGAAACATATATGACAATATATTTACTTATACATGTAAATATATGTCATTATATATTTAGTAATACACTTCATAATGCATGTATGCATATATACATACATATATTGTCTAGTGCATTACTAAATATATGTAATTATTAGGGCTGGGCAAGTTAACGCGTTATTACCGCGTATTCATTAAATAACGCCGAAAATTTTTTTATCTCACGTTAACACCGTTTTATTATTGTTCTGCCTTTCAAGCAAGTCTTAGTTCATTTATACATACGGACTCTTATTTTGAAACTCACGCTTTTATTTTGCTAGTCCACACCGGCGCTGTGTGTGGCTGAGAGGAGAAAACCGGCGAACTTTACAAGTAATGCTGAATCAAACTTTGTGTAACTCCTGCAGTTCATCGCCTGTATGTATCAATCATTCTGTTGTTTGCTAAATAATTTCACATGCAAACGTGCCGTTAGAAACATGTTTATGACGTTATTTTGGATGTGTTTATTACAGTGTGTTATTAACATGTTTAAGCTAATTTGTTTACGCTAGCAGTCGGAGATGGGTTGCTAATTCTTTATGCAGGCTCATGCTAAGTTGATGTAAATTCATTGGTTGTGTTTAGGTATAATATGCCAGCCTTTGAACTAACCTTTACTCATTTACGATGTGAATGTTATATTAGCAGTCATTTTATCTCGATGCTAACTTGAATGGGAAAATCCATAGACATGCTAACGATTAGCATTTACAGGTTAATTAAAGATTTACGTCTTTTCATCCAGCAACAAAGGTTCACATCAGGGTTATTTGATTCTATTCATTCTTACAACAATTGAACATAAAATACTCACAGGCAAACGTTTTTGGGGCCATACACACAGAGTGAAAGAAACATGTCTGTTAGTTCTATGTCCGAACTGACTACGGTAACACGGAAAGGACAAAACATACGTTGGTGCCACTTATTCTGACCACTTCAGGGACCCTTTCGCTTGCTTTGAACAACTGATCATCACATATTAATGGGCTTATTAGTATTAGTACTGATTAGTGGGCTTAAGACTCCTGTCAATCACTCACAACTGTAAATACACTGGTGGGGACATAAATGTGTAAAAGTAGTGGTTTTTTACATGGACATTTTCATTTTAAATGTCTTCAGATGGTGGGGTTGAAAAGGACACAGTTGTTTGGAAGAACTGACGTGCAATTATTTTTTATCACTGGAGTACTTCCAGTCTGGAATATCACTGAAAGACAATACATGCTGTTGATGCCCCCCCCCCCCCCCCCCCAACAACTATGCGATTAATCACGATTAATCGCAGAAATCCACGCAATTAATCGCGATTAAAAATTTTAATGGCTGCCCACCACTAGTAATTATATATTTAGTAATACACTTCAAAAAATATGCATGTACACTCTAAAAAATGATTCATGGGGTTAGTAAGTTAAGCTTAAAATCAAGAGCTTTCTCTGCTTAAAAAAATTACGTTTGTTACATGTACACATTTAAATCAGATGATAAGTTATTTTATTAAGTTGGTCTAAATGAAAAACAAGGAAAACACTCTTAACTTAATAACATTTTGATTTTGAACAGACATTTCTGCCTTTAACTTAACAAAGAAATATATTAAGTTGGTACAGCTTAAAAAGCTGAGTACAAAGCTGACGAGCCTGGACATGTTTTGCTGACAGACCACGCCCACCACAAGAAAAGGAGGGAAGCACAGAAAAAAAAGGGAGAAACATGATTTTACACAGAACTTTACCAAACTTTAAGGCTTGATAGAATTTAGTTTTGTTTC
Source organism: Sphaeramia orbicularis (assembly GCF_902148855.1). Lineage (NCBI taxonomy): Eukaryota > Metazoa > Chordata > Actinopteri > Kurtiformes > Apogonidae > Sphaeramia > Sphaeramia orbicularis. The sequence goes on from NC_043966.1 coordinate 44,212,293, forward strand.
TGCAACAGTAGTTTTTATTATTCAAGGACTGAATAATACACATTTTGCTCCTTTCTAATTTAAAATTATAGTTTATATTGTTGCGTATTTGCTGCATTGCATTGTGGGTATTGGGTATATTGTTGAAAACGTGTTCTTTTATGTGCAGGGGTTCAGCAGAGTTGTGATGTTGGTGTTAATTTTGAGTTAATGTGTGCATGCTAATGTTTACTGGCCTTTTTGTGGGGTTTTTTTATTTATTTTTTATTTTTTTATTTTTATAGAACTGCACCATGAGTCAGAGCCATAGGCCAAACAGTGCCTTTCCTGTTTATTGTTAGTTGCAGTTATATTGCTTAATGTAACTTCTCACTGCTTAACAAATATAAATTAATATCTGCAAGAACATGAGAACAATAGTACTGTGTACATTTGAGATATTATCATGCAGACAAATTTAGTAAGTTAGTTGTGCAGAGAATTAAATGGGTCAGTCATATAACTGGAATTTCCATGTGGAATTTCTTCTGATGTACAGAAATAAGTTAGACCAACCCAAAAAATTAAAGAAACTACTTGTATGAACATTTTTGAGTAGAATAAAAGTAAAACAATAAGTCAATATAACTAAATGGAGTAGTTTTTACACAATTAAAATTAAGTTGGTTCGACTTAATTAAGCTTGTAGAGTAAAAAGCAAATCATGTTGTTTGTACTAAAGTAATAGAGTTTACTTAACTAGAGAAGTCTTGTGGCATTTAAGCAATTTGCCAAGTTGAAATAACTTAAAAAGATTAATGGAAATTGTTACCTCAATTTTTTTACGTTGAGCCTATTAATCATTTTTTAGAGTGTATATATATGTGCATCTTTTTCATCCTGTGTTGCCAAAATGACTAAGAAGGCATCTTTTTTCAGTTAACACTTTTTTCATGTATATCACGACACATATTTTCATGAAATATGTTATTGTGGATACCACGTGATGTAAGTGTTGATAAATATCTGCTTTATGTAAACTTGTGTCAATGGAAAGAAATTGAGTTTCAGTAAAACTATATGTAAAAATATAGGGCAGTTTTTTCTTCATTGCAATATATGTTTTATATGTATCAATATATGATTAAAGCATATATTGCAGTATATTGGAAAATATATGCACTACTTTCCCATATATGGAAATGTATTTTTTAATCTAATGCATTATATTTTTCAATATATTGCCGTATATTTTTGTTTCATAAGGGTAGCTTTTCTTTATAACATATATCTGGCACTGGGCTGTTTTAACCCTTTCATGCATAGTGGTCACCACAGTGGACAGTTATTCTACAGCTGTTCTATTGTTTATTCATGGGTTTTGTTGTTTTAGTTCCATATCAGCCAACACAGTGGACTCTTATGCATCATCCCAAACACTGCAATTCACACAATTACTGTAACTTTGCTGTTCTTGATAAACCTGATCTGCACTAACATTTTTTAGTGTAAATCAATTGCTAATTGTTATTAGATTGTACTTAACAAACTTTTTTTTTTTTTTTTTCCATATCCTCCTGAGACCCAGCAATGCATTTTGTCCTCTGAAGGGTACAAAAGTTTAACAGTTTTACTTTAAAAGTGCTGTGCATTGCAAAAGACATTCCATTAAAAAAATCAATCAATAAATAAAAATAATTTTAAAAATGTATCTGAGAAAACTGTTGCATTATGCAGTTTCCAATCAAGACAATTTTTTAATGTAAAAAAGCAAAAACTGTCAATTTCCTGGGTCTCAGGAGGATTTTATCTCCATGGAATGAGTAATAACTAATATTAGAGTACGATAAAATTTGAGAAATCAGTAGCAATTTAGCAATTAGCGGCATTAAAAATGTTTTTATTTCATAGTTTTCACACAGTGTATCGCTTTCTGATGATGATTTTTAAATAAATGTATTTTTGCTTGAAAACTTAAATGCATGGTGTCCAGCTGAGTGGACATTTTTGTAAATCCACGAAAAATAGGTTCATTAAAAAAAAAAAAAAAAAATCAATTGCATTGTTTTTTTCATGCCCCTAGAGGAACAAAAACACTCCAGAAAAAAAAATATTGACTAAGGTTCTCATAATTCATGCATGAAAGGGTTAAATGACCAAACATCCCTCTGTGTTTTGATCGGCCATCTTTAGAAGCACAATTGCATAGTACCTAGTTCTTTTGCTGGCTCTGGAAGCTCATTATTACAAGAGTTTCATGACTTTTTTCTTGACCTTTTTTCCCCAAAATGCAAACATGCATAACTCTACTGCACTGAATCATATTTGTAAAGCCCAGCCTAAAATATCCAGTATTATTACTTGGATTTAAACTGTGACCGAGTTTTGTTGCAAGTTCACATTTGTTTTTTGGACTTTTGATCAATAAAGACCCAGAGGCTACTTTTGAGGCTCTTCCCAAATTCATTTTTCTCCGTATGTAACGTTTCTCAAGTGATTTGTCACAATTCATTATAATATTAGCCTCTGTAGTTTGCATTTTTTCAGTGATAATCAAATATTTTCTTATATTGAATTGACTGATCATGTAGACAAAAAGTTCAGTTTAAAGTTCAGGGTTGTTATATAAAAAACAGAGAAAACTGATGAAAAAGTGACTTTTTCAGCAAAGATATCTATAACTGAATGTAAATACAAGTGTGTCCATCCACTGTCATTGATCCAACTCCATGGGTTTTACTGGTGACTCAATGTTGTTGAAGATGACGATGTTTCCACGGTAACTACGGAGCCTCTGAAAGTCCAAATGGGTCATATCTGATGACCATGAAAAGATGACAAACTGCATTTTACACCAATTATTTACATGTATTAATAGATTTAGTGGCTCAAAAGTAATTAAACATTTCAATCAGTAGATGATTTTAGTCGCCAGTGGATGTTTGGGTCTTTATGGGTTAATGCATCAGTGCCTTAACTTTACTTTTCAGCATACTGGAGCTTGAGTGGTCTTATGCCACATTTCCACTACGTGGAACCAGCTCAACTTGACTCGACTCGGGTTCCAGGTACTATTCCTGGAGACCATTTCCATTACAGGATACTACACTGCAAAAGTCAAAATCTCACCAAGTGCATTCTAATCCAACAAAGTGGAAGTGCTGCTGGGTCTTCTTGGTGATTATCCACAGGTGCTCTTTGGAAACTTGTGGTGTGTCTGGTTATTTAGAGTAAAAAAAAAAAAAAAAATCCACATTAGCATGCTAGATTTTAATTTTTTTTTTTTTTTAAATACAGCAAACGCGTTGCGACCTCTGGTCTTCATCAGGGCTTTTTTCACTAGTGAGTTGCACACCTTCATACAATCACTTTAATGACCTGAAAGAGGGAGGTGGGAGGGGAAAAAAAAAAACAAAAAAACAAAACATGCATACAGACATACATGTACATATGCACACATATACATACACACACACACACACACAAAATAATAAAATTAAAAAAAAAAAAAGAAAAATAACAAATGTATATAAAATAAAAATAAATAAACAAAAAACCAAAAAAGTATAAAAAAAACAAACAAAAAACATACACACACATATATATATATGTATATATATATATATATATACACATACATGCATACACACATATAAGGATATACAATGCAAAAAAAAAAAAAGAAAACACACACACCTCTTGACTTGACTCGACTCGAGTACCAGGTACTATTCCTGGAGGCCATTTCCATTACAGGATATTACACTGCAAAAGTCAAAATCTTACCAAGTGTATTTTTCTCATTTCTAGTCCAAATATCTTATCACACTTAAAATAAAACATAATTACCTAAAGAATAACTTTTCAGTGAGATATAAGAACTTATTTTTAGACAATAGATCTTGAAATTATTATTTCAAAAAATCTTACCAAGATAATTTTCACTTGTTCCATTGGCAGATTTTTTTTTGCTTGAATTACACAAAAAAAAAAAAAAATTAGCAAAAACAAAATCCGCCAATGGAACAAGTGAAAATTAATTTGGTATTGGTGGGGGTGGTGGTGGGGGGGGCACCATCCAGTAAAACTGAAACTTAAGACGCTTTACTAATTTCTCTGTCTCCCGTTGTTGTGCACCTCATTTCCTATTCCCTACCTTCGGAGACTTTCATCTGAGGGGGCAGGACATTTGTTGCCTCCACCAGAACCGGGCCCGGATGACGGCCCAGTGTTCACTCTGCTGTTACATTCACAAGCGTCACTAAGTAGCGTATCAAACACAAATGAAGTGCATGCTGTGGACAAATGTTTGGCCATATTGGAGGGATTTCCCCCTTTGAAGAAACGGAAGCTTTGCAAGTGTTCCAAGTGGCCCTGGTGTTGTCTTTTTGGAGCGTTTCTGCCTCAACCCCGTGTCGGCTACGTTCTGACCAAAACAATGTAGCGTGTGTGTGACGTCACCACGCATGTGCAATGAAGGCGGAATCAAAAAGCAGAATCGTTAATCAGGCAGGCAAACAATTCCAAGGAATCCTTAGGCCTATACACTCAAAAAATGATCTGTTGGATGAACGTAATAAAATTATGGAAAGGATTTCCACCTAATTAAAATGCTTTCACTTAGTGAGACACAATTTTGTTGAACCAACTAATTGTAAGTACGTTGAGTGAACATAAAGTATTGGATTCACGATTACTTATTTGCAATGTATGGGTTCAACTTAATTTGTAGAAATTGTTTCAACATATTTAGTAATGAAGGATTTGACTTAATTGTCTTGGGTCAGATTAACTTGTATGATGATTATGGATAACTTATTTTGACAGGGTAGGTACAGCAACATCTATAAGTAGTACACCGACACTACTTAATCATGCTGACTGAACAACAGTAAAGTAAGTTTAATTATTAGATTTTATCTTTAAGCCCTGTTCCTCAGAGATTCTCAACCCTTCCCCTAGGTTAAGGATTAAAGTTCATGTTTGATCCAAGCTAGACTAAATGATCTCCATAAGCCCTAAATTTCGGTTTAGGGCAGTGTTTCTCAAACTGTGGGGCGGGCCCCCTAAGGGGGGTGCAAAGGCTTGCCAAGGGGGGCATGGGATCACTCCTGGCTGTTTTTTTTTTCCTTCAGGTCAGAACATGTAGCTGGTGGAACTAATGTTTTAGTGCTGGAGCACCCTGGACTCACTTTAGGGACGTACAACAAACAAATCTACTTTCATGGTGATCTGTCACTGGACTAGATGAAGAGTTTAGGTTTGGAGAATTGACAAGGATTGTACTGGAAAAGAAAATTGTGCAATGTTTTTTTCTGTTTTTGCAGTTTGTACAGTTTGCACTTTAATGTTCTGAGATGTCCAATGGAAACAGGCTCATTGCAGCCACTGATATTGTTAAAATGTTCATCTTTGTTACCAACATTTGCTTGTTGTTCTAAAAAAACTAACTTTGTCATAGTTGTAAGATAATTGCGTTTTCCTATTTTTATTTGGAAAACAATTATCTCAGGGAGCAGTCTTGTTGAGTTTATTTGTATCGTTCAAGCAAAAATCTAAGTTATTCTTAATTTGAACAAAAAGTTATTCAAGGAAAATCAAAAAGTATTCTTACAATATTGATGTTTCTTTCGATAAAAGTTAGAATTGAACCACTGTTACAGTGTTGTTGGGTTTGAGGGGGGCCTGGAGATTTTTCGTCCTCCAAAGGGGGGCCCGATAGAAAAAGACTGAGAACCACTGGTTTAGGGCAAGGGTAGGGTAAGGGCTAGACTAAATGATTGCCACCTTCTGCTCTGGAGGGGTATTGCAGATGGATAAACCCATTTAGATTCCTAAACCCACACTCTAAAAAATGATTCATGGGGTTAGTAAGTTAAGCTTAAAATCAAGAGCTTTCTCTGCTTAAAAAAATTAAGTTTGTTACATGTACACATTTAAATCAGATGATAAGTTATTTTATTAAGTTGGTCTAAATGAAAAACAAGGAAAACACTCTTAACTTAATAACATATTGATTTTGAACAGACATTTCTGCCTTTAACTTAACAAAGAAATATATTAAGTTAGTACAACTTAAAAATCTTGTAAGCTTCCTCTAAAAGCTGAGTACAAAGCTGACGAGCCTGGACATGTTTTGCTGACAGACCACGCCCACCACAAGAAAAGGAGGGAAGCACAGAAAAAAAAGGGAGAAACATGATTTTGCACAGAACTTTACCAAACTTTAAGGCTTGATAGAATTTAGTTTTGTTTCTGCAACAGTAGTTTTTATTATTCAAGGACTGAATAATACACATTTTGCTCCTTTCTAATTTAAAATTGTAGTTTATATTGTCACATATTTGCTGCATTGCATTGTGGGTATTGGGTATATTGTTGAAAACGTGTTCTTTTATGTGCAGGGGTTCAGCAGGGTTGTGATGTTGGTGTTAATTTTGAGTTAATGTGTGCATTCTAATGTTTATTGGCCTTTTTGTGTTTATTTTATTTTTTTTTTTTATAGAACTGCACCATGAGTCAGAGCCATAGGCCAAACAGTGCCTTTCCTGTTTATTATTAGTTGCAGTTATATTACTTAATGTAACTTCTCACTGCTTAACAAATATAAATTAATATCTGCAAGAACATGAGAACAATAGTACTGTGTACATTTGAGATATTATCATGCAGACAAATTTAGTAAGTTACTTGTGCAGAGAATTAAAGGGGTCAGTCATATAACTGGAATTTCTTCTGATGTACAGAAATAAGTTAGACCAACTCAAAAAATTAAAGAAACTACTTGTATGAACATTTTTGAGTAGAATAAAAGTAAAACAATAAGTCAATATAACTAAATGGAGTAGTTTTTACACAATTAAAATTAAGTTGGTTCAACTTAATTAAGCTCGTAGAGTAAAAAGCAAATCATGTTGTTTTTACTAAAGTAATAGAGTTTACTTAACTAGAGAAGTCTTGTGGTATTTAAGCAATTTGCCAAGTTGAAATAACTTAAAAAGATTAATGGAAATTGTTACCTCAGTTTTGTTTTACGTTGAGCCTATTAGTCATTTTTTAGAGTGCACTAGGTTGTACTGAGGTAAAGCAATCTTATAGTTTTACGTATTTTTTTTAATTTCATGTTAAAACTACATGATTTAAAAATGTTTAACCACTAAACATGAATTAATATAATAGAACCTACATGTTATACTTATGTTGTAACAACAGACACCCACGTTCCTTTTTCTGAGTGTACAGCAAGGTTATAATAGTTTTGGATTTTTCCTTTTAGTTTAGTTTTATTTAGTTTTGACTTTTTTTTTTTTTTTTTTTCTCTAATTCCATTAGTTTTAATTCATTTTTAGAGCAGTGTTACATGCCTGAGGGCATGTATATGGATAGGTGTGTGTGTGTTTCTCCTCCCCTTTTGTTTTCAGGTCAGGGATGGCCTGGTTGTCGGGGTGTGACCATAACTCTGGGTCCTCCTCCAGGGCTGCACCTGAAGGGGGCCGGCACAGGTGGAGGAAGGAGGAGCAGACCAATCCTGATCAGCCACAGCACCTATAAATTCACCCCTGCCTCTCTGTCTGGGGCTACTCTTGTCTGGCCATGCTTGGTCAGAGCCATTTTGCTTTTGTGTTCTACCTGTGTTCTCCTTTGGTGAGTTGAGTTGGGTTTAGTTAGGATGGGGTACCCTATACACTGCACTAAGTCTTGTTTTATGTTATATACACTAGATTAGTTGGTTGGTGCCACCCTCTGTATTTTTATTTTGGGACTAGTGAGGAGGTAGATGTTTTTTTTGTCCCACCAGTTTCTTTTGGTAGTGCAGGGGTCACCAGTTAGTGGTTTTGTTTTACTGAGTTTTTTGATTTACTTTGGTACCACCTTGTCCAACTGCACTCACCTGGAATACTTTGTTTCATTTTTTGTAAAAACTTTGTTAAAAGAAAGCAGCCGTGAATAAACTGGCTTTATTTTTAAATCTTTTTCGTTGTATGCTTTTGGAGACTGAAGAGGTGTGTGACACCCCTCCCTCTCCTGGACACCTTTATATTGGGGGGGGTGTAACAAGCAGGTTTGCTAGTTTTTTTATTAGTTCTCATTTTTTTATTTTCTAAATGCTTAGTTTTAGTTTCGTTTTAGTATTAGTTTTTTTCATATCTTTTATTTTCCTTGCTGTTGTATTCAAATAAATCCCATGCAGAACTTTCTCCCAGCTTTAGTCTCCATGTTTCCAGGTAGAGTTGGGACGAGAAGATGACTCTGAACCACAAGTGACGAGAAGTGACGGACCGTGAAGTACCGTATAGTGCTGCTAGCTAAAACTGCTAGAGCTAAATAAATCAATTTTATAACAATCCGACATTTACAAAGACAGAAACTAAGGGAATTTTATCCATAATTTTTTTCTGTTTTAGTTAGTTTTGTAAGCACACAATACAGTTTCAGTTAGTTATCTTTTTTTTTAATTATAGTTTTTATTTATTTCAGTTAACAAAAATGTTTTTTTTCACTTCTAGTTTTCGTCATTTCGTTAGTTTTCGTTAACGATAATAAATTTGGTGTGCAGTAAGTAATTTTGAAATACCAAAGTCTGACAGTAACAGTATGCATTGTGTCGTCTGATTCACTGATAATAAAGCAGCAGGACTGTATTATGTCCTAAATAATAAATAAAAAATGATAAATGATACAGATCAATGCAAACGTAAAAAAAAAAAAAAAAAAAAAAAGTAAGTCTTGCATTTAGTTTGTGGTTATATATTACAGTTTTGATCCGATTCAGACACAAAAAAAAGTATAAATGTTAGAGGATAAGTGTATCCAGAGTTACAATAACAAGCACAGACATGAGGTTTGTTACTTCTCCATACCCTGACCTCCACCCACAAGGGAGTTTGTCCTTATGTAACAATGACCATGAAGAGAATTTACCAGAAAAAAAATAACAGTGTTGGCTGTTTTAACCCCTTCAACAGTTGTCCAGTATATTCATTTTTTCCGAGTTCCTCCACAGAATCGATGACCAAATGAGATGTCGAGTCAAGTATTGCTCTGAATGTCTGTCCTCAGTCATAATCATATCTCTTCACCCTGAAGAATAAGTGCAAATTAGAAGTAGAAATGTATAAGAAATGGAAAAAGATACTTTCTCACGAAATGTAAAGCTCATTATTCCTTCTATTCTGCGTGAAATTGGTGTGACTTTTGAACCTCTGTCTCTCTTCATATCTTCATTTTCATTGTCCACACTGTAAAAAAAATCTGTAATTTAACAGAATTTTCACCGTTTATTTTACAGATTTTTCCTGTATTTTTAAGATACAGGAAAATGTCAATGAATTATAAAAAAAAAATAGACTGATTTTACACGTCAAATGGAAAATAACACGAAAAAGCTGTAAAGGTGAATACGCATAAAATTTCCATTTTTTAAAAGAAATTTTTTCTTTTTTCACAGAAAAATACAGTTAAAATTAATTTGCAAATGTATCATAATTTCACAAATATTTATTTTCTATTTATGAGATTAACCCTTTCATGCATGAATTATGAGAACCTTAATCAAGATTTTTTTTCCTGAGTGTTTTTATTCCTCTTTAGGCATGAAAAAAAAAACAATGTGATTGGTTTTTATTTATTCATTTATCAATTTTATTTATTTATTTATTTTTTATGAACCTATTTTTCATGGAGTTACAAAAATGTCCACTCAGCTGGACACCATACGTTTAATTTTTGAAGCTCAGAAACATGCATTTACTGACATACTGTGTGAAAACTATGAAATAAAAACATTTTTACCCTCCTGAGACCCAGCAATGCATTTTTGTCCTCTGTAGGGGACAAAAGTTTGACAGTTTTACTTGCTGTCCGTTGCAAATAACATTCCATAAAAATAAATAAATACATAAATACATAAAATAAAATAAAATAAAAAAGTTGCATTATACGGTTTCCAAACAAGACAATTGTTTAATGGAAAAAAGCTAAAATTTTCATTTTCCTGTGTCTCAGGAGGTTAATGCTGCTAATCTGGTGTTTTCTCACATTTTAACCCTTTCATGCACGAATTATGAGAACCTTAATCAAGATTTTTTTTTTTCCTGAGTGTTTTTATTCTTCTTTAGGCATGAAAAAAACAATGTAATTGATTTTTCTGTTTTTTTTGTTGTTGTTTTTTTTTATGAACCTATTTTTCATGGAGTTACAAAAACGTCCACTCAGCTGGCCACCGTTTGTTTAATTTTTGAAGGTCAGAAACGTATTTACTGACATACTTTGTGAAAACTATTAAATAAAAGCATTTTTAACCTCCTGAGACCCAGCAATACATTTTTGTCCTCTGTAGGGGACAAAAGTTTGACAGTTTCACTTAAAAAATGCTGTCCACTGTAAAGGACATCCCATTAAAAAGAAAAATAAATAAATAAAAATTATTTTTTAAAAATGTCTTGGGAAAAAAAAAAAAAAAATTCCTGAGTGTTTTTATTCTTCTTTAGGCATGAAAAAAACAATGTAATTGATTTTTCTGGTTTTTTTGTTGTTTTTTTTTATGAACCTATTTTTCATGGAGTTACAAAAACGTCCACTCAGCTGGCCACCGTTTGTTTAATTTTTGAAGGTCAGAAACATGTATTTACTGACATACTGTGTGAAAACTATTAAATAAAAGCATTTTTAACCTCCTGAGACCCAGCAAAACATTTTTGTCCTCTGTAGGGGACAAAAGTTTGACAGTTTTCTTAAAAAAAAAATGCTGTCCATTGTAAAGGACATCCCATTAAAAAAAAATAAAAAAAATAAAAATTATTTTTAAAAAATGTCTTGGGAAAAAAACAAACAAACAAACAAACAAAAGAGGAAAAAACAAAACAAAACAAAAACCAAAACTGTTGTATTATGTAGTTTCCAATCAAGACAATTGTTTAATGGAAAAAAGCAAAAAAATTCACTTTCCTGGGTCTCAGGAGGTTGATGCTGCTAATCTGATGTTTTCTCACATTTCAGCATACTATAATACTAGTTACTACTCACTCAGATAATATGCAAAAGAAAAAAAAAAAAAAAATTGTTGAAAAAAAAAACAAAACTGTTAATTACAGTCTAATAACAATTAGTAATTGATTTAGTTAAAAGAAAGGAAAGTTACAGGAATGTCAGTGTATGGGATGATGCATGAGCGTCCACTGTGTTGGTTGATATGGAACTAAAACAACAAAACCCATGAATAAACAAGAGAACAGGTGGAGAATAACTGTCCACTGTAATAACCGCTATACATGAAAGGGTCAAACTGTTAATTTAAAGTTTAATACTGTAAAATAAATAAATAAATAAATAAATAAATAAAACGAGATAAAATTACTGACAATTAACCGTTAAAGAAGTATTTGTTCTGTAAGTTTAACAAGACTTGTTTGTTAACTGACAAATATTTTGTGTAATTACGGGAGGTTTCACAACAAAAATGTTGAATAAATGTGTTTTTGTGAATGTATAACATGTATAAGCACTGATAAACTGTCAAAATACAGTTTTTATCAGTGGATTGTACAACTTAGTCTCATTGAAAATTATTTATATATATATATTTATAGGTAATTTGATTGCTTTAATACACGAAAATATTCTTTATTAAATACTGAAAAGTCAAAAAAAAAAAAAAAAAAAGAAGCAAAATCTTATGTAAAGTTGGGGCAAAAAACTGTATTTTAATTATGGAAAATTACCGTATTTTTATGAGATGGTTATTTTCCGTTATTTTACAGTATTTTTTCGGCACCCCTGCTACCGGAATAATACCGTTTTTTACTTTTTTTTTCTTTTTTTTTTTTTACAGTGCAACCTCACGCAGTCGTTTCCCCGCCCAGCCTTCGTTCATTGCAAAAAGGCTTTTTCAGTGATGCAAAAGCGTGTGTGTGTGTGTGTGTGTGTGTGTGTGTGTGTGTGTGTGTGTGTTCCGTCCCATTTAAGTGTTTGTTCTGTAATCAGTGGCGTTATTGATTGGATTGAGCAGTAATGGAAATATGTGTCTGAGGCTGTAATCTGAATGTTCTACACAGACACACTTCTGCACACAGCCTGGGTTTTGTTCCATTACACCTATATAAAAATGTTAATGGAGGTACATAATGAAAAAAAACCAAAAAAAAAAAAAACAGATTTCCAGCCATGTGAAACAAATCTATTTAAGGCGTTCATTGTAGATTCAGGATGAGATCTATTATTACTGTTTTTTATGAGATGTTTCGCGTGGATGGGATTTTCTTATTCATTATGATGAATAGTATGAAATATAAAAAAGCAAGTTTTGCTATTAGATTGTCCCAAACTGACCTTTTCATCATCTCCAATTTCCCATAATTACCATCTGTTTGTTTTTCTCTGCTCTCCTTAATGCTCTTTTGGTTTTCTTTCCTTTTTTATCTATGTCGACTCTGTTTACTTCACATCCTCTTCATATTATCTTTTCTTTTATATTATATTATATTATAGAATAACTGCCTAAGTCATACGCTATATAGACAAAAGTATTGGGACACGTTGAATTCTGGTGTTTCTTTTCTAACGGGGTCTGGGATACAAAACAATAAAGTATTACATAGTTTTATATTGTGATAAATATCATTGAATTGGTTCGTTTGGTTTAAATTGTTTTATTTGCCTTCAAAATGCCTCAGAGATGGTTTTCACTTAATTTCTCTCAACATTTATTTATTCTTTTTTTTTTAATCCATGACTGATTTTAAATGTTCTACCACTAAATTTCTAAAATATTTTTCATGCTCTGACTGTAAATATTTTTCTACCACAACTAACCATCTACTTTCTTCACATCTCACTTGGGAAGAAAAATCTCCTATTAAACTCCAAGGAAATATTGATGTTTGTAAACTATTTAGAAAAAAAAAATATTGGAACACATCATGGCCACTGATGTAAGATGTCCTGTTCATGATGATTTGAGATATAAACATCAATATTTATGGTATTATTCACAACATAAACATATGTTATGATATTTGTCAGTATTGTTTTGAATCACAGAGCAGTGTTAGAAAAGAAACACCGGAATTTCTTGTTTTATCCTGTCCTGTTTTACTGTTTTAGTGTATGGTGTCCTTGAGTGCCAAGAAAGGCGCCTATAAATAAAATGTATTATTATTATTATTATTATTATTATTATTATTATTATTAATTCAACGCGTCCTCATACTTCTGCCCATATAGTGAATATCAGTCTTTACACTGAACTCAGTTTCATGTAGAAGTAGAAAAACAATGTTAAATGAGTTGCCAGATTGTAAAAATGCAGACAGTTATTAAAAAGTTAAATTATTGTATGGCAACCGTTTTTTTTGACTGTGTTCAAACTTTACAATTTCATGACATACCTTCCTGAGAGGTTTTTCTTTTGTATACTATGATGCATGTGACCTAATATTTAACAACCAGTGCTATCTACTTATGTAATTTTCTATTTTGGAAGGACCATGTTTTGTAATATAGGTTCTAGCAAGCACACCTCTCTTAACACTGTGACTCTTTATGGCTCAGCATATGTGTGCATGCACGTATGGACATATGTATGTATTAGGCCTATAACGGTACACAAAATTTTTGGTTCGGTACGTTTTCGGTTTTCAAAGCCACGGTTTGTTTGTTTTTGTTTTTTTTTTTGTGGTTCGATACAGGAAGAAAGAAAACCCCTCAAAATGTCTATTAATGCATTAATGAATTTTTTAAACATTTTTCCCCCAATTTTTGGAGACAATAGAATATAGAAAAACAGGAATAATACAATTCTGCTGCTACAAATCAAATAGAAAATAAAATAAATTATTACTATTACTAAATGTATTTTGCACTTTTCCCTGAAAGGTGGTTTTGAACAAACAAGAAAAATCTAATCACAGTTCTGTCAGTTCACATTCTGCATAAAAATAACATAAAAATTCCACAGGAAGTGCAACATTAACAAGAGGGCAAACTGGTATTCTGTTTAAACCAGTGGTTCTTAACCTGGGTTCGATCGAACCCTAGGGGTTCGGTGAGTCAGTCTCAGGGGTTCGGCGGAGGTCCAGACACACACTCGACTCATTAGTCGGGTGTGTGTGTCGGGCTAGGTCCGTGTATGTAAACAAACGGCTTCGGAGACTCTTTCTCTGATTGACATCCAATATACGCGGTGTATTGTTGTTGCTTATAGCACTCCAACACATCCGGAAGTGTTTATAATCTCTTCCACTCGTCTGACGATGAATTATTTGAGTATTTTCCACATTGTTATGACTTTTGCTACTTCCTGTTAACCACGGAGGCAGCCATGTGTAGCGTTTGTTTACATTTTTCGGTCACCGCACTGGTCAGTTCCAATCATGTGACAATCGACGCAAAGGCAACAGCAGAAGTCACACTGATTTGCAGTAAATATTCATTATTATTGTAGCCTGATGGAAATTAGGTGATGGGTGTGTGTTAAAATGTTAAAAATAATGAATAGCATAAATACAATAAGTTCATTATTGGAATACATAAGGTTAAAAATTAAAACCATTTCAGTGTGGTTGTATTAAAAAAGGTCATGTCTTTGTGAAAAGGTATGTCATTTGTTGTGAGTTCATGCACTGTATTGGTTTTGTTCTTTGAACACAGTGATGTTAATGCACGGTTCATTTTGTGCACCAGTAAAACATATACCTGTGTCTTGAATTTGAAAAAAATCCTATTTTATGTTTTAATAAAGAAGGGTTTGGTGAATGCGCATATGAAACTGGTGGGGTTCAGTACCTCCAACAAGGTTAAGAACCACTGGTTTAAACAAACTGAAGAGAAACATTGACAACACAATGAACCAAATTATTTATTTTAGGACAGAGAACAAACTATTTAGCACGCTGTGTGTATTTGTGTGTGCCTGTGTGCATGGGGGATTTTTTTTTTTTTTTTTGTCGGAGCCAGGGGGTAGGGGGGGTGTGCGGTTATATACCTGGGGGTGCGGTCCATAACTAACGTAATGAACGCTGTCGTGAAATGAAAGTGAAACTTTACATACTTTCAACGTTCTATTTCTTCCTCTATTATACAGCGTGTGTGATAGACAGACAGACAGACAGACAGACAGACGGACAGAGCTAGTGTAAGTGTTTTAGAACTACCGTAGTTCCTAGGGGCCAAACAACGTCTGTCTTATTAACGTCTCTTTCCTCGTTGTTGTCTTTCACCTAAACCTGAACTGATCCAAACTGGACTGTACTGATGGTGGAGGGTCTTCAGTCTCTTCCTTCCAGGTTCACATCATATTTGTTGTTTTTTTTTAACCGTATATCAACTGCTATTTCATATTTCGGGTCAATGTGTGCTCCTTTATTAAGTCCGTGTGAAACTTGCACGGATTTAAAGTTCCGCACTGAACGACGTCTTTCATTCCTTTTTCTTTTTCTCATCATACTGTGCCGTTTCGGTACAGCTGTGTACCGAACCGAACAGGTGCGTACCGAAACGGTTCGGTACGTGTACCGTTACAGGCCTAGTATGTATATGTATGTATACCTCCCTTTTTTCCCCTCTTCTCTCGGGGATATTTTGTACCTATGTTTAAATGTAAGTTTGCGTCTCACAAACTGTGCTACATTTGCTCAGGACAATAGGCAGCTTGCTTTGTGATTTGTGTGATTTTTTGTTTTGTTTTGTTTTGTTGTATGTGAGTTTTGTATATGTTCTGTTCTGTATAAAAGCAACAATTCCTATTGTTTAGATTATTTTTTTTTTGCACTACTGCTGTAAAAAACTCAATAAAAAATAACTGTGGAAAAAAAAAAAGTTCGATTAGGCTTCATCTGCAATAACTATTAGAAATCAGAACTATTCCTGACAGATCAGACCTCTAATTAAATTCCATTAAATCAAAGTTGTACTACTGGTTTTCTCTAAAGTAGCACATTTAAAAATGACTTGTACACTGACCCTCGGGGATCCACAGGTTCTACATGTGGTAGTTTATATGTTGTTGTGTATTCGTGCATGCTGTACCACATTTGTCCAACAGTCACCGCCAAAGCATTCTGGGAATATAAGGCTAGTGTAGTCCAAAATTACTAATATCAGCCAAAATATTAGACCTATCAATTTGGCATTTTCACTAGTCTGTTCCTTGATGAAAAACAGATAAATATGGCAAACTGCAGCCGTTAACTCATTCTGGATTTTGTGTGAATCCCTGGACACACACACACACACACACACAGAGGCCACTTTATAATATAGACGTCACCTGTTGGCGCAACCAATGCTGTCTCACCATCGATTATTCAGTCATTGTTTTGTATCTCAGACCCCTGCTAGAAAAGAAACACCTGAATTCAACGTGTCCCAATACTTTTGTCCATATAGTGCATGAGTTATGCAATCATGCGGAGGCTAACGACAGATTTTCGATGCTATATTTTATTCCTCTCCTCTTTTTCCTCCCTGTTCGTCTCTCGCTCTCATGCTTTCCTTCCATTTGTCTTTCGAAGGCCTCGCCCCGTTCTCTCACTCCTTCTGCCCTTTCACGACTTGGCCTGTGTGACACCTGTCATACACAGCCTACAAATAAGAGTGCATGTGTGTGTGTGTGCAGGACCCTAAATGCATCATCAGTATACCCAACAGCCCACTTTTTTCCTCCCTTCCTACTCACTTATATAAATTAAAAACATTAATCAGATTAAGGCTGGAGTGTCAGGTGTGGCGTCGGGCCAGCAACTCCATTTTGTTCCACAGCTAAAGGAGGGAGAGTGGGGGGGGGTGAGGTGATGAAATGAGTGGGAGAAAGAAAGAAGAAAATGTAAGGGCAGAAAAGACCCTGTTCTACATCTTATCCAGGCAGATGAAGATCTATAGCGTGATAAAATTCATCTTTAAAGAGTAACTGGGAAGTTGAGTTTTTCTGCATTTTTGCATGATGTTAAATAGGAACACTGAAAAGATTTCTTTGACTTGCAAAGCACTGATACAGTGAATCTGTGAAAATGTCACTGATTTCAGCACTGCTCTTAAAAGCCATCTTTTTATTTATTAATTTATTTACATTGCATCAAATTATATCACTAAAGGAAGTCACTTACGGTGGCCGACAAGGGCCAAATCCATGAAAAAATTCCAGCATGTGTCAAGAAAAAAACAAAACAAAAAAAAAAACATGCATAATCATCAAATGCTCTGCAAATAAAGAAACAATACAAACCAAGAAAACATCTGCAAACGAAAAATGCTGCAGAACCAGTCACTACAACGGAAGACCTCCAAACCTATTTATTTATTTATTCATTTATTTATTTACATTGCATCAAATTATGTCACTAAAGGAAGTCACTTACGGTGGCCGACAAGGGCCAAATCCATGAAAAAATTCCAGCATGTGTCCACGTGTACTGTGTGAAAACTGTATGATGTCTTATATTTGTGCTTTGCATTATCTTGTTCTTCACTGCAAATTTTGAAGAAAAGGGTTCTATGGTGGCGCACCAGTTGCAGCAGCCCGATGTCCCTAATCATCGATCGAAATCTCATTTGATGTACTCTGTGCTGTCAAATGCAAATAAAGAAATCTGTAATCAAACACATTGCAATGGCCTCAGTTAGAGAAAATAGCTACAAGTTCAGAAATGATGCAAATTCACAAACACAAGTATAAATGAGGTACAAAAAGAGGAACGTGGTGCAAATGAAAAAATGTGCCGCGAAAAAAAACAAACAACACATGCATAATCATCAAATGCTCTGCAAATAAAGAAACAATACAAACCAAGAAAACATCTGCAAACGAAAAACGCTGCAGAACCAGTCACTACAACGGAAGACCTCCAAACCTATTTATTTATTTACTTACTTACATTGCATCAAATTATGTCACTAAAGGAAGTCACTTATGGTGGCCGACAAGGGCCAAATCCATGAAAAAATTCCAGCATGTGTCCACGTGTACTGTGTGGAAACTGTATGATGTCTTGTAGTTGTGCCACTGGACACACAAATGCAGCCCCCCCCCCTCTTTACGGCACTGTTACGGGAACTTTGCTAATTCTGAGAGTGCCGACAGTTTGGTTCAGGTGAACGTTAGTGCCAGTAATGTAGGATATAAGTGTAAAAAACTCACTCACAACCTGCCTGTTATTTACATTGGTTGGTTGCCCCCCCCCAAGGATGAAATTCATTGAGCTGAAGTAGGGATGTAAAAACCAGAGGGGGGGGGGGGTTAATTCCTCCGATTCCCCCAACAAATTGCACCCTGATTATGCCTATAAATAATAATTCTAATTAAAAAAAAAAAAAAAACTTGCTAGGGTAGTCTGAAAAGTTGCTAATTCTAGCAACTTAATTGCCAAGTTGCCACCAGTGTCTGTCTGTTGTATCCTCTTCTTTAACACCATCTACCTCCATGTCCTCCTTCACCACATCCATAAATCTCCTCTTTGCCTCCTTCCTGGTAACTCCATCTCCATCATCTTTCTACCAGTGCAGTCGTACTCAGCTAAATGTGTCTCTGTAGAAGACATGTTGCCGTAGTAACTGAGAAAAGTCCAACTCCGATGCCAGTGGCTTAAACAAATGACACTAGTGCACTCGACGTTGGTGATGTAGTCATTTAATACCAGCCATGGTTCCAGACACCACCTTGGCCTAATTAAACTCTTATCGGGACACAATAGAATTATCATAAAGTCATATTTCACAGTGTCTGCTACTTGTGAGGGCTTCTAAAAAAAAAAAAAAAAATCAAACAAAAGATTTCTAAAATGCACGATTTTACCCTTTCTAAAACGGCTCATTTCAGAGTGTAACTGTATGCAATTTCTCTACAGTTAATTCATTTGCAATATCTTATCTAAATCACAGTGCAAACACCAGATTAATTGACTAATGAATATTTAAATTTAATTTCTAGCTGTTAAAACTCTGGTGCCTTATGTTTGCCTTGTCTAAATTGGTGCCCATGCAGAGGAGTCGACGTGTTTCTAATTGGTTTGATTAAATAAAAGTCAATGAGCAGATTAAGTAATGCTTTAGAAATGAACACCTCCAAAGTAAGACCTCAGTTCTTTTTTGTCCTTTTACTATATCTGTCAGTGGTGTAGTCCAGGGTATACGCCACATACCTCCATATACGTACTTATTTTTCTGTCATCATTGCGTATAGCCACCTCTAAATCCCCCTGATGTGCACCATTCAGTAGTATCGGAGCTAAATTGCCCATTTTTCCCTTAGGATGGTGAAGCCATGACCCGCCCTACTCTGCCTCTGATTGGCTAGTACTTGTTACCTTCACTGATTAGATTGGTTAACTTTAGGCATGAGAAGTGATGAGCCAATCAGAGGCAGAGTAGGGCAGGTCATGCCCAGGAAAATATTGCTAACTTAGCACTGGGCACTTAATTGGACACCTCAGGTGCCAGTGCCACCCCAGTTGATTGACAGGTCACTGCACATCTCACTGAAAGATGCGTAATTATTGGAAATGCGAACAAGAAAGGCAGAATAAACATCTTTCAAATGAGTGACACGTACCGAGAAAACCTACTTTCATAGAATACATAATTCTGAGGTAAGTTTTAAGGTGGTTTCAGAATGAGTCACTGTTTTAAACTACTGGCAATATGACTACACATTTAGAGAAGAAGAGATTTTGTTGTCAATAGTTCAACTAGGCAAGTAGGCTAACGTTATGAAAGGCTAATGTTATCCTATGTTTGCCTCATGTTGAATACATTTCCATTTAAGCAGCTGCTTGTGTGACCAGTAATACCTACAAACTGCTCCTGATCAAGTCGTTATCATTTTATAATAGTGAGCGAATACTATTAATGAAGTTTTGGGTGAACTAAATAGAGTAGTCTGACATGTCACTGTTTCTAAAACGACATTTTTATGGCCTACTTTTATTTATTTATTTTTTTAAATGTAAAAAAAGGGCAAAAATTGAGAGCATACCCACTTCTCCAGGGACCACTACACCACTGGTATCTGTATTGTCATGATAATCACATCATGAATGAGGAGTCAGTTTCTTTTCAAGAGCTCAGAACTATTTATGTGCTCGCATCCAGATGATTTTGTCTAAATTTAACCTTTTTTCAATTATTTATCACCATTTATTATAATATTGTCCTCTATATTTTTACTGTATTAAATATACTGGTCATGTAGATGTCCATTAAAGCTCAGAGTTAATTTAAAGGTTATTAAATAAAAACAGAGAAAAACTGAAGAAAAGTAGCTTTTTAAGGAATTTAATTAATAATTAAATGAAAGTGAAAACAACCAGTGACATGCAGTCAGAGGAGGCAGGGGAGGCAGAGCCTCCCTTGTCAATCTTGAAAAGAAAAAAAACTTGACTATAAAATATAATAAATGTTGATAGTTGTCAGCTGGTGTATGTCCTGTGTTTTGTGTGTGGTGGAGTGTGTAAGATGTGTATGTGGTGTGATTGTTGTGATTTGGGCTTCTAAAAAAAAAAAAAAAAAAATCAGGGATATGACCAAAGAACAAACAGATTTTCCAACTTATTTATTCCCTTAGCTATTAGGCTGCTAAACACTGGGAAGTGACTGAAGGTGATTTGATTTGCTATTTATTACATTTTTGGTTTTGCTTTGTTTTTTTAGTGTCTTAGTCATTTCACTGTTGAATTTATTGCCCGGTTGTTGTTCTATGAGTACTGACAGTTGAATGTGTATGTGGCTGTCATATGCTGTTATGAATGTTTTCCATTTGTTTGTTTGTCCCTAATTGTTTGGATGTTCAATAAGGCAGGGTAACTGTGAACTAAATTGTCCTTCGGGGATTAATAAAGTAGTCTGAATCTGAATCTGAAAAAGATAATCATTAGGTAACTGAAACTAAATAAGAAGAGAACGGAAAAGAAGAGAGAGAGGGGGAAAAAAAGGAGGAAAATGGAGGGTAATAAAAAATAAATAAGTAAATAAATAAATGAAAATAACCAAATGAGATTAAAAGAAAATAAACTCTTGGCCTATGTTGGGAAATGTTTGTAGGAAAGTGTTTGTACTGTGCATTAAAAACACATAAGGTTGTTTGGTCTTACCCCTCTGATGACAAATTCTGACATTTTTAAAATCCATAATCCAACCCTCCTATCACCTACCAATACAGATACAGATATAGACAACCTGTATTGTATCCAGGAGGAAATTACTTTTCAATTGGCTCAAAAAATAATAGGAAAGTATTAAAGAAACAAAATAGACATTACAGATCGTGTACAGACAAATTGTTTCCTCACAATGACTTAATGCAACTGCTTGTGTTTGCAACAGGAGGTAATGTGGGCAGGATTATATGTCTAACACAAAATGTTCATGAGCCATGGATAAATGGAACAGTATTACATCAATTTTACAGATGCTATGATTCACCGTCAGGAACATTCATCACTTACTCACAAATACAGGAGGATATTTATTATTCTAAAGGATGTCAAATAAAAGCTAAACTGAATGCTTTCTTAATGTATCTGTTATTTTTGATGATGATTTAGTGAAGGGACTGCAGATTTCCATCAAAAAATATCCAAAATTTTATGAATGTCCGGAAAATGGAAAAATTAACAGCTGGGTCTTTAGCACTGCCAGTTAGATGTGATGTCATTTACTTCATAAAACGACAAAAGTGAGCTGTGGATGGAGATACAGATAGAAACAATAGATGATTTTGAGTTGGCTGGCAGCTTTGGCCACCAAACCTAACAGTACCATTCTCAGTGCCATTTGTTCAGATGCCCACATTATGAAACTGGTTCTGAATGAGCTGTTCTTGACAGTTAACATCATTTTCGTAAATTTGTGTCTGTAAAAATAGAATACATATTCCAAATAACTGCATGTAGGACTTCCGTGTTTGTTTTCATCAACACTGGCTGTCTCTGATTGACCCCGCCCCTGACATTTCTGTCCAATACCAGTGCAGTTTGTCACATGCATGCTTCTGTTTACAAATTTTGGTCCGCTAGCAAAAAGTGCAATGAGAATACGATCAGACCCAAATGAAAAACAAAGTCCGCATTCGATCCGAATCAATTAAGTGGACCAAAGGACTTTCCAGGTGTGAATACACCCTCAAAGCTATATCTACCGATATGGCATTTCTCACAGCACTTAGTAAAAGTTTGAACATGAACAACCCGCCTCCCTACAAAGCCCCGCCCACTTCCCTCTGCCTGAGCTCTGAGGCTCCTCCTACTCAATCCTCCTCTCACTTGATGCGCACGGAGGAAGGAAGAGGCGGAGGTCCGGTCCGCTTCGGTGTGTCCGTGAACCCCTCCCTCAGTAATCAGATACATCATCCACCTGCCATGGGCCCGCGGCCCCTGTTCCATCAGTAGACCCTGTATTTAAGGGTCTGGTCTGTGCAGCGCTGGGTCAGTGTCTTCACTGCACCACGGAGATGAGATGCCCAGGTGAGGGGCGCGCGCACTGTGAATGCGTGGCCTCCGCGAATTTTCCGTGGACATTTGAGGTTTCATAGTCCATACATTTATCATCCTACATAATCCTACATTGTGTGACACCAAGTACATGTACCTGTATGAGTCCCACCGTCATAAAAGCTGAGCTTTTTGCAGACCTGTTTAGTCCAGTATATCCAACTTCTGGACTTTTATCTCCATCCTTCATTCATCGGACTCCTGTTTGTTCCCTTGGTTGTCGTTTCTGTTAATAAATCCGTTTAATCCCTTCCACATGTGCATTTGAGTTCTATCCATACACATCCTAGACAGTAGACTGTGGTCAGTGACAGGAGAAGCAGCGCCAGTGAAACATCAGATTCAGAGGTACACATATCAGATGCGGGGACGGCGATAATGGATCAGATGCTGGACGGCCGTAATGGATGATTGACAGGAGGCTCAGTCAGGTTCGGCCAATTATTTCATTCGGACCGAATAAAATGATTGGTCAGACTTTTATCAGAAATATACAGTACAGGCCAAAAGTTTGGACACACCTTCTCATTCTTCGCATTTTCTTTATTTTCATGACTATTTACATTGTAGATTCTCACTGAAGGCATCAAAACTATGAATGAACACATGTGGAATTATGTACTTAACAAAAAAGTGTGAAATAACTGAAAACATCTCTTATATTCTAGTTTCTTCAAAGTAGCCACCCTTAGCTCTGATGACTGCCTTGCACACCCTTGGCATTCTCTTGATGAGCATCAAGAGGTAGTCACCTGAAATGGTTTCCACTTCACAGGTGTGCCTCATCAGGGTTACTTCGTGGAATTTCTTGCCTTATTGATGGGGTTGAGACCATCAGTTGTGTTGTGCAGAAGTCAGGTTGATGCACAGCTGACAGCCCTATTGGACAACTGTTAGAATACATATTATGGCGAGAACCAATCAGCTAAGTAAAGACAAACGAGTGGCCATCATTACTTTAAGAAATGAAGGTCAGTCAGTCTAGAAAATTTCAAAAACTTTGAATGTGTCCCCAAGTGCAGTCGCAAAAACCATCAAGCGCTCCAACGAAACTGGCTCACATGAGGACCGCCCCAGGAAAGGAAGACCAAGAGTCACCTCTGATGCTGAAGATAAGTTCATCTGAGTCACCAGCCTCAGAAACCGCAAATTAACAGCAGCTCAGATTAGAGACCAGATGAATACCACACAGAGCTCTAGCAGCAGACACATCTCTACAACAACTGTTAAGAGGAGACTGCGTGAATCAGGCCTTCATGGTCAAACAGCTGCTAGGAAACCACTGCTCAGGAGAGGCAACAAACAGAAGAGATTTATTTGGGCCAAGAAACCCAAGGAATGGACATTAGACCAGTGGAAATCTGTGCTTTGGTCTGATGAGTCCAAATTTCAGATCTTTGGATCCAACCGCCGTGTCTTTGTGCGACGCAGAAAAGGTGAACGGATGGATGCTACATGCCTGGTTCCCACCGTGAAGCATGGAGGGGGAGGTGTGATGGTGTGGGGGTGCTTTGCTGGTGACGCTGTTGGGGATTTATTCAAGATTGAAGGCAACCTGAATCAGCATGGCTACCACAGCATCCTGAAGTGACATGCCATTCCATCCGGTTTGCGTTTAGTTGGACCATCATTTATTTTTCAACAGGACAATGACCCCAAACACACCTCCAGGCTGTGTGAGGGATATTTGACCAAGAAGGAGAGTGATGGAGTGCTGCGCCAGATGACCTGGCCTCCACAGTCACCGGACTTGAACCCGATCGAGATGGTTTGGGGTGAACTGGACCGCAGAGTGAAGGCAAAAGGGCCAACAAGTGCTAAGCATCTCTGGGAACTTCTTCAAGACTGTTAGGAAACCATTTCAGGTGACTACCTCTGGAAGCTCATCAAGAGAATGCCAAGAGTGTGCAAAGCAGTCATCAGAGCTAAGGGTGGCTACTTTGAAGAAACTAGAATATAAGATATGTTTTCAGTTATTTCACGCTTTTTTGGTAAGTACATAATTCCACATGTGTTCATTCATAGTTTTGATGCTTTCAGTGAGAATCTACAATGTAAATAGTCATGAAAATAAAGAAAATGCAAAGAATGAGAAGGTGTGTCCAAACTTTTGGCCTGTACTGTATGAGAATTAAACATTTTTGAGTTTCAAAACCTGGTGGATTTCTTTTACATTTTAGTTTGACACACGTTTATTAGGAGCATTTTAAGGTGACAAAAGAAAAGTGTAAAAATGCCACATCATACGGTATAGCTTTAAAGAGGAATTATGCACGACTATGACTATGACTTTACTGTTTTGGCTCTTTTTTGCTGTTTTTGTAGCATTTTTCTCTATGGAGCTCCCCCTACAGTTTCAAAGTACATATTTACTGTCATAAAACCCACACTTAACCTTCCCCGTCCGACCATGTGCATTTGTCTTCAATGAAGCCGGCGATGAGAAGGCAATCCATGGAGCGATGTCTACTGAGGTGGGTAACTTATTATAGACCAAGTGTGGCAAGTGGAGCGGGTTATGGCATGACAAAATTATAGATAATCTAATGTAACTTAACATAAATCAAACAAAATGAACAAAAACTGACAACGCCACCTGGGATAGGCCCAGGACCTGAAGGACACACAGGTTCGTTCATTGATGAGGCGAAAGTGTTCCGTATATCACAATATATTTACCGTACTTTCCGGACTATAAGCCGCTACTTTTTTCTCGTTTTGAACCCCACGGCTTATACAGCGATGCAGCTTGAGTATAGATTTATACGGCTAATGGCCTCCAGGGGGTGCTCAAGCAGGAAGCGCAAAAGTGAGACAGACAGGTGGAAGAGGTGATGCAGAGAGGAGAAGTTTTAATCTTTACTTTTAACAATCATTTTGCGTGTCATGCACAAACCCTCATCATGGAAAACACACGAAGAAATGCATATGATGCAGCTTTGAAGTTAAAACCAATCGATATATCTGTCTAAGAAGGAAATAGAGCTGCAGCACGGAAGTGCCATTGAGCAACAACGGAGGGGAGACTGAGAAGGTGTGTGACGGAGCTGAGGCTGTTCAACTCTGACACTGAAGAAGACGACTGCAGTGGTTTAATGAGCAGAAGGAAGATGAAGATACAGATCAATGACTTTTCTGTTTTTTTTAAAAAGCTGTGTTCCTGCCGTTTTACTGCCGTGTTACAGGCACTGTTTGGAAAAAAGCAGTTAAGGTATGAAAAGAAATAGCTAAATAATCTTTCTGTTTACCATCTTTTTGTGTAAATATCTCCTGTCACAATGTGGACACCTGCGGCTTATAGTTAGGTGTGACTTATGGCCCAGAAAGTATGGTACCTCCGCCAAGGAGGCTATGTTTTGCCAGCGTTGGTCTGTCTGTCTGTGTGCAAGATAACTCAAAAAGTTATGGATGGATTTGGATGAAAATTTCAGGAAATGTTGATACCGGCACAAGGAACAAATGATTACATTTTGGTGGTGATCGGGGGGGTGGGGGGGCCACTGATCTGCCTTGGCGGAGGTCAGCGCTCTCAGAGTGCTTTTCTAGTTATTTAATACAGGGTGACACAAAAAAAACGGGAACTTTTTAACAATCCAGTAAAACCAAGAGTGATGGAAGAAAAATATTTTATTCATAGTAATTGAAACCTTAAATCAGGCCATTTAAGAAACAATGATGGAATTTTCATTTTTTTAAAAATTAAAACGGGAATTTTTGAACGCCGTGGGCTCCGTAAGACAGACTCGCGTACAACATCAATGTTCTGTGGAGTACGAGCACTTCTTGGTCGTCCTGTTGGTTTCTTCTTTAGGGCAGATCCAGTCTCTTCAAAGTTATTAATCCAACATTTTAGCACGTGTTTTGATGGAACAGCACCATGACGTCCTAAGTTGTAAAAACATCGGAACTCCCTCTGCGCAGCTGTCAAACTATCATCGTTTTTATAAAACATTTTTATGGCTAACGCACACTGTTGCCCATTCCACTGATCCATGGTTACTAAAATGGGGGTGTGTTTACTTGCTCAAGGTCACTGTCTCGCAGTGCTGCCACTTGCTCATGTCTGCCAATACGCACTTCAAAAATTCCCATTTTTTTGGGTCACCCTGTAGTTTTAAGTTGCACAGTTGTTTTGACTTTCTTCATTATCTGCTTTAGTATTTTCTGCTGAAATCATAATTCATTCACATAATTACAGTCATAATAAAAAAGGCAAGGCCAAAAGCATGGTAAAAAGGCAAGGCAGCAGGCCAAGTCCAGGTCACAGCTTCATGGAGAGCTTAGGTATAAAATTAATGTTACTTTTAGGTTCACCAACAAATGTTTAAAAGAGCACTGAAAATCATTACAGCCTACCCCATCAGGACGCTCAAACACACGTGGTCAGTAGGTCACACCGTGGTCAAACCAGTCCACGCACACACGTCTACAGGGGCAACACAAACAAGGCTGTTGGCCACTTCAGCCCAACCGAACCCCCGCTTGGCACACAGTAGAGTTCTGTTGGGTTTCCGTTAATTGGCTTAGAGTCTGGTTTTGACCAACTCTGTATGTAAAGTGTCATGAGATAACTTTTGTTATGATTTGACGCTATATAAATAAAACTTGATTTGATTTTGATTTGATTTAGCGTGCCATGGAGAGCGACACCACGGGGCTCCGCCACTCCGCAACACAAATAAACAACAAACTCTAAATTAATACACATGTAACAAATATACTTTTAAAAGAAAGGCGTGGACCTGGCAACGGCAAGGTGGGACGCACAGGACACCAACCCAGAAGGCGGAAGTAAGCGGGTGCAGAGGAGGAACAACAACAGTAGGGGTGCCTTTATACTGTGCGCCTCCTACTGGCAGTTATGCAAACACCACCCTGCTACGTCAGCTACAAGCATCTGGGCATCGTTCATAAAATGAGTTTATAAACAAGTAAATGCCGTTACAACCAATAGCATCATCTAGAGTACAAATACACTGAAATACAAAGAGTATAAAGACATTATGTCAGTGATACTTACAAGTGCAACAGCAACAACGCCAAGTCTGCATCCGTTTTGATGCTTCTTTTTCTTTCAGCTCTTTATATCCTGCTAAAGCTGGACCAAGGCAGACTCTTGTTCCTGGTTTAGTCACTCATTCTTTTCTTCTTCCTCCATCCTCTTCCTCTTGTGGTGGGTCTCATCTCCAGGGGCGACGAGACAGCGTATAGGGAGGAGGTCCAGAGACTTGTAGCTTGGAGTTCAGCGAACAACCTGCATCTGAACACAAGCAAAACTAAGGAGATGGTGATGGACTGGAGGAGGAACAGAGCAGACCCCGCCCCACTACAGATAGATGGAGTCTGTGTGGAAAGGGTCTCCTCTTTACGATACCTTGGAGTACATGTAGCAGATGACCTCAGGTGGCACACGAACACAGCTGCAGTAGTCGGCAAAGCGCAGCAGAGACTGTACTTTTTAAGACTACTAAAAAAATGCCACCTGGATGTGAATCTACTGCAGACTTTTTACCGCTCCACTGTGGAAAGTGTGCTGACATACTGTGTCACAGTGTGGTATGCTGGCTGCACGGCCGAGGACAAAAAAGCCCTGCAGGGGGTCATAAAGTCAGCACAGAACATCATTGGCTGCCCCCTGCCCTCCCTGGAGGACATTGCGAACTCTAGGGGGTTGAAGAGGGCAAGGAACATCTTGCTGGACACATCCCACCCTGGCCGGTGCCTCTTCAACCCCCTACCCTCAGGGAGGAGGTATCGGGTTCTGGGGAGCCGAACAAACCGGCTTAGAGACACTTTTTATCCCTGGGCAATAAGGCTTTTAAACAAGTAACTTGGGGAAAACTTTTAAAGCTTTTAAGTTTTTAACTGTTAAGCCTAAATATGTATTTTATTTATTTTAATATTTTTATTATCTCTATATTCTTAAGCCTTATTTATATACTATTGTGTTTTTATCTTGTTTATGCTGGATTGCACTGGGGGGGAGGCCTGCATAATTTCATTGTAACATGAGTACAATGACAATAAAATTCTATTCTATTCTATTCTATTCTATTCTATTCTATTCTATTCTATTCTATTCCTCTTCTCTGTCGGCTCTGCTATAGTAAATGCCTGTGAAATGAAGGCGTGGCTGGCTTGTGTTTACAGCTAGCCGGCGGTACCTGGTTGGGAGGGTTGTAGAAGCCAATAATGTAATAACGGCTGATAACATAATAAGTTTGCCATTTGGCTGGCTATTACATTATTGGCCTGGTAAAAAAAAAAAAAAAATTCTTTGCAAATGTAATAAGTGAGCCAATGATGTAATAAGTTTTAACATTATGGGCCAAAAGCTATTACGATATCAGTTCAGGACTTTTATTTGATTATTGGCCAGATATTACGCTATTGGCCTATTACATTTTGGTTTACACCTTGGTGTCATATTTGACCAGTCACTTGCTTTTGATAAGCATATCAGGGAGGTGACTCGAATATCATTTTTTCATCTTCGAAGGATTGCTAAGATCAGGCAAATCCTGAGTGACAAAGATGCTGAAGTCCTCATTCACGCTTTCGTAACATCTCGTTTGGACTATTGTAATGCTCTTCTTTCAGGATTACCTAAAAAAAAGTTTCCGAGTTCTGCAGATGGTGCAAAATGCTGCAGCTCGGGTTCTGACTGGAGCTGGGAAATATGATCATATTACCCCGGTGTTGGCCTCTCTTCACTGGCTTCCATGTCAGGTTCGTGCTGATTTTAAGGTGCTTTTATTGACTTATAACATTTTAAATGGAGCGGCACCTTCTTACTTAACGGAGCTGGTTAGACTGTATGAACCTTCTCGTGCCCTTCGCTCACAAGGATCTGGCCTCCTGACTGTGCCTAAAGTCAGGAAAAAGACTATTGGTGAGCGAGCCTTTTCTTTCCGTGCACCAACACTTTGGAACAGTCTTCCTCTGGACATAAGGCAGGCATGTTTTGTGGATGTTTTTAAAGCAAAGCTCAAGACCCACGTGTTTACTCTGTGTTATATGTCTTGATTTGTTTTTACTGTTAATGTTTTTAGTTTTTATGTTTTATTGTGATTGATTTTATATCTGTACAGCACTTTGATTGAAAGCGCTTTACAATTAAATTATTATTATTATTATTATTATTATTATTATTATTATTACAGGGTGGGGAAGCAAAATTTACAATGAACATTTAGTTGTTTTTTCTCAGCAGGCACTATGTCAATTGTTTTGAAACCAAACATATATTGATGTCATAGTCATACCTAACACTATTATCCATACCTTTTCAGAAACTTTTGCCCATATGAGTAATCAGGAAAGCAAACGTCAAAGAGCGTGTGATTTGCTGAATGCACTCGTCACACCAAAGGAGATTTCAAAAATAGTTGGAGTGTCCATAAAGACTGTTTATAATGGAAAGAAGAGAATGACTATGAGCAAAACTATTACGAGAAAGTCTGGAAGATACTATTAAAGAAGAATGGGAGAAGTTGTCACCCGAATATTTGAGGAACACTTGTGCAAGTTTCAGGAAGCGTGTGAAGGCAGTTATTGAGAAAGAAGGAGGACGCATAGAATAAAAACATTTTCTATGATGTAAATTTTCTTGTGGCAAATAAATTTTCATGACTTTCAATAAAGTAATTGATCATACACTGTCTTTCAATCCCTGCCTCAAAATATTGTAAATTTTGCTTCCCCACCCTGTATTATTATTATTATTATTATTATTATTATTATTACAGTTTTAAAATGGCAAATTTTTTTACATTATCGGCTGTTATTACATTATTGGCATAAACAGGGGTGTTTATGTTGTAGTGCCGTAAACCGTGACACTTCTCGCGAAACAGGAGATCTAGGCCACTGGGACGGTAGCAGAGAAGTTGCAAGTGACATATTCAGCCCTAGGGACCCTAATGGTAAGGGGAGGGGGGAGGGGGGGGTTCCATTCTCCCCTTAACAAGCAATTTAACCATCACAATTACTCTGAAGCTGTTTAATTAAGGTAAAAATTTTGCATAGCTCCCCTTTAAAGACTTAGCAAGAAATGAGAATGAAGGTCCATCCTGTGCCTCATGACAGCCCCTTTGTCTATCAAAGCCCTTCCCTTCTTTCGGTCTCATTCTTTCTTTCTGCCGCCTCATCTGCATCCGTTTTTTTTAGCGTTTCATTCACAACTCTCTATTCCTCAGTCATTTCATTAGAGAAAAAAAAAAAAAAAAAGAAAGAAAAAAAGCTGAATGGTGTTCCCGTATGAATGCCTCTGTCTGCACTCTGGAGTAAGTCTGGATATCAGTCTATCTTTTCATTCTCTCTCTCTTTTTTTTTTTTTTTGTATTGCTGTTCTTTCTTTTTTTTTTTCTTCTTCCATTCGACTCATTTCTGTTTGACAAATATGATAATGTGAGAAAAGATATGTGGGTGAGAGATTGCACTGAGAGGAATAAACACACACACATCACTGCACAGAGATATGAATTCCGCAACACACACATCCAGGCTGTTGTATTTGGTTACACACCACACGGTACACATGTACACACACAAACACACACACACACACAAACCAGTGGAGGTTTTATCAGCAGTTCCAGAGAGACAATAAAAGCGAGGGAAAAAAGCAGTGATGGGTGGTAATGGAGCAAGAACCTGACACACACAAAGATACACACACACACACAGTCTCTGAAATGCTTTCAGAATAAAGCAGCCTCGATAAATCACCATTAGTAATCCAGTTTGTTTTCAAGCAACATCTTGAGTGTCACTTCATCAGGAAGAGGAATACTTCCTCTTCCAGTTTAGTCCATTATTCATGCGTTTTACTGATGAAAAGCCCTGAGAGGAGGGTGGGAGAGAGGAACCGGGAGGTAGAGGACAGAAAAGACAAGGAGACAGAAAGACGAAGGCCAGGAAAGAGAGAGCGGAATAGAACGGCGGCTGATGGATGCTGTGGTCGGCATACTAGTGTCCTAATTGGTGAGACTTACTGCCAACTACAGACACCGCAGTGTGACAATTAGAGAATGAGAAAGATTTATGAGAAATAAAGAGAGAGCGAGGGAACACTTCAGTCTGAACAACTGTGTGTCATTTAAATCAGTCAAAAGCATGAGTTTAAGCTCTTAACTGGGATGTTTCCAAATGCACTGATTTTCATTCCCTTTTACTTGTCTGTATTTCAGCTGGGTTCACATTGGGTTCGGTTACATGATGTTTTTTAAATCCGATTTATTTTTCCAGAAGAAATTAATTTGGAACTAAAGTATTTTCTCTTCTGTTTACATGGAAATGTTAAACCTGAATAAAGGTTTACATGAGGTAGATAAGTGAGCAAAAGGGTTTGCGCTGCAGTGCTCACGTTGCCTTGTTCTTGCAGCCCTTCTGTTAGCTTAGCTTAGCATAGTCACTGCATTTCCATGGTCACACGTAACCAGTTTTTTAAAGGTGATTTGTTGTCTTTTGTAAGTGATTTTGTGAAATCCAATTCTCCCTAATTATTTCTTTAGATCCGCGACTTACTGCACTCATACAATCTTGGGACTGTTGTGTTGACGGAAGTTGGAAAATCTTTTTGTTGGAAGGGATGCATGCGCTAAATTAGCTTTGCTTTACCGTTTTAGCTTTGCATTAGTTTTTATTTCCCAAGATTTTATTACTGCAGTAAGTCACATCACCATGATTTGAGCCTCAATTTGTGATCATATTGACCCCACCGGACTAAAGTAATGATTAGGGAGAACTGAATTTCACAAAATCACTCATTAAATACTACAGATAACCTATAAAAGCCTGGCTACGTCTGACCATAGGAATGAAGTGATTATGCTAAGCTAGGCTAAGCTAAGCTAACGGAAGGGCTGCGAGAACAAGGCAATTGGTGCACTGCAGTGCAAACTGATTTGCCCACTTATCAAACTCATTAGTGCATGAGTAATGAATTAATGAAAAAACAAGTGTTGAACTCTTTCTTCAGGGTTTTCCAGGCTGGTAGATCCCATCAGAATAGCCCACTGGAACGGTTTGGTAAGACTAGACTGCAGTGCATATTCTTCTGCCAGCGCAGAATGTGTGCGTCATCACGACAGGACAAGACAACGAGCATGTGCAGAATGGCAGGAATAAAGTCCAAATGGAATAAAGGGTTTACATGTCCGAGGAATAATTTAGTTCGGAATTAAAAGGGGATTAAACCAGTGACTTTAATCGGGTTTAAATTTAATCCGAACTATTCTTTTTCAACTGGAATAAGGTGTTAACATGGACATCTTAAATAGGATCTAACGTGTATTCAGATTAAACCAGGAATAAAAGTTGTCATGTAAAGGCACGGATTCTGCGCTGGCGAAAGAATATGCAATGCAGTCTAGTCTTACCAAACCGTTCCAGTGGGCTATTCTGATGGGATCTGCCAGCCTGGAAAACCCTGAAGGAAGAGTTCAACACTTGTTTTTTTTTTATTAATTCATTTCTTATGCACTAATGAGTTCAATAAGTGGACAAATCAGTTTGCACCACAGTGCACTGATTGCCTTGTTCTCGCAGCCCCTCCGTTAGCTTAGCTTAGCCTAGCTTAGCATAATCACTTCATTCCTATGGTCGGACATAGCCAGGCTTTTATAGGTCATTCATAGTATGAGTGATTTTGTAAAATTCAGTTCTCCCAAATCATTACTATAGTCCGGTGGGGTCGATATGATCATAAACTGAGGCTCAAATCATGGCAACGTGACTTACTGCAGTAATAAAATCTTGGGAAATAAAAACTAATGCAAAGCTAAAACGGTAAAGCAAAGCTAATTTAGCACATGCATCCCTTCCAACAAAAAGATTTTCCAACTTCCATCAACACAACAGTCCCAAGATTGTATGAGGGCAGTAAGTCGCAGATCTAAAGAAATAATTAGGGAGAATTGGATTTCAGAAAATCACTTAAAAAAGACAACAAATCACCTTTAAAAAACTGGCTACGTGTGACCATGGAAATGCAGTGACTATGCTAAGCTAAGCTAACAGAAGGGCTGCGAGAAAAAGGCTACATGAGCACTGCAACGCAACTTATCGACCTCATTAATACCTCATGTAAACCTTTATTCGGGTTTAACATTTCCATGTAAACAGAAGAGAAAATACTTTAGTTCTGAATTAATTTTTTCTGGAAAAATAAATCGGATTTAAAAAAACATCATGTAACCGTACCCTATGTGTTTTAAAAAAAAACAAAAAAAACCCCCCAAAAAAACCATACAGATGGATAAGTAACTGTCAAAACCAGCTTAAGCCAAATATTGGTACAGTTTGTGAATACAATAGTCGCTTTTCCATTGGACATCTGCGCAAAACTTTATCGATATTTACTAAATGATGAAAAACCAGAAGTGCGGAAAACGTTTTTTCCATTACATCATAAATGCGATGATTTGTTTAGTTATTATCGCGAGATGACAAGAGAAGTCATTCCATAAACATGCCGACGAACATAAGTATGGTGTTGACTTACAGATATATTCATTATTATTATTAATTACCCCTCTATCTCGTACTAAGTTAAAAAATGATTGGGTTCCCTGATGTGTCCACACATAGACACGTTTCTTCTTCTTCTTCTCTTGTTGTAATGTACGTCAACATCCATTTTTTTTTAATTCACCTGACTCTAGTTGCGAAAAAAGGTCTTTCCATTGCAGTGTTGTGTGATATATCATTTGCGTTACGCCCGAAAAATCACCTCTTGCCAGCGCAAAAAAAGTTATATTTGCGCAATTTGAGAGTCAATGAAAAAGTGACTACTGTTGACCAGTATTGTAATTTTCAATGTTTAGACTTTGTATCGTAAGTATTATATCAAAACCTCTTTTGTCTAAAATGTTTATTTTTAAGGAAACTGGAAAATTATGTATATTCTAAATAAATGAATGGAGTTAAAATATATAGTCGCAAGCCATTTTCAACACTTTTCACTGGTGAAATTTTTCTAAAACTGTCAGGCCATCGTCAACACTGACCAATAGAACTGTTTTATATCAAAAAAATGTAGTTAAATAGAAATTTGTAGTGTTTTAATTTTACCAAGAAAACCACCTTTTTAATCCAGGTTTATCAGATGTGGAAAGTAATGAATTACATTTATTCACGTTACTGTAATTGAGTAGTTTTTGTGAGTAATTTGTAATTTTTTTCAGTAGTTTTTGAAATAAGTAATTTTACTATTACTCAAGTACATTTTGACCCAAGTATTTTACTTTGCTACATTGGGAAAAACCCTGTTACCGAGTAAAAAATGAAATGCGGAAAAAACAATCAGCCTGAACTGAAAGGAAAGTGTGCTGGCGTGTGCAGGTGTGCAAGCGCATTGATCCGCTAGCAAGCATTGCGAACTCCGCACTACAGTACCGCTATTCATTTCTATGAGATGCATCCGATGCTTCTGCAAAGCATTCTGGGTATGCGGCACATCAATCCGTTCAAGGCGAGGTGAGCAATAGCAGAATACCAGCCACCTTCTACCACTTCAGTCACGCCCATCTACAGACTAAAAGTTGATAAAAACAAGTAGTACTGGATTGGACTTATGACTTGTCCTTTTTTACATCAAGTAATTGAAAGTAACTAAGTAACTTTTGCGCAAAGTAAATTTTAAATTAAGTACTTTTTACTTTTACTTGGGTAGATTTTTAGATGGGAACTTTCACTTTTACTTGAGTAGAATTTAACCCATTCATGCATACTGGTCACTACAGTGGACAGCTATTCTACAGCTGTTATCTTGTATATTCATGGATTTTGTTGTTTTGGTTTTTTTTGCACATGTCTTTATTAAAGTTTTAACACATTACAAATCTTTTCTGACATGAATTGGTAACATTGTGTAGATCTCCCCTGGGATTAATAGTTACAGTTTTCACACAATTTATCAGTAAACACGTATCTTCACTTCAAAAATTAAACGCATGGTGTCTAGCTGAGTGGACATTTTTGCAACTTCATGAAAAATAGATTCATGAGAATTTCTTTTATTATTATTACTTTTTTGTTTTTAAATGTTTTTTTTTTTTTTTTTTTAACTTTTTCTTTCTTTCTTTTTTTGTTTTTGTTACATTTTTTTTTTTTTTTCATAAGAAAGTTTTCAATCACATTGTTTTTTTTCATGATTAAAGAGAAATGAAAACACTCAGGGAAAAAAATCTTGATTAAGGTTCTCATAATTTGTGCATGAAAGGGTTAAAGGTGGGGTCTGAGATGTTTTTCTGGAGCATTTTTATTATATTCCTTAAAATCCCCTTCACACCCCAATTACAACTAATTAAGTAAATGCTTTAACACAAAAATTAAAAAAAAAAAAAAAATCAGTCAACTGTGGAACGGGTAGGACTGAAAAAACACCATCCAATCGTTTTGAGCGCCCACTCGAAATGATTGAACGGTGATATGTCTATCAAACTCAACTGACATTCACCCCTCCCCCCTTCCCCTCTCTGCGCGAACCCCTCTTCACGTTCCCAGAGGCTGGAGTGCTTGTTCAAGAAGTGAAGCCAGAACCTAGCTATATTAGTTATATTTGGATGGAAAGTTCACTGGCAAACTGTTTTGTCACTAACATAAACCACTAGGAAATGCAACATTAGTCTCATAGGTCTGAACTGGTTAGTGTTAGAGGAGAATGAATGAGGTATGCATGGATACGCCAGCTGGAGGCTCAGCCAGGGCCGTAGTCGGGGTAGGAGCCCGAGTCGTACGGGAGCGAAGCAGGGGACGGAGCCTCAGCCGGTGTCGGAGACGATTCGGCGGGACCAGACTGGACCGTGGACGGCATCGGAGCCCAACCCGGGTACAGAGCACAGCAGAACCTCAGCCAGCGAATTGTTGCTGTGCAGTGCTCGTGAACCCTCGGGAACAAGCATTGCGCGTGCCACCACTCTGGAGGGACGTCTGAAGAAAAGGGTTTGGACTTTTGAATTGAGTATTTTCAAAATGTAACTTACTCGAACCGTTTTTCTACGATCTCAGACCCCTTCTTTAAAGGTCCCGTATTATGCTATTTTTCAGTCACGTCATATAGGTCTCAGAAGCGCAAAAACATAGTATTTAAGTTTGTTCGCCCCAAAATCATTCTTTGTTTGGAGTTTCAGCGGTCGAAAAAGTCCCTCTCCCCAGCCCTTCTCAGAACAGGCTGTTTCTGGGCCTGCTTCCAGGTATGCAAATGAACGCATCTGTCCACGCCCACTCCCCCTCCCCTCTCTGGGAGAGGACGCGGCTTACGCTAGCGGTACTACGCGCTACTGTTGACTGTGAAGCCATCATACACATGTCTCAGACAGAACGTCTTTCCAAACACTGGCTTTCTTTGCCTTGAGGCGTGATTGAGCCCCGACGGAAAATGCCGGTGTTGTGTCGGGTTCGTGGACCTGACATGGAAAGACGCCTGCCGCCACTAATGCAGGCAGCTACTAACAAGCTTGATGCTAATTATACTGATGCCAACCACAAAGAGCCCATGTTCAAAGTAGTTCTGTTGAATGTCTCTGGATATTATCAGCTCTTGCATGTTACCGGGGACGCAAACGTTAGCAGCAGTAACCGAGCTATGTTAGCTGCCATGCTAACGTTAGACGTACATGTCAACAACCACCAGCTTATCCGTAATGTAGGGTTATGGAGTAAAGATACAAAAAAATGATAAGAACTTACATCTCCCACACTTGTACTTGGGTCATGAAGCGTTGGTACTGCGTCCTTCTTGATTCGGAGTCTTTGTGCTAAGCCGGAGCTGTATGGGCCCATGTTCGAAAAACACTCGTCCGTGAAATGCCGGGCACACACATACAAGCGTTTGGGAATGTTGTTTGGTACATGACCATCAAAGATATAATCCAGCCACTTTTTATGGAGAGGCTCGGAAGTGGGGAGCAAAAATAAACTATGGTGTTGGTGTGTGCAGCCAACAACACCACAACTTGCGTGTCTCGCCTTCGCCATGTTTGTTGTCCAAGAGGTACTTTGCCAGGGCGGGGCTTGCTTTGCCAGGGTGGGGGCACAGTCAGGGGGAGGAGTTAAATCCGCTTATGTCGTCATAAGCGGACCCAACTCAAACTGGGCCGTTTGAGCAGGCATTTTCACTAAATGTGGTGTAGCAAGGCAGGGAGGAAACAGACAGTTTTCAAATTCGAACCTCATAATGAGGCTACTGCAACACACACTACTATAAGAAAACTTTCACAAAGTGAGATTTGCATAATACGGGACCTTTAAGCAAAGTAAAGATACTTTCACTTTACCATTTTTCATTACTTTTTCCACCTCTGTAAACTTTGACTGGAACCGGACTCTGACTCAGAGGAATGTCCAGGGAACACGGCAACAGAAGATACAGGAGTCTCTCTCTCTCTAGGAAGCCAAGGCTGAGGAACACCACACAGTCACAGGCAGTGGAGAACCAGGAAACAGACAGACAAATCTCATGGTCCAAAACAGAAGACTGTGGTTCAGTTTACCGGGGCTGGGGACGAGGAGACGTAGTCAGGATCAGGCGAGGTCAGAACTCGAAAATCAGGCAAAGTGAAAATGGTGGACAGTCAGACATAAAGGAAGAACAATTTGACGCTGGTTGAATGAATCGGTAGAGCTTCTATTCTGGCCAGTTGATTAGGTACAGCTGGGAGCAACAGGTGCAGCTGATGATGGCTGATAAGGTGAAGCAAGGTGAGGGAAACAGGACTAATAGATAAGGTAGAAATTCTAATATATTTACTATTATATTGCAAATTCAAATGAAAATGGTGAGTGTTCTATTGGTCTGTATATTGATCTACAGAAGGCGTTTGACACCATAAATCACAGTCAGCTATTGAAGACATTAGAGATGTATGGAATACGAGGGGTTGTTCTTTCCTGGCTGGAGAGTTATTTAGGTAATAGACACCAGTGTGTACAAATTAATGATACGATGTCAGCACTGACAAGGATTACATGCGGTGTACCACAAGGATCAGTGATTGGTCCAAAACTGTTTATTCTTTATATCAATGACATCTGCAATGTAACAGATTTTTTTAGATATGTAATATTTGCTGATGATACCGATTTATTTTGCTCTGGAAAGAATTTAAAGGAACTTCTGTGTAGTGTAGAAATGGAGCTGGAAAATCTTAAGACTTGGTTTGATGTCAATAAATTATCTTTAAACATTAAGAAAACAAAATTTATGGTTTTTGGGAATCTAAATGCAAGTGATTGTAATGTTAAATTAAAAATTTGTAATGTTGATATTGAAAGAGTTTCTGAGACTAAATTCCTTGGAGTTGTCGTTGATCAAAAGCTAACATGGAAACAACACATTGAATACATTAAAGGGAAAATCTCAAAATCACTTGCAATCCTGTATAAATCTAGAAATGTATTGAACTCCAAGGCCTTGCATTTAATCTATTACTCATTGATTGTTCCCTATATAACTTACTGTGTGGAATTGTGGGGATCCACCTTCAAAACCACTATAAATTCAATAATAAAACTGCAAAAATGAGCTATACGTATTATCAATAAGGCTGATTATTATGCACACACGGAGCCACTTTTTCTAAATTCTTATGTGATGAAATTTTATGATCTCTTTTATTATAAAATAATGCAAGTTATGTTCAGAGCAAAATCAAAAATGCTCCCTGACCCAATACAGAGGTTCTTTTCAATTCAGGACATTCCATATAATCTCAGAGGTGTTTGCAAATTTACTGTACAAAAAGCTAAAAAACGGTATGAAAAGGAGATGTGTGTCCATTATTGGAGTTAAATTTTGGAATGATGCCAACATAAATTTAAAAACATGTAATTATTTTTTGTTTTTTAAGAAAATGGTTTGTAAAGCTATTTTTGAAGCTTATAAATGCGATTAATTATCTGTTGTTGTTGTTTCTTTGGAGGTTGGTAGCCTAAAAAGTTGTAATATAGGATAGGCCTTGATAAGCAGTCTGCTTCTGCCTATACCTTTTCAGTCATTATTCAACACATTATTCAACACAAGATTCTTGATTTTGTGATTCTGTGTTTTTTTTTTTTCTTTCTTTTGCGTGAAATGTCAATACTGTGTACAATATTTGGTGTTGTCATGATTGAATAAACCACTACTACTACTACTACTACTACTACTACTACACTGATGTTGTGTATTTAGTACAGTTTTCATATCATTTATGTATTACTTATTTATTTATTTATTTATTTATTTATTTATTTGCTTTTTTGTTGTATTTTAGTTTTTCTTTCTCTCTCGTACATATATATAATATGTAGATTGTAACCTGAAATAATAAATCCTCATGTTGCACACTAGTGGTGCGTGATACTGCATATTTTGGTATTGATCCGATACCAAGTAAATACAGGGCCAGTATCGCAGATATCGATACAGATACGTTTTAAAAACTACGGTGGATGCATAATCAAATTGCTAAATCTCAGTTAATTTTCATGACCTGTAAGTGTTTTGTGATGTTTCCTTTTTTTATTTTTTTATTATTAAATAGTTAAAACCCAGGATAGAATAAGGGCGACGTTTATAAGTAAAGAGAAAATACTTTATTACTTTATTATCAAAATAAGTTTTTTTCAGAAACAACAGAAAAGTAACCAAACAATTTTTCCCCATACATTATCATGTCTGGTATCGTTTTCTTAAATAAACATAGTGCACAAAATGATCACCGAAAAATCAATTCTTTTTTTTTCAGGTAGTGTTAAGGAACTGCAATACAAAAATGAATTCAAAATTATCCGTACCTTATAGCCTTTTTTTTTTTTTTTTTTTTAATTATTCAGCTTGCCATTGTTTCATTTTCCTCCTGAAAATATCCCCACATGGCGCTGCTCTTCCATTCCATTCTTCTGCTCTGTGTCTCAGTCTGTGCATGCATTGTGTGTGTGCTGGTGGGCGGGACCACCTGAGCTGGCGGTTTGCTTGTTTGCGTTGCGCTGCTGGGTCACATGACGGCACAACATCGAAACCCAAGAGGGGCAAGGAGAAGCAAAGCGTGCCTGCTCCACCCTAAGACAGAAGTAGCGAGTTCAGTGACCTGGCTGTCGCATCTATGACGAAACCACAGCAATGAGTACAAGAAAAATCCTGAAACTAAAGTATCGATCTCACCACGCTAGTATCGATCTAATACCGATACTGCCTTGGTATCGGTACTATTGATATATGGATCGATCCGCCCACCACTGTTGCGCACTCGGGAAAAGTAGGTAGTGGAGTGCACCTTTTAACACTGGTTGCGTTCCGCCAAAAAAACAAGAGAAGAAGAAGAAGGTGAGGGAGGAGACAGCAGTTGGGAGTCCCAGGTGAAACTGATGTGGCTGACGAGGTGTGGTAAGATGAGGGAGGAGGCAGCAGCGAAGCAAACTGTGACAAGGACATTCGAAAGAGTCTAACTTGTCCTAAGACAATTTGAAAGACAAGACAAGAAAAGACAATGATGCTTGAAATTGGATAAGAACAGAAAGCACTGTATGCATGCTTTGTATTACTATCAGGAAATGATAAGCTGAAGTGGTACACAGCTCTATGCTGTTGGTTAAGTTAGTCTAAAATACAATATGTGTTATGCTCATTAAGGTGGTCCAACAATCGTGGTAAAAAATAAAGTTTCAGATAACCTCAATTAGAACCCTGCATTAGGTTTTGGCATTCAAAAGGTGATTTAGGAAAAAAAAAATTTGGTAAAAAAGGAGATGTTTTAGAGGTTGCACAAGTTGCTGGAAGTTTCATGCATGTCTGTTAAAGCTATACTGTATGATGTGGCATTTTAACACTTTTCTTTTGTCATCTTAAAATGCTCCTAATAAGTGTGTGTCAAACTAGAATGTAAAAGAACTCAAAAATGTTTAATTCTCATATATTTGTGATAAAAGTCTGACCAATCATTTTATTCGGTCCGAATGAAATAATTGGCCGAACCTGGCTGAGCCTCCTGTCAATCATCCATTACTGCCGTCCAGCGTCTGATCCATTAATGCTGTCACCACATCCGATATGTGTACCTCTGAATGTGACGCTTCACTGGCGCTGCTTCTCCTGTCACTGACCACAGTCTACTGTCTAAGGATGTGAATGGATAGAACTCAAATGCACATGTGGAAACGAAAAAACCGATTTATGAACAGAAACAACAGCCAAGGGGAACAAACAGGAGTCCAATGAATGAAGGATGGAGATAAAAGTCCGGAAGTCTGGTGTACTGGACTAAATAGGTCTGCATAAAGGTCAGCTTTTATGACCGTGGGACTCATACAGGTACATGTACATGGTGTCACACAATGTAGGATGATAAATGTATGGACTATGAAACCTCAAATGTCCATGGAAATTTCGCGGAGGCCACGCGTTCACAGTGCACGTGCCCGTCGCCTGGGCATCTCATCTCCATGTTGCAGTGAAGACACTGACCCAGCGCTGCACAGACCAGACCCTGAAATACAGGGTCTACTGATGAAACAGGGGCTGCAGGCCTTCGGCAGGTGGATGATGCATCTGATTACTGAGGGAGGGGTCCGCAGGCACACCGAAGCAGACCGGACCTCCGCCTCTGCTTCCTCCGCACGCATCAGGTGAGAGGAGGGGAGAGGAGGAGGAGCCTAAGAGCTCAGGCAGAGGGAGGCGGGTTGTTCATGTTCAAACTTTTACTAAGTGCTGTGAGAAATGCCACATCAGTAGGTATAGCTTTAAGTCAGTGTTTTACCCTGGTGCACTTCACAGAGCCAGATGGATGGCTAAGGTGATTTACCGCTTTAAGATGTGGATATTCAGAGCGCAGTTCAGCTTGAAAACATCTGAAGAGCATGGAATGCTGCAGTTCCTTCACTTTGTGGCAAGCCTCTACATCAGAGCATGGTTTGAAACCCTATCACCAGTGAAAGCCCCTGCAAGTGATTTGGCATTCCTTAAAAAGCTGTCACAGTATGAAAATTCAGTTGTCAAGAAAGCAGCCTTAACAGCTTTTGGCCGACATCTGTGGTACTTGAGTGAAGAATTGGTTGGCCTGGCATTCTTGGACTCCAGTGTGACACAAGAGCAGAAGCAGCTGATGGTTCACAACATTATGGAAAATGAAAGTTCAGAGGTTTCACTAAACCATTATGATGCTCTTAATCAAACAGATTATGAAGGGAAGCAGATCAGGGATTTTGTCATCACCAGCACCATACGTTTCTTTGAAACTTTGGATCTGCCACAAACATTCTTAAGAATTCCTCCAGAAGACTGGGCTGATGATGCAGACTTTCAGAAGGCTGATAAAATTGTGCATTCCAGGAAAGTTGTCAATGATGTTGCTGAAAGAGGGGTGAAGCTTATTCAAGACTTCAACTGTAGCCGAACAAAAAATGAAGATCAGAAACAGTACTGGCTCCAAGTTGTCAAAGAACACAGGAACATTTCTTGTATAAATGTTTTGAATAAATTTACAAATTATTCTAATATGCTTTATTCATTTAACTAGTTATGTTATAGTATATAGAGCAATCTTCACGTGTCTTGTGCGACATCTAAATATTAATTAATTTGCATAAAATTTGGACCGAAGTAATTTGGCCAGATATGGAACCAAATGCAGGGTTCTAATCCAGAGAATCTTAAAACAATTTTTTTTGGACCACCCTAATGCTCATACTGTTTAGTGCAAATAATGTGAAACTAAATCATTTAAATTATGGTTTATTGGGGATGGGAATCGAGAACCGGTTCTTTTTGAGAACCGGTTCCAAGTAGCTCGATTCCTTGGAATCATTTGCCTGCCTGCTTAACGATTCTGCTTATTGAGTCCACCTTCGTTGCGCATGCGTGATGACATCACATGCACGCTACATTGTTTTGGTCAGAACGTAGCCAACATGGGGTTGAGGCAGAAACGGTCTAAAAAGACAACACCAGGTCTGCTTGTAACACTTGCAAAGCTTCCACTTCTTCAATAGAGTGAAATCTCTCAAATATGCTCAACATTTGTCCACACAGTATGTGACTCATTTACAGGAATGTCACGTATTTGATACGCTCCTTAGCAGCGCTTGTGAATCTAGGCCCAGTTCCAGTGCAGGCAACAAACATCCTGCCCCCTTAAATAAAAGTTTCCTAAGGTAGGGGAAAGGAAACAAGCTGCACAACAACAGGAGACATACAATAATTAGTAAAGCGTCTTAAGTTTCACTTTCACTGTATGGTGCCCCCCCCAAAACCGGGACCAGCATCATCTGTTTTTATTTGTGCATACACAGTAAAATTGCCAGTGTTTATATAACACTTAAATAGTTAATTTTAACACTACCTCAGTGAACATATGGTCCCTATCTACAAAGTGTAAAATTTACACTGAACACAGAGTTACATTTCCAGAGTCAACTTAACTCTGGTAAGAGTTAATATTTTACACTACACTACACTAATTAGTGCCAATCAAGTTTTACACTATGTGAGAAGTAACACCCATAGTGTTATTCACATTCAACACTGAATAG
Organism: Sphaeramia orbicularis; assembly: GCF_902148855.1. Lineage (NCBI taxonomy): Eukaryota > Metazoa > Chordata > Actinopteri > Kurtiformes > Apogonidae > Sphaeramia > Sphaeramia orbicularis. The sequence goes on from NC_043966.1 coordinate 44,256,236, forward strand.
TTAAGTGTTAAGAAATAACTTTTCCAGTGTTAAACGTACTTAACACTATATGTTGATAAATAAATTACTCCAAAGAGTGTTGATTTCTAACTGCCTCCTACCAGTGTTACATATGATGTACTATAGTCCCAGTGTCTGCAGGGGTGAAAAAAAGTTACAATTATTTCTGTACCCAATTTATTCCAAGTAAAAATGAAATACTGCAATTAAAAGTAAACATAAAATGACATGTAAAATGAAAGCCACTGACCCGATATCACGTTATCCATTTGAAATTCAGTATTTGAAAACACGTACCCAACATTGACAATGACGACGTAACTTTATTCTTGCACACAGATTCTGCTTGGATGAAATAACAAAAGCATTAGTTTATTCACACAAAATTACCACAGGTTTTCGATGTGAGGAAGATGGCGATGCCACAGTCCAACTTCTCATTCAGTTTGAACGCGGAGGTTGGTGGGCGGGGCTTTTCAGAGTCATTATTTTTAACATGGAAAGGTATCTTGCTCTTATCAGTGTTGAATTAACTTTGAGAGAGTTGATTTACTTTAACACTGAATATATGACACTGACAGTGTAAAACCTCTGTTAACTCCAATTATTTTCACCAACACTAGAAGTTATCTTGTTAAATTTTACTCTGTCCATTGTTGGAATAACTCTGAAAGAATTAAAATACTTTGACACTGCATTTTTTACACTGGCAAATTAACTGTGTACTGTATATGTTATATTTTCTGTGCAGAGATGGAAATATAAAAGACAGTTAATGCAAACACACCCGTGCATACTCTTTTATTCCCTGACCCAATGAGAATCGATAAGAGAATCAGTAAGGAATTGGATCGATAAGCAAAATCGATAATGGAATCGTTAAATTCTTATCGATTCCCATCCCTATGGCATATATAATTACAAGTCTTACCTCAACACTTAACATTAAACAATGAGTTGTTAATAAATCCATGGCCATTTTTATGACTACAAGTTTAAAGCTATACCGTATGATGTGGCATTTTTACACTTTTCTTTTGTCATCTTAAAATGCTCTTAATAAGTGTGTGTCAAACTAAAATGTAAAAGAAATCTGCCACGTATTGAAACTCAAAAATGTTTAATTGTCATATATTTCCGATAAAAGTCTGACCAATCATTTTAGTCGGTCTGAATGAAATAATTGGCCGAACCTGACTGAGCCTCCTGTCAATCATCCATTACGGTCGTCCAGCATCCGATCCATTATCGCCGTCTCACATCCAATATGTGTCCCTCTGAATCTGACGCTTCACTGGCGCTGCTTCTCCTGTCACTGACCACAGTCTACTGTCTAGGATGTGTTTGGATAGAACTGACATGCACATGTGGAAGGGAAAAAATGGATTTATTAACAGAAAGAACAACTGAGGTGCACAAACGGGAGTCTGATGAATGAAGGATGGAGATAAAAGTCCAGAAGTCAGCTGTACTGGACTGAACAGGTCTGCATAAAGCTCAGCTTTTATGATGGTGGGACTCATACGAGGGCCGTTCAATAAGTTCATGGCCTCACCCAGAACAGAACAACACAGACTGATAATTTATATTTTATTTTTCAACATAATCTCCATTTACAGCAATGCACTTGGTCCATCGATGTTCAAGCATCACTATCCCATCACGAAAGAATGTAACATCCTGTATTATAACAACCAGTATTTCTGGGTGAGGCCATGAACTTATTGAACAGCCCTCATACAGGTGCAATTACATGGTGTCACACAATGTAAGATGATGTAGGATGATAATTGTATGGACTATGAAACCTCAAATGTCCACAGAAAATTCGCGGAGGCCACGCGTTCACAGTGCTCGCGCCCATCCCCTGGGCACTGCAGTGAAGACACTGATCCAGTACTGCACAGACCAGGTCTACTGATGGAACAGGAGCCGCAGGCCCGCGGCAGGTGGATGATGCATCTGATTACTGAGGGAGGGGTCCGCGGACACGCCAAAATGGACCGAACCTCCGCCTCTGGTTCGTCCTCCGTTTCCATCGCGCATCAGATGAGAGGAGGAGCGAGGAGGAGGAGCCTCAGAGCTCAGGCAGCGGGAAGGGGGCGGGGCTTTGGAGGGAGGCGGGTTGTTCATGTTCAAACTTCTACTAAGTGCTGTGAGAAATGCCACATCGGTAGGTATAGCTTTAAACCAAAGACTATCATGAAGAACTGTTACCGTTGCAATCTCAAAGTTTCATCCACACATCACCCAGCCGAATCTTGTTGAGTGTCTCCTTTTGTTTCTGCAGTTACCGTGGGAGTTCAGTTGTCCTCCCCCTTTTTCACTCTTTGTCTTCTCTGTAGATTGTAGATATTGAAAGTGTAAAAGAAGTGTTGCCCTCTCACCGCACTCCATCCATCACAGCCAGGCAAGCTGGCACTAAGCAGCTCCCCGTTTGACATTTACCTCCCCTCCACTCCACTTCTCATTTTTCCATTTCAATTGTTAGATGTTTTGAAAGGATGAGTCATGCTCTTTTATGGATTATATTTGTTTTGTAAATGCCCTTACAGATCCACACACGCGTATCTTTCCATGCATAATTTAATCAATCTCACTAGAGTCAACGAGTCTCGAGATACAAGATAAACTTCCGAAAATCCCTGGAAAGACGCACGGATGGAGGAATGGATGAAAACCACAAACCATTTGTAGATTGCTGTGGGCAGTTAAGAACATGCAGCTCTGGGTGAATTAAAGGTGCACATCTACATTTATTTATAACAGGGGTCTGAAACTCATTTTCTTTCAGGGACCACATTCAGCCCGATTTGATCTCCAGTGGGCCGGGCCAGTAAAATAATAACATAATAACATATAAATAATGACAACTTCAAATTTTTGTCTTTGTTTTAGAGTGAAAAACCCCCATTATATTATGAAAATACTTACTTTTATAAACTATCCAAACAAAAAAGATGCGAATAACCTGAAAAAACAGAAATTTCTTAAGAAAAATAAGTACAATTTAAACCGTATTGTAGCTAAACTTATCATTTCTACATGTGCATCATAAATCACATCGACAACGACACTAAACACTTAGTAACAGGCAGAAAATTGTTACAATTGTGCTTAATTTTCTTTAGACATTTCAGGTTGTTCATATTTGTTCAGGTTATTCACATTTTATTGTTACGGGATAGTTTGTGAATGTAAATATTTTCATAATTTAATGTCATTTTTTTGCACTAAAACAAAGACAAAAAAATTATGTTGTTAATTCAGGATATTTTTGCTTAATTCAAGATTTTTTTTTTGCTAAATTCAGGATTTTTTATTTTTTTGCTTAATTCAAGATTTTTTTTACTTAATTGAAGTTTTTTTTCTTTTCTTTTTTTTTTGGCTTAATTCAACATTTTTTCCTTAATTCAAGTTAAACTTTTTCTTTTTTTTTTTTTTTTTTTAGCTTAATTCATTTGAAGACTGTGGAATTTTTGCACTTTGCAAAAACATCCCATGGGCCAGATTGGAACCTTTTGTGGGCCGCATGTTTGAGACCCCTTATTTATAGACATCATTTTCTCCACAACATCTGCACTTCTTGTAAAAGATGCAAATCCTTCTACAGCTATGGCAAGACTGAACTTCACAAAGCATGAATCATAAATCAAAGCCGCCTTTCTCCTTCTATGCAAGTCAGATGGCCATTTCCAACTGAAAAGAAGCAGGCTTTTGGATGCAGAAAGCAGACGGTCATCCTACACACACTCCTCATTACTGACTGAGTTTGTCAGCTTGATCAAAATACCTTTTCAAGCTCAAAAGTACTCGCCTCTGGATAGATGTACCACAGAGGAAACACATATGAGTTTCTGGTTCTGCATCTAATTTCAAAGGCCATTGCTCATGAATCTAGACTCGGTTGTTCATTGTTTTGTTTTTTTTCTACCGTCTGGGTCCATGTAGTTGCAATATACCACACGGATCCCTGATGAATCTTCATATCACAGCTCTTCCTTCTGGGGTTTTCCAAGAAGGGTTTAACCCGTTCCAATGTCAGTCTGTGATTATTTAGCTTGGAGGCTCTACAGGCACCGAGGGTGTCAACTTCCACCGTAAGATGATTGATGCTTAGCTCGGTGCGCAGAACCTTCACTTCAACTATGCAGAACTGTCACATTTACTCATTGACTCGATTCAGAAAAAACAAGAGCAAAGCATGTTCCATCCAGCAGCTTGGCTATTTATCAAACAACTTATTCTTTGACAAGAAGAATCCCCCAGAAAGCAGATCAGTTTATCTGCATTGCCACCTTTTGCAGTGTTGGACAGGCTTCTTTTGAAATGTACTGGATTACATATGACCATGGTACGATTTGTCAAAAAAACAGTGTGTGTGTGTGTGTGTGTGTGGGGGGCAGTTATATACGTTCGGAGTGCAGTCCATGACTAACGTAACTAACGCTGGCGTGAAACGAAAGTAAAACCTTACATACTTTCAACGTTCGATTCCTCTTTTATGCAGGGTTTTTCAAAAAGAATGAACCGATTCATTACACAGTATTTTAATATACTGTGGAAGTTAGCTTAATGTCATCCGCCAATACAGGAAGTGCTTTTAATTAACAAGACATTTAGGTTTCCATTGTACAATAACACTGTTAGGTGAACAGGAAAGCCATTGTTCTTCCTATGGCTCTGAATCATGGTGCAGCTCTACAAAAATACAAAAACAAACACAAAAAGGCCAATAAACACTGCCATACACACATTAAATCCAAATTAACACTAACACCACAACCCCACTGAACCCCTGCACATAAAAATAACACATTTTCAACAACATGCCCAATACCCACAATGCAATGCGAAGATAAAAAGGTGTGGTCATGACTAAAACTTGGTGATTTAATTCCATTCAACTTAAACTTTTTCGTCCTTTCAACTATGTCTACAAATTAGTAGAATATACCTAGCATTTTATAGTAACATCATAAAACTTAAATAATTTAAGTTGAATGATTTCATAACTACTTTGGTCAGGAATAGGATTTTGAGTTTGATTATATTAAAAAAAAGTTGTTAATCAATGATAAATTAATCTGGCTGCAATTGAGAAAATTAGTCAGTGTAACCTAAAATGCTGAGTTGAATGGTTGGCTAGTGGGGTTGATTTTACAACAGATTTAAAGTACAAATAACTTGTCTTTTTAGTGTTTTCTACTTAATAGTTTACATTCAATACTTTTAGCATTAAAGTTGAACCTACTTAAACCAATTGATTAGTCGATCATTACTCAAATCATTTAAGTGCAATCACTTGCCTCAAATTTTTTTGATTAAACTCTACTTATCCGGGCTTACAGTGTGTAGTTGAAGAGTAATGGAGCTGCTATAGGAAATATTATCATATTAGTCTTAAAAAAAAAAAAAAAAAAGTCCTAGTAGGACAAATTGTAAACATTATAAATGTGAATTGCTTGCATTTTATTTCTTCTAGATTTATTTTTCAGTTGAAGGTTCGATATGTGTGATTTGTGTGTTGAAGTAAAGTATAATCCGGTGGCCATTAGTGATATTACACTTTGAGACACAATTATTATATGCACGCAGGGAATTTTTTTCAGTTATTATCTGAGGTGTAAATTCTCAAGTGTTGTTAATGTTGTGAAAACATTATCCATCCTTTACCTAGTCTCCAATCCTCCCTATCCATCCTTGTGTTTATTGCTGAAGTGCTTGACCGACAAACATGACAGTATTTCTCATTGCACTTAACAAAAGGTGATCTAACCTGTGATGTACTGTATTTGCGCTCTGTCTCCATGAATCACACACATCGGTGCACTGACATGTCCATCCATCCTGTCAGATACATCCATCACATGTCAGACTTGAGTCGCGTAGGCCGGCCGGACCCATGCATACTGGTCCATTTGAGATGAACATGAAGAAGTATAGTCGATGAAAAGTTTAAGTGCTTTTTTCCTCAATCTGATATTTTGGTCTATTTTTCTTTGACTCCTTCAACTTGTGTGAGCCTTATAGATTAGACCACAGGTGTCAAACATACGGCCCGGGGGCCAAATCTGGCCCGACAAAGACTCCAGTCTGGCCCCTGGGATGAATTTGTGAAATGCAAAAATAGATATTAAGAAATTAATCATTTTAGTTCAGGTTCCACATGCAGACCAATTCAATCTCTAGTGCACAGGTGTCAAACATGCGGCCCGGGGGCCAAATCTGGCCCGCCAAAGGGTCCAATCCTGTTGTGAAATGCAAAAGTTACACTGAAGAAATTAGTCATTTTAGTTCCAGTTCCAAACAGACCAATTTAATCTCCAGTGGTCGGATCAGTAAAATACTATTATAATAACTTATAATTATAAATACTCACAACTCCACATTTTTCCTTTCGTAAATGTAAACATTTTCATGCCATTTTACTGTATTTACACTAAAACAAACTAACATTTCACAAAAATACGAATAACCTCAACAAATATGAACATTTTGAAATGTCTGAAGTGTAATTTTAACAATATTCTGCCTGTTATTAAATGTTTTGTGTATTTGTAGATCCACTGTGATCTGTACGTTATAATGAACATGTGTAAATGATAAACTGAGGCCGAATATTGTTAAATTGCACTTAGTTTTCTCAAGAAATTTCAGTTTGTTCATGTTATTTTACATTGTTTTAAAGGATAGTTGGTAAATGTGAACCTTTTCATTGCATAATTTTACTTTTTTTGCTCTAAAACATAGAGGAAAGTTTAACGTTGACATTTTTTATATATTATTATGTTATTATTTCACTGGTCCGGCCCACCGCAGATCAAATTTGGCTTAATGTGGCCCCTGAACTAAAATGAGTTTGACACCCCTGCTCTAGTGGGTCAGACCAGTAAAATTCTATCATAATAATCTATAGATACCAACTACTCCACATTTTTCTCTTTGTAAATGTAAATATTTTCATGTATTTACACTAAAACAAAGTATAATTTCACAAAAAATGTGAATAATCTGAACAAATGTGAAGAACCTGAAATGTTTTAAGAAAAATAAGTGCAATTTTAACAACATTCTGCCTGATATTAAATGTGTGTATTTGTAGATCCACTGTGATCTGTACGTTATAATGAACATGTGTAAATGATAAACTGAGGCAGAATATTGTTAAAATTGCTCTTAGTTTTCTTAAGAAATTTCAGTTTGTTCATGTTATTTTACATTGTTTAAAAGGATAGTTGGTAAATGTAAACCTTTTCATTGCATAATTTTACTTTTTTTGCTCTAAAACATAGAGGAAAGTTTAACATTGACATTTTTTATATATTATTATGTTATTATTTCACTGGTCCGGCCCACCACAGATCAAATTTGGCTTAATGTGGCCCCTGAACTAAAATGAGTTTGACACCCCTGCTCTAGTGGGTCAGACCAGTAAAATTCTATCATAATAATCTATAGATACTAACTACTCCACATTTTTTCTCTTTGTAAATATAAATATTTTCATGTATTTACACTAAAACAAAGTATAACTTCACAAAAAAATGTGAATAATCTGAACAAATGTGAAGAACCTGAAATGTTTTAAGAAAAATAAGTGCAATTTTAACAACATTCTGCCTGATATTAAATGTGTGTATTTGTAGATCCACTGTGATCTGTACGTTATAATGAACATGTGGAAATGATAAACTGAGGCAGAATATTGTTAAAATTGCACTTAGTTTTCTTAAGAAATTTCAGTTTGTTCATGTTATTTTACATTGTTTAAAAGGATAGTTGGTAAATGTGAACCTTTTCATTGCATAATTTTACTTTTTTTGCTCTAAAACATAGAGGAAAGTTTAACGTTGACATTTTTAAAAATATATTATTGTTATTATTTCACTGGTCCGGCCCACCGCAGATCAAATTTGGCTTAATGTGGCCCCTGAACTAAAATGAGTTTGACACCCCTGCTCTAGTGGGTCAGACCAGTAAAATTCTATCATAATAATCTATAGATACTAACTACTCCACATTTTTTCTCTTTGTAAATGTAAATATTTTCATGTATTTACACTAAAACAAAGTATAATTTCACAAAAAATGTGAATAATCAGAACAAATGTGAAGAACCTGAAATGTTCTAAGAAAAATAAGTGCAATTTTAACAACATTCTGCCTGATATTAAATGTGTCTATTTGTAGATCCACTGTGATCTGTACGTTATAATGAACATGTGGAAATGATAAACTGAGGCAGAATATTGTTAAAATTGCACTTAGTTTTCTTAAGAAATTTCAGTTTGTTCATGTTATTTTACATTGTTTAAAAGGATAGTTGGTAAATGTGAACCTTTTCATTGCATAATTTTACTTTTTTTGCTCTAAAACATAGAGGAAAGTTTAACATTGACATTTTTTATATATTATTATGTTATTATTTCACTGGTCCGGCCCACCGCAGATCAAATTTGGCTTAATGTGGCCCCTGAACTAAAATGAGTTTGACGCCCCTGCTCTAGTGGGACAGACCAGTAAAATTCTATCATAATAATCTATAGATACTAACTACTCCACATTTTTTCTCTTTGTAAATGTAAATATTTTCATGTATTTACACTAAAACAAAGTATAACTTCACAAAAAAATGTGAATAATCTGAACAAATGTGAAGAACCTGAAATGTTCTAAGAAAAATAAGTGCAATTTTAACAACATTCTGCCTGATATTAAATGTGTGTATTTGTAGATCCACTGTGATCTGTACGTTATAATGAACATGTGGAAATGATAAACTGAGGCAGAATATTGTTAAAATTGCACTTAGTTTTCTTAAGAAATTTCAGTTTGTTCATGTTATTTTACATTGTTTAAAAGGATAGTTGGTAAATGTGAACCTTTTCATTGCATAATTTTACTTTTTTTGCTCTAAAACATAGAGGAAAGTTTAACGTTGACATTTTTAAAAATATATTATTGTTATTATTTCACTGGTCCGGCCCACCGCAGATCAAAGTTGGCTTAATGTGGCCCCTGAACTAAAATGAGTTTGACACCCCTGCTCTAGTGGGTCAGACCAGTAAAATTCTATCATAATAATCTATAGATACTAACTACTCCACATTTTTCTCTTTGTAAATATAAATATTTTCATGTATTTACACTAAAACAAAGTATAATTTCACAAAAAATGTGAATAATCTGAACAAATGTGAAGAACCTGAAATGTCTTAAGAAAAATAAGTGCAATTTTAACAACATTCTGCCTGATATTAAATGTGTGTATTTGTAGATCCACTGTGATCTGTACGTTATAATGAACATGTGGAAATGATAAACTGAGGCAGAATATTGTTAAAATTGCACTTAGTTTTCTTAAGAAATTTCAGTTTGTTCATGTTATTTTACATTGTTTAAAAGGATAGTTGGTAAATGTGAACCTTTTCATTGCATAATTTTACTTTTTTTGCTCTAAAACATAGAGGAAAGTTTAACGTTGACATTTTTAAAAATATATTATTGTTATTATTTCACTGGTCCGGCCCACCACAGATCAAATTTGGCTTAATGTGGCCCCTGAACTAAAATGAGTTTGACACCCCTGCTCTAGTGGGTCAGACCAGTAAAATTCTATCATAATAATCTATAGATACTAACTACTCCACATTTTTCTCTTTGTAAATATAAATATTTTCATGTATTTACACTAAAACAAAGTATAATTTCACAAAAAATGTGAATAATCTGAACAAATGTGAAGAACCTGAAATGTCTTAAGAAAAATAAGTGCAATTTTAACAACATTCTGCCTGATATTAAATGTGTGTATTTGTAGATCCACTGTGATCTGTACGTTATAATGAACATGTGGAAATGATAAACTGAGGCAGAATATTGTTAAAATTGCACTTAGTTTTCTTAAGAAATTTCAGTTTGTTCATGTTATTTTACATTGTTTAAAAGGATAGTTGGTAAATGTGAACCTTTTCATTGCATAATTTTACTTTTTTTGCTCTAAAACATAGAGGAAAGTTTAACGTTGACATTTTTAAAAATATATTATTGTTATTATTTCACTGGTCCGGCCCACCACAGATCAAATTTGGCTTAATGTGGCCCCTGAACTAAAATGAGTTTGACACCCCTGCTCTAGTGGGTCAGACCAGTAAAATTCTATCATAATAATCTATAGATACTAACTACTCCACATTTTTCTCTTTGTAAATATAAATATTTTCATGTATTTACACCAAAACAAAGTATAACTTCACAAAAAAATGTGAATAATCTGAACAAATGTGAAGAACCTGAAATGTCTTAAGAAAAATAAGTGCAATTTTAACAACATTCTGCCTGATATTAAATGTGTGTATTTGTAGATCCACTGTGATCTGTACGTTATAATGAACATGTGTAAATGATAAACTGAGGCCGAATATTGTTAAAATTACACTTATAGTTTCAGTTTGTTCAAGTAATTCACATTGTTTGAAAGGACAGTTTGTAAATGTTCATTTTCATTGTTTAATTTTACTTTTTTCACTGTAAAATATAGAGAAAAGTTTGAAGTTGACATTATTACCTCCGCCAAGGAGGTTATGTTTTTGCCAGGGTTTGTTTGTTTGTTTGTCTGTTTGTTTGTTTGTTTGTCTGTCCGTTGGTGTGCAACATAACTCAAAAAGTTATGGACAGATTTGGATGAAATTTTCAGGGTTTGTTGGAAATGGGATAAGGAAGAAATGATTAAATTTTGGTGGTGATCGGGGGTGGGGGGCCCCACGGGGGGGGGCACTGATCAGCCTTGGCGGAGGTCTGCGCTCTCCGAGTGCTTCTAGTTTATATATTATTATGTTATTATTTTACTGCTTCGGTCCACTTCAGATCAAATTAAGCTGTATGTGGCCCCTGAACTAAAATGAGTCTGACACCCCCAGGTTAGACAGTTCAGCTAACGGACAAAGACAATGCTCATCTGGTGGCACAGGATTTCTGTAATTACACCCTATGGAGAACATGGGGTGTGGTGTCTTGATTAATTTTCATATTTTCCATTATTGGATTAATCTCTGTGACGTTCCACATTGCGTCTCTTCCTGTGGGTGTGCTCCAGTGTCCCCCCCCATGCATGGATTTAGTGCCAAGTGTTGTAGTGCCTCACGCTGAGAACACAAAGTGTGGAACAAATCGACATATGCTTGATACCATTCAGTCTTAAAGGACATGCTAACTATGATTATGTCTATACTGACCTGAACTTCAAACGCACATTCATCTTTAATCCGCTAAGCGACAAGTATGCTGTTAATTATAAAAAAGCACAAATGTGATTACTCTGAGTATGTGTTTCATACTGGGCTTTGTGAGTTTATTTGCTGGAGTACTACACTGTGAGTTGCTCTCCTACGCCGGGCTGTGAGCCAACCCCAGTACTGTAAAGCTCCAGGCCAGCAACATATAGGACAGATGGCACCGTATCTTCATTACCCTCTTGGCGCCCAGCCCCCCCCCTCATACCAGCTCGAGTGGGTTTGAGCTACATGTATCATGCTGCGCCCCAGCAGAGCTGCTCTAGAGTCAGCTCATTCACACTAAGCGAAATGACAATTGCACCTCTATTTGAAGCTGCATTTTAAACACGATTTATTTGTTAAAAGAAAGCGTGATCTGCATGCAAATATACAGGGGTTGGACAAAATGATGGAAACACCTTAAAAAATCAACAAAATATAATTTAATATGGTGTAGGTCCGCCTTTTGCGGCAATTACAGCCTCAATTCTCCGAGGTATTGATTCATACAACTTGTGAATTGTTTCCAAAGGAATTTTAAGCCATTCTTCAGTTAGAATACCCTCCAACTCTTTTAGAGACGATGGCGGTGGAAATCGACGTCTTACTTGAATCTCTAAAACTGACCATAAATGCTCAATAATGTTGAGGTCTGGGGACTGTGCCGGCCATACAAGATGCTCAACTTCATTAGAATGTTCCTCATGCCATTCTTTAACAATTCTAGCTGTATGGATTGGGGCATTATCATCTTGAGGTGAAGGTGTTTCCATTATTTTGTCCAACCCCTGTACGTCTAGGTGAGTGTTAAAACATAAATCAGGAGCAAACAATTAACCCCTTGCCTTATAATTGTGTCTAATTTAGTAGCGATAATAAAGTATTACAATTCAATTAACTCAAAGGTCATTTGAAACGTTGATAATACTCTCAATAAACCTGTCGTGTGTGTGACCTACAGTGGTGTCTTTGTAGGAAGAGGTTCGTCCTGATAAATGGAACCAACCCTACTCTGACCGATCTCCACATCTAACACTAGTCTACAAGTAAAATGCTTCCAGAACAAAAATAGTTCAACTTTACCAAATTTGAGTCACTAATAAAGACATATTTAGTCAAAAGTGGTAGTTGGTTGTAGTTTCACAGATACAGTCTTGGGCCAAAATGTGAAATTCTGAGGATTAATGCGAGAATGGGTTTTATTCAAAAGGAATATTTGTCTCAGAGCAACCAGATCTACTTCAAAACACTGTCTGTACATTATAATACATTCACTTTTCAGGTTCTTTCTAGTGGAACATTTATAAATTCATTATATAAATGTACATAAATCAACAGCATTTGTATAATAACACACCATCATATATATAATGAAAACATGAGCTAATATAACCAGCACTTCTGTCATTTGTTTTCTGATTCATCCTATTAAAATATGTAAGATTTAACACATTTAATGTCTGAAGCAGATAGTTTCGAAGAAATTGTAGAGCAGTGTAACATGGGATTGGAGGTCTTCTGATAAGGATGTGTAACTGTTCAGGTATGATCAGTTCTGTGACTGGTGTATTCTGCACCGAAATGTCAAGTGAGATTGTTTTTTAACTTTTACATTAAAACACTAAAGATTGATTTTTTTTTTTTTTTTTTTTTTTTGTGCAAGTCAAAAAATGGTGGTTTGATGATGCATTGAGGCCATCATCAGTATGACTCCTCCATACTTGGTAATGGGTATGTTCTGGGTATGTCTACTTGTTAATGCTGACATCATGATACTGTGAAACTTATTTCGAGGTCCAAACAGAACAGGCTATAATGGCAGATCCTGTATGTTTCTTCACTGTCACCACTTTCTTTAGTGTTGAACCAGTTACAGGTCAGAGGGGGTGCGTTTGTTCATTTAACACAAGGATTAGTGTCACTTTTTGAATAGTGTTTCCCATTAATCATATAGACAGTAGTGCACCGCCACAGCCTATTTTTGTCCACCATGCTCTTACAGTGAATCAAAAAATATTATAGAGAGCAGAATATCACTCAACCATGTAGCTAATGATGTAAATTAAATTTTGTGACAAACTTGAAGCTTGGTGTTTGCAGTAAACTGCATGGCTATAAAAATTTAAATAACAATGCAAGGTACATTTTATAATACACATATGTGTGTGCAGTGGTGTAGTGGTCCCTGAAGCAGTGGGCATAATGTCAATTTTTGTCTTTTTTTTTTTTTAAGTAGTCCAGAAAAAACAGTGACATATAAGACTACTCTATTTACTTTACCCAAAAATCCATCAGTAGTATTCACTCACTATTATAAAATTATGACTTGATCAGGAGCAGTTTGTAGGTTTTACTGGTCACACAAGCTGCTGCATGAATGTAAATGTGTTCAACATGAGGCAAACATAGGACAACATTAGCCTTTCATAACATTAGCCTACTCCTATAGTTGAACTATTGGTGACAAAATCTCTTCTTCTCTAAATGTGCAGTCATATGATCAGTAGTTTAAAACAGTGACTCATTTTGAAACCACCTTAAAACGTTCCTGAGAATTCTGTATTCCATGAAAGTAGGTTCTTTCGATATGTGTCACTCATTTGAAAGACGTTTATTCTGCCTTTCTTGTTCACATTTCCAATAATCGCAAATCTTTCAACGAGACGTGCAGTGACCTGTCAATCAACTGGGGTGGTACTGGTACCTGAGGTGTCCAGTCAGGTTCTAGAGGTGGTCAGCGCTAAGCAGAGCCCTGCTCTGGTGGTAAGTTAGCAATATTTTCCTCAGCATGACCCGCCCTACTCTGCCTCTGATTGGCTCGTCAATCCTCATACCTAAAGTTAACCAATCTAATCAGAGAAGGTACCAAGTACTAGCCAATTAGAGGCAGAGTGGGGCTGGTCATGGCTTCACCATCCTAGGGGAAAACATGGGCAGTTTGGCTCAGACACTACTGAATGGTGCATCAGGGGGATTTAGAAGTGGGTATACACAATGATGACTCACAAATATGTAGGTATATCATGTATACCGCCGTATACCCCCCGTACCCTGGACCACCACTATGTGTGTGTGTGCAGGCAGCCATGTAAGAAAAACGCACAACCAAACCAAACCTAGAACCAGCAGCAACTGCAACAGAGAAAACTAAAACAACTAACTCAATGAGATGAGTATAACCTCATTAAATATCATTTGACAGTGTTACTGTTACCAGGTGGTGGACTCCAGAGGTAGCAGACCAGTACCAGCAATGGGATTTGGGAGTATTGGATCTATGGTCCTCTGCTACAGGTCATATGGACCCTGTATAAACAGAGTCAGAGCTTGGTTTGCATTGAGGGCGGTAAATTGGAGTTATTCTCAGTTCTGTCAGTGCTCTTTGTCAGTACTAGGTTCATAATTTGTAGACGTGGCCCAAAGGTGGAGGGCGGAGGGTGTCCAGTGTGGTGGTCTCGGGGTCACTTCTCTGCTTTTTGCACATGATGTGGTCGTGTTGGCTCCATCAAGTTTGACCTCCAGCGAACACAGAGGCAGTTTGCAGTCAATGTCAAGTTTATTTATACAGGGTGACACAAAAAAACGTGAACTTTTTAACAATCCTATAAAACCAAGAGTGATGGAAGAAAAATATTTTATTCATATTAATTGAAACCTTAAAACATGCCATTTAAGAAACAATGATGGAATTTTCATTTTTTAAAAATTACTTCCTGTAGATGGCGTCTTCCTGTATGAATGCATTCTTGAAATCTGCTGTTGAGATTCCTCATTGACCGCTGCAACATCTCAGCTGGGATACTGTGAATTTCATCCTGAATTCTCTGTTTTAACTCATCCAGAGTTCTTGTTCAAGTCGTGTACACTTTACTCTTGAGATAGCCCCACAAGAAAAAATCACAAACGGACAAATCTGGCGATCTAGGGGGCCAGGGAACGTTACCGAATCTTGAGATCACACGGTTACCCAACAATTCTCGCACAGCCTCCAATGATCACCGTGCAGTGTGTGATGTCGCTCCATCCTGTTGAAACCAGGTTTCTTGAACGTGTGGAAAATTGTTCAATTCAGGTGTAGCGAAGGATTGTAACATCTCCACGTAATGATTTGCAGTGACAGTGACTGAGACAGTGACTGTCTCGCAGTGCTGCCACTTGCTCATGTCTGCCAATACGCACTTCAAAAATTCCCGTTTTTTTGGGTCACCCTGTATAACACATTTATAACAACATAAAGTGCCCAAAGATATAGGTAAAAATACAAAATATGATAAAATTAGTAAACGTACAGGGTGGGGAAGAAAAATTTACAATATTTTGAGGCAGGGATTGAAAGACAGTGTATGACCTGTTAGTTTATTGAAAGTCATGAGAATTTATTTGCCACAAGAAAACTGACATAATAGAAAATGTTTTTATTCTGTGTCCTCCTTCTTTCTCAATAACTGCCTTCACACGCTTCCTGAAACTTGCGCAAGTGTTCCTCAAATATTCAGGTGACAACTTCTCCCATTCTTCTTTAATATTATCTTCCAGACTTTCTCGTAATAGTTTTGCTCATAGTCATTCTCTTCTTTCCATTATAAACAGTCTTTATGGACACTCCAACTATTTTTGAAATCTCCTTTGGTGTGACGAGTGCATTCAGCAAATCACACACTCTTTGACGTTTGCTTTCCTGATTACTCATATGGGCAAAAGTTTCTGAAAAGGTATGGATAATAGTGTTAGGTATGATTATGACATCAATATACAGTCTACTCTCGTTAAACCGCCCGCCGTTATACCGCCATTTTCGCTCACCGTCGACCAAAACCATTGCACAAAAATCCCCAATGCATTATTCCATTAGCTACCGCCATTTCCGCCTATCGCCATCCGCCAGCCCAGTTCCATGCACAAACAACACTTATACCATTGATTTCCCGACCGTTATACCGCCAGCGTGATTGCCATCGAGTACACATAAATTTTAACAATGCACTGAAACAAACGCGCCAGACGCTGATCGCGACAAGCTACGAGTAGGTCTACGGAACGGCCACCGTTCATTTATCGCAGAACACTCAGTAGGTCAGGATGTCGGGACGAGGACGTGGGATTAAGCCAAAGCCTCAAGATGATGGGGTGTCATTTCCCGACACGGTATAATAATGCTTAAAATGTTTCCCCACTTTAAATGATCCCTTACAACATAACAGAATCAAGATTTATTTAGAAACGCAATTAGAACGGGTTAACGGAGGCAGCATAGACATCATATAGTAAAGACATGCACATTATGGACGCAACCCGTTGTAACGCCATTTTCGCTATACCGCCAATTTGGCCGTGAACGGAAGTTGGCGGTATAACGAGAGTAGACTGCATGTTTGGTTTCAAAACAATTGACGTAGTGGCTACTGAGAAAAAACAACTAAATGTTCATTGTAAATTTTGCTTCTCCACCCTGTATATAGAAGTATAAGATACACTAAAATTGATGAAAACAGATGCACAAAAATAGAATAAATAGTATCGGAAAAAAAAAAAAAAAAACAACCCAGAAGATAAAACAAAAGTCACACAGTTGTATTAAAGCTAGTGCAAATAGGTGCGTCTTTAAAAACGATTTAAAGTGCTCAATGGACCGTGCACATGTGACATGTTGGGGTAAAGTGTTCCAGAGCCTCGGATCTGTCACAGAAAAGCCTCTGTCACCTTTAGTCTTAGACAGGTGTTTGATACATTTAAAATCAAGCAGTTTATGGATGGTGTTTCTCCGGCCGGAATGCACACCATTAAAAGCTCTGAAAGGTAAGGGGGTGTCAAACCATTCAGGCACTTAAAAACATACAATAAAATATTCAACCGGATTCTGTAAGTGACAGGAAGCCAGTGAAGCCAGTAAGGAGGGGTGGTGTGGTCCCGTCTTCTGGTTCCAGACAGAAGACGGGCCGCTGCATTTTGGACCATCTGCAGCCGGTGGGGAGAGGACTGGTCCATCCCATAATAGAGTGAATTACAGTGATCCAGTCTAGATGAAATAAACAACAGCCAAGTGTGAAGCAGCTGGGGTGAAGATCAGCACCTCCAAATCTGAGGCTATTGTTCTTTAACCCTCTGGTATCTGGGTGCGCTTTTTAGGCACACTTTGCATTTCGTGTTAAAAAAAAAACTTCATATTATTTTTCACAATTTAAATAAGGTTAGAATTCAAAAGTTGTTCATTTTTGCATGATCTTTAAAATTCTGGCCACCAACTAAAATGTGCACATCGTAAACAAAAGAAAATTACAAGACTAGCTTCTGTCTCCCAAATGTGCCTAAAATGCACTGTTTCTTCCATTATAACCAGTGTTTTTGATTTGTAAGCCAATAACGCATAAATCCTGCTTTTACTGATATCTGGGCTTCATTTGAGAGGTGAGGGTCTAAATTAATTTATTAATGTTGTTAACCCTTTCATGCATTAATTATGAGAAGCTTAATCAAGATTTTTTTTTTCCCTTGTTTTTTTTTAAATTCCTTTTTAGGCATGAAAAAACAAACAAACAATGTGATTGAATTTTTTATGAACCTATTTTTCAGGGCGTTACAAAAATATCCACTCAGCTGGACACCATGCGTTTAATTTTAGAAGCAAAGAAATATGTATTTACTGATATACTGCATAAAAACTATGAAATAAAAACATTAATACTGCTAATCTGACGTTTTCTCACATTTTAACATACCTGCATGGAGATAATTTGTCCAAAAAAAAAACAAAAACCTTTTTGTTAAAAAAACAAACAAACAAACAAAAAAAGTTAATTAGTCTAATAACAATTAGAAATGTTTTACACTCAAACATGTTTCTGCAGATCAGGTTTATCTAGAACAGCAAATTTACAGTAATGGTGTGAATTACAGTGTATGGGATAATGCATAAGTGTTCACTGTGTTGGCTGATATGGAAATAAACCAACAAAATCCATAAATATACAAGAGAACAACACCTTTGAATAGCTATCCACTGTAGTGACCACTGTGCATGAAAGGGTTAATGTTGCTGTTAATCATTGACATATGCCAGGCTGCAAAAATCAAATAATATGTAATTCAATTATTATGTAGTATTTTGAATAAAAAAAACATATTTTGTGTTTTTTGCATCAAAAAATGTAGTGACATCATGATGAAAAGAGATTGTTTAAAGGGTTAAAAAAAAAAATATATATATATATATATATATATAAAATGAATGATTATTTGATATGTATGATTAGGGCTGACCTTGATTTTCAAAAATAAAACCAAATTAGAGCAGAAAAATAAATCAATATATAATATTTAATAGTTTGATTTATAGGTGTGCCTTTTTGGCACACTGGGTGACAGATGCTAGTATTTTTGAACATTTGACCTAGCGCCAAAAATAATAATGCAAATTAACCAATGTTGCTGTTAATGATTGACATATGCCAGGGTGCAAAAATCAAATAATATGTAATCCACTTTTTATGTAGTATATTGAAAAAAAAAAAAGAAAAATTGTGTTTTTGCATCTATTGTTTACATTACAAACATGGCGTTTAAAGGGTTAAAAAATGTGACAGTTATTGAGTGTTTGGTATTTTTATTTATGGCCCAAGTTGATGAAATAGAAAAAAGTGTAAAAGAATTAAAAACAAACTGTATGAAAAATGTTTTGACATTATTCCACAAGTGTGCAAAAAAGGCACACTTGGTGCTTAGTAAGGGCCTTGGTGGACAGGATACCGGTGGGTTATTGGAAAAGGGTGGAGTACCCCTCCAAGTTGAGAAAGAGTTACTGACTAAGGTGGAGGGGCTTAACTCATAAAGACCCAGTGCTACTTATGTGGCAGTTCAAAAATAGTTTTTTCTCTTTATTTAACTTTTCTTAGGTAATTGATGACTATTTATTATAATATTATCCTCTGCATTTTGGTTTTCTTAAAGCTGTGTATGACTTTCATCGCCAATTTTTCATCACATCTGTAAAACCTGAGTCATAGCCTGAGTATCACAAATCCGTAAGTCTTTCTGTCATTACGTACCTCAATCTTTTCCCTCACGGTGAACAATTTCGAAGTGTACTCCACCATAAACGATCCATTTGTTTATAAACAGAGCCAGTAGGTCTGTCATTTTTGGAAATTTGGAAGAGGTTCAGGTGAGTAGGCTATGATGGTGGTTTTACAGATTTGATGAAAAATTGGTGATGAAAGTCATACGCAGCTTTAACCTTATAACGCCAAATGTATCATATTTGATACATGAGTTTTGAAGCCCTATACATGATCAGTGTGATATTTTTTGTCTTGAAAAACCTGATGTGTACAATTAGATACATGCAATACACATTTAATCTACCAAGGGGAGGAATTTGTTCACTAGAGGTCTTTCCAGTGACACTATAAAACTGTCATTAATGAGGAAGGAGGCTGAACTTTGGCAATTTTGAAAAAGAATTACCAATTTGTTAGACATGTTTGTGTTATATTATGTTTTCGTTTGTTCAAAAATAATATTTGAGCATTGAGACCTGATGTATCAAATATGATACAAAATTGAAACTCATACATGGAAATTGATATTTGAAAAAAAAAAAGTTTTTGGTTGTTCAGAAGGACCAATAAAGATTCCAGTTTCAAAGAGCTGGAATTTTCTGTCAATGATTTCATGGTTCAGGCTTTACAGGGTTAAGTGAAAATCAGGTATTTTCCTATATTTACTGATCATGTAGATGTTGATAAAAGATCAGATTAAAGTTGAAGGTTATAATATCAGAAACAGAGAAGACTCATCAAAAACGCACTTTTTCAGCAAACATACCATTAACTGACCATTGTGGTGGAAAAATTTACTTTTTATATTTTATACTCTTTTAATATGTTATACTGTTAAGTGCATGCTGAGTTATTGTTATGTGTGATGTTTACCACTCTGTAGCAACCCCGACTCAGGGACGAAGTTCTTGCCTTCAGTTAAAACCCAAACACCTAAATGTCTGAATGTGTAGATAGAGGATGGCACCTGTACTTCAGATATGATCCAAGCAAGGTTAGAGTGAAGAGGTCATCATGACCTCTTCACAGAGCAGAGAAGGGGTAGTAGGGAGTGGTACGATGTACGTAAGGAATGACATCATAGGTTGAGGGGGGTGGATTTGGTTCTATATAATCTTTAGTTTTCTCTTGTTTAATCAGACTTCACTTACAGAGTTTGTCTGTGATCGATTTCTCAATAAATGCATTTATTATTTTAACTGTAACTTTCTCCCTCTTTCCTTGTGTGGGTCATCAGTTGAACGGTAAATTTCCACGACACCATAAACCAAATGTCTCCATCCACTGTCATTGATCCAACTTCATGGGTTTTACTGGTGAATCAATGTTGTAGAAGATGACTGTGTTTTCACCTTCACTACGGAGCCTCTGAACGTCCAAATGGGTCATATCTGATGACCACGAAAAGATGAAAAACTGCATTTTACACCAATTATTTACATTAGTGGATCAACAGGTACTAAACGGTTCAGCTCAGTAGATGCTTTTGGTCGACGGTGGCTGTTTGGGTCTTTGTGTCCCTATTATCTCAGGGTCCTGATCACAAGAGAAAGAAGAATGGAGCAGCACATGGATAGGTGAATGGATATGACGTCGGTAGTGATGCAAAGGCTGTATCTGTCTGCTGTCGTAAACAAAGAGCAAAGCCAAAAAACACAGTTCCGAGTTTTACAGGTTCATCTACGTTCCTACTTCCACCAATGGTCATGACTTATGGGGTAGTGAAGAATAAGAAGAACAAGATCACAGATACTAGATAAGTGGAAGAAGATGCAAACTTACTATTTTCTTCTTTTGGCGCATTTGTTATTTAGTTGCAGTTGCTATGACGAGCTCAGAATGGATGTGTAGTTGTACTATATACACAAACTTTAATATTCAAAGAATAAAATTCCTATTGGATGCCATAGGACTCTGTGACTTTAGGGATCCATCCATTATACAGTTTAGTCCCATTTTGAGTTGAATCAGGGAGTTTATTAACCTTTAAATTGAATTATTGCATATTCAGCTTCTGACTTTTTTTCACTTCAGGTGACAACAATTCTGGAAGTAACATTTAAATAAACCATTAAGGAGACAAAACAGCAGGCCTAATTCTTTTGTTTTAAGTGGATTCTCCCCTTTCTATTGTTAAATGTTTAAATCTCCTTCCCTCAGTGGGCCTTGCATAATTGATGGAGACATGATGCAGTAAGAATCCTGTTGTTTTATGCAGGATGGAAGTATAATGAATGTTTGAAATGTAGTCAAGCTGGTGTCATCGAGCTCAGTCTCCCTGGAACAATTTAAGTAACATGACATAACTACAATTCAACATCTAACCATCAGTTTTACAGACTAATTGAACAGACTGTCAACAAACGTCAAACAAGAAACAAAGATGTTTTTTTTTTCCTTTGTGTTTGCATTTTGGGTTCAGATGATTTGATATCTTTCATACTTTACAGTGAGAATTTATGAACGGTAACCAAACTGTGATTTACAAATCAAATAGTCATCAAGAAACACTAGGATTGATTTGAAGTTTAGTTTGACTGAGGTTTATTTGAGGGAAATGACTGTTTGATGATAGCACTGGGTTACAAAAAAATGTTTTTTGCAAGTTGTCTAGGTTTTTTCAACTGAATTAGGACCAAAAATGACATCTGTTTTTCTCAATCAGGTCAGGTTTTTTTTGCTAATTTGATTTTGAAAAATTTGATCCTCTCACAAAATTGATTACATTTTTGTGACTTTATCAGTTGATTTTTTTTTTATATAGTTCTCACCCAAAATAGGTTTTAAGAGAAGAAAAAAAATCATTTTCTAACAGGATTCCTGTTAGGTACAATGGTGTATTCACCGCAGATGTAGCAGAATACGTTAGGCTTATTTTTGCAAGATCTTCTAGTCGAAGCCATTTCATTCACCTGTAATATTAACCCTTGCATGCACGAATTATGAGAACCTTAATCAAATTTTTTTTCCTGAGTGTTTTTATTCCTCTTTAGGCATGAAAAAAACAATGCGACTGAAAATTTTCTTCTGAAAAAAAAAAAAAAAAAAAAATTGAATAATTTAAAAAATGTAAAAAATACTTTACAAAAATGATAATAAAAATAAAAAAAAAAATCTCATGAACTTATTTTTTCATGAAGTTGCAAAAATGTCCACTCAGCTGGACACCACACGTTTAATTTTTGAGGCACAGAAATGTGTATTTACTGATAAATAGTGTGAAAACTATGGGGAGGGCTTGTGATTCTGGGGATTTATACTCAGGAGAGATCTACATAATGTGACCAATTCATGTCATAAAAGATGTGTAGTGTCTAAAAACTTTAATAAACATATGTGTAAAAAAAACAAACAAAAAAAACAATGAAAAGAACAACAAAATCCATGAATATTTAAGAGAACAGCTGTAGAATAGCTGTCCACTGGAGTGACCAGTATGCATGAAAGGGTTAAAAAAAACATTAATCATAAATTGGCAAAAGTAAAATCTTCAGAACTCGTTTATTGCAAGAAATATGAAAGAATTTTGTATCATATGATGTGAACATGCCCATAAATGTAAGCAAAAATGTTAAAAAGCCAATATGTAGCATAGTTCAGAAAGCTGACTTGATTGAGCAAAATTAATGTGATTTTTAGATTCAGCACACCAAAATGATCCTAAATCAGCTCAAAAAACTTAAACAATAAATTTGTTGTTGACCAGTGCTGTTCATGATTTATTTTGCATCACAGTGATCCACTCTGCAGCTGTGATCAGGTAATAGATCATTTTCACATTTTATAAAAGCAGACAACAGCACAGGTGTTACTGAAAATGATAATCATGGCATTTAGTCTCAGGATACCATGACAGAGGACCAACACACACATTTATAAGGCCTGGAAATGACAGAGTGGAATGGAATGCAACCATTTATGATACCGATTAGTGACTTTTCTGCCTTAAGAGCTCAATTTTGTGCCTTAAAAAAGGTCCATTGAAGACATGAAGTTAGGTAGCATTAACACAATTTTATTTTATTTACTTCCTGTTACAGCTGAGCTATGCTCCAGGGTGAAACTGCCTTCAGCCATCGACTTCCAGGCAGCGCAGCCTGTGCGACTGCAGCCTGCACTCAGCCAACTAGATCACGAGCTAGAGCACGGCCAATCAGCGATCATTAAAGAAAGTAGGACTCAAGATAACTCTGTAAGTAAGCGAAAGAGCACCAAATCAGCTTAAGACCAATCAACCCTGACTGACCAATCAACAGCCCTAACCCTCACCCTGCAGAGACCAGCTTTTCATACACATACTTGTTCATGACCTGCAGCTATACAATTACATTTCGTATTTGCAAGATCAATGAGACTGACAGTGTTAGACTAAATGCTTTGTACAAAAAAAGTTGTGTTGGTGATAGACACATTCCATAACATCATCACCCTTTCTGCAATATTGTCCTGAAGACTCCTCATGTCCTGACCGCTCAGATGTGCAGTGCTGCTTCCAATGCAATGTGCAAATGCTTGAAGAAACCTACTGCGGCGGGTGCGGGGAAAAGTAGGTGACAACGCCACCTGGGGAATTGCACCCCAGGAAATTTGTAAGAGGCTAACAAGTTCAGATTTAACAAATACCACAGGGGGCATAGACGGTTTCAATTTACAACAATTTATTGAACAAAAAGATATTAAAAAGACTATTATTTAAAAGCTAGCACATGGCCTGTAAAGGTGAACAGGGGCGGGGCTTACCACTACGGCAGGGATCCAAAAAAATAAAAAAGGGGACCACAAACCAACACCCGTGAAACTGCACACCAAAGAAAACCACCACCAGGGATCACGCTGCCGCCCAAGGCCCACAGCACCTGTTCAAAGAAAAAGAGAAAACAGTTAAAAAGGGCCACGTGTGACATCCAACCCCACAACTAAAATAAGAATACAATTAAACTATAATACAACGGACTAAACAAAACACAATGACATAAACCAAGAATGCACAAGACACTGAAAAAAAAAAAATATATATATATATATATATATATATCTTCCCCACCCTGTATATATATATATATATATATATATATATACAGGGTGGGGAAGCAAAATTTACAATATTTTGAGGCAGGGATTGAAAGACAGTGTATGACCAATTAGTTTATTGAAAGTCATGAGAATTTATTTGCCATAAGAAAATTAACATAATAGAAAATGTTTTTATTCTATGTGTCCTCCTTCTTTCTCAATAACTGCCTTCACATGCTTCCTGAAACTTGCACAAGTGTTCCTCAAATATTCGGGTGACAACTTCTCCCATTCTTCTTTAATAGTATCTTCCAGACTTTCTCCTAATAGTTTTGCTCATAGTCATTCTCTTCTTTCCATTCTAAACAGTCTTTATGGACACTCCAACTATTTTTGAAATCTCCTTTGGTGTGACGAGTGCATTCAGCAAATCACACACTCTTTGAGGTTTGCTTTCCTGATTACTCATATGGGCAAAAGTTTCTGAAAAGGTATGGATAATAGTCTTAGGTATGATTATGACATCAATATATGTTTGGTTTCAAAACAACTGACGCAGTGCCTGCTGAGAAAAAAAAAAACTAAATGTTCATTGTAAATTTTGCTTCCCCACCCTGTATATATACATATATATATATATATATATATATATATATATATATATATATATATATATATATAAACTACAAATTCAATTAATAAGAAACTTAACTATAAACCCAACTTATTGAGAAGAAGAACACAGTAATGATAACAAACAATCCCACAATACAAAAAGAAAGAGAAACAAAATAAAC
The DNA here is from genome assembly GCF_902148855.1 of Sphaeramia orbicularis. Lineage (NCBI taxonomy): Eukaryota > Metazoa > Chordata > Actinopteri > Kurtiformes > Apogonidae > Sphaeramia > Sphaeramia orbicularis. The sequence goes on from NC_043966.1 coordinate 44,281,376, forward strand.
CAAAATTCAATTAGACAAACATAATATAACAAACGGAAGAAATACAATACAATTAATTATAATAAACACAACCCAATGCACTAAAACAGAACCAAAAAGAAAACAACATAACAAAAGATTCAATGAAACCACTTCAATATTACACAAACACACTTAACACAACTGAATACAAATCAACTAAATGAAAAAGAAAGAAACGTCCGGAGAGGGGAATGGCGCATCCGCGTTGCTCTGTAGACGCCAGCCACGGGCTCTGGACAGGGCGAGAGGCAAACCTAGGCTGTCCACGGAGACCACGAATGGAAGATTAAAACAAAACCATAAAAGCCAAAACGGCAGCGCTTCAGAAGGGTGAGGGAAATGTGGCGGTCAAAGCTGGGGATAGGCGTCGGCTCCACAGCCTCGTTATGTGTAGAATGGACTTTTAACCGGCTCAACCACACTGCAGCATAAAAAAAAAACATAATTAACTCCGGGAGCCAGGCAACAAAGAACAGAACCGCATTGAAAGATGGACAACAGCGACCTACCAGTGCACATACACCCCAGTCGAGCACCAGCAGGGAAACGCGCTTCTAGCCACCGCTCCAGAAGTCGGCCGCACTACAATGAACGGTAAGGTGATAATTGCTCAAAGCTTCTAGAGCGCTTTTGCGCAACTAGCCAAAGGCAGAGTTAAAGCACCTTACCTGCTCAGATTCGCCAGTTGGCCACCAGCGTTATACTGGATTAAAGAAAATTGCCACACGGCCAATGCTGCTGCCGATGAGGAAGAGAGAGGGAGAAGGTTTGGGTGTACCCGAGTATATATACAGCACATAGCACCTCCCTTCAATCAGTGCTGATTTGGCACACGGGGGGAAGGAGGAGCAAATCCTCCTGCCACACTATGAAAAGAATAGGTTCAGGTAACTACAGTGGGAGAGATTCTGGGGTCCGGGAATGGGACAAGTATGTCAGTATATATTTAATAATATAAAATATACAGGGTGTCCCATAAGTCTCCATACATAGGAAAAATAAACGTTTCTTGACATAAACCATTTTTATTTATATAATATGCTCTATATGACTGCCATTTCGTCGGGAACACATTTCAATGCGTGTCCTCCACTGCTGAAGAACTATAAAGAAGAAATATAAAGAAATACATGTTAGAACCATGGAATGTATAATGTCTCCTATGTATAGAGACTTATGGGACACCCTGTATATTTATATATATATACCTGGCCATCTTCCTTTTTTTTTTTTTTTTTTTTTTCATCTCTCACTTTGTAACCTGTAACGTAATATCTGTCGGCGCTCAGTTCCTGTGGGTGGAACTTATGAGTGGTTTCCCAGGCTGCACTGCCTGGGAGTCAACGGCTGAAGGCAGTGTCGCTCTGGAGCCTGAGCTATGGCCACTATTGGTACAGCATACATTTGGTTCAGTATTGACTGTTTTTGTTTGTTTGATTGTTTTTTTTTAAGCAGTGAAGGGAAGGTCTCAAGGCGGACTCGATGTGAACCCGAAGTGGAGTACGCGCACAGTACGCCCGACTCTGTGGGAGCCTTTACTATGGATGGGAATCGAGAACCGGAACCGGTTCTTTTTGAGAACCGGACCCCTGTAGCCCTTGGAATCATTTGCCTGCCTGCTTAACAATTCTGCTTATCGATTCTGCCTCTGTTGTGCATGCGTGATGACGTCACGCATATGCTGCATTGTTTTGGAATGTAGCCAACATGGCGTTGAGACAGAAACGGTCTAAACAGACGACACCAGGTCCACTGGAACACTGACAAACCTTCCATTTCTTCTAAAGGGTGGAACCCCTCCAATCTGCTCAAACATTTGTCCACAGCATGTGATTCATTCACAGGAATGTCACGTATTTGATACGCTACTTAGCGACGCTTGTGAATGTAGCAGCAGAATGAACGCCGGACTCAGTTCCTGTTCCGGTGCAGGCAACAAATGTTGTACCCAAATGCAAGTTTCTGAAGGTAGGGGAAAGGAAATGAGGTGCACAACAACAGGACACAAGCCGAGTCGAACTGGTTTGACGTAGTGGACACATGCGGCAATAGAGGAGTTAGTAAAACATCTTTAGTTTCACTTTCACTGTTCCCCCACCCCCCACACCCCGGGCCCAGAGTTATCTGTTATTATTATTTGTACATACTGTATATGTTATATTTTCTGTGCAGAGATGGAAATATAAAAGATAGTTGATACAAACACACCCGCTTGTACTCTTTTATTCCCTCACCCAATGAGAATCAATAAGAGAATCGATAAGGAATCAGATCGATATGCAAAATCGATAATGGAATCGGAATCGTTAAATTCTTTACGCTTCCCATAGCCTTTACTGTCTAAATGTAGCTTCAGTCAAGTCACCATCGGATGACCGTTTGTGATCCAGGGTGGCTGAGAGAGGAGAAATACCAGCCCTGGCTGTACCAGACTTATCTGGGTAAGTATTAAGTTAGTTAGAAAATAAATGCATAACTTAGACAGAAACAGGCAGAGTCAGAGAGATAACAGACAGCTTGGCGGATAAAACAGCTAGCTAGCTAGCTGCTAAATAATAATAATAATAATAATAATTATAGTAATTTAGATAGATAGATAGATAGATAGATAGATAGATAGATAGATAGATAGATAGATAGGAACAGAACAGGGAGTTTTTGAATAAATAATTATACTGACTAAAAAGCACCTTATTAATTAAGTAAATAACAAAGTAATTATTGAATTGCTTTTTTTTTTTTTTTTTGCCTTGGATTTACATAGAACAAACTACATTCAGAATGATTACATCATGACTGTAGTATGTTTACAACCAAACCCTATTCACACTGTTCCTTATTTCTCTCTCTTTTGTGTTTTTTTTAAGTAACAAACACATTTAATACTAATTATCAGTGTATTAAATGAAATTTGTTCCCTAAATTTGGTGAAATCTAGACAGATATTTCCATTTCTACAGCAAAAACAACAAAACAACAAAATTACCAGTTGTTTTTTTTAGATACAATGACAAGTGGGACCCAATTGGACCGGGTCAGTTCCAGTCCCATCAACTGAACACATCATGTAATTTTAAGTCTTTCGATCCATTCCCTCTAAAACATGATTAATATTTGTTCCCTTTTATTCCCATCACATCAGGATCCACCTCTCGCAGGATACTCGCTGCTAAACGAACAGAAGCGGTGCCTCTGAATGTGAATGTGCTTCGCTGAAAAGCCAATTGAAGTTGTGTTGGTGTGAGGAGTTTATCCTGTAGATATGTGCAGCATTCACTCAGCATCAGGATCAATATGGGTCTGCAAAGTAAGAAAGGAGCTGCCACGATCACTCAAGTGGCACAGCAGCAGCAATATTTATTATTTATAGGCTAATTTTTAATTATCCAGACATGACACAGGGATCGGTCTTGATCTGATGGTAAATGACCCTGAACTTTTCTGCACTTCAGACAGGTCAGATGACTCACCCAGACTACAGGGAGGTCTGAGGTTTGTTAATGTGCTACACTGACCTTTTTGTCCCTAGAGAATAGTTTGTAATCTACTACCTAATGTCTCTCTTTTCAACAAATTTTGAGTTTTTCTTGGGTGATGTGTGATTTTACTTCAGAATTTATATTAGGACTTAGTCATATTTTTCTCAAACCCAATATAAAGTCAGTTCACCAGATTAATAAATAAAAAGTTCATGCAAACAAACAGGCCTGGGCAATAAAGCGATGATATAAAAAGACAATTTTTGGTCAAGATCAAGGTGAAGTTTATTTTTGTATAGCACATTTATAACAACGAAAAGTGCTGTAGAAAGACAGGTAAAAATACAAGATATGACAAAGCTACTAAAAATATGTAGATATACAAGATAAAATATACTAAAACTAATAAAACAGATACACAATGTATTTATTTATTTATTTTTATTGAACATTATTTAACCAGGAAATCCCTTAAGATTGAAATCTATTTTTCGATGGGGACATGGTCAACACAGCACACCAATATAAAGTTACAAAACTTGTTAAATAAAACATGTTAAAAACAGACAAAGGACAACAGACACATACAACAAAATCAAGCTTAGGAAAAGCAGTTCTAATAATAGGATATGTAAGATATAAAAACATAACCAGAAGATAAAATAAAAATCACACACTTGTATTAAAAGTCAATGCAAATTTGATATGTAATAAATATCATTGATTTTTGGCTTTAATTATATCCCCGAAATTCAATTTGGATAATGGTTTTACCCCGACCATTATCCTTCATGTGAATGCGATACCTAGGACAGATTTGGCTCAGAAGGTAGAGCGGGTTGTCCAATAACCGAAAGGTTGGCTGTTCGAATCCCGCTCTGTCCCAGTCAAGTGCCGTTGTGTCCTTGGGCAAGACACTAAACCCACTTTGTCTCCAGTGTCATTCACAGTGGTGTATGAATGAATGTTCGGTGGTGGTTGGAGGGGCTGTTTGGCAGCTGGGGATGCAAAATGTAGGTTACCACCACCAGAGTGTGAATATGAGAGCGAATGAATAGTGGATCAGTAATGTAAAGCGCTTTGGGTGCCTTGAAAAGCGCTATAGATATCTTATCCATTATTATTATTATTTCTTCTCCCTTGATAACCAACATAGGGGACCCCTAGTGGAAGAACCCTGTCGATTTCAGCTTCTCTATGAATACTATATGAACCAAATTTGAGCTTAATCAGGCTATTATTGCTTGATTTATGTCCCAAAAACAGATTTTCAACTAAAGCACCCCCATTTGGATGACTTATTATACTCGTCAGTCAACCAAATGGGGGCGCTTTAGTTGAAAAATCTGTGTTTTGGACATAAATCAAGCAATAATTGAGATAAAATTTGGTTCATATTGATCGTCTTACAAATGTCCATCCAGAGTTCATATGGGGTCATTTTCATTCACTAGGTGGAGTTTTGTGGGGAACAAAATTGGTTCTCTGACCATTATTCTGCCACTATCAGGTCAATGTAGCTCAAATTGAGTTCATATCAGTCGTCTATCAATTATCTTTCTTCACGACATCACCTTGAGTTTGTATGATGTCATATTTGACACCAGGTGGTGGGTTTTTTCCAAATGGTTGGAGGAGCAGAGGATTGGGGGGATTTCGTAGATATACCCTTACTGTCAGCCCTCCGACAGCATAAGCCTTGTTTGTTCACATTTTCAATAAAGTCGCATACAAAATATTAAATTTTCATCCTGTTGAGGAACAGTTTTTGTTGTTTTTGTCTTTATTTATTTATTTTTACATTCTTTTTTTTTTTTTTTTTTTTTACAGTTACATACTCTTACAGTTGGATGTGGATGTAAATGTGACTTCATAGGAAGGAATTAAAGTTGTAACTCTTATGTTAAAATATTTAATCGAAAGTAAAATGACCCCCCATTGCTTCACATGACCATAAAGTCTAAAATATTAATGTTGTTTTTTTCCAGTGCAGTGAATGAGGCTAACACAAAGGCAGCTGCATTGTTGGGCATTTGGAGGCTTTCATCTGTTTTCCACATGGGCCGGGCTGTTCTACACTAAATGAAACTGCAGTTTGCCATTTATAGTAAAGCAGGGAGTGATGAAAGTCTTATTTGCTGCTGTGAGGACTGTTAAAACATCAGCTGTGCTTTCGTTAGTGCCAGCATAAGACCAAATGTGAAGAATGTTTGTGAAACAGACTGTCATTGAATTTTGGCATATGTTATTTGAAATGACACAAGTGGTAAAAAGTCCATAAGGATTTTATTAATCTCATTTAGGAAGGCAACCAGGGACAGGGTTTTCAGAAGACCCCAGCAACATAGATACAGTCATTTCATTCTTTATTCTTATCCTGTGTTTTTATTTTTGTGTCCTTTTTTTTTTTTTCCACAAATCAATATTTGACCATTCTTACAGCTTTCATCTTATCCACTTGTGACAGTTGAACTCTACCTACCATCGACTGCATAAGTCGTTATTTTCCTCTGTGTTACCGTCACTTAAGCTGCATGAAACAATAACAACCTCCAAGCTGCAACTGCACAATGAAAATGTGGAGTTTGGAAGATAATGACAGCAATCAAGTTCCCCTGACAAAGGCTTCACAAGACAAAAGATGTAAACATTAGTGCACATTTAACACTAGGAAAGATTATTGTGATTGAGTTAAAAAAAAAAAAAAAAAAAAAAAAGGTTTTAGAGGAGTGATATTTTGCTTTTTTAAATGGAATTATGCATTTTAAAACATTTCCCTGTGGTCTACATAAGCTGTAAATGCTCTGCTTGGATTTGAATTCTTCATTTATTCCACTCCACAGGTCCATCTTCAACCCTATTTCTGAGTAATGACACCTGAAAGGTGGTTTTGAGCGCTGGCCCTTACAACCTTTAAATGCAAGTGAGCTACTTCATGCCGTGCCCCCTCCTGGTTGTTGGCCGTGCTTCTTTGTCCCGTTCAACCAACAACTGAACATTTTAGGCAAATGTCTCAGAGTTTGGACATATTTTCAGTTTTTACTACAACCGCTGCTGCTGAAAAACAGTTATGTCGTACTCTGAGAAATGTTTGTCAGAAGTCTTGACCTTATATGTGCAAATGTTGTGATGTAACTAGTTATACAGGGTGGGGAAGCAAAATTTACAATGAACATTTAGTTGTTTTTTCTCAGCAGGCACTACATCAATTGTTTTGAAACCAAACATATATTGATGTCATAATCATACCTAACACTATTATCCATACCTTTTCAGAAACTTTTGCCCATATGAGTAATCACAAAAGCAAACGTCAAAGAGCGTGTGATTTGCTGAATGCACTCGTCACACCAAAGGAGATTTCAAAACTAGTTGGAGTGTCCATAAAGACTGTTTATAATGGAAAGAAGAGAATGACTATGAGCAAAACTATTACGAGAAAGTCTGGAAGATACTATTAAAGAAGAATGGGAGAAGTTGTCACCCGAATATTTGAGGAACACTTGCGCAAGTTTCAGGAAGCGTGTGAAGGCAGTTATTGAGAAAGAAGGAGGACACATAGAATAAAAACATTTTCTATTATGTACATTTTCTTGTGGCAAATAAATTCTCATGACTTTCAATAAACTAATTGGTCATACACTGTCTTTCAATCCCTGCCTCAAAATATTGTAAATTTTGCTTCCCCACCCTGTAGACGTAACAAATTAAGCAGGAATTGAAACAGGTTGTAGAAATCCACTCGATTTTTGCCGAAATGAATATAAAGATAGCTTTGCAGCACCTGGAGGGTTCATATTCAAACTTTATGAACTATTAGGGTCCAAATACACAAATAAATGAACCAAAGACTAATAAAAGTGGGTTTAGCAAAATATGACCCCTTTAACACAGTCACTCAAATACAGTAAAACTAATGTACAGTATAACATATACAACTAGAAAAGCACTCTGAGAGCGCAGACCTCCACCCCCCCACACACACACCAAAATGTAATCATTTGTTCCTTGTGCCAGAATCAACATTTCCTGAAAATTTAATCAAAATCCATCCATAACTTTTTGAGTTATCTTGCTAACAGAGAGAAGAACAAACAAAAAATCCCCCCCCTCCTCTCCCCGCACCCTAATTCTGACTAATGACACCAGAAAGGTCACATTGAGCGCTGGCCCTTTAAATGCACATGGCTCATCAGTCCTCATGCCTAAAGATAACCAGTCTAATCAGTGAAGGTACCAAGTACTAGTCAACTGGTCATGGCTAGGGATGGGAATCATTAAGAATTTAACGATTTCAATTCCATTATCGATATTGCTTATCGATCCGATTCCTTATCGATTCTCTTATCAATTCTCATTTGGTGAGGGAATAAAAGAGTACAAATGGGTGTGTTTGTTGCAACTGTCTTTTATATTTCCATCTCTGCACAGAAAATATAACATATACAGTATGTACAAATAATAAGAACAGATAACACTGGTAACACTGCTTTACTAATTCCTCTATTGCCACATTTCTACTACGCGGAACCAGTTCGACTCGGCTCAGCTTGTCTCCCGTTGTTTTGCACCTCATTTTCTTTCCCTTCTTACCTTCGGAAACTTGTATTTGAGGAGTTATAATGTTTGTTGCCTGCACCGGAACCTACCCGGCGTTCACTCTGCTGCTACATTCACAAGCGCCGCTGAGTAGCATATCAAATACGTGACATTCCTGTAAATGACTCACATGCTGTGGACAAATGTTTGAGGATACTGGAGGGATTCCACCCTTTTGAAGACATGGAAGCTTTGACAGTGTTCAAAGTAAGTGGACCTGGTGTCGTCTTTTTAGATCGTTTCTGCCTCAACGCCATGTTGGCTACGTTCTGACCAAAACAATGTAGCGTACGTGTGACGTCATTGTGCATGCACAACGAAGGCGGAATCCGAAGCAGAATTGTTAAGCAGGCAGGCAAGCAATTCCAAGGAATCGAGCTACTGGGAACCGGTTCTCAAAAAGAACCGGTTCTCGATTCCCATCCCTAGTCATGGCTTCACCATCCTAGAGGAAAACATGGACAATTTGGCTCAGATACTACTGAATGGTGCACATTAGGGGGATTTAGAAGTGGGTATACGCAATGCTGACGGAAGAATAAGTAGGTATACTCCATATACCACCGTATACCCTGGACTACACCACTGGTGATTACCCATCATGCTTAGTGCCTACAGTACACGCCTGTGGGGTCAGGGTTATGATCTGGGGTTGGTTCAGATGGTCTGGTCTAGGTTCTATAGCGTTATGTGTCCAATCAATCTATGGTGTTGTTTATGTGTGAGTGTAAATAATGGGTTTAACCGTTTCATGCATGAATTATGAGAACCTTAATCAATTTTTTTTTTCCTGAGTGTTTTTATTCCTCTTTAGGTGTGGAAAAAAAACAATGCGATTGAAAATTTTCTTCTGAAAAATAAATTAAAAAATAAAATAAAATAAAAAATAATTATTAAAAAAAAAAAAACCCATAAAAAAATAAAATAAAATTATTATGAACCTATTTTTCATGAAGTTGCAAAAATATCCATTCAGCTGAACACCACACATTTAATTTTTGATCCACAGAAACATGTATGTACTGATAAATTGTGTGAAAACTATGGAGAGGGCTTGTGATTCTGGGGGTTTATGCTCAGGAGAGATCTACATAATTTACCAATTCATGTCAGAAAAGATATGTAGTGTTTTAAAACTTTAATAAAGATATGTGTAAAAAAACAACAACAAAAAAAAAAACAAAACAAAAAAGAATAACAAAATCCATGAAAATACATGAGAACTGCAGTAGAGTAGCTGTCCACTGTAGTGACCACTATGCATGAAAGGGTTAAAAAAAAAAAAAAAAAAAAAAAAACCTTCAACAGATATTCTCCTTTTATTGTATCACACAAACATTAAATTACACATCACTCTTTCTATTACTGGATTTGCTCTTTTTCCAAAGAAAAACAAAACAATGAAAACCTTGAAACTCATACTGATATAATGAATGGTACAAACTTTAATGGGATATACTTTAATAATTTATACATAAATACCCTGAGGTTTTTGGGAAAGACGTGTTTTTGCAGTCAAGTGTTTAAGACGGTCTCATCAGGTAAAGATAAGAACAACTATCTTTTAATAAAAACATGGTTAAAAATGTTCCATAGAAATGGTTTATTGCTGTTATAGGGTAGAGTTTGATTTGTCTTTGCCCGGTAGTCGTACAACAGCTCCCTTTATTAAATATTGAAGTTATCTAAATCATTATAAAGTTTGACTTAAAAAAAAAAAACAAAAAAAAAACTTGTTGTTGTACAAAGTTCATCTTGTGTTAAAAGTTTTCATTGGATAGGTTCTATGCAGTCATACTACACAAACCATCCTCCAGCAGCTTAACACATAAAATCCTAGTGCTGCTTGTGTGGCAATTCCCAAATAGTTACCTCCACCAAGGAGGTTATGTTTTTGCTGGCGTTGGTTTGTCTGCCTGTTTGTCTGTGTGCAAGATAACTCAAAAGGTTATGGACGGATTTGGATGAAAATTCAAGGAAATGTTGATACTGGCACAAGGAACAAATGATTAAATTTTGGTGGTGATCGGGGGGGGCACAGGGGGGCCCACTGATCTGCCTTGGCGGAGGTCTGTGCTCTCCGAGTGCTTCTAGTTTATTCATGCTTCATATAGATGTTCATTCAAGCTCAAATTACCCCATAAAGACCCAATGGTACTTTTATGTCAGTTCCACAATGAATTTTTCTTTCTATTTAACCTTTCTTAAGTGACTTATCACCATTTATTGTAATATTATCATCTTTATTTGAAGTTTTTTCAGCATAAACCATGTATTTTCCTATATTTAATTCAGCTGATCATGTATACATTCATTAAAGCTCAGAGTAAATTCAAGTTATTAGATTAAAACAGAAAATTTCATTTTAAAAAAAAAACAAAAAAACATTTTTTTCAGCAAAAATATCATTTACTAAACATAAAAACAAGTGTGTCCATCCACTGTCATTGATCCAACTTCATGGGTTTTAATGGTGAATCCGTGTTGTAGAAGATTTCCACGGTAACAATGGAGCTTCTGAACGTCCAAATGGGTCATATCTGATGACCATGAAAAGATGAATAACTATTTTCCACTAATTACTTACATGTATTAATAGGATTTGTGGATCAACAGGTATTAAACATTTTAGATGAGTAGACAGTTTAGGTCGTCTCTATGGTTCTTTGGGTCTTTATGGGTTAAAGTTGAGGGTTATTATATTAGAAACAGAGAAAACTCAAAAAAATTTACTTTTTCAGCAAAAATATCATTAACTAAAGATAAAAATAAGTTTCGCCATCCACTGTCATTGATCCAACTCCATGGGTTTTCCTGGTGAATCAATGTTGTAGAAGATGACGGTGTTTCCATGGTAACAACGGAGCCTCTGAATGTCCAAATGGGTCATATCTGATGTCCATGAAAAGATGAATAACTGTATTTTACACCAGTTATTTACATGGATTGATATGCTTAGTGGATCGACAGATATTAAACATTTTATATCAGTCGACAGTTTAGGTCGTCTCTATGGTTCTTTGGGTCTTTATGGGTTAAAGTTGAGGGTTATTATATTAGAAACAGAGAAAACTCAAGAAAATTGATCTTTTCAGAAAAAAAATATCATTAACTGAACATAAAAATAAGTGTCTCCATCCAATGTCATTGATCCAACTCCATGGGTTTTATTGGTGAATCAATGTTGTAGAAGATGACGGTGTTTCCATGGTAACAACGGAGCCTCTGAACGTTCAGATGGGTCATATCTGATGTCCAATGAAAAGATGAATAACTCTATTTTACGCCAATTATTCACATGTATTGATAGGTTTAGTGGATGAACTGATATTAAACATGGGTGAAAACTAGATTGTTTTGGTCTTCAGCAGCTGTTTGGGTTTTCATCAGTTAAATGTGCAGTGATGTGAATATTTTGGTCTTAGATGACAAATCTAAGTTGTTACATAAATTGCGAAGATGTGTAATCTGTAAAGGCACAGGGTTTTATTCTTCTTCTTCGTTTCAGTTCTCCATAATCTGGCTCCATAAGGTCCTTCTTTACTCACTATCTCTCAGTGTCTTCCCTTTTCCCTCTCGGAGGGCTTGTATAGCTTTGACTCCAATTTCATACACTCTGTTTCCTCCTTTTTATTACCGTTGCTTTCATTCCCTCACTCTCACATTCCCTTCTCTTCCCTCACTCCTCCTCCTCCTCCTCTCCCCTTCATCACACAACTTGGCTTGGTGGTAATAAACCGGAATGCCGACAACAAATCATCTGCTCCGTTCCAAAGGTTCCCTGCATCATGCACACTGACCTTACACTCAGGAGCAAATAGTAGAAAATGAGAAACCTAGTGGCTGGAAATTGCTCTGTCTTGTAACCGAGGTAGCATGATAGCACAGCTGTAGGAATCTTACAAATAATTCCCAAACTTTATAATTATATTTTGCTTTTAAAGTGAGTGATTTATTTATTGCACTAGATCTTTCATTCCAACAAGGGCGCAGTGATCATAAGATCAGACCATCTTTTCAAGAAGAATCACGAGCCATGATCCGATTAACAGTTTTATCATCGTGACTTACAATGAAGTGTCATTTTCTTTGGTTTCTGGAGGTTTAAGATATGAGTGGTGGCTTTTTATTGTTATCTGACTGGAAATTCATTCATTTTTACATGATTTTGGATAATATTACTATATGCCACCTCATTTTCCTGAGGTCTCTTCCCGAGGGATCAGTAAAATTCTGTCTAATCTAATCTGATCTAATCTAATCTAATCTAGTCTAGTCTAGTCTAATCTAATCTAATCTAATCTAATCTAGAGCTGAAACAATTAATCGATTAGGTGTGTGAAGCGAATGCAAAAATTCACAATTTGATTAATCGACTCGAATTGATTGAAGGGAAATATTCTATTGCAGTTTTCCTGAATTGAAGCTTCTTTGTGCGTCACAGTAAGTGTTCTTGTGAAACACAACAGTGGAACCAATGTTTAACAGCAGAGAAATGAGGGAAACAAAGCTTTCATTCAGGAGAATTGTGGTTGAATGATTTTTTTTGGATCACTTAGAGTCAATTAATCATTTCAGCTCTAATCTAATCTAATCTAATCTAATCTAGTCTAATGTAATATAATCTAATCTAGTCTAATCTAATCTAGAGCTGAAATGATTAATCGATTAGGTGCATGAAGCAAATGCAAAAATTCACGATTCCATTAACTGACTTGAAGTGATTGAAGGGAAATATTCGATCACACTTTTCCTGAATTGAAGCTTCTTTATGCGTCACAATAAGTGTCCTTGTGAAACACAACAGTGGAACCAATGTTTAACAGCAGAGAAATGAAGGAAACAAAGCTTTGATTCAGGAGAATTGTGGTTGAATGATTTATTTATTTATTTATTTTTATCACTTAGAGTCGATTAATCGTTTCAGATGTAATCTAATCTAAAATAATCTAATCTAATCTAAATGATGTCTGTATTAGAGCCCGACCGATATGGGATTTTTGGGGCCGATGGCGATACCGATACTGGGGGCTAAAAAAAGCCAATATCCGATATATCGGCCAATATCCGATATCGGCCGATAACCGATATATTGGCCGATATATGAAATAAGAACACTGATCTACGCAGGACAAACTAATCTTATATTAGATAATTGTGGACAGGTGGATAAACAGTTGCAAAAATCTTTGTTTATCTCACAAATATAATTTACACAACTTTCAAATGCAAACTATGAAATCACAAAAATAATTAGAGAAAAAAATATGACTGAGCACACAATTATGTTTTCACTCACAAATTTTGATGTGTCTGCCTCACGGCACTACAACTTCTTATGTGGACTAAGGACTAAACTGAGCATGTGCAGAGTGAATTAGGTGAGTCCTAAGTTGTTCCTGATTGGAGCAACTGCAAGAGTTACAGCTGACCCGTGTTACAACTGTCCCCAGTCTCCCCTACACTATTAACACCCAGGCCTGTCTGCAGAATGAAACTGTGAGGTAGACAGGAAGTGCACGGACATGGGTGTGTGTGGGGGAGTGAATACTTCCTAAAACGAGGGGGGCGGGGCGTGATTTTAGGAGCGGGGGGCGGGGATTAGTGGTCCATGTGATTGTGTGTGGGGGGGGGGTGTTTCCATTAATTACCTAAAGTAGGGGTGTCCAACTCATTTTTGTTACAGTGTGATCTCAAGTGAGCCACACCAGTAAAATAATACAGTAAAAACATAAAAATAATAATCCTTTTAATTTTATTCCTTTCTTTGTTTTAGTGTGGAAAAAAGTTAAATTAGATTATTAAAATGTGACTAACCAAAAGAACCATGTACTTTCAGAAATTTAGAAAAAATAAGCACATTTTAAACAATGTTATGTCTCTGCTTATTAACACAACTTAAAATTGTACTTATTTTTCTTAAGACATTTCAGGCTGTTCATTTTATGCAGATTATTTGCATTTTATTGTGAAAGGATAGTTTGTAAATATAAACATTTTTCTTTTGTAATTTTCCTTTTTTTTTTTTACATTAAACCTAGAAGAAAATTTGGACTTTTCATCATTGGCGGGTTATTATTCTGATGTTTAATATCTTCAGTGGAATTTTTATAATTGGCAAATTCATCCCACGGGCTGGATTGGACCCTTTGGTGGGCTGGTTTTGGCCCACGGGCTGTATGTTTGACACCCCTGAGCTAAGTATGGAGGCCTAATTTATCCTGCTGTTTTATAGTTTTGAGTTTTATAATGGACCAAAAAAGTGTTTACACTGTAACATAACTCAGACTCATAATAGTAATTCTTGGACTAAAACTGAAGTATTGCAATAAATGGACTGAAATAAACTAAATGTTAATGCTTCAAGTTTACAGATTAGTAGAATGTTGTCTGTTCTCTAATAAACAGGTCATTTAAACCCAGCTGGTCCTCCATCCTGTTGACTATGGTTCTTGGTTGGAAAGGTGGGACTTGTTAGAAATATTAAACTTCATCTTACACCAGGTTTTCTCTATCATTACAAGGTTTAGGCACCGCACACAAACACATTTGAACATTAGATAAAACAAGTTCATCCTTTTAAGAGTTCCATTATAACAGGCTATAAAAACTACCACATCTACTACCCATGGTTCCCCACGGGTCACATACTCATCTAATATATTAAGTGGATGATAATAATACATTTTAAGCTAGGCCTCATTTAAAGTAATCCAGCTTTTATTCATTTAGTGAAACTCTAATGACTTTATGGCCTTGTGGAGTTTTTTTTTTTTTTTTTTTTTTTTTTTAATTAGCCCAGTGTTCTATCAAATCACATGAGCCTGTAATGAGTGTATATGACTGAGGCCTGTACACGAACAGAAGAGACATTCAAATTTTTACCTCCGCCAAGTGTAACGGTGGAGGTAAAAAGAGATTTAGAGAATTAGGAGTTATGTTTTCATCGGGGTTTGTTTGTCTGTATGTCTGTCTGTTTGTCTGTTAGCAAGATAACTCCAAAAGTTAGGACAGATTTTCAGGAAATTTTACGGATATGTTGACACTCACTTAAGGAACAAATGATTAAATTTTGGTGGTGATCGGGGGGGGGGGGGGGGGGGGGGCTGATCTGCCTTAGCAGAGGTTTGCGGTCTCTGAGTGCTTTTCTAGTTACTGAATGAAACAAAACTGAGAAAAAAGAGAAAAAAAATGGTGGAAATGTTCAATAAAGTCAAAGTCATTGAGAAAATTAATAAAAATGAACAATAAAGTAATGAAATTATGAAAATTTGTACAAACAGAGCAACAAAATGAACAAAATTGAGGAAAAAAAAAAAAAAAAAAAAAGAAAAGACTCCACCGAGGCAGATCACCCCCCCTAATCACCACTAAAATTTAATAATTTGTTCCTTGTGTCAGTATCAACATTTCCTGAAAACTTCATCCAAATCCGTCCATAACTTCTTTAGTTATCTTGCTGAGAGTCAAACAAACAAACCCAGATGGAAACATAACCTCCGCCGTTCCTTGACGGAGGTAATAATAGAATAATTTAACATTTGACTTTTTTTCAACAAGTGTAGTTTTAATTATCTGTTGCTGCAAATAAAGGAATTATAATTAATATATAATTGTTCTGAGCAATAACCATCTCCATGAATACATATTACAGTGATCCCTTATTTTTCACAGTTAATGGGGACCGGCGCCCCCCGCGAAAATCGAAAATCCGCAAACTGGAGCCGGAGCCCCCCGAGCCTATCCTAGACCTAGGTACATGTACGTATGTATCTATAAATAGTATATAAGTACTGCAAATGTAATAATTATGAAATAAATGAGATATATATAAAAGAAAACAATGATTAGTACATGTATACATGCATATATATAGATCGGATACATGTACATGTACGTACTGTAAAACATCTGAAAGAAAAGAATGTAGAAAGTAAACAAAACACACACACGTGCATACGTACTAACAGCTGATACGTACTCTCTCCTCTCTTCATTTGTGACGCTTATCCATCATATACGTACACACGAACACACGCACATCTACTCCCAGCTCTCTTTTCCTCTCATACGCACAAGAATCGAATCAGTTCTCTCTCTCTCTCTCTCTCTCTCGCTCGGGGTAAGCGGTTGCTGGGCCGTCTGCATTTCTCGTGTTGCTTACAGGAGGCTGTGAGTCATCGTTTGACGTTTTGTTGGCAGCTGCGGCCTCTCGTTTGCTGTGGGGTGGATTTTTGCGGAATTTCCGCGATTTTTTCTTGATTTTTTATTTTTTGATGAATATTTCTGAAAAATCCGCGAATAACTAAAACCGTGGAACTTAAAGTGCAAATTGGCAAGGGATCACTGTACAAATTAATTGGCTTTGAATTTTAACGACATTTGTGTCTGGCTGGCGGCCTGTGTTCCCCCTATTGATTGTCCTCTCCCTGTAGGTGTGCTAATTAGTGCACCTGCTCCACATTTACCTGTTCCCTGTTTGGTGTTTAAGGCTAGTCACACCACCACCCTGGCACCGGTAGATTCGCAGTCATCGTCAGCGTGGTCACTGTATTGCAGGGCGTAAAATTAACACCCGCCAAGCGCCAATGGCGGGTGAAAAAATAGTTTGGCGTGTACAACAAAAACACTCACCCGAGTTTTTTTTCATACATTGGACCATTTCTGCCAGATCATTCTAAGCAGGTTGCTGATACAGACTCTCACATGTCTGACTCAGGCTGAGGATGTGGTCATTACCTGAGCCAGAGCTGGGTCGGCCACCCGACCCGGTGTGGATCCAAGTTAATATTCCTAGAATGACCAGCTTCCGCGGCCCGCCTTGGAGAGCCTCCACTGACCATGCGGGGACAGTTCCTGCACAATGCATGTTTGACTTTGAGGTCGGGAGGACCTCCAGCGGGGGTGTTTTCCACACGCTTCCTCTGCGAACTTCCTGTGCCAGAAACAGTGCAAGCGAGACAGAGACCCGGGGCCTTATGTATAAAGCGTGCGTACACACAAAAACCTGGCGTATGCCCTTTTCCACGTTCACATTCAGATGTATAAAGAGTGAAATGACCGTGGAAATATGCAGTCCTCCACGCCAAGTCCACAGCTGGTGTACGCATGTTTCTAGTGCTTTGGAACCTTTGGCGACACTTAGAGGTGACACTGGGAAACTGTTAATGATGTGAAAAAGGTCATTCCTCCGATTGATGTGCACATCGGAGATACAGGGGTTGGACAAAATAATGGAAACACCTTCACCTCAAGATGATAATGCCCCAATCCATACAGCTAGAATTGTTAAAGAATGGCATGAGGAACATTCTAATGAAGTTGAGCATCTCGTATGGCCGGCACAGTCCCCAGACCTCAACATTATTGAGCATTTATGGTCAGTTTTAGAGATTCAAGTAAGACGTCGATTTCCACCGCCATCGTCTCTAAAAGAGTTGGAGGGTATTCTAACTGAAGAATGGCTTAAAATTCCTTTGGAAACAATTCACAAGTTGTATGAATCAATACCTCGGAGAATTGAGGCTGTAATTGCCGCAAAAGGCGGACCTACACCATATTAAATTATATTTTGTTGATTTTTTTAAGGTGTTTCCATTATTTTGTCCAACCCCTGTACACAGAAGAACAATGAACACACCGGCTCGTCATCCTACTGTCAGAGCAGCACATCCACCACCAGAACCAGAACCAACCAGAACCTAGACCAACCCTAGACCCATCAATGCCAATCCTGCCCGGGAGGACATTAAGCAACAAACATAAAAAGAGACAAGGACACAAAATTCACTGGTTGATAAATACACTGAATGTACTGTTCATGTCTGTGAGAACATTTATTAGTTGGTCCAGTCGCTCATTGACGCTGCCCATTGTTTTCTCTCTGTCCTCTTGTGACTCGGGTCAACACGGGCCCATGCCGGTCGGACGGACATCAGCAGCTGGCTGTTGGACCCGAGGACCGGCTAACGCTGGGGAGTCAACAGGAAGCCTCTGTGACAGGAGGATGATACTGCGTCTGACCGTCTTCTGTCTCATTGTTGGAAAATAATAATTTGAGTGATTAAACATGAGTCAAAGTCTTTGATTTCCTCTTTGATTTCCTGACATGATTACGCATAAACCTTTATCTTGTTTGGCTGTGATCAGACTATTGTATGACCCGTAGAATGAACTAATGTGTGAGTTACACAAATACTAAATATATATTTACTTTGGGGGTGATCCGAGTCAGCCCTGTGAGACCAGTGTCACTCAAAATAGCGGCGACTTTTTCCTCAAACAGTCTCAGTTCGTCTCTTTTCTCCTTCTACCTGTTTTGGCCTCCGCTTCGCGTCCACCTTGACGTCATCATCTGATCATGCATAGATGGGAATCCCACCTGCAGGCCCCGTTTATACTAATTTGCATATTTAAATGTGGGCGTGGAGAGGAAGGAGTCAGGTACTCCAACATATGCGCTCAATTCCACGCTGATTGGGATGTATAAAGGCGGCCATACACTGTGCGATTATTTCGATCGTTGCACGCAGCTCCATCTCAAACTGTGCGAATCAGTCGTACAGTCAGGCTCACAATTCCTGCTCTCACACTGTACGGACCGACGCTCGTATGCGACCTGACTGCTCACACTGTAGGACCATACACCACAGGACGCACGACACGTTTGAGTGTTGTATCCGGAAATACAACGTTAAAATACCAAGGAATCCGTAAAAGTGCATAGACGATTGTGTATTGGCGTGAGCCACGAAATGGTAGTGCTAAACAAAAACCAACGAGCTGCTTTGGTAATATGTGCCATTATCTGTGAGGAATCAAAAAAGAAGAAAAGACAACGATGTGTTCGGTGCAGGCATTGGTTGGCCAGACGTGGACAGTATGGGCTGTCAATCCTACAGCAAAGAGAAGAAGAGGTAAGCTGCAACAGCTAAACTGCACTAGGACAATAGCCAGCTACTGTTAGCTTTTGTACGCTACTGTACGTGTCTGTGTTCGCGCATGCACAGTGTGAGAATTTGAGGCACATCAGTTCGTGTCACTGCTTTGACAATACGATACACTCACGAGGAGCGAGCAGGATTTCAAACAGCTCCGTTTTCCTTGCGAACACACGATTGCTGGTCGTGAGGTGGTCGTGAGGTGCTAATCGCTTCTCTTTACCCCATGTACACTGCACGAAGCACGACACACGATTAGAGTCACATCGGGCCCGATCCCAGAAATAGTCGCACGAGTGAGAAATCGTCTCTAAACTCGCACAGTGTAAGGCCGCCTTAAAGGAAATGTACTTGGATTCGAGTGTATGCTCACTTTTATTGATCTGGATTTTTTTGTGCATACGGACTTTTCTGGATTTCAGCGTACGCCAGGTTTCAGTATGAAATCCATGCAAGTCTTTATACATGAGGCCCCTGGTCTGTGAAGTTAATTTCATTTAGACTCAATCCCAGTTAATTATTTTTTTATTCTTTTCCCTTTTCCTGTGGGTTAAACAGAATGTTCCTGTTAAAGCTGTCAGACAGACATTTGACTCACTCAGTCAATGTCAGACGTTGCACTTTTGAGTATTTTTTATGAAATGATGATGTAGCAGTCACCTTGAAATGAAATATAACCTCATAAAATAGCAATTATCTAATTGTAACTGTATTCTTTAAGTGATACTTAAAATGGATTTTCATAATAAAAGCATATGGTCAAATAAGGCACGATTTTTTAATTTGGCCGGTGAAAAATATTTATGGCCGGGAAATTTTTAGAGGTCACCAGCCAATGATAGATGAGATAAAAAGTTAATTTTACACTGTGCCATTTTTTTTTTTTTAGTGTTCAGGACTTTTCATGTATTCTGGACCTTAAATGCAATTAGTACTCGTATTTTTTTGACTGTCATGCACTTTGGTTTCTCAAGCATCTCTGGACCTTCCACGGTCCCACTGTCTGAGTTTTTACTTTCATGTACTATTGTGACTATCTTGAAATAAAGTCTTTTTGTTACTCCGTGCACCCAACCTCGGATCTTTGGGGGAGGGAAAGGGTAAAAGCCAGACCAAGAATACAGACCACCACAATTTCAGCCCAATCCACTAATTTTTTTTTTTTTTTTAATGCATAATTTACTGTATTTTATGTATGTTATTTATTTTTTTTTTCAAGAAAATCCAGGATCTAAATTGTGAATCAGCATGGCATAACCCTGGGGTCAAAATGATACTGTTGGTTTCATTCATACATAAATCTTATCTTATTTGAATTGAGTGAAAACTAAATGACACAGAATTAAAGATATGAATTACTGTGGATTGTATTTGTGATGAAAAAGTAGATTTTCATTACACATAATCAGTTACAACACAATCAACTGTAACTTCCTAAATGTAAAAAAACCAAAAATGAACAGTTCATTATTTCATATCACATTAATTATATAACTAAGACATATTTTGTGTTCAAATATGTTACAATTTTGCTGTGAAAATGTCATGTAAGAGCACACAGTTCTACTATTGTAACTAATATATTTTGATGTGCGATTAAACAAAGCCATTGCATTTTCTAGAACCTAAATATTAGATTTTTTTTTTTTTTTTCCCTTCCTCTCTTTGTCCAATTAACCACTAGAAGAACTTAAAAAATATTTTTCAAACTTGATATTTATTCTGTTAAAATAACAGCTCTGGAGAAAAAAAATCAATAATTAATTTTAGAGTCAGTAAAAGTCAGCAATTAATTTTAGACTTTTCTATTCCCATGTAATGTCTTGTTTTGCTTTAGTTCTCGAGGCTAGTTCTCCCTGGTATAAGATGTAATGTCTCAAATGTCTCAAGGCTAGAGCAAAGTTTGCCCTTAACTGAAACTCCAAATTTCTACAAATAACACTTTTATTTTATTGTGAAATAGTATGCTTTAAATTTTTGAGGTGTGGCGTTGGTTAGTTTTGAAGCATCTGTACCAAACCTTAAGTGGTTTAAAGAGAAAAAAAACAAAACAAAAACAGTTATTATCTCACAGTACCATGGTCTGATTTTCAAAAACATAAAAACAAATCAGTAATAAATACTCTGGACCAGGATGTTTTATTTTATTTTACTTATTTATTTCGAACATGCAAAGAAAAAAAAAAAAAAAAAAAACACAACAAAACAGAGTCTGTCTTCAAGTACGTGCAAGTCTGAATTTTGCATGTACTTGAGGATAGATTCTGTTCATTTAAATGTTATTTTGTTTTGTCTTAATCTGTTGTGGTCAAATCTGTCCTGAATTTATCATCAGTTTTCATTTTCATTTCATTTTGGAAATCACAAAAAAAATCATCAAATTTCAGTCTTAAAAGCTTTAATTACCACCGCCAAGGAGGTTATATTTTTGCCAGGGTTTGTTTGTTTGTCTGTCCGTTAGTGTGCAACATAACTCAAAAAGTTATGGACAGATTTGGATGAAATTTTCAGGGTTTGTTGGAAATGGGATAAGGAAGAAATGATTAACTTTTGGGGGTGATCCGGAAGAAATCCTGGATTCTGGATCACTTTGAAATTTTCGTTAACATTGTGGTAAATGGGGCCAAAATTTTCGTTTCCCAATATCTCGCTTAATTATTGACCAAAACTCATGAAATTTAACTCAGGAATTGACAATGGGGTCCTCTATCACATTTCAAAGGCTGATCCGGATCTGATCCAGAAGGCGGATTTTATCTCAATTTATATAAAAAATGGGGGTGCCCTTACTTTTTGGCCTACTGTGCCTTTAATATTAAAGGTAGAAATTTCTGACAAGCGCCATCGTGTAGCTCAGTCAGTTCCGCATCGGGAGTATGCCACCGGATTTCATGTAGCTTTAATACTTAAGGAGCTAGATCCAGAAGAAAACCGCCATTACGAGAAATGTGATTTTCGTGAATAACTACTGAACTAATAAGGATATAATTATGAATCCAGTTGCTAATGGTATGTTTTCATGGTCAAGGAATCTTAAAATATAGGTAAAATAAATATGGGACTAATATTATGGTGGAAATCACAATATGGGGGAATTGTGCAAATCTCATGCAATTTGACTCAGGGATTTACAATGGGGTGTTCTATCAAATGGCAAAGACTGATCTTTCAAAAAGTTATGGACAGATTTGGATGAAAATTTCAGGAAATATTGATACTGGCACAAGGAACAAATTATTAAATTTTGGTGGTGATGGGGGGGGGGGGGGGGGGGGGGGGGGGCATTGATCTGCCTTGGCGGAGGTCTGCGCTCTCAGAGTGCTTTTCTAGTTTATGATGTTTTTATTCATGTCATATCAGGTTAGATATGACACTAATTAAATAAATCCTGGGACACATTTGACTCTTACGTGGGAGGCAGTTAAAGCATGTGGTTCCTCTCAGTCTCTGGTAAAAGTCTGCCAGTCCGGCTTTCAGCCCAACAGTTTGAACACACTCTGATGCTGGGTGAGTAGACTGAATCAGTGCCAGTTCCTCCATCCTGATTTGGTCAATTTAGAAGTTATAACCATGGATTATATCATCAGACAGAATTAGAGTGTAACCCCAGCCAGTTCAGTCTGTTCACAGGGAAAAAAAAGCGCTGGTGGCAAAGATGTTTGGCAAGAGATAGCTCCACGAGATGGATGTTGGAGGGAAGGGGTTCCGACCAAGGCTGAATTTGGCAGTTTGGAGCTAATTTGATTGTTCTTTTGGACCACCACTTCACTTTGATCAGTGTTTTTTTCCTTGGCTTGCTAATCGACTGGATGCCCTCAGGAGAAGAGCAAAGGTTTAAGAAGCAGACAGCAGACAAGGTTCCTGGTCCCTGAACCGCTGAAACCCCTGAACCCGCCAACCGCCTGAGGGGGTCCCTTCACACCCACTGGTGGTTCTCCAGCTGGAATGGAAGACTAAGCTTTTGTCTTTATGCCAGTGCACTAACATTGCACATTTGCCTCAAAACAATGTACAGGGTGTTTATAAAGTCTATTTACAATTTTACAAAATTATTAGAAAAGCAACTGATGACAATGTTAATCTGACGTTAATCAGATTTGTTCTATGTACTCCATTTATTCTTTTTCTTTGTTTATTCTTTATTGAGGATCCCTATTAGCTGACGCACAAACGCCAGGCTAGTGTTCCTGGGGTCCTCTAAAATAAATAAACAAATAAAAAAAAGGTTCATGATGAAAAATCACAATACGCAGATCCAGTTACAGTAAAAAGAAATGTCCTCAGTGTTTTTCTTGAATGTTCTTCTGGGTT
Organism: Sphaeramia orbicularis; assembly: GCF_902148855.1. NCBI lineage: Eukaryota > Metazoa > Chordata > Actinopteri > Kurtiformes > Apogonidae > Sphaeramia > Sphaeramia orbicularis. The sequence continues at coordinate 44,304,726 of NC_043966.1, forward strand.
CAGCTGGACTGGTTTAGCTCTTTTGAAAATGTTTCATCCCTCATCCAAGAGACTTTTTCGGAGACTTGGGCCTGTTTGATGGCCATGTCTGGCCCATGTACCAGAAACACAAAAAGAATCACACGGAACTGAAGAAGTTTCTTTCAATGAGGGACGAAACATTTTCAAAAGAGCTAAACCAACCAAGGCATTAAGTGTTTCAGAGACCTGTATAAAGATGGTATCTTTTCTACATTTTCTGATCTGATGTTAGATTTCAATTTACCAGCTAACCATTTGTTTCGTTATTTCCAACTACGACGCTGTGCTTCCACTCTTTTTACAGGTTTCCCTTCTCTTCCAGCCAAACAACCATGGGACGATCTTCTAACTTTGAAACCCAAAGAGAAATCTCTTATCAAAAATTAATGCACAGTTAATTTCATTTGATCACTATTTGATGACTAAAGCTCAAATTTCTTGGGAAGGTGAGTTAGGCTTAAACCTCACAGACCAGCTATGGGACAAAGCTATCCTTAGTATACGGTCCAGGACACCGTGTGCTAGATTACAATTTATTCAGTTCAAAGTGTTGCATTGAATCCATTTATCAAAATCTCGACTCTCTGCAATCTATCCAAATATTGTGGACCAATGTGACAAGTGTCAGGGCTCTCCCTGCAACTTAACCCATATGTTCTTTTCCTGTCCTAAGTTACTGAAATTTTGGGGCGATTACTTTATGATCATGACTAATATTCTTAGGAAAAATATCAATATGTGCCCTTTTATAGCGATATTTGGGCTCCCTGTTGACTCCTGTTATAACCAAATAGAGTCTGATATAAAAGACAATGTATAATGAATGCACTGTAATTCTGCTCCTTTGTATGTACTGTTACATTGCTCATAAAAAGATAAATTAAAAGAAAAAAGAAAAAGAGCTAAACCAGTCCAGTTGAATCGAGAAGAACTACCAAGAAGAATGATGACCTGGGCAAATGAGAACCTACACAGATATGTACTCAGTGGTTATTAAAGTTTTTAATCACATTGTGGGATCATGTGTAATTGAGTCATTGGTCCATTTTTGTTCAACAAGAGATCAATTATTGCAAATGTTGACCTTGACCTTTTGACTGAATATTTGGCCCCACAACTGGATGACCTTCAACCAACCATCATTTTCCAGGTAGATGGTGCACCACCATATTGGGGACTGCATGTTGGTGGGTTCCTAAATCAAACATGTCCAGATCGGTGGATTGGAAGGGATGGCCCACTTCCCTGGACACTTCATTCACCAGCTATCACTGCCCTGGATTTATTTCTATGGGGTTATGTTAAAGATATTGTGTATCGAACAAAGATATGAGACATCAACGACCTGAAGCAAAAGATCATTGATGTCATTGATACCACTGATGATGCTATGATACAGCCAACATGGCAACAAATCCAGTAACATTTTGATATCCTTTGTGCAGCGTATGGTGTCCATATAGAGGTGTATTAAATAAGACAAGAAAAAAAAAAACTTGTTCAATATCTACTTTTCATTTTGCATTAATTTCAACAGATTTGTCTATTCAATTGCTTTCGAAATACATCTGTGAAATTTAAAGAGACTTTATGGACATCCTGTATTTACAAGTGAGTCAGATCAAATATTTTAATGTATGTCATGTTAAAGCTACGTGGTCCAACCAAAACCACATCCTCCCCCATTTAGACTACACCAAATTACTAGATTCAGACTCAGTTAGCAACTGTGATTGTCCTCTATATTTTAACTGGTTAGCTTAACCGTCTTGACATGTGTATCTTAACCCTTTCATGCATGAATTATGAGAACCTTAATCAATTTTTTTTTTTTTTTCCTGAGTGCTTTTATTCCTCTTTAGGCATGAAAAAAACAATGTGATTGATTTTTTTTTTTTTTTTTTTTTTCTGAAAAATACATAAATGAATAAAATAAAAATAATTTAAAAAATAAAATAAAAATACATTTAAAAAAGTAATAATGACAAACAAATTCTTATGAGCCAATTTTTCATGAAGTTGCAAAAATATCCACTCAGCTGGACACCACACGTTTAATTTTTGACACACAGAAACATGTATTTACTGATAAATTTTGTGAAAACTGTGGGGAAGACTTGTGATTCTGGGGGTTTATCCTCAGGAGAGATCTACATAATGTTACCAATTCATGTCAGAAAAGACATGTAGTGTCTTAAAACTTTAATAAAGATATGTGTAAAAAAAACAAAAAACAAAAAACAATGAAAATAACCATAAAACCCATGAATATACAAGAGAACAGCTGTAGAATAGCTGTCCACTGTAGTGACCACTATGCATGAAAGGGTTAAAGGTCCATTGAGGCTTTCACAAAGTTAGAGCAGTGGAGAATTATTGATCCAAGTTCAAACCACTCCAGACTTCCATTCTGTAATAGGACCTGATCTTTTGGGGTGTCATAGTGTGCCACTACTCCATTAGGAGCAGTTTGTAATTGTTTCCAGTGGTTAAAAAGGTGGTGACTGTTGCCATTAATAAGAACCTAAGTGAAATAGTTTGTAACTGGCTGCAGTGAAACCTAAGGTCTTTGACTGTATGTAAAGACAGATGTAGTTGCAGCTCCTCAAAGAGAAGCCAAAGCTCTTGTATGAAACCCATTGGTCTTTGTTTTGATTTGATTCAGTTTTCTATTGTTTCAGTAAAGTAAACCTTAGTTTATCAGTTAATTGTGCTCCATTATTATGTTCAGCTCATGAGCAAGCTGTAACAACTTCTTGTTGTTGTCAAGAATCTTGTGCACAAGGATAAAGACTCTATGCTCCATATCTACATAAGCAAGAATGAAAGAATCATCAACACACAATACAATGGAGCGATCTACTGAATACTGAAATACTGAACTCCTTTTTTCTGTCCTTTATACTGTATTACCACATAGAGCTCAAACAATTAATTGATTTATCGACTCAAATGTTCTTCAATTCAGCCTGCACCCCTATTTCCTACACTGCCGCTAAATTTAAAGGATTTGTTTTGTTTAGTTTCTTCGAATTGTACGTATTTTTTCTCCACCCTGCTGGTAGATAGGTGTGATCACAAACTCCTGCAGTGAAGATGCTGTTAGTTTGTTGAAATCATAATCATTACTCTAAAAGCACTTAGAGAGCACAGACCTCCACCATGGCAGATTTCATCATCAGTATCAACATCTCCTGAAAATTTCATCCAAATCCATCTAGAACTTTTTGACTTATCTTGTTAACACAGATGAACAAACAAAAAATCCCCCTACCATCGCCACCAAAATTTAATCATTTGCTCCTTGCACCAGTATCAACATTTCCTGAAAATTTCATGAAAATCCGTCCATAATAAACAGCCAGACAAACCCCCCTGAAAACATAACCTCCACCGTTACACTTGGCAGAAGTAACTAGGAAACGTGAAGTGAAAGCGTGACACAACTAGACCAGTGAATCTTTAAAATGTTACCTCGGGGCATATTTGCAGAATACCACAATGCTGGTTATGTCTACAGGCACTTCATTGTTTTATTAATGCACTATTTTCAAAGCAAGTTGGATTTACATTAAAGAAGTCATATTTCTCTAAACCCACTTTTATTAGTCTTTGGTACATTTATTTGTGTATTTGGACCTTAATAGTTCCACAAGTTTGAATTTCAACCATCCAGGTGCTGCAAAATTATCTTTATATTCATTTTGGCAAAAATCGAGTGGATTTCTACAACCCGCTTCAATTCCTGTTTAATTTGTTGCATCATTAACTAGTTATGTCATTACACTTGCACATACTGTATAGGGTCAAGACTTCCGATGAACATTTCTCCGAGAACGCCATAATTGTTTGTCAGTAGCAACGGTTGTAATCCATACTTAAAATATGTCCAGACTTTGAGCTGATTGCCTCAAATGTTCAGTTGGTTGAACGGGAAAGAGCAGCACAGTCTATAACTTGGAGGGGGTGGGGCATGTGCATTTAAAGGGCCAGCGCTCAAAACGACCTTTCTGGTGTCATTACTCAGAAATAGGGTTGAAGATGGACCTGTGGAGTTGAATTAATGAAGAATTCAGACCCAAGCAGAACATTTATAGTTAATGTAGACCACAGGGAAATGTTTTAAAATGCATAATTCCATTTAAAAAAGCAAAATATCATTCCTTTAAGTAGAGTTTCCTAAGGTGGTCTTCATCCTAAGGAGGTCTGGGTTGTGGTGTCGGAGGCCCTTAGACCTTTGCACGCTTTGGTAATCCAGCTTTACAACAGCAAAGCCACAAATCAGACAAAAAGCTGTGTACAAATACTGTTTTTAAATTACACAGCATATAGACTAGGAGCTTTTCCAACATCTTATCAAAAACACAGTTGGTGGCAGGACTGCGTTTCAGTGACACAATGACCACTTAACTCTTTCCCCGCCAGAGCATTTTCCAGTGAGTTTGTAGCCAGCGCCAGCCTTTTTGGTCATTTTCATTAATCTTTGGAGGCTCACTGAAAATGTTGTGTTTGGAGTATGTGAACACTGAATACATCAAAAGAAAGAACAGAACTTCAACTTTTAAACACAAAAAACATTTTTATTCTATCTTCATTCGTTCGTGAGATATAAACATTTGAATATTGGTCATTTTCGGGAAAAAACTGAATTTTGAGCAAAAAACTGAGAAAATTGCATTTTTTTTTTTTTTCCGAGATATTGATTTTCAAGATAAAACTGATTTCCTATTTACATTTTTGGCTCTTTCTTCTTTACAAACAGTAACACTGTATTCAAAATCACAAAATAAAATAATAATAACAACAATAATAGTAACAAACAGCTCTAAGATATCCCATCATTCCACAAAATATTAGAGGAATCCACACCAAACTTCAGACCAAACATCTTCTAAAGCACCAGGTTCTTTCTAAACTTTACACATTTACATACATCAGTTATAAGTCTAACACATATTAGTTTAGCTTTTTGATATAAACACTTCAATATTCCTCATTTTCAAGAAAAAAAAAAAGAAACAGATTCACTAAATACTGTAGATTTCTGGCCTTTCCTTGGCTGCACCACATCCTCCTGTTGGACCAGCTGCTGTGTTTGATCTGGAAATAATTAAATGGACATCTAGTTATTTATCTCTGTATGAATATATGTATTTATTTATTTCATACTAAAGCCAAATCAAACAGTGTCTTACCTGTGTCAACGCTGACATTATGGAGCTGAATCACATCTGTTGAATCTGTTCCGTGTCCACAGCCTGAATCTGAACTCACTCTGTCTAACAGATGAACACTAGCTGTTCTTTGTCTTGTCCCATGTCTGTGTGTCTGTCTTCTCCTTGAATGTCCACTATAAATGTGTCTTTTCTCTTTCTACTGTCTGTCATTTTCTCCGTGTCGCTCCGTTGGCACCCACCCACCCCCCCCCCCCCCCCCCCCCCCCACCATCCCCCCCCCCCCCCCCCCCCCCGCCCCCCCCCCCCCCCCCCATTCAGTGTCGACCCGAGCGATCGTGTTTCCCGTGTTCCGTGTCCGTCTCCCTCATCTTCAATTTCTCCGTTCCTGTCTCTAAATGGTTCTTCTGTAGCTCCATCATATATTGAATTGTCGGACTCTGTCTCCATAATCATCTTTAAGGCGTTTGAAACTGCATTCGGTTCCTGCATTTCCTCATTCAGAGTGACTGGCGCTGTATGCGTTGCCATGGTGATTCCAGTGCGAAAATGTTATACCCGGTCCTTCATTTTTCTGGAAAAGCAGTTAAATTGTTTGATTTTGGACTAAGGCAGGCATGTCCAAAGTCCGGCCCGGGGGCCAATCACGGCCCACGGTCAGATTTTATATGGCCCACAGCTTCGGTTTTATAATGTATTATTTACGGCCCCCTTGGACTGTTGATCTGAGTACATGAATCATAAAAGGTTCAAAATGCAGTTTCTCCTTTCACCTCATGGTGGCAGCACCACTCTAACTCTATCTGGCTCTGTGACCTCGCTGTGAACCCTTTTCGCTAATTTCTAACCATGGCGCCTGTAAATTAAAAAAAAAGGAAAGTTGACAGTGAGGGCCACCGCTTCCAAGAGAGATGGGAATTACAATTTTTTTTCACTGAAAATCGAGGTGATTATGTTTGTCTAATTTGTCGAGAGATTGTTGCCTTGTTTAAGGAATTCAATGTAAAGAGACACTAGCAAACAAAACATGCTAACGCATACGACAAGCTAGCAGGGAGTGAGCGTTCTGAAAAAGTGAAGCAAATTCAAGCTGCTTTAAACTCACAACAGTGACTCTTCATGTGAACCTGGGAGTTCAATGAATTCACCACCAGGGCAGGCTACCAAGTTGCCAGGTTAGTTGCCTATAATTGCTGGTGTTATGTACTTGTAGATGTGACACAAATATTACTTTCTGAATGATTTTGTGAAAGACAAGAGTAAGAGTCATGTTTTCATCTTAAACGTTAACAGACTTTACATTACTGAGTAATTTATGAGTAATGATTACTCATATAAGTCATGTTTAAAATGAATGTGGGGTTAAGATTTTTATCAACTTTTTGGAAGTTTAAGATACTCTATACAGTTTGTTCTATGTTATCTGACTCCAGATGTGAAAGGAAGGCAGAATAGTTTTTTTTTTTTTTTTTTTTTTAATTTGTTCACACCTGAGTGGCGTAGATTTGGTTACATTGCCATTTTAAAAAATTATATTGTGACAATGAAAATAAAATTATTGTAGAACAGCACATTTATATGTAATTTTTACAGTTTAAAAAACGTCCAAAGGGACCACTGGCCCCTGGCAATCTCCACATTATCAGATCTGGCCCTCTTTAAAAAAAGTTTGGACACCCCTGGACTAAGGAAAGTAATTCACACGATCCGCAACAGCTTCAACTACAGTATAACAGTGAAAACACGGATTGACGGAAAATCTCGTCATTGGCAGGGAAGCATTGGAAAGCAATTGACAGAAGATCTCGTCAATGGCAGGGAAAGAGTTAAAACCACCAAAATCCTCTTGTCTTCGTTCTAGAAGTCCATCAGTTAAGTAGACACCCCGTTCTGTCTAAAGCGGCATCATCTATACTTGGTGCTGTGAAAAATACTCAACAATGATCTTACGAGTGTATTCCAGTCTCAGTAATTGGAACGGTTGGTCTGTTCAGCCTCTACCATCATCACGATGCACTGACAGTAATTGGTTGTGCTTTGGAAAAAGAATTGCTCTGCTGTTGTAATTACTTGATAGATGTTTATTTTTTCAGGTTGCACTACACAGTGGTAAGGAACCCTGGACAAGCATTGAATTCCCAGTTTCAGGCTCTTGGATATGATCTAGAATCACTTGAGCAACAACGGCAAATATAATTGTAACAAATTAAAGTCAATTACATCAAACATCTTCCATACTTTACAATCTAGTCTGACTTCCTTTACAGACATGGCAGGTAGGAAGAGTCAGTCACCTTCATTAAACCGTAATTTATATTCTCTTACACTTTTCTGCACATTAGTCTCAACAAACAACATCATATTGCTTAGTTCATTGATCTTGCATCTCTACAGCATGTATTCATATTCACAGCACAGCCAAAAAAAAAAAAAAAAAGTCCCACAGTCTTACATTTTGTTGGGCAGCCTTGATCTTTGATTATGGTATGCATTTGCCATGACATTGTTTCAATAAGCTTATGCATTTTCACAGCATCACACATGAGTTTTTACCATTGAAATACAGTCCAGTCAATCCCAGATCATTACACTGCCCCCACAGGCTTATACTGTAAGCACAAGGCATGATGGGTAATCACTGCACCCACCTCTCTTTTCACTCTGATATACCCATCAGTCTGGAACAGGGTCAATCTTGACTCATTGAACCACATGATCTTTTCCCATTGAAACACAGTCCAATCTTTATGCTCTTTATCAAACTGATGTTTTGTTTTGTTTGTTTTTTTAAGAAATGAGAAGCTACTGCATCAGTTAAAGGGTTAAAGGACTTGTTGCAGCTGCTATATTTTTGGCCGGGCTGGTATACATACATACAGAACATCATTGTTAACATAAAAAAAAAAAAAAAAAAGCTATTACAATTTTATACATAGGGCACTAATCCCTATTGTTTAAGAAAGGAGGAGCTACTCACTGCATCATATAAAGCAGGGGTCTCAAACTCTTTTTCTTTCAATGGCCACATTCAGCCTGATTTGATCTCAAGTGGGCTAGACCAGTAAAATAATAGCATAATAATCTATAAATAATGACAACTCCAAATGTTTGCCTTTGTTTTAGTGCAAAACAAACCCATTAAATTGTGAGAACACTTACTTTTATAAACTATCCAACAAAAAACATGTGAATAACCTGAAAAAAATGAAATTTCTTAAGAAAAATAAGTGCAATTTTAACAATATTATGCCTCAATTTACCTTTTATACATGTGTATTACAGATTGGATCTACAAAGACACTAAACACTCAGTAACAGGCAGAAAATTGTTAAAATTGTGCTTCATTTTCATTACACATTTCAGGTTCATATTTGCTCAAGTTATTCACATTTTACTGTTACGGGATAGTTTGTAAATGTAAATATTTTCAGAATTTAATGTTATTTTTTTGCACTAAAACCTTGACAAAAATTTGATGTTGTCATTATTTAGAAGCATAATGTAACATTTTTTTCTCATCAAACCGAGAAAAAAATATGGAGTCATTGTTTTTTTGTAGGTTATTACGCTATTATTTTTCTTGAGATCATATTGGTCTGTATGTGGAACCTGAACTAAAAAGAGTTCAACAGCCTTGACTGTTGAATTTTTGCACTTTGCAAATTCATCCCGGATTGGAACCTTTGGTGGGCTGCATTTGGCCGCATGTTTGAGACCCCTGATTTAAAGGGTTAAAAAGAAGTTAAAATGACTTGCAGCTGAAATTAATTAATCACTGCAGAAAATATCCAATGGAAGGATCTGAACTATTTGCTGATTTTAATCCAGATGAGTCTCTTTTTTTTTTTTTCTTTTTTTTTTTGGGGGGGGGGTGGGTGGGTGGCAGACTGTTTACATTCATAGTGATACATGGTTTCATTTAACTTTTAGTCTTTTAGTTCAGACCACAGATTTGCAATGAGATGAGCTGAAGTTGTCACAACATGTCCTTTCAGTTCACATCAATGCACTGAGACGAGACAGAACTGTGACTGCTGGATTTTTGTGCTCTTTTTTTATTGAAGAACATGAATAATGAACAAGGACAATGATAGTGTGTTATTTAGTACAGTTTCATCTCTAGCATTGTTTCTATTTTTCTGTTACTTAGTCTCTTTTGTGTTATATTTTCGGCTAGACAGTCAATCATGGTTCATCATCAGACAATAGTGGATCCATTAGTTTGTTTATAATATCCATAATACTATGCTCATCACATTGTCAAGTTGTTTATTAGCAAGAAAAACGCGTTGAATGTAGCGCCGTGATGCAATCAGAACATATTGTTGATTTCAGACACTGAAATTTGTGACAACTTGTCATAAAGACAACTGTCAGTACATCTGATTTCCATATATCAAAGTATTTTAAGCTCCAAGACTGGGCCGACACGATAAAGAAATGTAACTCTGTGCATCTGATCATTTTTCAGTTATTTGTATTATTATTATTATTATTATTATGGTAAGTTTATTTGTGGAGTAGCCTCATTTTAAGGCAGAATTACCGATGACAAAATACTTGAACAATATTGTATGTCAAATATAATCAATAAAAAAATAAACAGGATTAATTTATGTCATCCAACAGAAACAAATGACAGAAATTGAAATTAAAAGAAATAATATCTAACATCTTGACTGGTCATATAGTAAAAATGAGTTTCAAATAATACATCTTTCCATCAGTAAATTACATTTTCCCCCAATGGACATGGTTTTCATATTCTAGATTATATCGATGTGTTTTATCCTGAACCAGGACCATTTGGGCCATTTTCCCCACTACTAATATTGCTTGGGGATCCTCCTGCATTGCAGAGTCGAGTCATGTAGCGGTGACCTGCTAACAGAGATAAAGAGGCCGACAGAAGAGAGAGGAGAACGGCGGCAGACACAAATAAGGTGAAGGTGAAGCTCTGAGATAGAGGGAAGAGCTAAAATTAACAAAAATCAATTGTAGAGATCATGTATTTGCATAAATAAGAATCTCTTTACAACCAAATTAAACAAAGGCTGGTTACAAGCAAAAATAGAACACAGACTCAAGAACTCAAACTTCTTTAACCCTTTAGCCCCTGTCGTGTCTGTGGTGAGCGTTCTGTATGTATGTTTTAGTTTAAATATTTATAAAAAATCAACCGTTTACTTAATAGGAAAATTATCAAAACATGCTGATAGGATAGACCTTGTTCTTTCCATAAATGTTAATGAGCATGCTCAGTGCACCACCTACTGCCTGTGTGAGGGCGAAGACACTCCAACCGGACTGCCGATCGTCGCCAGAAAAGGTAGCCTGACTGATCAGTCTGCTCTCGTCTTCCCGACACGGTCAAAAAAATGAAAAGAAACCACCAAATCGACTAACAACTTGAGTGTACATTCTGCGACCAAAACACAGAGCTCGCTGTCATCAGTCGTTGTCGAGTAGTCAAGAACGGTTGTTGTTGTACTTGTTGAGCGGGTGGCTAGTAATAAGAAAATACTGGTGTTGTCAGCTCTCGGGCTTCTTCTTGTGGAAGAAGAAAGATGTCGCAAGTGAAAGCCCTTCACTGGCTTCCAATCGAGTTTAGAATTAGATTTAACTCTTTAAGTGCCAGACAGTTAAGGGGCTAATACGCCTTAAAAGTGCCACAGAATTTGGCCGTTTTTCAGTATTTCGCGTCGTTTTTATAATATTTGAAGAATCCTGCAGGAAACCGCTCGGTAACATCCGACCGATTGCTGATTAGATCCAAAACGCACCGGACGCAGCCGATTCATTATTGATCGTAATTTGCATAATTTATAATAATAATAATAATAATAATAATAATAATAATAATCTTTATTTATATAGCACTTTTCATACATTAAAAACTGTAGCACAAAGTGCTTTACATATCAGTTTAAAAATCAGTACCGCCCCCCACCCACACCCACCCACTCACCCGCACACACACACACACACACATATACATGCAAACCCACATATACATGCAAACCCACAAGCTCACACATACTTAAGAAGACTGACTGAGCACGGGTAGACCAGAACAAAAATGTACAAGTAAAAGTAAAACATCAGTTTAGGAGGCGCTGTCTCAGGGAGCCATCCGCACCAGGATGCAGCCGCCGACCCCGGCGACCAGGCACCAGCAACACAGCCCCGCATCCCAACCAGTGGGAGAGGGCCAACTGGGACCCCCACCCACCAGAAAGGAGCGGACCCCAGTGAGAGAAGGCGCCACAGCCCCCGGAGTCCACAGCCGCCCCCCGGCATGGAGGGCTCCCTCTGATGAAACACCGGAGAATAAGAAACATTAAAAAGATATAAAAATATTATTTGGTCGCGTGACCTCAAATTCCCATCTGCTTGGTCTCAAAAGGGGGACACAGAAAGAACGTCATCGAAATGTGAGAAAGAAATGGGGGTGGATGGTTTGTTTGTACACAAATGTGGCGTGTTCTCCAAAGCCGATCTGATCGGCCCGTGGCACTTTACAGGTCGTTTTCGTAAAGCCGATTTAATCGGCCCATGGCATTGAAAGAGTTAAAATCCTCCTTCTTACATATAAGACCATTAATGGTATGGGCCCCTCTTATCTCAGAGATGCTCTGGTGCCGTACCATCCCAACAGAACCCTTCGCTCTCAGAATGCAGGTCTACTGGTAGTTCCCAGGGTCTGTAAAAGTACAGTAGGAGCTAGAGCCTTTAGTTACCAAGCTCCTGTTTTATGGAATCAGCTTCCTGCTAACATTAAAGAGGCCGACACAGTCTCTACATTTAAGGTCAGGCTGAAAACGTTCCTGTTTCAAAAAGCTTATGGTCAGGCTAGTTAAAACCAGACTGAACCCACACTTCAGTCTAAGCTGCCCTAGGAGCAATAATGCTGGGGGAAGTACAGGCACTGAGTCCTATCACCTGTTTCTGGTTCTATGTACCACTTCTGTCTGTACTTATGTTTTCTAATATTTAGCCAACTTAGTCTGTGCTTTACTATTCACCCGATGTCCCCTTTCCCCACTCCCCTCCGGGGGAGTGGCTACTTTTTCAGCTGTAGCCGCTTGGGAGCCAATGACGACAGGATCTGCGGTGACCCATCTGTGTCCTGCCCTGACCTGTGTCCTGACCCCCTCCCCCACCTGTCTGGATGGACGTCCTCGGCCTCACCACTGTGGATGGGCCTCCTCGCCCCTGCCTGTCTCATCCAGCAGGATGGACCCCTCATGTATCCACCCTACTGCACCCTTGCAGACTGGAACTACATCTGCAAATGGACGTCCATCAGTCCTGGTGCATCTCTAGCCTGTCCGTCCATGGGAGTGAATCTCTCCTTCACTGTGGTTCTCCCCGAGGTTTCTCCCTTTTCCCACTGGGTTTTGAGTTTTTCCTTACCGAGAAGGAGGGTCTAAGGACGGGGGATGCCCTGGACATTACTCATTTTCTTGCTGATTATTTGACTGTTGATGTTTACATCCAACTGACTATGTAAAGCCCTTTGAGATAACCTTGTTGTGATATTGGGCTATACAAATAAAATTGAATTGAAAGCTAAGGAGAAATCGCACTATGCTAACGATGCTCACTTCATGGAATGAATGAAGTCCATAATCAACACTGACTGTCACTCATTCAGATATGAGCAGTGAATGGCCTAACATAGAAGACAGTAATAGTGTGAAGTACCTTGGCATAGCTGGATTCACATGGAAACTTCCCAGATAGCAAAATCATTATGACTTAAATCTGGCCCAAAACTGGCATGTCATTTGGCAAAGTTCTGGGCCCTAAATGGCCCCAAAATAGGCAAGCCAAAATCAAACCAGAAGGAAGCCAAAATTCACCCAAAACTAATTGGGGACTTCCAAAATATAGCCATAATTGTCCCAGAAAAGCCCCAAATCCCCATAATCCAGCCAAAAAGTAGCCAAAACATACCATACCATCCCTATACTTGATCCTGCTCTTTGCCCAGTCTTTTGGTTAACCAGACATATCCCATAACTCAGCCATATATTGCTGGTGCCTCCATATCTATTATGGATAACCTTAATCATACCTCTGTTAAGCCTAAAGGTTTTCATAATGCCAAAAGAAAGCCAAAAATGCCAAATGTATGCCATAATACTGCCAAAATATTTGCTATCTGGGTTCTCATTCACTGATTCACTAGTTAAGGGCTATCCCTCCACCAATCAGATTGATCCCACTGAACGATGGGTAGTGGCTGATTAGACATGTTGAATCGACGTTTTTAAGGGTTTGTCCCATATTTGATCTATTGAATTTATCCGTTCCATTCCATAAAATTTATCAGAAGTCATCAGCTTAACCTGTTTAACCCTGATCATATTTTCAGGGGAAAAACGCCCGAAAAGACATACCCAAAGTAAATGAAGAATTACTTATAATACTTATAATAATAAGGTTCACATGGATGTTCTCGGTGTCTATGGACATTTACAGACCTCACAGAATCTATTCCCATTGTCTAAAATATTGTATCTATTACTATGCCTGAGTAAACTGGAACAAACTAAAAGAGAAATTGGAATTTTTTATCCTCGCCTGTTTTTTTTTCAGCTGGATTGAAGATGATATGCATAAATTAATTGTTCGTGTCGGAGATTTTTAGTAGCGTATATTTCACCCCACAAAGATGAAAAATCATGTTTGAACATTAAAGTTTGCACTAAAATACACTTTTGATGTACTTTTATTAACATTAGGGTCTAAACTTTGAGCAAAAGTTGAAAAAAACATCCATTGTCCTGATTTCTTATATTTTTATAGTAGATGAATATTAATCTAATTTTTTCGGCCCGCGGGCAGGCTAAAGGGGTTTTAAACACAGACACAGATGCGCGCACACACACATACACACACACTTTTCTTTAAAAATGTTTATACCCCCTGATATTACCAAACTGTAATAGTTAAAAATGCTAATAACTAGCCAACAGTTAGCTAGGTAGAGTCAGTTCACTTTGAAAACACGCTAATAATGTTACATCCTCTTGCACTAAATATATAAGATTGTACGTGGTATATGCAAGAATTTCAACAAAATGGACCGTTCACTAAAAAAAAAAAAAAGATTACTGATTACCTTTCAACATGTGTTCTAGAAAGGAAGAAAGGAAGTTTGGACAACTGAAGAAAGTCACTGTCACACCACTGCCATCTAGTGGTCAATTATGAGAAATCAAAAAATTATTAACAGTGAAAAATAATTACTATCTTCAAGAGTGAGTTCCATGTCATAAATGTCCTACATATCTCATTTCATACCATTGTCTATGTTTGTAAATGTGCTTCCACTTCATTCTGAGATAGCTTGAAAGGCTAAGGAGCAGCAGACAGGACTAGAGATCATTTTAACCATCAAGTTAAATACACAAATACCTGGGGGGGGGATTTTATCACAACTATGTCTAATAAATGAAACTTAAATACAGTGATATTAATATTTTATTACGTTATTGGCCCAGTTATTACATTTGCATTTTTTTTTTTTTTTTAACTGGCCAATAATGTGATAACCAGCCAATAACGTAATAAGTTATTCCGCTATTGGCCAAAAGTTTTTACGTCGTCGGTTCAGGACTTTTATTATGTTATTGGCCAATTATTACGTTATTTGGCCAATTACATTTTTAAAATGGCAAATTTATTACATTATTGGCCGCTATGTTATCGCTCGTTATTACGTTATTGGCTTCTACACCCATATTGGTTGAATAAATGGGGTCAAGTAAGGCAAGGCAAGTTTATTTGTATAGCACATTTCAGCAACAAGGCAATTCAAGGTGCTTCACACAGGACATTGAAATAAAAGAAACAAAAAGAAACACATTTAAAACATTATAAAAGAAACATGTAAAAGGTGATTAAAAACAGCAAGTAATAAAACAACACATAAAATCAAAAAAATAAAATAGAATAAAATAAAAAGAAAAACAAAAACACACACATATTAAAGTAAGAGTTGCAGTGCAGAGTTTCAAAGAGAATATAAAGTTTAAAAAGTCAAAAGCCTTTTAGTCAAAGGCAGCAAACAAAAGTAAACAAAAAAAGTGTGAAGCTATTGCTACCAAACCAGTATGCATCAAATAAAAATATAGCAAAGCAGTATTACTGACTGGAATTCAAGAAAACAGCATCATGGTGCATCTGTTGGTTGCAACGACTGCACTCATATAAAGTATTGGGTGTTTTTTTTTTTTTTTTTTTTTTGCAATTAAGTCATGTTTTTTTCAGAGGACTGAGTATGTCATGAACATTTTGCCACGGAGGGCAAATAATCCACAGCAAATAAATGAGATTTCTTTTTCGGAACAATGTTGTTGTTTTTTTTCGTTTTCACAGTGCAAATGAAAACATCAACCAATCCTTTGAGTGAAACAAATTATATGGCAACAGGAATGATGGACCTTTTGATTTCTAGCTGATTGTTAAAGATAAAGATAATGAATGTGTGGAGCAGTATCAACAAAGACAATGTAAGGAGAGAGGGGAGTTTGTTTACTGTGAAAGTCATTCCATGGTAAATCTAACCCACTTTGCACAGTGTGTGTCTTTACCTGGACACTGGACATAGACCCAGAGGAATAGAAGACACAGGTGAGACTACAGCTGATGTTGAATCCATTGAACAAGTGTTATAAGTGTCGCCACCAGTGTGAATAGTTTGGATATGGGATATTCATGGGTGAGTATTTCACACTTTTCTGTTTATCTATGAGGCCTTGGGTGCGTAAAGACCTTTAGTCTGGTGTTGGTAACATATGCGGGAAGCTGGTGTTAACCACACATACACTCAATTCTGCCTGATTCTCACTTTCTTAGTGTGTGTCCTCTGTTACCGCAGTAATCATGCACACACACACATACACAAAAATACACACAGAGCAAAAATTGGAGAGTTGAAATTTCAGCGTTAAACATTTGAGAGTCAATTTTCACTCTCAAAGTGTAGTTTTAACTCACTGTGAGTTAAATGTCACTCAGAGTTGGGGTTAATGAAAAGAGTTAGTCAACCCTGTGGAAATTAACTCAGGAGAAGTGTTGTTTTGCGTCTCTCCATAGTTAATTTGCCTGGCCCCTGCATTTCAAACCAGGTGAACCTGTGCAATTTCTATCAGACTGTCACTGTCAGAGAGAAAAAAGAGGAAACATACATTTTCTAAAAAAAAAAAAAAAAAAAAAAAAAAAAAAATGCATTAGCTTTCTTTGAATCATCCTGTTCACATTGAATTTTAAGTCATTTTTAATGGATTCACTTTTTTATGATTAAAATTAACACTACTTTCAGAGTGAAAATTAAGTAAAATGAGTGTTATTTTTGTTACTTTCATGGTGTTAATTTAACTCTGTTTGAGTTAAAGGAGAAACTCTGACAGTGTAAATAATAAATCCATATGGGTTCATTTAACCCAGGTCGGTGAGATTATGGAGGGCGACAGTGGCTCAGTTGATAGAGTGGGTCGTCCAATGACCAAAGGGTTGGCGGTTTGAGTCCTGGCTCTGACCATCCACGTGTCAAAGTCACCCGCTGCTATATGAGTGTGTGTGAATGTGAGGAATTGTAAAGCACTTTGGGAACCATGAAGGTGTAGAAAATATGCTATATAAGTTCAGTCCATTTACCATTTTTGAACTCTTGTGAGTGTTGGTAGTTAAATCAGTCAGTGTTAAGTTCACTCAGGTTTCTGAGTTAAAAAGGCAACTCTGGCATAGTGTTAAATAATTAACTCCAAAGAAAATGTTAATTTAACTCTGTAAAGTGTGGACCTATATAAACTCTGAAAAAGAGTTAAAATCAACTCTGTGGGAGCTGATTCAACACTCCAATTTTTGCTGTGCACAGTCACTGCTGTCTATCTAAACCACAGGTGTCAAACATGTGGCCCGAGGGCCAAATCTGGCCCGCCAAAGGGTCCAGTTTGGCCCCTAGGATGAATTTGTGAAATTCAAAAATTACACTAAAGATATGAATCATTTTAGTTCAGGTTCCACAAACAGACCAATTCAATCTCTCCAGTAGGTCGGATCAGTAAAATACTACCATAATAACATAATTACTCATAAATCCAATTTTTTTCCTTTATGAGTGTAAACATTTTCCTGTCATTTTACTGTACCTACACTAAAACAAACTAACATTTCACAAAAACGCGAGAAACCTGAACAAATATGTACATTTTGAAATGTCTGAAGTGTAATTTTAACAATATTCTGTTAGTTATTAAATGTTTCGTGTATTCGTTGATCCACTGTACGTTGTAATTTAATGTGTAAATGATAAACTGAGACATAATATTGTTAAAATTGCATTTAGTTTTCTTCAGAAATTTCAGTTTTTTTCATGTTATTCACATTTTTTTTAAAAGGATAGTTTGTAGATATAAACATAACACAATTTTACTTTTTTCACTCTAAAACATGGAGGAAAGTTTGGAGTTGACATTATTTATATATTATTATGCTATTATTTCACTGGTCCGGCCCACTTCAGATCAAATTTGGCAGAATGTGGCCCCTGAACTAAAATGAGTTTGACACCCCTGATCTAAACCAATCCATCACTTACTTTGAATCACTTTCAGACTCAGTGGGATTTAACGTCCACTAGGGACAGTGTGAGTCTGGACCAACCAGTAGGTAAATAACTATTTTCACCTCATAGTGACTTGTTATCCATCTGTAGCTACTTATCCGAAACAAAACATTTTGGCTGATGGAATTATGCATTTTCAGATTTTAAACTGAGTTAGAGTGGGGTTCTACAAGGCCTGATCCTGGGGCCCTGACTTTCCCTTATTTATGCACTGTAAGCCTGGAATTTGTATTTTTACTAAAATGCTTTAATTACAATGCACTTAAATGATTTAAGTTTTATGATGTTACTATAAAATGTTAAGCATATTCTACTAATTTGTAGAAATAGTTGAAAGTATGAAAAAGTTTAAGTTGAATGGAATTAAATCTCTAAGTTTTAGTCATGACCACATCTTTTCATCTTCACATTGCATTATGGGTATTGGGCATGTTGCTGAAAATATGTTATTTTTCTGTGCAGGGGTTCACTGGGGTTGTGGTGTTAGTGTTAATTTGGATTTAATGTGTGTATGGCAGTGTTTATTGGCCTTTTTTGTGTTTGTTTTTGTATTTTTGTAGAGCTGCACCACAAGTCAGAGCCATAGGAAGAACAATGGCTTTACTGTTCATCTAAGATTGTTATTGTACAATGGAAATCTTCATGTCTTGTCAAATTAAACACACTTCCTGTTATCAGCAAATGACATTGAGCTAACTTCCATTCATGCTACAATATATTAAGTTGAATAATTTCATAACTATTTTGGTTAGGAATAGGATTTTGAGTTTGAGTAACTTAAACAAAAGTTGTTTAATCAATGATAAATTAATTAGTTTAAGTTCAGTACTTTTACCATTAAAGTTGAACCTACTTAAACCAATTGATTAGTCGATCATTACTCAAATCATTTAAGTGCAATCACTTGCCTCAAATTTTTTGAGTAAACTCTACTTATCTCACAGTGTGTATCTAATTTATACTTACCCTCATCTATCTTTCACCTTGTTTGAAGATGCCTACAATAATTTCCCATCAACAATGAATTAGTGTCAGAAGTGAACACCAACTTGGTTCAATACAAATAAGTTATTATTCGACATAAAATAAAAGTAAATACTGATAACCAACTATAGAAACCAGCACTTCAAAAACACCCTACCTAATGTATTTATTACAGATGCAGAAAAACTTGAATATTGGTAGTCAATCACATTCATTCAAAAAAGCATCACAATTACTACATTTCCCCTTATTTTTTATAGATGAAATTCAGACAATGTTCATTTTCAAAAATAGAGCAAAATGGTAATTTTAAGTGATAATTAAGTAATTAATTCAAGAAGAAAACCATAGATGTTCGTTTGGCCACTTAAATGCAGTACAGTAATTGCTCACTTTCATAACTGTATTAAATATTTATACTTTTATATTTCTTTAATTTCTGTTGTGTAACAAATTTGTTTGCCTGAAATCCTTTGTTGTTAAATTCAATGTCTCACCTCAGGAAGGCCATGTGATCAGCCAGCAAGGTGTTGGCTTTACTTAAGTTAATATGGGCTACAACTACTTTTATTCAGACATGTATGTCCTTTTTTTTAAACCATTCATCTTTACCAGAGAAGATCTTTGTCTCTTTCCTACTGGGACTGTCTGTCTCAACTGATGTCAAAACTCGTAAGTCCAAATGCATTGTCCTCATGTCCAAAGAGTTCTCATAAAACAGGAACATCTTCTTCATACTCCACACATTCATGCTAATGTGTCTTATTTTAAACACTATTTTATAATAACAGCATCCTCTGTCCACACCAGTATCCTAAAAATCTGATATTATCCAAATATTCTGTTACACTTGAAATATACATCACATAAAAAAAAAGAGCCAATAAACCACTGGACACAGGAATGACCGCAAATTGTACAAACAACAGAACAGATGCTATGACTGTAATCAGAATTCCAATGATAAAATGTTGATTTGAACTGAACAGTTTCAGTTCAGTGTTTCTGTTTAATTATCAGGTGTAAGCCACACTTTTATGAAGGGTCACAAGAAAGAGGCAAAAAGAATCAAGGAAAGAGATGTAGTGAATGATGAGACATCTGTGTGAAAGGCCACATTACAAAGCAGTGTTTTGATGTCTGATTCAGGGGCTAAAACATTGGATTTTTTTGTGTGCTGTGTATAAATGTGGACAAGCGTAGTTGAAAAATGCTCCATTCAGAAAAAAAGCCTTGTTCAAAATATGCTAAAAAAAATAAATAAATAAAAATAAGGCAATGGCTGTGGCTACAGTACTGTGGTACAAAATATCAGTTTGTGTATTGCCACAGACCAATCAAATGTTAGCATTTGTACTAGAGCCAATCAGGGATATTGTTCCATGAACACATTCTCCTCTTGTTGCTACAGTACTGTGGTCATATATGGAGTATACTTCAGTTCATTCTTTTGTGCATTTTGCTACCCCACAGTGCTATGGTATGAATGAATGAATGAATGAATGAATGTTTTTATTATTGTGTCTTGCATAAAAAAAAAAATAAATAAATAAAAAAAAACATGTCAAGCTCTTACATGGGCTTATAAAACACTAAAAATACAAACCAAAAATCAAACACCAGACAATAGGAACAATAGATATGAACAAAACAAAATACTGACCTATTTAAACAAACACATCTGCCGCTTTTTCCAGGCTTTACAAACAAATAATGCTAATTTATATACAAGGGTTGGACAAAATAATGGAAACACCTTAAAAAAATCAACAAAATATAATTTAATATGGTGTAGGTCCGCCTTTTGCGGCAATTACAGCCTCAATTCTCCGAGGTATTTATTCATACAACTTGTGAATTGTTTCCAAAGGAATGTTAAGCCATTCTTCAGTTAGAATACCCTCCAACTCTTTCAGAGACGATGGCGGTGGAAATCGACGTCTTACTTGAATCTCTAAAACTGACCATAAATGTTCAATAATGTTGAGGTCTGGGGACTGTGCCGGCCATACGAGATGCTCAACTTCATTAGAATGTTCCTCATGCCATTCTTTAACAATTCTAGCTGTATGGATTGGGGCATTATCATCTTGAGGTGAAGGTGTTTCCATTATTTTGTCCAACCCCTGTACATTAGAACTAAACAACCATTTCATCTTGTCATCATCAATGCTCCAGAACATATCAGGATTTCGGATACACATATCATCAAACAAAGGGGCTCTCAGTTCATCATATAGAGGACAATACAAAAGAAAATGTGATTCATTTTCCACTTCCCCCAAATCACACAGTCCACAAAGTCTGTTTTCTTCTGGGGTTTGGGTGAATCTTCCAGTTTCTACGGCCAAGGGAAGGATTCCTATTCACAACTGAGCAATTAGGGACCTTTGGTTCCTGGTCAAATTTGCACTGACATAAAATTCTGTTTTATACGTGTTTTTTAGTTGAATGTATGTCCGCAGCTTCGGTTTAGTCAGGATCCCATTCATCCATTTTTCCTCAAAAGCAGACATTAGGCTAACTCTGATCTTATTAATACTACATGAAAGGTTGTTGTGAAATACATATTGAAGTCGTGCTTCTGCAAAGACAGATCTGACCTCTGCCGCCCAAGGGGATCTTGTCTTACTCTTGCTGTCTTATGGTAATTGATGGAAGAAATGACAAATTAGAGATAATATATAGTACAGAATAGGAATTATCATTGTAAATACTTTATATGTTGTTTTATGGTGTCCTTTGCTCTGTGCAGTCAGTGAGGCTGGAGAAGGTGGGCGGAGCTACATGTTAGATGCAGCAATGTGCCATGTGACTTGTCAGTTCAGTGTATTGAGTGCTGCGGTCGGAATTCTGCAACTGTGAACATTGTCCCAGTGGTTGATTTACATCAGTGTCAGATTTTACCTACCAGCACCCTTGGTGCTGTGTCGTACCCCCCCTGCAGGAAAACAAATGCTACTTCGACCAGGTATTAACCCTTTCATGCATAGTGGTCACTACAGTGGACAGCTATTCTACAGCTGTTCTCTTGTATATTCATGGGTTTTGTTGTTTTAGTTCATTATCAGCCAACACAGTGGACACTTATGCATATGTAACTTTGCTGTTCTTGATAAACCTGATCTGCAGTAACATGTTTGAGTGTAAATCAATTATTAATCGACTGTAATTATCAATTTTTCTTTAGCAAAATGTTTTTTTTTTGTATATTATCTCTATGAAGTGAGTAATAACTAGTATTAGAGTATGTTTAAATATGAGAAAACATCAAATTAGCAGCATTAAAAGTGTTTATATTTCATAGTTTTCACAGTATATCAGTAAATACATGTTTCTTTGCTTCAAAAATTAAACGCATCGTATCCATTTGAGTGAACATTTTTGCAGCTCCATAAAAAATAGGTCCATAAAAAGCTGTCAATTGCATTTTTTTTCATGCCTAAAGAGGAATAAAAACAGGGGGGAAAAGTCATGATTAAGGTTCTCATAATTCATGCATGAAAGGGTTAAACCCAAGGCTTCTGCATTGCAGCCCATAACATTACCTACTGAGCTAAATCTCCACTGTCTGCTGTCTGTAAGTCTGACCTACAGTGATCCCTTATTTTTCGCGGTTAATGGGGACCGGCGCCCCCCGCGAAAATCGAAAATCCGCGAACTGGAGCTGGAGCCCCCCGAGCCTATCCTAGAACTCTCTCTCTCTCTCTCTCTCTCTCTCTCTCTCTCTTTTAACATTTTTATATAAAATAACACTTACATTAGACTCCAGCGGCTCCTTCCTTGACTGACGATGAGGCTCATGATAATGATGATGATGATGAAACACCTGTGCACTTCGATGAAGACGATGAAGATGACACAATGCACAGGTGTCAAGGGAGCCTTATAGCTCTTCTAGGGGCGCCTCGTCGTCAGATGTTACTTGAGGCGCTGGATCGTCTAGTAATGCAGCTTCTTCGGAGGGAGTTGGCGAAGCAGCTGCAGACGGGGAGGCTGGCAGGGGAGCTGAGGGTTCGGCTGATGGCTTCCGAGGGACAAGGAACATGGTGATGGGGAGCTGTTGCCGTCGCTTCTTCTTTTCAGCGAAGATGCTTTTATACAGGGCCATGACACCCTCCATCCTGTTGCCGAATTCAACAGTCCTCACCATGTTGTCGTCTATTTCCTTGGCCGTATTCTGCA
Source organism: Sphaeramia orbicularis (assembly GCF_902148855.1). Lineage (NCBI taxonomy): Eukaryota > Metazoa > Chordata > Actinopteri > Kurtiformes > Apogonidae > Sphaeramia > Sphaeramia orbicularis. Next base: position 44,327,731 of record NC_043966.1, read on the forward strand.
ATTCCCTGGCGATATTGCAGAGCCTCTGCAATATGAACATTTCTGAAAAATCCGCGAATAACTAAAACTGCGGAACTTAAAGCGCGAATTGGCAAGGGATCACTGTATTTGTTAACTGATTGCCTTGGTACTTTTCGGGCTGTAAAAACTTACCAGTGTAGACATGATATAATGAGGACGCTGATTGGCTCTGTGGTAAAAGACAAACCGATATTTCGTGGCACAATACTGTGTCAGTAACCACTTCGAAAAAGTATTACTCTCTTAAGGGGTAAACTATAATAATGGAGTATTAATATGCATGTAAATACAACGTAATCAAAGACTCATTAGACTTTTAAAATAATTCATCTTTATAAATGACATCTCAGTTCGTATAAAAATGATCATGATTATTAAGCTAATATATGACTATAGTTTAATGAGGAGGCTTTATTGAGCATCTGAAGAGCAACAGTTCCCTTCCCCGAGCAGCCTGAATGTGTGAGCTAACTGCAGTGTATTAGGAGTGACCTTTGCAGATGCACTAACAAGGCAGCCGGGCTGCAATGAGTTGTCAGCAGTGCAGTGCTAAAGCTTAATCACCCGCAGTAACCTCGGTAAGATTGAAAAACAAGGAATCTGCAAAAACAGTGAATCCCCCTGATCACAGTGGGACTGCAGCAGTGAGAGGCTCTATGTACGTTTGTGAGTGGGGGTCAGATCTCTGTGTCAGCAAACACCTGCCCTGTTGAAGTGTCCTTGAGCAAGATACGCACCATCACCGGCTCCAGTGGGGCTTTTCTGACCTCTTATTTCCCAAAGGTAGAAACTAGGGGGGAAACGTGTATTAACCCATTAAGACCCAGAATTACTTTAATGTTGTCATGGCAAAATTACTTATATCCATATATTTCATATATCATATAGATTTCTAATTTTATTTCAGATAGTGTGACTTCTTCTGTGTTGTGTCCAGAGTAGAAGGCCAGACCAACACCTGAGTAGCATAGAGAAGATTTCTCACAGGGGTCTTATCCCTAAGTTCCTGACACTAGCCAAAACACTTTCTACACATCATAATTTTCTCATGGGTGACAGAAGACTACATTGTGATTTGTATTTTTGGGTTCAGATTGTCTCAGTCTTTTGTCTGAGTGATATCTCTTTCTATGGAGCTCCAAATAAAGTGATTTCTTTGACACTGAACGTTTGAACTTATCCTTCTTTATTGAAGACAAATTAGTAGAGTAATATTTTTCCACAATGTCACTTCCCACATAAATTTTTCTCTCTATATTTAACCTTTCTTAAGTGATTTATCACCATTTATTATAATATTATCCTCTGCATTTTGCATTTTTTCAATGAAAATTGTGTATTTTCCCCATATTTAACCCTTAAAGACCCAAACATCCACCGTTGACCAAAAACATCTACTGATCTAAACTACTGATCCATTAATCCTATCAATCCATATAAATAATTGGTGTAAAATACAGTTAGTCATCTTTTCATGGTCATCAGATATGACCCATTTGGACATTCAGAGGCTCTGTAATTACCGTGGAAACACCGTCATCTTCTACAACATTGATTCACCAGTAAAACCCATGGAGTTGGATTAATGACAGTGGATGGAGACACAAGGTTTATGTTCAGTTAAAGCTATATTTTACACAAAAAAAAAAAAAAAGTCACATTTTCTTCATTTTTTTTTCTGTTTTGATATAATAACCTTTTACTTCAATCTGAGGTTTTATGAACATCTACATGACCAGTCAATTAAACATAAAAAAATCAAGGATTTTCACTGGGAAAAAAAATGCAAAATTCAGAGGATGAGATGATAAAGGATTATAAATCACATAGGAAAGGTTAAATAGAGGGAAAAATTAATTTGGGAAGTACCACAAAAGTCACACTGGGTCCTTATGGGTTAATTTACTGACCATGTAGAACACAGGTGTCAAACATGTGGCCCAGGGGCAAAAACCGGCCCGCCAAAGGTTCCAATCTGGCCCGCAGGATGAATTTGCAAAGTGCAAGTTAGGGCATTGAACTCAAAAATAATATCATAATAACCTATAAAAAAATGACAACACCATTTTTTTCCTCCTTGATTTAATGCAAAAAACATTAAATTATGAAAATATTTACATTAAGAAACTATACTTTGACAATAAAATGTGAATAACCTGAACAAATATGAACAACCTGAAATGTCTAAAGAAAATTAAGTGCAATTTTAACAATATTCTGCCTGTTACTAAATGTTTTGTGTCTTTGCAGATCTGATCTGTAATGCACATGTATAAATGATAAATCATATATAAATAGCTAAATCATGATAAAGCATATAATTGATAAAATTGTACTTATATTTCTTAACAAATTTCATTTTTTTTCCCAGGTTATTCACATCCTTTTTGTTTGGATAGTTTGTAAATATAAATATTGGCATAATTGAATGGGGTGTTTTTGCACTAAAACAATTTGGAATTGTCATTATTTATTGGCTGTTTTGCTGTTATTTGACTGGTCCAGCTTATTACCTCCGCCAAGGAGGTTATGTTTTTGCCAGGGTTTGTTTGTTTGTTTGTTTGTTTGTTTGTTTCTTTGTTTGTTTGTCTGTCTGTCTGTTTGTCTGTCCGTTAGTGTGCAACATAACTCAAAAAGTTATGGACAGATTTAGATGAAATTTTCAGGGTTTGTTGGAAATGGGATAAGGAAGAAATGATTAAATTTTGGTGGTGATGGGGGGTGGGGGGGCCCACGGGGGGGGGCACTGATCAGCCTTGGCGGAGGTCTGCGCTCTCCAAGTGCTTCTAGTTTCAGATTAAATTGGACTGAATGTGGCCCCCGGAAGAAAATGAGTTTGACACCCCTGATGTAGATCATTGTTTCTCAACTTTTTTTGAACAAATGCCCCAAAACAATTTGTAACAGCAAGTAGGGAGTGCCCCCCCTCACTTCATTGTGTGCCTCCTGCTGCCCCCCCCCCCTCATCCATCACCCCCTTCAAAACAAATTTCCAACAGGTGTAGGGGATGGACATTCACCATTAACATAACATACTGGTTCAAACTGATACTTATTTAATACTTAAGCAGACTAACACCCACCATTTTTGTCTCAGCGCCCCCCTCTCAGCTTCCTCATTCCAAACACCCCCACTGAGAAACACTGATGTAGATGTTCATAAAAGCTCAGAATAAAGTTGATTGTCATAATTTCAGAAACAGAGAAAAATGAAGAAAAATTGATTTTTTTCTATAAAATCCAACATTAACTGAACATAAAACAAGTGTGTCCATCCACTGTCATTGATCAATTCCATGTTTTTTTTTTTTTACCTCCGCCAAGGAGGTTATGTTTTTGCCAGGGTTTGTTTGTCTGTTTGTTTGTTTGTTTGTTTGTCTGTCCGTTAGTGTGCAACATAACTCAAAAAGTTATGGACAGATTTGGATGAAATTTTCAGGGTTTGTTGGAAATGGGATATGGAAGAAATGATTAAATTTTGGTGGTGATCGGGGGTGGGGGGGCCCACGGGGGGGGGCACTGATCAGCCTTGGCGGAGGTCTGCGCTCTCCGAGTGCTTCTAGTTTCAGATTAAATTGGACTGAATGTGGCCCCCGGAAGAAAATGAGTTTGACACCCCTGATGTAGATCATTGTTTCTCAACTTTTTTTGAACAAATGCCCCAAAACAATTTGTAACAGCAAGTAGGGAGCGCCCCCCCTCACTTCATTGTGTGCCTCCTGCTGCCCCCCCCCCCTCATCCATCACCCCCTTCAAAACAAATTTCCAACAGGTGTAGGGGATGGACATTCACCATTAACATAACATACTGGTTCAAACTGATACTTATTTAATACTTAAGCAGACTAACACCCACCATTTTTGTCTCAGCGCCCCCCTCTCAGCTTCCTCATTCCAAACACCCCCACTGAGAAACACTGATGTAGATGTTCATAAAAGCTCAGAATAAAGTTGATTGTCATAATTTCAGAAACAGAGAAAAATGAAGAAAAATTGATTTTTTTCTATAAAATCCAACATTAACTGAACATAAAACAAGTGTGTCCATCCACTGTCATTGATCAATTCCATGTTTTTTTTTTTTTTACCTCCGCCAAGGAGGTTATGTTTTTGCCAGGGTTTGTTTGTCTGTTTGTTTGTTTGTTTGTTTGTCTGTCCGTTAGTGTGCAACATAACTCAAAAAGTTATGGACAGATTTGGATGAAATTTTCAGGGTTTGTTGGAAATGGGATATGGAAGAAATTATTAAATTTTGGTGGTGATCGGGGGTGGGGGGGCCCACGGGGGGGGCCACTGATCAGCCTTGGCGGAGGTCTGCGCTCTCCGAGTGCTTCTAGTTGATGTTGCAATGTTGTAGAAGATGACAGTGTTTCCACGGTAACTACAGAGCCTCTGAATGTCCAAATCAGTCATATGTGATGACCATGAAAAGATGAATAACTGTATTTAAGTTAGTGTAGTTTTACTTCGAGTACACAGAATCATCTGATAACAAAGAAACCATACAACATGGTCAAACAAAAATTTTCTGTGCTTGAAAAGGATTGGGAAGAAGTATAATTTATAAACTCCCACCCCCTTTTTAATTATATTAAATCTGCTTCCTTTGCTTTGGTAACACACTTTTTTTCTGTATATTTTTCCAATAACACAAAACATCCATACAAATCATTCATATACACTTTTTGGTCACCTCACACCAAAGTTATAACAGTTTTGGATTTTTCATTATAGTTTAGTTTTATTTAGTTTTGACTTTTTTTTTCTCTAATTCAGTTAGTTTGAATTGGTTTTTAGAGCAGGTTTGCTAGTTTTTATTAGTTATTGTTATTTTCTAAATGCAAAGTTTTAGTTTAGTTTTAGTTTCTTTATATCTTTTATCTTCTTCTCCGTCAAATTCAAATAAATCTCATACAGGACTCTGCTGCTTTCTCCCAACTTTAGTCTCCATGTTTCCAGGTGGAGTGGGTGCAAAAAGACGACTCTAAACCACAAGTGACGACACTGACGGATCGTTAAATATCATATGATGCCAGCAGCTAAAATTGCTTGAGGGAAATAAATTGATTTTACATCAATCCGACACTGACAAAGACAAAAACGAAGGGAATTTTATCCAGAATTTTTATACGTTTTAGTTAGTTTTGTAAACACACAATACAGTTTCAGTTAGTTATCGTTTTTTTTTTCTTTTAATAATAATTTTTATTTATTTCAGTTAACAAAAATGTTTTTACAATTCTAGTTTTTGTTATTTCGTTAGTTTTCGTTAACGATAACACGGGGTTACAAAAAAAAAATGTTTTTTGCAAGTTGTCTAGGTTTTTTCAACTGAATTAGGACCATTTTGCACCGCTAAATCCAAAAATGACATCTGTTTTTCTCAATCAGGTCAGGGTTTTTTTTACTAATTTGATTTTGAAAAATTTGATCTTCTCAAAAAATTGATTACATTTTTGTGACTTTATCAGTTGATTTTTTATATAGTTCTCACTCAAAATAGGCTTTAAGAGAAAAAAAAAAAAAAAAAAATTTCTAACAGGATTCCTGTTAGGTACAATGGTGTATTCACCGCAGATGTAGCAGAATACGTCAGGCTTATTTTTGCAAGATCTTCTAGTCGAAGCTGTTTCATTCACCTGTAATATTAAAAAAAATATTAATCATAAATTGGCAAAAGTAAAATCTTCAGAACTCGTTTATTGCAAGAAATATGAAAGAATTTTGTATCATATGATGTGAAAATGTCCATAAATGTAAGCAAAAATGTTCAAAAGCCAATATGTAGCATAGTTCAGAAAGTTGACCTGATTGAGCAAAACTAATGTGATTTTTGGATTCAGCACACCAAAATTATCCTAAATCAGCTCAAAAAACTTAAACAATAAATTTGTTGTTGACCAGTGTTATAACCTTGCCTCACACACAATCAGATTTGCATAATTAATCATTTTTAATGTAAAGTATAATATTTATATGCACTTTAAATATTAACTACAAATACAAGGATCGATAAATGTGATAATATCTTCTTATGATAATAAATTACAATAATATCTTATTCTGTGCGTACTTCTATGTTATAACTAGATATTCACTTATTCAGATAATGCTCTATATTTTGTTATTATAGCGTATTTATACATCCTTTTAAATGCACAAACTGAAGAAGACATTTTTAAGTTTTGCTCCAGATTATTCCGCAGATGTACCCCTCTAACACAGATACACTGGCTTTTTATGTTTGTTCTACACTTAATTTTCTTGTAGATTTCAGTTCCGCTTAAATTAAAATTACTTTGCCTGAGCTCTAACATTACATGGATGGATTTACATGCATTGATAGGATTAGTGCACAGGTGTCAAACATGCGGCCCGAGGGCCAAATCCGGCCCGCCAAAGGGTCCAGTCCGGCCCTTGGGATGAAGTTGTGATATGCAAAAATTACACTAAGATATTAACAATTATTTGAGTGCAGGTTCCACATTCCGACCAATTCAATCTCAAGTGGGTCAGACCAGTAAAATACTATCATAATAATCTATAAATACTCACAGCTCCAAATTTCTCTCTTCGTAAATGTAAATATTTTCATGAATTTACACTAAAACAAAGTATAATTTCACAAAAAATGTGAATAACCTGAAAAAATATGACCAACCTGAAATGTTTCAAGAAAAGTAAGTACAATTTAACCAATATTCTGCCTGATATTAAATGTTTTGTGTATGTCTCGATCCACTATGATCTGTAAATTATAATGAACATGTGGAAATGATAAACTGAAGCATTATATTGATAAAATTACATTTATTTTTTCAGTTTGTTCACGCTATTCACATTGTTCGAAAGGATAGTTTGTGGATGTAAACATTTTTATTGTTTAATTTTACTTTTTTCACTATAAAACATAGAGAAAATTTTGAAATTGACATTATTTATATATTATTATGTTATTATTTTACTGGTTCGGCCCACTTAAGATCAAATTTAGCTGAATATGGCCCCTGAACTAAAATGAGTTTGACACCCCTGGATTAGTGGATCAACAGGTATTAAACATGTTAGATCAGTAGATGGTTTTGGTCACCGGTGACTGTTTGGGTCTTTACGGGTTAATGTAAATCTGGAGTGAGTAAAAGAAAGTACTCTGAAAGTGAACGACTGCAGCTTCACATGGAGGACAGAAAGGCGAATAGAGATAGAGTGAGCCATAGGAACTAACCAGGCAGCATTAGCGCTGACCTTTCCCAGTGGCGGGACACAGCAGTCGGGCTAATGCAAGGACTGGTGGTACTCCGCTAAATACTTGCATGTCACAACCTATCTCATCAAATGCTTAATTCAACCTTTCGTAAGCCCCCAGTGGGCTCTAAATGTAATAAGCAATATCGTTATAGCACAAAAAGGCCAACAAGCTAGCGTGAGGATCTGCACAAATGTGCTTTTGTGTGTGGAAGTGTAGGATTCTCACCACAGAAAGTGAAAGAATATGAAATAATATGAATATATAAATGGAACTTGGCATTTAGAAAAACAGCCATTTAGCCTGTCTGCAATTTACATCTCTATAAGACTTTTTTTTTTTTTTTTTTCAGTGCCAACAAACACAACCTTAAAGTGTAAAATCAGCCTGAAGCACATTGTATTCGAGCTGAAAGAACACGCTGCCAGTTCTTGCTTATTGGCCTCCACGCTAACTCTTCCAAGGCAGCTCAAAACAGAATAGAAAATGATTAGCCTTTCGCTCTTGTCTCCAACAATTGTACACTATCCAACACACACATTAGCACAGTCTCTATTTTTGTTAGTGTGTATGAAAAACTCCATGAATGTCAGTCAACTAAGAAGCAAATCTACTGTCTGTGATGGTTGTTTTCTAAAGTTGTCCATTATAACTGGATGTAAAAAAAAAAAAAAAAAAAAAAGAAAAAGAAAGAAATGAGAATCACTATGTAGGTCTAGTTCATTTCCAGCATAACTCCTCAAAGTCATAGCTTATTATTTTAGGATCAGGGCTTTGCTGGTTCCTATTAGGTTTAAAAATGCAGTAGTTTAGAACAACACTGGTGTAATTTCTTTACACGGGGCACAAATGTAAATATGGATGGATGCTTCTATGAAACTGGGCACATTTTTGGTATTTTACACTTTTCCAGCTTTTTAGACCCAATAATAATAGAGAAATTTAGACATATTTCCCCCCCGGTATGTACCAAATGATGACCTCAGATAAATGCAAAAAAATATATACTCTTGCTCTGAGCCATCCCACAATTTATGATTTTTTAATAAAATATTAGGGCCAAAAATTGGGACATGAAAAGCTACCTAGGTGTTAGTGCATTTGATCTGAAAAACATGGCTGTAAATGTAAATAATATACCACTATAAATAAAGACACAGCGTTAGATTTGATGATCCTAGTGGTTTTTCGAATCCAGACGTGCGGGTTTTTCATGAATCTCAGTCTCATTCCAGGTTTTGTATGTAACCCATCGTGTCCACTTGCGTTACATGCAGAACCTGCTCACTTAAGCGCATTTAATCGTGAATGATTTTGCAACAGCGGCCATTTTTGTGAAACACTCTGCTTTGCATAATTAGTTCAATTCCCAAAATATACCTTTGAGAGAATAAAGAGATATTCAAAAAAATAGAAGCGTGTAATTTTCGTGTCCTTTTGACTGTGTTACATACAGATTTTTGTATTAAATATAATGTAAATATAATAATAATGATAAATATAATAAAATAAGAAAGTGCTTTATTTGAAAAATAGTTTATCTTTTATCTCAGAAAGTTGTTTTTTTTTTTTTTTTTTAAATAGACCCAAAGTGCTTCCAAAGTTGCTTCATAACATTAGTCTACATCTGGTTTGAATTTTTAGTCCTCATGTCCTGTTTTTTGGCACCAGTTTCATAGAAGCACCCAGATGAATCCATTAAACTCTGGTGGCCGAGGGTCAAAGGGACGCTAGTCACTTTTCCATTGACCCTCAAACTGTTCAAATATAACTTACGCATAAAAATGTGCCCAATGGAAAAACGCCAATTTTGTCAAAAACTCTCATTTTTTGCACTGGCAAGAGGTGTTTTTTTTTGGGGGGGGGGGGGGCATAGGACAAATGGTATGTCACACAAAACTGTGATGGAAAAATCTTTTTCCACAAATAGAATCATGTGAACAAAAAAAAAAAAAAAAAAAAAAAAAAAAAAAAACGGATGTTGACAGACAATGCAACAAGCAAAGAAGAGTTTTAAAAGAAACATGGTGCGGTAATGTGCAGACACGCCAGGAAACCGAATCATTTTTTAATTTAGTACGAGATAGAGGGGTAATGAAATAAAAATAAAAATGAATATATCTTTAACCCTTTCATGCATAGTGGTCACTACAGTGGACAGTTATTCTCCAGCTGTTCTCTTGTATATTCATGGGTTTTGTTGTTTTACTTCCATATCAGCCAACACAGTGGACACTTATGCATCATCCCATACACTGACATTCATACCATTACTGTAACTGCGCAGTTCTTGATAAACCTGATCTGCAGTAACATGTTTGAATGTAAATCAATTGTTATTTGTTAGACAAAAAGTTTTTTTTTTTTTTTTTTTTGCATATTATCTCCATGAAGTGAGTAATTACTAGCATTAGAATATGTTAAAATGTGAGAAGACATCAGATTAGCAGCATTAAAAATGTTTTTATTTCATTGTTTTCATATCACTTTCTGATATTGGGTTTTAAACACGTTTCTTTACTTCAAAAATTAAATGCATGGATACTTTTGGAACTCCATAGCAAAAAAAGACTCGATCACATTGTTTTTTTCATGGCTAAGGAGGAATAAAAACACTCAAAATATAAATCTTGACTCAAGTTCTCACAATTCATGCATGAAAGGGTTAAATCAACATGATATTTATGTTGGTCACCATGTTTATGGAATGACTTCTCGTGTCAAATGCAATAATAAACAAACAAATCATCGCATTTGTGACTTAATGGAAAACCCGACATTACACACTTCTGTTTTTTTTTTTACATTTAGTAAATACCAGTAAAGTTTTGCGCAAATGTCCAATGGAAAAGTGACTAATGATCTCACAAAACACATATTTATCCATAACTCGATAACTAATTTTCAGTTGCTACATGAGCATGGCGAATACATGTGACTGCATTTGTACATGTCACAAAATATTACAAACTGATCCTTAAACACATATACAAAAAAAAAAAAAAAATTAATCACATTGTGGCTCATTTTAAGGAGTTAAGTTATCAGAAAATATTGAATTTCATTATGTTGTGTTCCACTCCTGAATTTGTCATAAACCCGATTTAAAATATGCCTAAATTATGCCTACAACCTCCACTATTTAAATGTACACCCACATTATATACATGCATTTATTTTCACATGGTTTATGTTTACCCATTATAAGTTGCTAGGCAACAGAATTTAATAGCATGTGATCTGACAACTATGTAAAGTCGTTTATAACCGTTTACAAAGGATAAGAGACAGATCTATGGACCACACAAATGGGCAAAGATTTTCTACCCATTTTTAGTGTCATTTTAGTCTGATTTGTACTGACGGCCATGCAATGTAATTAGTGTTCTTAAAGATGCCCTGGCACTGTTAAACAGTCTGAGAGGAAGTAAAAACAGAATCCAAACCACTATGTAGGCTTACTGTGAAATTTTCAAAGGTCAACAAGCCCAAGGCATGAATGCATTAAACAGGCTCTGCTTTAAATTCTACATTGCATCGATGCACAAAGGAAAGGAGAACTCATACATAGGTTATGTATCATTTTTCTTCTTCAGAACCTCCCTGTGTACAAAGCGCATCAGTGTGTTCTCCTTCTTCTGCTGATCCATGCTTGATAGCAGTGGCAATTTCTCATAGACCGCAAGGGAAGTCCGGCTTCCCCTAAAATTATGAAAATTAAATGGTTAAATATGTACAGTTGTGTTGACATTTCATTGACTACAAATGTGTTAGAACATGTTCATCTCACAGATGAGTTCGTTCAGAATCAGCTTTATCACTAATCAACGGACGCGATGTTGTTCACTTCTCCTCCATTCCCGTTGCGCTGTTTCCTCATTCGATCTCTGCTCAGTGCATTTGTTCGTAGACTGCGGGCGTCTCTGGGCTTCAATGGGACTGAGTGGAACAGTTTTTTTCATTGCCTCAAAACTGGACGGTAATTGGATAAATGCCATGATGATGTCCACCCCCTGGACGCCGGGCGTCTCTGGGGGTGAATGGAGCTGTGGGCGGAGCTCAGCTGGGCTGGACGCCAGAATCCCATGTGCTGATTGGAGGATCAGTCGAAAGGCTGAAACCCGTTTGATTGACAGCTATTTTGAGATCTACTCCTTCACTGACACAGTTCAGTTTAATACCGTCGCACATTCTGCTGTGAAATCAAGAGAGAAACCACCACGAAATTACTCGTTCATTTCTTGCACTGTAAATAAAACACACTCATAGTGCTTCCTTGTTTCAATTTAACATAATTTCAGCGTTTTCTTGTTTCAGTTACATAATTTAATCATTTCTTGTTCGAGTTTAATATCGTTTTGTAGATAGTTAAATCAATCAAACTGTCGGCTAGGTCGGAGTGAAAGGAGCGTCTGTAGTTTAAAAAGGCTGAAGTCTTACACCCACAACACACTGGGCCAAGGCAATCTAAGCAGCCCAGCTCTGCTGGACATTCAGAGGACACTGGTCCAGTCCCTGGAAAAGACGCCAACTTGGTACGATAAGGTCACTGAGCATTTTCTTAAAAAGGAACGGAGGGCCGAATGTATGTTTAAATAACTTGACAATTTTTTTTTTTTTTTTTAGGTAAGCTGACACTGAGCTTCCCCTGTCTGAAAGACGAGCAGCCATCACTGCTTGACAGTGATATAGGAGTGGATTTCCCTCCATCCTATTCCCATTATAGAATCTTGAAAAAATCCTGTCCCAATTCCATTTTCATTGGAATTTTTTCCAATCATCATATTTTTAATTTTCTTTTTTTTTTTTTTTTTTTTTTTTCCTGTGTATTGTTTATTTACAGGGAGGTATTTACGTAAGCCTTTTTTGGCTTCTATCCTCTCCTGCACAATGGTGTTACTTGCATGATTTTTTTTTTTTTTTTTTCTCGCTGTCTGATGTGCAGATAAATAAAATCTAAAAAAAAAAAAAAAAAGAATATGTTGTTTCTATCAGTAGGTCTACACAGTGGACATGTGTGGAACTACTCTGGTACATCAGTAAAGAGTGTTAACCCTTAAACAGGATAATCTTGGACCACAAAACCTACTGGAATCCACATATTTTGGGTTCATATTCATGCAGTCGTCTCAGCAAAGTCAGATCTCAAAGGCTTCACATATCTCACCCATCCCTCCCATGTATTTTGTTTCTACTTATGTTGGAAATAAACTTCAAAACTAGCAGGGCTTTTTTTTGTTTGTTTGTTTTCTATGAACACATTGGTCTGGAATGCTTTCAAATTGCAGCCTTAAATACTACAGTAGCCTGTCCAAATAAATACTTCACTTCACTCAATAAATAATCTTAGATCAATTTTACTGTTATAGGGACTAACAGTCAACCATTTTCATGAATATAAAGATATCAGTACAGGTTAATATGTGTTCTGGGATTTGGGAGAACTGAGCAATTAATATTTTTTTCCTGGGTTTCAACTCAGATATAATCCAACATATTTTTGCAATTTTTTAAAATTATTATTATTATTATTATGAGGCAGTTTGGTGTGAGGTGTTTGTTGTCCCTTGTAACAAATGCGTATTTATCATTGATTTATGTGCATGTGTCGCATAATAGTGCTTTTCTAATCAATAGACCTCATTCTGCTGAGTGGAACTTGCCATAGAATTCATTCTTCCCCTGTGATGACTTTTATAATTGCATGAACACACACACACAATAGGCAAATGTCTGGTCACCGTTGTACAGCCACGAGGCCAATTAATGTCTATTGAAGAAAAAAATAAATAAAAGTAGCCGAGGTGAACCTTTTTAGTGGGATTACTTTGTGTTTCAAACCAAAATTAGTGTCAAACGGGGAGAGCGGGGATAGAAATAAGATGAGAAGTTGATGAATTAATGATGACGAAGATGTGACAATCAAAGCAGTGAAGCATTTGTCTGATCTGTGTGGGTTTTCTCCCACAGTCCAAACGCAAAGACATGAATGTGTAGGTTTGAGTGTTGAATTATTAATCTCTACGTGTCAGCCCTGCTTTAACCTGGACCTCTTGGACAGTATCAGCGTCCCTCCAGACCCTGCTGAGGTTAAGCAGGTATGATATCCGCCTTATCGGTCCATATTACATGTTGTTGAACACGTTATCAGAAGATACAGACACCAGTCATGTGTTATATTTTCTTTATTTTACAGTTTATATATTTGATAAAGGTTTACAATTCCTATAAGCACATTTACACTTTTTCAAAATCCCCTTAAGTAAATAAACTTTTTACAATATAAAACTCAAATGTGCATTAACCCATAAAGACCCAAATATCCACCAGCGACTACAATCATTCACTGATATAAACTGTTTAATACCTGTTGATCCATTAATCCTATCAATACATGTAAATATTAGGTGTAAAATGCAGTTTGTCCTTTTTTCATGGTCATCAGATATGACCCATTTGGACATTCAGAGGCTCCGTAGTTACCGTGGAAACACCGTCATCTTCTACAACATCGATTCACTAGTAAATCACATGGAGTTGGATCAGTTGCAGTGGTTGGAGATGTTTCTTTTATGTTCAGTTAATGGTATGTTTTGCAGAAAAAAAAATAAATAAATAAATAAAAAAGGTATTTTCACTTAGGAAAGGCAAGGCAAGGCAAATGGAAAAGACATATTAAAAAATACACAATTACAATTAAAACATAATCAATAAAACATAAATAATAATCAATTGAAATAAAGTAAAAGAGAAGAGTGCAGATAGAACCCTTTCAGTTGTTATATGCACAGTGGAACAGTCTTTAGTTTTAACCCTAAACTTTAACCCTTTAACGCCAAATGTATCATATTTGATACAAGAGTTTTGAAGCCCTCTACATGATCAGTGTGATTTTTTTTTTCTTTTTTGAAAAACCTGATGTATACAATTAGATACATGCAATACATGGATTATCCACCAGGGGGGAGGAATTCGTTCACCAGAGGCCTTTCCAGTGACACCACAAGACCGTCATTAATGAGGAAGGAAGAAGAACTTTGACAATTTTGAAAAGGAATTACCAGTTTATTAGATATATTCGTGTTATATTATGTTTTTGTTTGTTCAGAAATAATTTTTGAACACTGACACTAGATATATCAAATATGATACAAAATTAAAACATACATGGAAACTGATATTTGAATAAATAAATAAATAACATTTTGGTTGTTCAGAAGGACCAATAAAGGCTCCAGTTTCAAAGAACTGGAATTTTCTGTCAGTGATTTAATGGTTCAGGCTTTACAGGGTTAATTTGAGCTCTACGTAATCAGTACATTAAATAAAGGAAAATACCACACTTAAACTTAAAAATACCAAATACAGAACATAATGTTAGAGTAAATGGTGATAAATCACTGTAAATGGTTTTTGCACTAAATGATTTATATTGATGTGCAGTGATTACAACAGATTGTGATCCTATAGCGTCTTCTTTAGTGTACTATTTTATTTTGAAAGTTTCACATTTTCTTCTTTGTGTGTTTTTTGTTGAGTTATACTTCCAGCTTTTACCTCATAGCGTGGAACCGCGGATTTGAGAATGCAGTAAAAAATGTAAAATATAATTGATGATTTATATTGTTTATTTGTTTGAGGCTTGTTTGAACCATTTTGTATGCCTTTTGTTTGCTTTGTTCTATTTGTGTATCTCCGTGTTTGCCCGGTTTACCGTTGCAATGTGTCGACGGAGCTAAACGTTGGCTAGCAGAGACGGCTTCATTCGAAACATTAGATAGCACCCTCGGAGAGCAGAGTGAGGTGCAGTGTTGTGTTAGTGTGTTAATTATTGGGAATGCTTAGTGTGAATTGTTTGTTAAACTGTATATTGTGTTGTTTTGTGTTTGTTTGTTTTTTTTTTGTATAGTTTTCACGGTGTTACGAACTGAGAATAAAGCACCTGTATGAAACGTTCTAGATCTGAGACTTTAATCCGAGGGAACGCTACAATCACCCAGGAAAGGTTAAAAACAGAAAATTTTTATTTGGAAGCTGCCACAAAAAGCAGCAGTGGGTCTTTATGGGTTAAGTATGTTGGATAGAAAGGTACTGATTACTAGATACTGATAATAGTTCACTTCTACACAAATAAATTCAAAACAGTGGATGATAGAAAAATGACCCTGAATCCTTGGACGATGTTCTTAAGGTCAGTGAAGTGATTTATAACGTGTGTGTTTGAGTGTATTCACCACCTAGAAGGGTTGTTCTTTGTGGTGGATATGATCTATGGGGCTGGGGTCTGTAATCTTGGATGTCCAGAACCTAATAATGGCACTGTGTATAGTGATTAACCCCTTAAGTGCCAAAAACGCAATATTGTGACGTGCAACAGCAACTAAATGACACATTTTTGAAATCTTGATATCAAAATTGAATATCGTTTGAAAAGAAAAAAAAAAAAAAAATCTCTGGCACCTAAAGGGTAAATTTTGCAATTTTTGACCAAGCAAAATTCGGACTTATATGTGCCTGAAGATGGATTCTGTCCATTTAAATGTTATTTTGTTTTTGTCTTAATTTGCTTCGTTTTGTTTTATTTTTTTTCTTTGCATGTTCGAAATAAATAAAAACAAAGAAACAAAAAAATAAATAAATAAAAATAAAACAAAATAATATAAAATAAAACAATTTCAGAAGATTCATTGAATTTTGGCAGATGGGTCCAAATACTTTATAGCTGTACACTCATTTCCAATTCTAAACAGTCAACAATAATGCAACCTGCACTCTTCTTTATTATAACTTCTTCCATCGGTGAAGCATCACCAAAGACTGGCTGTGTAAAACATTTTCGTAAAAGTTTCAGAAGGGGCTAAATTCATTCATTTAATTCAAATAAACTTATTAGTGTCATTTTTCATCTTCTGCTTTTACCTGCAGTAGACTGTCATTTTAAATGCCTTACATCCTGTTTAACCTCCTGGTCCTTTCACAGCGACGCATCACTTCACTTCATATTCAGCTGTGTTTAACATAAATCAGTACTTTATTTACCTTAAACTGAAAGGACAGCACAGATAAAGGGCCGACAAAGACAACAGTAAGTGTGAAGACGTTAAACGCCTCATGAAAGTCATGTTATATGGTAGGGGAATCCACCTTGGTAGATAGATGCAGTTGTAATTAACATTAGTTAGCATATGTTAGCGCACCAATTTTAACCAAGTGCTTTACATAAACATAAAAGCAAAACAGAAGAGGCATAAAAATGCATTTAAGATGAGAGAATGTGCAAATAAAAGACATTTATTATATTAAAAACATTAACATTAATATTCAATTAGA
Source organism: Sphaeramia orbicularis (assembly GCF_902148855.1). Lineage (NCBI taxonomy): Eukaryota > Metazoa > Chordata > Actinopteri > Kurtiformes > Apogonidae > Sphaeramia > Sphaeramia orbicularis. The sequence goes on from NC_043966.1 coordinate 44,344,328, forward strand.
CATTAACTCTTTCCCCGCCAATGACGAGATTTTCCGTCAATCCGTGTTTTCACTGTTATACTGTAGTTGGAGGTGTTGTGGATCATGTGAATTACTTTCCTTAGTCCAAAAACAAACAATTAAGCAGCTTTTTCGGAAAAATGACGGGCCGGGTTTAACGTTTTTGCACTGGAGTCTCCGTATCCCATGGCAACGCATCCAGCGGCAGTCACTGAATGAGGAAATGAAGACTGCAGGAACCGCGCGCAGTTTCAAAAGCCTTAAAGATGATTATGGAGACAGAGTCTGACAATTCAATATATGATGGAGCTACAGAAGAACCATTTAGAGACAGGAACGGAGAAACAGAAGGTGAGGGAGACGAAGACGGAACACGGGAAACAAGGAGCGGCTCAGGTCCGACACGGAGGTGCGGGTGGGGGGGGCGGGGGCACAGAGCGACATGGAGAAAATGACAGACAGGAGGAAGAGAAAAGAGACATTTGTAGAGGACATTCAAGGAGAAGACAGACATGGGACAAGACAAAGGAAAGCTAGTCTGCATCTGTTAGAGTGAGTTCAGATTCAGACTGAGGACACAGAACATATTCAGCTGTAGAATGTCAGCAGGACACATGGAAGACACTTTTGGATTTGGCTTTTGTATGAAATAAATAAATACATATATTCATACAGAGATAAATAACTAGATGTCCATAGAATTATTTACAGATCAAACACAGCAGCTGGTCCAACAGGAGGACCTGGTGCAGCCAAAGGCCAGAAATCTACAGTATTTAGTGCATTTGTTTCTTTTTTTCTTGAAAATGAGGAATATTGAGGTGTTTATATCCAAAAGCTAAACTACTATGTGTTAGACTTATAATTGATGTATGTAAATGTGCAAAGTTTAGAAGGAACCTGGTGCTTTACAAGATGTTCGGTCTAAAGTTTGGTGTGGATTCCCCTAACATTTTGTGGAATGATGGGATATCTTAGAGCTGTTTGTTACTATTATTGCTGTTATTATTATTTTATTTTGTGATTTTGAAGACAGTGTTACTGTTGGTAAATAAGAAAGAGTCAAAAATGTAAATAGGAAATCAGTTTTCTCTTGAAAATCAATATCTTTGAAAAAAATGCAATTTTCTCAGCTTTTTGCTCAAAATTCAGTTTTTTCCTGAAAATGACCAATATTCAAATGTTTATATCTCACGAACGAATAAAGATAGAATAAAATAGTTTTTTGTGTTTAAAAGTTGAAGTTCGGTTCTTTCTTTTGATGTATTCAGTGTTCACATACTCCTAACACAACATTTTCAGTGAGCCTCCAAAGATTAGTGAAAATGACCAAAACGGCTGGCGCTGGCTACCAACTCACTGGAAAATGCTCTGGCGGGGAAAGAGTTAAAATCATCAGCGATAAAACGTGACTTTAAAGTTAATTTAAAAGACATTATTTAAGAGTTTAAGAGAAAGCTGCAGTAAACAATGTTTTCAGGCCTGATTTAAATGAGCTGACACTAAAGTAAATCCCATACAGGACTCTGCTGCTTTCTTTCAGCTTTAGTCTACATGTTGCAGGTAGAGTGAGGATGAGAAGCCGACCGTAAACCACAAGTGACGAGACGTGACGGACCGGGAAGTGCCGTATGGTGCCGCAAACTAAAATTGCTGGAGCGAAATAAATCAATTTGATATCAATCCGATATTGACGAAGACAAAAATGAAGGGAATTTTATCAACATTTTTTAATTGTTTTAGTTACTTTTGTAAGCACTAGGGATGGGAATCACGAACCGGTTCTTTTTGAGAGCAGGATCCCAGTAGCTCGATTTCTTGGAATTGTTTGCCTGCCTGTTCAACAATTCTGCTTATCGATTCCACCTTCGTTGCGCATGCACGATGACGTCATACGTACGCTGTATTGTTTTGGTCAGAACGTAGCCAACATGGCGCTGAGGCAGAAACGGTCTAAAAAGACGACACCAGGTCCACTGGAAAGTCAGAGCTTCCATTTCTTCAAAAGGGTAAAATCCCTCCAATATGCTCAAACATTTGTCCACAGCATCTGATTTATTTACAGGAATAGGAATGGGAATCGAGAACCGGTTCTTTTTTGAGAACCGGTTCCCAGTAGCTCGATTCCTTGGAATCGTTTGCCTGCCTGCTTAACGATTCCGCCTTCGTTGTGCATGTGCGATGACGTCACACGTACGCTGCTTTGTTTTGGTCAGAACATAGCCAACATGGCGTTGAGGCAGAAACGGTCTAAAAAGACGACACCAGGTCCACTTACTTGGAACACTTGCAAGGATTCCATGTCTTCAAAAGGGTGGAATCCCTCCAATATCCTCAAACATTTGTCCACAGCATGTGAATCATTTACAGGAATGTCACGTAATTGATACTCAGTGGCGCTTGTGAATGTAGCGGCAGAGTGAACGCCGGGCCGGTTCCGGTGTGGGCAACAAACGTCGTAACTCCTCAAATACAAGTTTCTGAAGGTAAGAAGGGAAAGGAAATGAGGTGCACAACAATGGGAGCTGAACCGAGCCGAGTCGAACCGGTTCCACGTAGTAGAAATGTGGCAATAGAGGAATTAGTAATACGTCTTTAGTTTCACTTTCACTGCCCCCCCCCCCCCTCCCCGAAACCAGGCCGGCATCATCTGTTATTATTATTTGTAGATACTGTATATGTTACAGGAATTTGATATCCTACTTAGCGACGCTTGTGAATGTAGCGGCAGAGTGAACGCCGGGCCCAGTTCCGGTTCCAGTGTGGGCGACAAATGTCATATCCCCTCAAATACAAGTTTCCGAAGGTAGGGGAAAGAAAATGAGTATCACAACAACAGGAGCCGAGCCGAGTTGAACTGCCAATATGCAGCAATAGAGGAATTAGTAAATCGTCTTAAGTTTCACTTCCAGTGTCATCTGTAATTATTACTTGTACATACTGTATATGGTATATTTTCTGTGCAGAGATGGAAATATAAAAGACAGTTAATGCAAACACACCCTTTTGTACTCTTTTATTCCCTCACCCAATGAGAATCGATAAGGAGTCGAATCGATTGGCAAAATCGATAATGGAATCGGAATCGTTAAATTCTTATTGATTCCCATCCCTAGTAGGCACACAATACAGTTTCAGTTAGTTATCATTTTTATATTCTTTTAATTATACTTTTGATTTATTTCAGTTAATGAATTTTTTTTTTTAATTCTAGTTTTTGTCATTTGGTTCATTTTCATTAACGATAATAACCTTGGCACACTGCATCCAGTGACTGATTTTTATTTTTTTTTTATTTTTTTACTCATCATTGACATCATTAAGGCATTTCTGACAAAATTTGTGACCCCCCCCCATCCAGGTGGCATCACCACAAATACATCCACATAAACACACACATATCAAATGGGCAAACAGAACACCAAAAGAAAAAAAAAAAAAAAAAGAAATATACACAAGTACAAAAAAAATAAAAAGACAGACAGTCAAAAAAAAAAAAAGACTCAAACCAATCTGTGCTGATCATTCTGGTCATGCTACCAATATTGTGACTGAATTATTTTTGACTTATTTTATCATATGACAAGAAGTACTAAAATGTAGTTTAATGAAACAAATTGTTTTGTGTGAAATTGGCGCTTCGTGTCGACTTACGGTTACTATTAATGGACACATTTGGTTTACTTAGTTTTGCAGTGGGTTTATCCAAGCTCAGAACACTGTATTCTGCGCAGGAGAAGGTGGTGTAGATGGTGGACCGACTTCAGGATTATAGTTGGGGCCCATAAAACTGTGCCACTATCAATATAAAATAGAGCAGCTTTAAAAATGTTGTCAGTGTGGAAGTGATCTGAACTCCACATGCTGTTAGCAGGTACAACTCCCATTTTCACTTGCTATGTTCCTGTGCACTCAAAATGGAAAAGATGTAATTGTAAAGATGTTTTTGTTCCTATATCTTACATGTCTATACCATCCCATACCACAGAGTAGTGGGACACTTTATATTCTATTCTTCCTACACCACAGGGGAACAATTATTTACCCACAACAGCATTTCTAAAAATACATGGACTTGTCATCATGTATATTCGCTGAGCAAAAGATGAAAAACAATTGCAAATGAAAGGAGGTACACACAAATACTGTATGTTAGCCTCCATCTCTTGCTCTGCAGTAACGTCTTTTTTTTTTTTTTTTGGACTGATTTCAAGACAACTCCAGTCAACAGAAGACAGATAAGTGATGCCATTGCTATGATCAAGGGGAAGGAACAGCAATTGAATCAGTGTTTTTCAACCTTAGGGTTGGGACCCCATGTGGGGTCTCCTGGAATTCAAATGGGGGTCACCAGAAAATTTCTAGTAATTGATAAGAATAAAAGAAAAAACAACTTCCTAATAAAATATATATGATGAGGCGACAGAGACAATCCCAATCCATAAAAGACATGACATAGAAAACAGAATAGCACAGAACAGTGCAGCTGTATTTCCATTACCACCCTGGGTTAAACTAATGTTCCTCATCCTTATATTTCTTTAAAAAAATATTTTATATATTCCTTTAAACTGGTTATGTTTTTACTTTTCATTATTTCATCTGTTAGACCACTGTTTTTCAACCTTGGGGTCGGGACCCCACATGGGTTGCCAGAAATTTCTAGTAATTGATAGAAAGATAGATTGATGATAGATTGATAGAGAGCGCAGACCTCCACCAAGCCTGATCAGTGCCCCCCCCCCCCCCCCCCCGGTGTGGGGGGGGGGGCACCGATCACCACCAAAATTTAATCATTTCTTCCTTATCCCATTTCCAACAAACCCTGAAAATTTCATCCAAATCTGTCCATAACTTTTTGAGTTATGTTGCACACTAACGGACAGACAAACAAACAAACAGACAAACAAACAAACCCTGGCAAAAACATAACCTCCTTGGCGGAGGTAATAAAAAATATATGGTGAGTTGACAGAGACAATCCCAATCCATAAAAGACATGACAAACTGTGAAGCTGAAACTGAAGCACTGTGGTTCTTTTTATCTGTCAAATGTTCATTGTGGTCATTGTCCTTCTCTGTACAATTATTGGACTGAGATCTTTAATACTTTATCAGAGGTTGTTGGGGAAAAAATAAAGCCAAATTCCCTATGCGCATTATTTGGAGTTTCACCCCCTCACCTCTCTAAGTTCAAAGGGGATGTACTTGCTTTTGCTACTCTATTAGCTAGAAGATTAATTGTAATTAATTGGAAATCAACAACACCTCCCCATCATACCCACTGGATTAGAGATACTCTTTATTTTCTTAAACTGGAAAAAAATCAGACTCTTTTTAATTGACTGCTCCAGTACATTTCACAAGTGTTTGCTCCTGGAGGATTCTGTTAGGTTTCTGTAAATTGGCTTAGAGTCTGGTTTTGACCAATTCTACATATAAAGTGTCATGAGATAACTTTTTGTGATCTGGCGCTATATAAATAAAATTTGATTGATTGAGTGATTTGATTGGTTTTCCCCTGTAAGTCACTTTGGAAAAAAGCGTAAACATAAATTTGGAAAACTATGGGACCCATTTCTTCGATTGGTCAAGAAAACAGATCTTTCACTCACCCCCAACTAACACAGTAACACAGTAGACCGTGTACTGACCCCAGTGAATATATGCAGGATCTACTGGGACTGAGGAGATTTACTGAGTCTAGTTCAGATCAAGTACTTTATACAAAACAGATACTACTGCTGTGGACCAGCAAGGGACCACTGGATTCCTGTAAATTATGATATTTTTCCCACCTGTTTTTAAATTACGACATTATTCTTGTAATATTGTGGCTTTATTGTCGGAATATGACGACTGACATTTTTGTTAAATTATGAGTTTTTTATAACTACAACTTTATTCTCATAACATTGTGATTATTTTTGTATTCCACTTCATTCTCATAAAATTACAGGTTTTATATCCATATTTTATGACTTTATAGTCGTAGTGACAAGCGTTTTTATTACTTCCGCCAGGAGGTATTGTGATCACTTTGCTTTGCGTGTGTGCGTGTTTGTTTGTTAGCAAGATATCTCAAAAAGTTATGGACAGATTTTCATGAAATTTTCAGGAAATGTTGATACTGGCACAAGGAAGATATTATTAAATTTTGGTGGTGATTTGGGGGGTGGGGGGCAGATCTGTCTTGGGCAGATCTGTCTTGGTGGAGGTGCTTTTCTTGTTTTCTCATGTGGCTCTAATACGCAGTGGTAGCTTTATTCTCCAGTTCCCCCGTATTTGAAAAACCGGGTTAGCCTCAGTTTAAGTTAGTTTACAAATCATGTTGGAACACAAGGTTCAGAATCACAAAATGAAGACAAAAGTCATGAAGATCTGATCATGAAATCAAGAGCTTTACTAAGAAGTAATGTTCGCCAAAACAATACGTAAGTTAAGGTATGATTTTACCAAAAATACAGCATAAAATAATGTTACTTGACACCAAACGGAATCCACAAATCTAGGTTTGGTTTCCTGGATTTGTGGATCCATCTACTTCTCTTTTCTTTGTCTTTCGGTGTCTGTAAAACGATAGCTCCGACTGCTTTTCCAACCTGTTCATACAATCAGTCGCACAACAGCTCTTCCCCATTTTTTGTTGAATATTGTTCTTCAGTTTTAGACAGTATTGAAGCCAACGCTGTCACTCATCTCCCTCTTTCTGCCACTCAGTGGGCGGAACCGCGGTGACTTCTGCCAGAGGTGACGTCACGTGCGTACCCTCTGTTATTTGTATTGATAGGAATAAATGATCACCAGGTATTAAACAGTTTAAATCTTAAAAGCTTAAAATTTAAGTCAGAACTAAACATGGAGAATCAGCGTTCAGTTTCTATGCTCCATATATCTGGAACAAACTACCAGAAAATATCAGGTCTGCTGAGAGTCTGAGTTCTTTTAAGTCAAGGTTAAAGACTCACCTGTTCACTGTTGCCTTTGACTAAAAGGCTTTTGACTTTTTAAATTTTATATTCTCTTTGAAACTCTGCACTGCAACTCTTACTTTAATATGTGTGTGTTTTTATTTTTATTTTATCTTATTCTATTTTTCTTTTTTTTTTTTTATGTGTGGTTTTATTGCTTGCTGTTTTTAATCACCTTTTACGTGTTTCTTTTATAATGTTTTAAATGTGTTTCTTTTTGTTTCTTTTATTTCAATGTCCTGTGTGAAGCACCTTGAATTGCCTTGTTGCTGAAATGTGCTATACAAATAAACTTGCCTTGCCTTAAATCAGTGGATGGTTTTTGGTCGATAGTGGATGTTTGAGTCTTTATGGGTTAAATAGTGTCTTATCACATCTATAACAGTGCAATTTATAATCTGTAAAATATTACATTTCAGACGAACCTTCTCAAATCTGTTTCCACATAAAATGGGAATGCATATCTCCTCCACATTCCCTGCCTTCCCCACTCTCAGCTGGAAGTCCTTATAACTCTACTCATCTCTCACTGGGCCCATTAAAACCAGCATGGTGCGTATGTTAAGTATGGTAACTAGACCTCCATAGACCACCAACAAATGCACTTAGTAACATTGCCCATGAATGTTGCATGAACAGTATTGCCACAGCATCTTGGAATAGCTTTTACAACCCCAAAACACTCTTTCTATTGTCTCAAATCACAAACTAAGTATTACTATGTAAATCATTGTTTTTCACTGCAGACCCCATGTCAACCCCCTCCCATGATCCTCCACAGATGTATCCATTGCCACTGTTGTCACACTTTACATATCTTTCCATCATTCACTCGCCTTCCTTTTTCTCTCGCTGCTTCTTTCTCTTTTCCTCCGTATCAGTTCATATATACTGTACGCCTCGGTTCATTTCTTTCTGTCGCTCTCTATCTTCCTCTCAGGGTTTCATTATATATATATTTAGGTTCCTCTCTCTGTAATGACTTGCTGATGGTTCATATCAGTAGTTCAATGGTGCAAAAAAACCCCACCACAGAGCCGCTGCCATTTAAATATGGAAGGAGGAGGCAAGAGAGGCCGAGACAAAGTTAAATAGATGAGAAAATGACGACAATAATGGAGAATAAAAAAGAGAAATGGTGGTTAGAGGAAGATGAAGACCAGATATGGTAGAGGTGTGTCAGGTGGTATAGCATGTTAATTTATTTCACAATTATTTTAAATCGTCAAAGATATGGCATAGGATTTAGAGTAGGGTTTCTCAAAAGGGGTGGTACCAGGGGGTGTTGTATGTATGTATGTATGTATATATATATATATATATATATATATATATATATATATATATATATATATATATATATACACAACTTACTAACTTACAAACAACTTAAGATGTAACACACAACATGTTACATCAACCGTGGTGATCCTTTGTGAGTAGGGATGGGGATCAATAAGAATTTAACGATTCCGATTCCATTAGCGATTTTGCTTATCAATCTGATTCCTTATCGATTCTCTTATCGATTCTCATTGGGTGAGGGAATAAAAGAGTACAAATGGATGTGTTTGCATTAACTGTCTTTTATATTTCCATCTTTGCACAGAAAATATACCATATACAGTATGTACAAATAACAATAATTGATGACGCCGGGGGGGGGTTTGCAGTGAAAGTGAAACTAAAGATGCTTTACTAATTCCTCTATTGCCACATGTCCACTACATGGAACCAGTTCAACTCAGCTCGGCCTGGCCAGTCTCCCGTTGTTGTGCACCTCATTTCCTTTCCCCTACCTTTGGAAACTTGTATTTGCGAGGGTATGACATTTGTTGCCCACACCGGAACCAGAACTGGGCCCGGCAATCACTCTGCCACTACATTCACAAGCATCGCTGAGTATTGAATCAAATACGTGACATTCCTGTAAATGAATCATATATTGTGGACAAATGTTTGAGCAGATTGGAGGGATTCCACCCTTTTGAAGAAATGGAAGCTCTGACAGTGTTCCAGTGGACTTGGTGTCATTTTTTTAGATCGTTTCTACCTCAACACCATGTTGGCTACGTTCTGACCAAAACAATGCAGCGTACGCGTGACATCATTGCGCATGCGCAACAAACACGGAATCGATAAGCAGAATCGTTAAGCAGGCAGGCAAACGATTCCAAGGAATCGAGCTACTGGGATCCAGTTCTGAAAAAGAACCAGTTCTCGATTCCCATCCCTATTTTTGAGCACCATATGCGTCACAATAAGTGTCTGTGTGAAACACAACAGTGGAACCTGTCATAGTCTGCTTTGCTACTGTCCTCTTCCTCACCTTGCCACACCTCATTAGACATAATCATTTCCACCTGTTGCTCCCAGCTGTGCCTAATCAGTTGGCCAGTACATCAGCAGCTCTGGTTCATCGACTCATTACCAGATTGTCTTTGTGGTACGCCTGACTGTCCAGCATTCTGTTCTTTCCTGATTTCCTGGTTCCGACCTCACCTGATCCAGACCATGTCTCCTCATCTCTGCCCCAATAAACCGAACAACCTTCTGCCTCTGACAACTAGATCTGCCTTTGTGGAACCTGTGACTCGTCTGCTTGTGACAGCGTGGCGTTTACTTTCCCTAGCTCTGCTTCACTTGTTAGTGTCTGTGTTCTGGTCCAAACCAGAGTCCAGGTAAATCTTAACCCTTTCATGCATAGTGGTCACTACAGTGGACAGCTATTCTACAGCTGTTCTCTTGTATATTCATGGGTCAATATACACGCGAAAAGCTTATGATGTCGTACAAATAACAAGCCAATTTACCATCAAAAGTGGCGTGCATATTGACACAAAGTCATGATATCACATTGCATGGATTTTGTTTTAGTTCCATATCAGCCAACACAGTGGACACTTATGCACCATCCCATACACTGACATTCATGCCATTACTGTATTTTTGCTGTTCTTGATAAAGCTGATCTGCACTAACATGTTTGAGTGTAAATCAACTTTCAGTTACTCAACTGTAATTAACAGGTTACTTAAACAAAAAGTGTTTTTTCTTTTTTTTATATACAGGATGGGGAAGCAAAATTTACAATACTTTGAGGCAGGGATTGAAAGACAGTGTATGACCAATTAGTTTATTGAAAGTCATGAGAATTTATTTGCCACAAGAAAATTTACATAATAGAAAATGTTTTTATTCTATGTGTCCTCCTTCTTTCTCAATAACTGCCTTCACACACTTCCTGAAACTTGCGCAAGTGTTCCTCAAATATCCGGGTGACAACTTCTCCCATTCTTCTTTAATAGTATCTTCCAGACTTTCTCGTAATAGTTTTGCTCATAATAATTCTCTTCTTTCCATTATAAACAGTCTTTATGGACACTCCAACTATTTTTGAAATCTCCTTTGGTGTGACGAGTGCATTCAGCAAATCACACACTCTTTGACGTTTGCTTTCCTGATTACTCATATGGGCAAAAGTTTCTGAAAAGGTATGGATAATAGTGTTAGGTATGATTATGATATCAATATATGTTTGGTTTCAAAACAATTGATGTAGTGCCTGCTGAGAAAAAACAACTAAATGCTCATTGTAAATTTTGCTTCCCCACCCTGTATATTATGTCCATGAAGTGAGTAATAACTAGTATTAGAGTATGATGAAATGTGAGAAAACATCAGATCTGCTGCATTAAAAATATTATTTCACAGTTTTCACACAGTAAATCAATTTCTGATATTGCGTTTTAAATGCATGTTTCTTTGCTTCAAAAATTGAACACATGATGTCCAGCTAAGTGGACATTTTTGTAACTCCATGAAAAATAGGTTCATGAAAAAAAAAAAAAAATAAATCTATCAAATTGTTTTTTTTCATGCCTAAAGAGGAAAAAAATCTTGACTATGGTTTTCCTAATTCATGCATGAAAGGGTTAATAAAGACCATTTTTGAATGCGAATTTGAGTGTGTTGTATTTCACAATCTGTTACCGGAACCAATATTTAGCATTAGCAAAAGTAAGGAAACAAAGCTTTGATTCAGGAAACTTGTATTGAATTTTTTTTTTTTTTAATTGATCTGAGTTGATTAATCGATTAATCATTTCAGTCCACAAATACCGAACTTTGTATCCATCCTACACACCATAATGATTCAGCACGTTAGCATTTACATCACACCCTTCTACTTGACTTACAATATCAGAAATGACATCATAGTGAGAGCATTTGACTGTGTCATGGCAGTTTATCATAAATTATAGAGCCTATGTTGACATCTTCTTGGCTGATGTGTAGTTGCCATGACAGGGAGCTGTTTTCAGTGTTTTGTTTGTACTCAAAGTGACATTAACCGACAACCGTGTGTGGTTTCAATCCTGTTAATTTCAGTATTCATGACAGCCTCAGGAGGATGTTGTCATCCCCTCAAATCAAGTTTTCATGACCATGCTTTTAAAAAGTTATGTCATCCCTTTAAATAATGCCTCATTTTCCATAAACGACTCCACTTACTATTTAACAGTCATCAGCAGATTGTACATGTCTAGTCGTCAGAGATAAATCGATTTACCTCTAAGTGATTACAGCCAATTCCATACTGAATATATAAATAAATGCACTCTATAATAAAGCACTGTGACCTGACTTTACCTTTAATATAGTACATAAAGGTTGTGGTTTAATTTACATCAACAACAAATGCTGACTACTGCTAAAGTCTGAGGCGAAGAACACAGACATGAAAGGAGAAAGTGTTAAATGACTCTCTGTTTATCATTAAAACCATAAATGACACAGCCACACCATGGCCCCAGTGCAAGACAGCCAGTAGAATATATGGGAGAGCAGCTGATGAGATGAGAGTGGGAGGAAACAAGAGATAATGAGAGGAAAAGTTTACAGACCTATTTATTTTGCCATCATCCGCCGCCGTGGAAACAAGAATAACCTCCATCACCGACAACAAAAGGGACAAAAACATGTAATCACATCCTGTCAGGAGAATAATAAAGTCAAATTTATTAATATCTACACTGATACAGAGCCAATAATAACCACCAGACACAAAGGCAGTGACAGAGACAGGGATATATTAAGACAATATAAACACTGCTGAGACGGTTCCTTTGAAATGTCATAGGCTGCAAACGAACAACCAATTTATTCAATGTAACTGTAATGTAATGTTATAATGTAACTGTAACTAACTTACTCTTTATCAAGGGAAGTTATTTGTAGCAGCTGTGGTTCAGTTGGTAGAGTGGGTCATCCAGTGACTGAAGGGTCGGAAGACTGAATCCTGGTTCCGACTGTCCACATGTCGAAGTGTCCTTGGGCAAGACACTGAACCCTAAATTACCCCCAGTAGGGCCTGGCAGCGCCTTGAATGGCAGCATCCACCTACTGGTGAATGAATGTGTGTGTGAATGTGAAACTTTGTAAAGCACTTTAGGCGCCATGAAGGTGTAAAAAATGCAGTATATAAGTGCAGTCCATTTACCATTTAATTTATTACATGTGTGTAGCGTGGCTCAACTTTGTAAAGTTAATAATGTAGCTAGTCGAAAAAAAACAAAAAAAAAATTGAAGGTCTTCCTTTAAAGGTTTTTTTTTATTCCAGTCTTCCCAAACCCAGTGACAGCTATTTACTGAATATTAACAGGAAAAAGAAATAACTAAAAAAAAACCTCTTTGCAGACTGACAAAACACCCACAATGTGTCGTCAGCTTTTTCAGACACCCAACAAGGCCAAAATGGCCGACATATATAGGGAAAAGCCCCTCCCACTGGGCATGACCTACAGCAATCAATTAAACAAACATGATTTTTCCTCAGACAATCACAATAAGATGAAACCTCAAAACACAAGAGAAATAAAGAAAAATACTCCTTTTAACCTTTCCACTCTATTTTTATCATATACCACTCTCCACTACAGAGAAATAACCTTCATAAGTGGAAACCACTAATTAAATAGTCAGGTGACCATTTTCCCACCTGACGCCCCCTTTATTAATCGGCGGCACTAGATACACCCCTGTTTGACCAGCTCGGGGTCAGTCTGCAGGAAGCAGCGCACGTGGTGAGTGTACAGCCTGAGTGTCGAATGTGTGCATATGTTGATGTGTAGAACAAACAAGTGTGCACCCTTGTACGAACTACTGTAGGTGTGTGTGTGTGCGTGACGTGTACTTGTGTGGATGTGTGTGGCGTGTACTTGTGTGACATGTATTGTGTGTGCATGGCATGTATTGTGTTTGCGTGGCGTGTACATGTGCATCGTGTAGTGTGTGGTGTGTACTTGTGCGTCGTGTATTGTGTGTGCATGTGCGTGCGCGTGTGTGAGTGCGCACTGTCCGCACTCAGTAAAGAGGACGGTCCGTCACAATGTGAGCAATGTTTTAATCAGGGAAAGCCACCAAAAGGAAAAATACATTTAAACCATGTGAACAGAATAGAATAGAATAGAATAGAATAGAGGGCGACACGGTGGTGCAGTGGTTAGCACTCGTGCCTCACAGCAAGAAGGTCCTGGGTTCGATTCCATCACCAGTGGACTGGGGGTGGGACCTTTCTGTATGGAGTTTGCATGTTCTCGCCAGGTACTCCGGCTTCCTCCCACCATCTAAAGACATGCACTAACAGGTTTGTAATGGCAAAATTACTTATATTCATGTAGTTCATATATCATATACAGTCTACTCTCGTTAAACCGCCCGCCGTTATACCGCCATTTTCGCTCACCGCCGACCAAAACCATTGCATAAAAATCCCCAATGCATTATTCCATTAGCTACCGCCATTTCCGCCTATCGCCATCCGCCAGCCCAGTTCCATGCACAAACAACACTTATACCATTGATTTCCCGACCGTTATACCGCCAGCGTGATTGCCATCGAGTACACATAAATTTTAACAATGCACTGAAACAAACGCGCCAGACGCTGATCGCGACAAGCTACGAGTAGGTCTACGGAACAGCCACCGTTCATTTATCGCAGAACACTCAGTAGGTCAGGATGTCGGGAAGAGAACGTGGGATTAAGCCAAAGCCTCAAGATGATGGGGTGTCATTTCCCGACACGGTATAATAATGCTTAAAATGTTTCCCCACTTTAAATGATCCCTTACAACATAACAGAATCAAGATTTATTTAGAAACGCAATTAGAACGGGTTAACGGAGGCAGCATAGACATCATATAGTAAAGACATGCACATTATGGACGCAACCTGTTCTAACGCCATTTTCACTATACCGCCAATTTGGCCGTGAACGGTAGTTGGCGGTATAACGAGAGTAGACTGTAGGTTTCTAACTTTATTTCAGATAGTGTGACTTTTTCTGTGTTGTGTCCAGAGTAGAAGGCCAGGCCGACACCTAAGTAGCATAGAGAGGATTTTTCACAGGGGTCTTATCTCTAAGTTCCTGACACTAGCCAAAACACTTTCTACACATCATAATTTTCTCATGGGCGACAGAAGACTACATTGGGATTTGTATTTTTGGGTGGAGACCATCTCAGTCTTTTGTCTGACTGATATCTCTTTCTATGGAGCTCCAAATAAAGTGATTTCTTTGACACTGAACGCTTGAACTTATCCTTCTTTATTACAGACGAATTAGTAGAGTAATATTTTTCCATAACAGGTTAATTGGTTAATCTAAATCGTCCATAGGTGTGAATATGAGAGTGATTGTTTGTCTCTATATGTTCAGCCCTGCGATGAACTAGCGACTTGTCCAGGGTGTACCCTGCCTTCGCCCTGATGTAGCTGGGATAGGCTCCAAGCGACCCCCATGACCCTAGTGAGGATAAAGCGGGTTCAGAAAATGAATGAATGAAAAAGAATAGAATAGAATAGATCTTCACCGTCAATGTCACAGCAACAATGAAAATCAGTTTAGCAGCTTAGTTCAATTTAGCAGGAAAACACTTACGGCTGGACCTACTAAGATCCCGATTTGCTTGTACTCATTTGCTTGTGCAATTTAGAATTTTGCGTGTGGGGTTGAACCACGGTTTGCAGGTGATTTACAAAGATTGCTTGTGCAATTGACAACAGGTGCAAAGTCTTGCAGACCGCCCTATTTAAATAAGGTTTTTGCGTGCACTACTGGAGACAATACGCTGGAAAAACTGCTCTGGGATACAACAGCACTAATGGGAACAGTGCGCTGAATGATCCAGATAAACGAAAATGTAACGTTGGAGGAGTTTTGTCATAGGAGGTACTGCATGACTCATTCATTCATTCATTTTTCATTTTAAAGGTGTGTGTGTGTGTGTGTGGGGTGGGATGGTGTGTGTGTGTGTGTGGGGGGGGTAGTTGGATTGAATGACTGTCACGCGCACATAATTTTGTCACACTGTAGCCTAAAGTTGGGGCATATTTTTAACCCATAAAGACCCAGTGCTACTTTTGTGATACTTCCCAAATTAATTTTTCTTTATATTTAACTTTTCCTAAATTATTTATGATCTTTTATTATCATATAATCTTCTGTATTTTGTGTTTTTTCAGTGTAAATCTGGTATTTTCCTATATTTAATTTGCTGATCATCTAGAAGTTCATAAAAGCTCAGATTAAAGTTGAAGTTTATTACATCAGAAACACACAAAACTGAGGAAAAGGTGACTTTTACAGTAAAATCTCTCATTAACTGAACATAAACCCAGTGTCTCCATCCACTGTCATTGATCCAACTCCACAGGTTTTACTGGTGAATCAATGTTGTAGAAGATGACAGTGTTTCCACGGTAACTACAGAGCCTCTGAACATCCAAATGGGCCATATCTGATGACCATGAAAAGATGAAGAACTGTATTTTACACCAATTATTTCAACGTATTAATAAGTTTAGTGGTTCAGAAGTTATTAAACATTTTAGATCAGCAGATGGTTTTAGTTGCCAGTGGCTGTTTGGGTCTTTATGGGTTAATCACAATCATCAGGAGTGGAAAAGAGTCCCGTGAAGTGTGTGTGTGTGTGTGTGTGCGTGTGGGGGGGCAGCATACATCTCAATTATTTTTTTCTTCCGTCATTCCAAAAATGTTCACATAAGGGTGAAAAATGCATTCTTTACATCTCGTTTCATCACTTCCATGTCTCCTAACCACTTCCGTGTGTGTGCAATTACGCATCCAAACCATTTGCTCCTCCTTTTGAGACGTGTTAAATATAGACACAGTTTCTATCAGCAAAATTTCTTTCGGGTTTGATAAATCACTCTGCGTGTGCTACATGAATATATTTACATTTTCTCCTCCCACCACACGCACAACTGTAGACACCTCATATTACATATTCATTATGTCAAATGTACTAACTGGATGCAGACGCGCTATTTTGCACCTTTGAAAGACGCAACCCTTAGTGCACACTGTTAGTAGAGTCGGAGATGATGTGTTTCCATGGAGTCTCTGAACGTCCAAATCAGAATCAGAACACTTTTATTGTCATTCAACAAAATTACGTCCGAGATGCACTGCAGAACGAAATGACGATGCGGGGTCAACACAAAAAAAAAAACAAAAAAAACGCCTGAGATAGATGGATAAATGGGTCATATCTGATGACAACTGTATTTTACACCAATTATTTACATGTATTGACAGGATTAGTGGAACAACAGGTTTTAAACAGTTTAGATCAGTAGATGCTTTTGGTCGATGGTGGAAGTTTGGGTCTTTTTGGGTTAATACTGGAAGAATTACTGAATGTTTTGCAGAAAAACTGTTCTTAGTTACTGGTGAGGTCACCTCCTCTGTAGAAGGCTGTTGTGTTTTTGTAATTTTCAGGTGATTATACATAAAATGAAAACATAATCAATTTCGGCAGTTGAATCACCCTAAATCATAAAAAAATAGAACCTTAAGACAATATGAAACACCTTAATTTATTACTTTAGTTGTGAAAACATAATGGATTAAAAATGTGTGGTATGTAAAAGCATGTATAAAGGATACAAATATGCAAATGCAGATGATTACTTCAAGAAATGACAGTAACAGATCAAATTAACACTCTCTACAGTTTCCATATGTGCATTTATTAGCTATCGCTAAATGAGAGACAAAGACGATGCACTGTAATAAACCTTGCAACCAAAGTTGAAACTGTTGATGTATGAATTACAATTAGGAGTGATGGTAAGAGATGGTAATGTGCGCATGTAAGTGTGATCACAATTAGACTTTGGATAATGATACAGGAAGAAAAGGTCAGTTTCCTCAGAAATGTTGAGTGAAAACCAGTAGGTGGGAAAAAGAAAATGTAGATGAAAGAATAATGACGTGTGTTGGGGTGATTAGGTCAGTGGGGGAAAGGAAAGTGGATACGAAGAAGACTGAGATGGAAATCACTGAAGATAATCCGAGCAATTACATCAAAATAGCAATTTAATGACAGTCATTTAACGTCTTTAGTGTGAGATGTATGTTTGAAATGGATATTACAAAAGACTTTAAATGCTTCAACCTGCTGGAGATCAGATCTGAACTGGAAATGTGGTGCAGAAATGTGAACACGCTTATTTCTATAAATATGTAGCACACATACAAACAACGCTTAATTAGATGGAGGGGTAATATGTACACTTATATTCCCACTGGAAGGATCTTCTGTTTTTATTTTTCATACCACTGGTCATAGTCTCTAATGGTCATTAGAAAATATAACAAATAAAAATGACCTAACGATAGTCTGAGATCCACAGCTCATGTTATATAAACACAGGAGGAACATTTCAGAAACTATAATGACCAATGGTATTTTTTTGTCCAGATTAATCAGGTGATGCAGGATCCAGACATAGGATAACTATGTTATTTAAAGCCTAACTTTCTAACTGTATATTTATGTCATTAATTGTAAGCATTGTGAGAGAACCAGCTGGAATGAAGAACTTCATTAGTCAAACATATAAACCCATACTTTCTTCCCACACAAATGGTGGTGTTCAAGTGTTCATTAATCTCAATGGAAGATGAAGAATTTAGGGTTTGTCTGATTTTACAAAGGAAACGACTGGACAGAATTTATGTGTGTATGCATGTATGTATGTGTGTGTGTGTGTGTGTGTATGAGTGTATATATGTATATGTGTATATTTGCATGTATGTATATGTGCATATATGCATGTATGTATGTGTGCATATATGTATGTGTGTATATGCATGTATGTATGTGTGTATATGCATGTATGTATGTGTGCATATATGCATGTATGTATGTGTGTATATGCATGTATGTATGTGTGCATATATGCATGTATGTATGTGTGTATATGCATGTATGTATGTGTGCATATATGCATGTATGTATGTGTGTATGTGCATATATGTATGTGTGTATATGCATGTATGCATGTGTGCATATATGCATGTAGGTATGTGTGTATATGCATGTATGTATGTGTGCATATATGCATGTAGGTATGTGTGTATATGCATGTATGTATGTGTGTATATATGCATGTATGTATGTGTGCATATATACATATATGTATGTGTGTATATGTGCATGTATGTACGTATATATATATATATATATATATATATATATATATATATATATATATATATGTGTGTGTGTGTGTGTGTGTGTGTGTGTGTGTGTGTGTATATGTGTGTATGCATGTATGTATGTGTGTGTATATATATATATATATATATATATATGTGTGTGTGTGTGTGTGTGTGTATATGTATGTATGTGTGTATATATGCATATATGTATGTGTGTATATGCATGTATGTATGTGTGCATATATACATATATGTATGTGTGTATATATGCATGTATGTATGTGTATACATGCATGTATATATGTGTGTATATATGTATGTATGTATGCATGTATGTATGTGTATGCATGTATATATGTGTGTATATATGCATACATATGTGTGTGTATATATGTATGTATGTATGTGTGTATATATGCATATATGTATGTGTGTATATATGCATGTATATGTGTGTATGTATGTATATACATGTGTGTTGCATCAGGGACTGTTCTGCGTTGTTTCTTAGGAGACTTTTAGGAGTCTTGGTTTGAAATGCTGTTATGTTCTCCATCGTTTACCTTGACATTGTTCTTTTCCATTACATAAGCCCTGGTTCTTGAACCACCCGTATTCAGGATGTCTGGTCCTTGGTTTATTTACTGAACTAACCCACAATTCCACCACTTTCACCATTGTGATCAAGTCTGAAATCCTTTTTTCTGTAATGCTTTTTGCATTTTTTTTTCTTGCATTAAAGTGAAACCAGCCCGTTAATTCTTCATTGTGCCTTGTACCTTTGAGCTTCTCCTGAAATTTAACAGGCAAAATCACCTCAAAACACAAGGTTTCATCGACAGACCACTGCACGTTCCTTCTTGTCCTGCAGAACGTCACTCATCCCATGTTTGCGGACATGACAAGAAGCATAATGAGGGAACGTGAAACCATGCTGCATTACTCCTGTGGATGCTGTTGGAGAAAAGTCTCTATCTGAATCCTATTGATGTCTTCAGTTAAGATTTTTCTGATGCACACGTGTTTCCGTCCCACATGCTAACATGTTCTGGAACATGATGCACTGATTTAACTCAACTGATCTTCACCTGTTCACTCCACCTTTCATAATCTGAGTTGTTCATGGTGTTCGTGGACAAAAAAGTTAGATCTTTGGCCTCCTTTTCCCTGACTCTAGTATGACCCAGGTCACTCCCAGGTCAGTCAGTAGCAAATAATTGGGTATCGAGAGTCTATGATGTCGGCAAGGTATTAGCTGTGAAATTCTAGGCTGATAGCTATGTCTGATAAGATGGTATTTTGTTTGTTAATTTTTATAATCCCTTCTTTTGTGCCATGAAAACAAATAAATATTTAAATTTCTTCTAACAGCCCTTCATCATATTAACTGAGCAAGTTCAAAAATGCAAATTTATGAAACAGCCTTCAAAGTAAGAAAACAAATAAGCATCTTACAGCTTCTATACACATTCTGATATTGGCTGAGATCAATAAATAACAGCTGATACCAGTGTTTTGTGGATGTACTGTATCTGTGTGTTTCTAGTCCAAACTAAGTGTGTCCTGGAAAACCTGTCGCCTAAGCTGTGGCGTAAATATTAGAGCGATCTCTCTTGGATGGGTGGGAGGACTGGTTAACCCTTTAACCCCTGAGACATTAATTCAATGAAACTCCAACTCCAAAAAACAGTTTCACCATCAAAAATCGTTAAAAAAAAAACAAAAAACAAAAAAAAACAGTAATAACAAAAAAAAATGATGAAGAAAATAGTGTAAAATAAGCCCAAACCATCTATTTTTTTTTTTTTTTTTATATCGAGTCAGTCTCAGTAACTGCTCTATGTTTTGTCCCCCATTACACAGCTGGGGGGCAGCACTGAGCATGCTCAGATGTCTATCGAAAGAACAAAATCTATGTTATCAGCACGTTTTATTATTTTTCAAACTTAGCAAATGGTTGAATTCTCTATGAATATTTAAAATGTATTTGTATATGTAAGTGTATGTGTGTGTGTGTGTGTGTGTATATATATATATGCTGGGCAGCAATTGAAATTTTTAATCGCAATTAATCACGTGGATTTCTGTGATTAATCGTGATTAATCGAATAGTTATATTTTTTGGGGGGGGCGGTTTGGCATCAACAGCGTGTATTTCCTTTCAGTGATATTTCAGACTCGAAGTACTCCGGTGATAAAAAATAATTCCCCATTGCAGTGCTTACAAACAACTGTGTCCTTCTCAACCCCATCATCTGAAGACATTTAAAATGAAATTGACCATGTAAAAGACCCGTACTTTTCTCCATGTTTATGTCCCCACCAGTTTATTTCCACTTGTGAGTGATTGACAGGAGTCTTAAGCCCACTAATAAGTACTAATACTAATAAGCTCAGTAATAACTGATGTTCAGTTGTTCAAAGCAAGCAAAGGGGGCCCTCTAGTGGTCAGAATAAATTGCACTAACGTATGTTTTGTCCTTGCGGTGTTCTCGTAGTTAGTTTGGACATAAGAAGGAACTAACAGACACGTTTCTTTCACTCTGTTTGTATGGCCCCAAAAACATTTGCCTGTGAGTATTTTATGTTCAGTTGTTGGAAGAATAAATAGTATAAAATATCTCTGATGTGAACCTTTGTTGCTGGATAAAAAGACATTGTAAATCTTAAATTAATCTGTAAATACTAATCGTTAGCATGTCTATGGATTTTCCCCTTCAAGTTAGCATAAAGCTAGCAGTCTTTTCTCCATTCATTTAAATGTATAATGCCATGTAAATGTACAAAGGCAATGAACAGAACTGAGACATATTTTGTATCTAAGTTGCAGTTTTACAGTGAGTCTCAAGTAAAAGATTTGGAGTGAAGTTTTGGGCTTTTCTTGGGAAACCTTTTGTCTATCTGCTAATTGCTACATGAGCCTGCATAAAGAATTAGCAACCCATCTCTGACTGCTAGCATAAACGAATTAGCTTAAACATGTTAATACTGTGTTGTAACAAACACATCCAAAATAACGTCATAAACATGTTTCTAACGGCACGTTTGCATGTGAAATTATTTAGCAAACAACAGAATGATTGATACATACAGGCGTTGAACTGCAGGAGTTACACAAAATTTGATTCAGCATTACTCGGAAAGTTTGCTCACTCTTCTCTCAGTTAAGTGCAGTTCACAAAGAGCACCAGCGTGTGGAGTGCGTGTGGAGTGCCAAAATAAAAGCATGAGTTTCGAAATAAGAGTCCGTATGTATAAATGAACTAGGACTTGCTTGAAAGGCAGAATGGCATTAACGGGAGATTAAAAAAAAATAATTGTCAGCGTTATTTAATGAATGCGTTAATGCGGTAACGCGTTAACTTGCCCAGCCCTTATAAATAAATAAATACATATATATATATATATATATATATATATATATATATATATATATATATATATATATATGTGTGTTAAAAAAATATATATATATGTACACACAGGATGGGGAAGCAAAATTTACAATATTTTGAGGCAGGGATTGAAAGACAGTGTATGACCAATTAGTTTATTGAATGTCATGAGAATTTATTTGCCACAAGAAAATGTACATAATAGAAAATGTTTTTATTCTATGTGTCCTCCTTCTTTCTCAATAACTGCCTTCACACACTTCCTGAAACTTGCGCAAATGTTCCTCAAATATTCGGGTGACAACTTCTCCCATTCTTCTTTAATAGTATCTTTAAGAAAGTCGACATTGCTGTGTGATGTTCTATTGGTAGCATGTTCTAAAACGCCCCAAATAGCAGAATCCAGAGGGTTTAGAACTGGGCTAGAAGGCGGCCATAAACATGATTCCCAAAAATTGCTAAAGTTGGATTTGTTGCTGTTATCAACAAGTGTTTTGGTGTTCTTGTGTAACATTTTAACTTCAAATCATATTTTACTGCATTTCTAACGGTCTTGTTGTCTACCTCAAGTTCAATTACCATTTTTCTCATGGATTTGGTTGGATCCTTTAGGATTTTGGATTTGAGAGCTTTAATAAAAGCTTTGGTACGTTTTTTGTAGCTTCCTCCACTTCTAGACTTTCTCGTAATAGTTTTGCTCATAGTCATTCTCTTCGTCTTTATGGACGAGTGCATTCAGCAAATCACACTCTTTGACGTTTGCTTTCCTGATTACTCATATGGGCAAAAGTTTCTGAAAAGGTATGGATAATAGTGTTAGGTATGATTATGACATCAATATATGTTTGGTTTCAAAACAATTGATGTAGTGCCTGCTGAGAAAAAACAACTAAATGTTCATTGTAAATTTTGCTTCCCCACACTGTATAGATAGATAGATAGATAGATAGATAGATATAGATATAGATATAGATAGCTGGTTTAGACAAAGGGGTGAGAGCTAATAAGATATGCTTCTTCTCCCTCCTTTTTGAACATGACTCCTTTTCTTTTTTTTTCTTTTTTTATGTGTATTATTACTTTTTGCTTCCTTAAATGTTCATTTCTATATTATGTTGTGCAAAGAAATCGATTAGTAGCAATCAGGAAGCTTGTACCATTTCTAAATTGAAAATAAATCAATAAGAAAAATAAAATAAAATCATAAAAAACAGAACGAGCGCCACAGACACGTCAGGGGTTA
This sequence comes from Sphaeramia orbicularis, assembly GCF_902148855.1. Classification (NCBI taxonomy): domain Eukaryota; kingdom Metazoa; phylum Chordata; class Actinopteri; order Kurtiformes; family Apogonidae; genus Sphaeramia; species Sphaeramia orbicularis. The sequence continues at coordinate 44,367,474 of NC_043966.1, forward strand.
AAGGGTTAAACTGTGGAACCGAATGGACCAAAGCCTATTGAGCCCCTGTATGTTTTAAGCATTCTCTGTGTTCACCTGATGTTCGTGCACCTGCTTCCTGAGTTCTCCGTATGTTATAAAAATCCCTTTATGAAGACACCGGAGTCCTATTTTCATTTTCTTTCACAACAGGTGCTTAGAGGCAAAGGCTGATGGTGTCAACCGCATGTAATTCCTGAAAATCACTAAAGCATTAAGCATGAAGGAGGCCTGCAGGACGCTTCAAAAAATAAGGTTCAAATAATGTAGCAAACAAAGAAGGAGCTTTGGATTGATCTGCTTACATGAAGTCCCCATGTGACACTAGTGTAATGTGAATATGGATGAGGAAGGCACGAGGCTTAGATTCACCCCTCCGACCCCTCGACGCCTCTGGGGAGTTGAGCCACAACCCCGGTCTTTTCACCTCTTCGCTGAGCCTACAGGCATCTGATCTGTGCTCCTGCTGCTGCCTTCTCACCATGAAACAGCAAATATAGTGTCCACGTAAGAAATGGTTGGAAGATATGGGGCTGCCTGTGGTGCAGAAGGTTTCCCCCGTGGAGGTTTTATTCAGTTTGAGTGTGTCTTTGCAACAGTGATGATTATGGACCGTTGCAGAGCAGATGCTTTGAGGATTATTCCTCATTTTAGTTTACTTACATTACTTACATTAATATTATCATCTGTGATTTGCATTTTTTCAGTGAAAATCTGGTGTTTTCCTATGTTTAATTACGGATCATACAGATGTTCATAAATTCACAGATTAAATTAAGGGTTATTGTATCAGAAACAGGGAAAAAACTGGTTTATCAGCATTTATTATAATATTATCATCTGTGATTTGCATTTTTTCAGTGAAAATCTGGTGTTTTCTTATGTTTAATTACAGATCATATAGATGTTCATAAATTATCATATTAAATTAAGGGTTATTGTATCAGAAACAGGGAAAAAACTGGTTTATCAGCATTTATTATAATATTATCATCTGTGATTTGCATTTTTTCTGTGAAAATCTGGTGTTTTCCTATGTTTAATTACATATCATATAGATGTTCATAAATTCACAGATTAAATTAAGGGTTATTGTATCAGAAACAGAGAAAAAAGTGATTTATCACCATTTATTATAATATTATCATCTGCGATTTGCATTTTTTCAGTAAAAATCTGGTGTTTTCCTATGTTTAATTACAGATCATATAGATGTTCATAAATTATCAGATTAAATTAAGGGTTATTGTATCAGAAACAGAGAAAAAAGTGATTTATCACCATTTATTATAACATTATCATCTGTGATTTGCATTTTTTCTGTGAAAATCCGGTGTTTTCCTATGTTTAATTACAGATCATATAGATGTTCATAAATTCACAGATTAAATTAAGGGTTATTGTATCAGAAAAAGAGAAAAAAGTGATTTATCACCATTTATTATAATATTATCATCTGCGATTTGCATTTTTTCAGTGAAAATCTGGTGTTTTCCTATGTTTAATTACGGATCATATAGATGTTCATAAATTCACAGATTAAAGTAAGGGTTATTATATCAGAAAAAGAGACAAAAGTGATTTATCACCATTTATTATAATATTATCATCTGCGATTTGCATTTTTTCAGTGAAAATCTGGTGTTTTCCTATGTTTAATTACGGATCATATAGATGTTCATAAATTCACAGATTAAAGTAAGGGTTATTGTATCAGAAACAGAGAAAAAAGTGATTTATCACCATTTATTATAATATTATCATCTGCGATTTGCATTTTTTCAGTGAAAATCTGGTGTTTTCCTATGTTTAATTACGGATCATATAGATGTTCATAAATTATCATATTAAATTAAGGGTTATTGTATCAGAAACAGGGAAAAAACTGGTTTATCAGCATTTATTATAATATTATCATCTGTGATTTGCATTTTTTCAGTGAAAATCTGGTGTTTTCCTATGTTTAATTACGGATCATATAGATGTTCATAAATTCACAGATTAAATTAAGGGTTATTGTATCAGAAAAAGAGAAAAAAGTGATTTATCACCATTTATTATAATATTATCATCTGTGATTTGCATTTTTTCTGTGAAAATCTGGTGTTTTCCTATGTTTAATTACATATCATATAGATGTTCATAAATTCACAGATTAAATTAAGGGTTATTGTATCAGAAACAGAGAAAAAAGTGATTTATCACCATTTATTATAATATTATCATCTGCGATTTGCATTTTTTCAGTAAAAATCTGGTGTTTTCCTATGTTTAATTACAGATCATATAGATGTTCATAAATTATCAGATTAAATTAAGGGTTATTGTATCAGAAACAGAGAAAAAAGTGATTCATCACCATTTATTATAACATTATCATCTGTGATTTGCATTTTTTCTGTGAAAATCTGGTGTTTTCCTATGTTTAATTACGTATCATATAGATGTTCATAAATTCACAGATTAAAGTAAGGGTTATTATATCAGAAAAAGAGACAAAAGTGATTTATCACCATTTATTATAACATTATCATCTGCGATTTGCATTTTTTCAGTAAAAATCTGGTGTTTTCCTATGTTTAATTACGGATCATATAGATGTTCATAAATTCACAGATTAAATTAAGGGTTATTGTATCAGAAACAGAGAAAAAAGTGATTTATCACCATTTATTATAATATTATCATCTGCGATTTGCATTTTTTCAGTAAAAATCTGGTGTTTTCCTATGTTTAATTACGGATCATATAGATGTTCATAAATTCACAGATTAAATTAAGGGTTATTGTATCAGAAACAGAGAAAAAAGTGATTTATCACCATTTATTATAATATTATCATCTGTGATTTGCATTTTTTCAGTGAAAATCCGGTGTTTTCTTATGTTTAATTACAGATCATATAGATGTTCATAAATTATCATATTAAATTAAGGGTTATTGTATCAGAAACAGAGAAAAAAGTGATTCATCACCATTTATTATAACATTATCATCTGTGATTTGCATTTTTTCAGTGAAAATCCGGTGTTTTCCTATGTTTAATTACGGATCATATAGATGTTCATAAATTATCATATTAAATTAAGGGTTATTGTATCAGAAACAGAGAAAAAAGTGATTTATCACCATTTATCATGACGTAATCCTCTGTAATTTGCATTTTTTTTTTTTTTCAGTGAAAATCAGGTGTTTTCCTATATTTAATCTAATTGAAGTAAATACAGGGCCAGTATCGCCGATATCGATACCTTTCAATAATTAAGGTGGATGCATAATCAAATTGCTAATTCTCAATTAATTTGTATCACCTTTAATTGTTTTGTGATGTTTCTTTTTTTTTTTTTATTAAATAGTTCAAATCCACAACAGAATTAGGGCAAAGTTTAGAAGTAAATACAAAATACTTTATAATCAAAATGAGTTTTTTCAGAAACAATAGAACAGTAACAAAATAATTTTTCACCATACATTGTCATTTCTGGAATGTTTTTCTTAAATTAACAAAGTGCACAAAATGATCACCGGAAAACAAATTAAAACAAATAATTTTTTTCAGGTAGTGTTCAGAAACTGTAATACAAAAATTAAATCTAAATTATCTATACCTTATAGCCTTTTTACAAATTATTCATGTTGCTGTTGTCTAATTTTCATCCTGAAATTAAAATATAACCACATGGCGCTGCTCTTCCATTCCATTCTTCTGCTCTGTGTCTCAGTCTGTGCATGTGTTGTGCGTGTGCTGGTGGGCGGGACCACCTGAACCGGTGGTTTGCTTGTTTGCTTTGCGATGCTGAGTCATGTGACGGCACAACATCGAATCACAAGAGGGGGGAGGAGGAGCAAAGTGTGTATACAAAACCGCAACAATGTGTACAAGAGAAAAACTGAAACTAAAGTATCGATCTCACCACGCTAGTATCGAACTGATACCGATACTGACTTGGTATCGATACTATTGATATTTGGATCGATCCGCCCACCACTATTTTTTATGGTCATATAAACGGGCTCAGTGTTGTAGAAGATGACGGTGTTTCCATGTTCACTACAGAGCCTCTGAATGTTCAAATGGGTCATATCTGAAAATGAAAAGATAAAACTGTATTTCACCTGAATTATTTCGATGTATTGATAGGTTTAGTGGTTCAGAAGTTGTTAAACATTTTAGATAGTTTTGGTTGCCAGCAAGGTTATTATTGTTAACGAAAACTAAGGAAATGGCAAAAACTAGAATTGTAAAAACATTTTCGTTAACTGAAATGAATAAAAACTGTAATTAAAATCGCTTTTTAATGTCGCTGTGCGATAAATTATTATTGTATGCTGTGCATACTTAGGTGTGTTAGGTGTTTTAGGTTATTGTATTATATACATTACTTGTATTGTACATATATATATATATATATATATATATATATAGATATATATATATATAGATATATATATATAGATAGATAGATAGATAGATAGATAGATAGATAGATAGATAGATAGATAGATAGATACTTTATTGATCCTTTGCAGGAAATTGCTTTGTTACAACAGCAGCAGTACAAGAAGAAAAACACTCTGACCCATCGCATGAACATCCCACAAACAGCCATCAATGGAACAAATAAATAATAAACAGAATAAAAGATATATATATCTATATCTATCTATCTATCTATCTATCTATCTATCTATCTATCTATCTATCTATCTATCTAAAAGGAAAAAAAATTTGATAACTAACTGAAACTGTATTGTGTGCTTACAAAACTAACTAAAACGTACAAAAATTACGGATAAAATTCCCTTACTTTTCGTCTTTGTCAATGTCGGATTAATATGAAATCGATTTACTTCCCTAAAGCAATTTTAGCTGCTGGCACCATACGATATTTAACAGTCCGTCACTTGTCGTTTAGAGTCGTCTTCTGGTCCCCACTCTACCTGGAAACATGGAGACTAAAGTTGGGGTAAAGCAGCAGTGTCCTGTCTGGGATTTATTTAAATTAAACGGCGAAGAAGATAAAAGATATAAAAAAAAAAAAAAAAAAAAAAAAAAAACTATAACTAAACTAAAACTAAGCATTTAGAAAATAACACAAACTAATAAAAATAGGACCAATGGCCCTGTAGCTTATCGGCCAAATTAAAAGCTTTGGGAAATGTATCCAGATGCCATTTATTATCACCCAGTTCTGTGTATTTATTCTATTACAGAAATAGCTCATGTTTTGGTCATATTCCAATCAGATCTGTAAAAAATTCAAATTCCAACTTGATATCATTGATACTTTCTGATTTATTGGATCAATCTACTTCCTATCTCTTACAATGGGAACATTTTTCAAAGTGGCACCAAATCCAGAATCAGATCCGGATCCAAATAATTTCACTAACTTTTGTTGACATCATCATAAAGAAGCTGTATACCAAGTTTGAAGTCAATCGGAATTTTAGTTTCGGAGAAGAAGACGATTGAAATTTTTGTAACGGACGACAGACGACGACAATAGCTTACCGCCTGTCGGCTGGTAAGTTAAAAACTAGCAAACTCTCTAAACTGCTCTTAAAACTAATACAAACTAACTGAATTAGAGAAAAAAAAATCAAAATAAAACTAAACTATGATGAAAAATCCAAAACTATTAGAACCTTGGTTGCCAGTAGCTGTGGGTCTTAGAGGGTTAGAGTTCAGTGTATGACCCATTTATTCTAATTCTTTTTTTCTTTTTTTTTTTTTTTTTTTTTTGCTTGAATTGTGTTTATTGCTGCAGCAGTTCCTTTTTTTTTGCTGTAAAGCAGAATGAGTTGGCAATTAGCATCAAAGAGTTTGACTAAACCAGGGTTTGTACCAACTAACCAACACTTAACTGTGTTTTCCAGCATCCGTCACAACAGAAACGACAGAAGTGACAGACATTACCTGCCTGATATTCCAGTAAAACGAATTCTGTCTAGACAGGACTTTAGTCACATACGGTGGGTTGTGGGAGTGCCAGGTCCTCCTAAGCGTTACTCAGAGCAGGTGAATTCAGGAGATAGCTGCGATCCTGCATTGATTTCAGCACCGAGAGCATGAAAAGAAGGTTTGGATTCAGGGAGAAGACGAAGGTGCAAAATGTGCTTCAAAGGCCTTAGAGAGCGGAAAAAGGCTGCAGCGAAATGTCAGAAAGTGTTTTCTCCTATTTAGAGCAGTAAATATCTAAATGCAACTGCAGGTGAGAGTTGTACCCCTCATGTTTTTATACTACAACCGTGTACTGAGATACCTTTGTGTTGAAATGTTGTGTTTTAAATGGTTCTGACAGCGGTGTGTTGAGCACAGACATGTTCTTGTTTACAGCCTGGTGGAGCAAAGTGGTTTCCCGACTTGGTTTCGACATGCTTTTCCCGTTTTATGCCAGTGATGTCAAATCCTCTACAAGATAGTATTCAGATCCAAACGTAATCTCCATATATTTACATGTTAACTGCGATTCAGAAAATAAGGGTAATATGCAGATTTCTGGAAGCAAATCATTCAAGCATTTTATGATTTGTTCCATTTTATGGCTGGGTTTTAGCCAGTGTACCGTCAGGTAAGTTAATGATGTCTGAGGTATCCACTGTGTACTCATCTGAAGCACAACCTTTTATTTTACTGTTATTCACTAGGCAAGGCAAGGCAAGGCAAGTTTATTTGTATAGCACATTTCTGCAACAAGGCAATTTAAGGTGCTTCACACAGGACGCTGAGATACACCGACAAGGGAAAAAGAAACACATTTTAAACATTATAAAAGAAACATGTAATAGGGGATTAAAAACAGCAAGTAAGAAAACAACACATAAAACCCAAAAATATAAAAACACACACATATTAAAGTAAGAGTTGCAGTGCAGAGTTTCGAAAGAGAAAATAAAATTTAAAAAGTAAAAAGCCTTTTAGTCAAAGGCAGCAGTGAACAGGTGAGTCTTTAACCTTGACTTAAAAGAACTCAGACTCTCAGCAGACCTGATATTTTCTGGTAGTTTGTATATATATATTTGTATATATATATGTCGAGGCCCAAAACGGAATCTGGCCCGATTCAGAATCGGGCCGGCCCAGAATGGAATTCTATTCTAGGCCGGCCTAGAATGGAATCCTGCTGCTATAATGTTATTTTTATACCATGTTTAATGCAAATGATCCATAATTCCATAATTTGTCATAATTTTACATTTTCAGTCTTACATACCTTGAGTAACTATTGTCAGTTTCAGTCGATTTCACTGTACCATATATTGGTGGGGAGTACCACTAGGTTCTATTTGTAAATAAAGTGTATTATAGTTTACAATTAAAATGTTGTTTGTTTCATTTTTTTCCCCACATATTTGCAAATTCCATGTATTGATTTTTGTAATAATTTAGATCATTTGCATTAAACATGGTATAAAAATAACATTATAGCAGCAGGATTCCATTCTAGGCCGGCCTAGAATAGAATTCCATTCTGGGCCAGCCTGATTCTGAATCGGGCCAGATTCCGTTTTGGGCCTCGACATATATATATATATGAGGCCTGTAATGGTACACAAAATTTTTGGTTAGGTACGTTTTTGGTTTTGAAAGCCACAGTTTGTTTTTTTGTTTTTTTTTGGGTTCGGTACGGGAAGAAAGAAAACCCCTCAGAATGTCTTTAAAACATTTATGAATTTTTGAAAAATTTTCCCCCAATTTTTGGACACAATAGAATGTAGAAAAACAGGAATATAATTCTGCTGCTATAAATCAAATAGAAAATAAAGTAAATTATTAATATTACTACATGTTTTAAACATTAGTATTGCACTTTTCCCTGACAGGTAGTTTTGAACAAACAACAAAAATCAAATCACAGTTCTGTCAGTTCACATTCTGCATAAAAATACCCAAAAAATTCCACATGAAGTGTAACATTAACAAGAGGACAAACTGGTATTCTCTTTAAACAAACTGAAGAGCAACATTGTCAACAAAAAAATTAACCAAATTATTAAATTTAGGATATATAACAAACTGTTTAGGCCACTCCGTGTACGTGTGTGTGCAGGGTGCGATTTGTCGATGTTTCTGGTTTTTTTTTTTTTTTTTTTTTTTGGTTGGAGCTGGGGTGGGGGTCCATAACTAACATAACTAATGCTGGCGTGAAACGAAAGTGAAACTGTATATACTTTCAATGTCCAACTCCGGGTCCTATTCCTCTGTTATACAGCATGCATGAGAGAGAAAGAGAGACAGGCAGAGCTAGTGTAAATGTTTTAGAACTACCGTAGTTCATAGGCGGTAAACAACGTCCATCTTATCAGCGTCTCTTTCACCGTTGTCTTTCACCTGGACCTGAACTGATCCCAAACGGGATTGTAATGATGGCGGAGGGTCTTCAGTCTCTTCCTTGCAGGTTCACATCATATTTGTTTTTTTTTTTTGTTTTTTTTTACCTTATATTAGCTGCTATTTCGTACTTCGGGTCAATGTGCGCGTCTTTCAATATGTCCGTGTGGAACTTGTGCGGATTTAAAGTTCCACATCAAACAATATCTTTTGATCCTTTTTCTTTTTCTCAACATACTGTGCCATTTCAGTACAGCTGTGTATCGAACCGAACAGGTGTGTACCGAAACGGTTCAGTTCGGTATGTGTACCGTTACAGGCCTAAAATATATAGTCATGGAAAAAATGATTAGACCACCCTTTTTTTTCTTCTTCAATTTCTTCTTCATTTTAATGCCTAGTACAACTAAAGGTACATTTGTTTGGACAAATATAATGATAACAACAGTAATAGCTCATAAGAGTTGAATTTAATAATAATAATACATTTATTTTGTATAGCACTTTTCATGGAACTCAAAGACACTTTACATAAAGCAGATAAAAACAGAAACCAAACACATTAAAAACAGATAAAACAGGTGCAAAAGGCAGGTATATGAATATAAAACATTTAAACACTATAAGCAATCTTAAATAAGTGAGTTTTTAAAAGGGATTCAAAGGTGTTGAGGTCGGAGCAGTGTCGGATGGTAGGTGGGAGGGAGGGATTTAATTTCAGAGCTGATATGAAGCCATTTTCTAAGTTTTCTTGATAATAAACAAAATCACTTCAGTTCTTACATCAATAGCTATGTCACTGTACTGACAAAAACAGTGCTTTTAGGCATTCAGTGTTTTCTTTTCTGTCTGTTTTAGTCACATGATACACACATGAGTTAGTATTTGATTGCATAACCATTGTTTTTGATGACTTTTGATGGTCTAATAATTTTTTCCGCAACTTTATTGATTGATTGATTGTAGTGGTAGTAGTAATATTGATAATTTTTTTTTTTCTTCTACTTTTTATTATACCTGCACAGAGCAACTGTAACACACAACAATTTTCCCTGGGATTAATAAAGTATTCTGATTCTGATTTAAAGATCCAAAAACGTACACATCATATTGACTGAACTTGAATTTGTGCACAGTTGTTTTCTTACATGGAGTTTTTGTTGGATTCTTTTTTTTGGATTTGATTTGATTCTATGTCTAAGGTAACGTTAGCTACTGTTGCACACTGCACACGGTCGGCTCTGTTTTCAGCTGTAGAGGAAGAGAAGGGAGGTGTTGAAGGACCCTGGGGGGAGCGTGAGGAACTTCTAAGGAAAAAGTAAAGTTAGTGTGCAGGCTCCTGGATGTAAAGAAGACAGACACTGGCTTAGAAATGGAGTTAGCAAAGTCAACAAACCATCAGCTTCTAATAAAAAAAGTGAGACTCAACACAAAGTTAAAGTTCAATATGTCAGATTCGATCTCATACTCGTCTGCTAGTGCGTATCTCATGTTTTCATGTTGGGTGATTCTTTGTGTTGAGAGATGGCTGTTTGTCGACTCTATTTCCGTTTCTAAATGGTAGCTAGCGTTGCACACTGTTTTCACAGTCGAGGTGCAGAAAACACAGAAAAAGCCTGGAGCAAGTGTAACAATTTTTCAGAGAAAACCTGACCCCTGCCCTCCATGTAGAAGGTGGTGCACAAGCTTCTCTCATGGCTCAAGGCAACAGAGATGGCTCTTAACTTAGAAATGGAGTCGCCATTTGCAAAAAAAAAAAAAAAAAAAAAAAAAGGTTGGTTTGGCTTGGTTTGGTTTACGTAACCTCATGGAAATGGAGGTGGAAATGGTAAAATTATTAACTAAATGTACTTTGGTGGGTGTTAATTTCCCTGTGCAGCCCACCCAAGTGAAGTCACAGAGTAAGAACAAATGACATTATGTGGATTTGAAACTGAAGGACTATTTGATGAGCTTAGGCATAGCCAGCGGCGGAGTTGCTTATCGAGAGATTCGGGAGGATTCCTGATGGGCCGGCTCATGTCAGTCTGGACTTTGGTCCGGTTGGATAGGAAGAATAATTTGGACACTTACCAGTCACTTCTCTAATCTTCTTCTTGCATTCATTCTCCATTCATCTGACAGCGCAGCCCTTACATTGTAGTAAATTCGATGGGTTCTACCATCTGAGGGAATCCTTCCTTCCCAAATGTTTACGTTGGTTTGGCTCACGAGTCGTCTTTCTCGAGTGGTAGTGTGAGTCAGTGGGTGGTGATGGAGGGCAGGAAGAGGCCAGGTGGAGCCGAAAAGGCAAGTTTAAAGAAAATGAAGCTAATGAAGAGTTTAGTGTAAACCTGGGGGATTTACCTACCGGCACCCTCGATGCTGCCCCCCCCCCAAAAAAAATGCTGGGATTCGAACCCTGTTCTTCCTCATTGCAGTCTGAACCTGCTACCTGTTCTGCTTTATCTCCATTGGCCAAAGGCTGACCTATCTGATTGTCTTGGTACTTTTGGGGTCTGACGTTAATATTTAAGCTTCAGTGTTATAATAATAATAATAATAATAATAATAATAATAATAATAATAATCCGAGGCCATGGTTCTCGACCGGAAAAAGGTGGTTTGCCCTCTCCGGGTCGGTGGGGAGTCTTTGCCCCAAGTGGAGGAGTTTAAGTATCTCGGGGTCTTGTTCACGAGTGAGGGAAGGATGGAGCGTGAGATTGACAGACGGATCGGTGCAGCGACTGCATCACTGCAGACGCTGCACCGATCCGTCTGTCAATGTACCGGTCGGTTGTGGTGAAGAAGGAGCTGAGCCGAGAGGCGAAGCTCTCAATTTACCGGTCAATCTACGTTCCTACCCTCACCTATGGTCATGAGCTTTGGGTCATGACCGAAAGGACAAGATCCCGGATACAAGCGGTTGAAATGAGTTTCCTCCGCAGGGTGGCTGGGCGCACCCTTAGGGATAGGGTGAGGAGCTCAGTCACCAGGGAGGAGCTCGGAGTAGAGCCGCTGCTCCTCCGCGTCGAGAGGGGCCAGCTGAGGTGGCTCGGGCATCTGTTTCGGATGCCTCCTGGACGCCTCCCTGGGGAGGTGTTCCGGGCATGTCCCACCAGGGGGAGACCTCGGGGAAGACCCAGGACACGTTGGAGAGACTATGTCTCTCGGCTGGCCTGGGAACGCCTCGGGATCCCCCCGGAAGAGCTGGAGGAGGTGTCTGGGGAGAGGGAAGTCTGGGCATCCCTGCTTAGACTGTTACCCCCGTGACCTGGCCCCGGATAAGCGGAAGAGAATGGATGGATAATAATAATAATAATAATAATCTTTATTTATATAGCACTTTTCATACATTAAAAACTGTAGCACAAAGTGCTTTACATATCAGTTTAAAAATCAGTACCACCCCCCCACCCACACCCACCCACTCACCCGCACACATACACACACACACACACATATATATATATGCAAACCCACAAGCTCACACATACTTAAGAAGACTGACTGAGCACGGGTAGACCAGAACAAAAATGTAAAAGTAAAAGAGGAGGCGCTGTCTCAAGGAGCCATCCGCACCAGGAGGCGGCCGCCGACCCCAGCAACCAGGCACCAGCAACACAGCCCCGCATCCCAACCAGTGGGAGATGGCCAACTGGGACCCCCACCCACCAGAAAGGAGCGGACCCCAGTGAGAGAAGGCACCACAGCCCCCGGAGTCCACAGCCGCCCCCCGGCATGGAGGGCTCCCTCTGATGAAACACCGGAGAATAAGAAACATTAAAAATATATAAAAGTCACTGTCAACTGTGATGATGCCTTCAAAGCATTTCCTCAGTTCAGAAAATTAGGAGATGTTTTTACTGGATGGATGGATGGATGGATGGATGGATGGATGGATGGATGGATGGATAGATAGATAGATAGATAGATAGATAGATAGATAGATAGATAGATAGATAGATAGATAGATAGATAGATAGATAGATAGATAGATAGATAGATAGATAGATAGATCCTGTAAAGCGTGAACCATTAAATCATTGACAGAAAATTCCAGTTCTTTGAAACTGGAGCCTTTATTGGTCCTTCTGAACAACCACAAAAAAAAAAAAGTTTTTTCAAATATACATTTCCATGTATGAATTTCAATTTTGTATCATATTTGATACATTAGGTCTCAATGCTCAAATATTATTTTTGAACAAACAAAACATAAACATGTCCAACAAATTGGTAATTCCTTTTCAAAATTGTCAAAGTTTTTCCTCCTTCCTTATTAATGACAGTCTTGTAGTGTCACTGGAAAGGCCTCTGATGAATGAATTCCTCCCCCCTGGTGGATTATCTGTGTACTGCATGTATCTAATTGTATACATCAAGTTTTTCCAAAAAAAAAAATACCACACTGATCATGTAGAGGGATTCAGAACTCATGTATCAAATATGATACGTTTGGGATTAAGGTGTTAAAACACTCTATGTAGACACAAAATTAGAACAGCAATTTAACCAATATGTACTAGACAATATATTATCAATATGATAAATATACATAACTAGCGCGTTGTCCTGTAGGGATCCACAGGAGATGTGGTAGTTTTTATGCTCTTGTCTCTTTGTCCAGCAGTCACCGCCAAAGTGTTCTGCTATTATATTTCAAAATTACTAATACCTCCCAAAATATTGGTCCTATCAACTCGCTGTTTTCACTACTCTCTTCCTTGACCAAAAATACATATTTATTTGGGGTGGGAATCTTTTACTATCTCACGATTTGATTTGATTCCGATTTTGGGGGCTATGGTTTGATTCAAAATCAATTTTTGATTCAAAATGATTTTTACTTCAAAACGATTTGATTCATAATGATTTCTGCTTCAATCTATTGGTGTACAAAGGATCCTCATGATCTACTCCAGTCTGCTTTGCAAGATAGACAGACAGACAGACAGACAGACAGACAGACAGATAGATAGATAGAATACAAGAATTAAAAAAAATACAACAAAAGCAGAAACACACTGCTCATAATAAATTAGTGATAAGTGAATAATAACTACTTAATAATATGGTGCAATAATAAACCCTAATTTGCAGTAAAATGTAACTTTCCAGTAGGATGGAGGTGCATAAATAAAAGTAATGTGTATAATGGAAATATGGTTTAAGAATGAGTTTCAACATCAGCCAGAGTTGAGTTTATTGTAAAACACAGGAACACAGGAATCCCTAATATACACAATGTGAAAAGACACCAGTTTTTTTGTTGACATAGAAATTAAATGAAATTAAAGAAGTCTGGTTTAGTAGTAGTAACATTTCATTTCATTTATTTTTTCATTTATTTATTTGTATCAGACATGTAAATAATTATAGTCCATAGAGTATAATAAACATTAAAAAATAAATAAATAAGATAATAATAATATTTATGTAACTATAAATATTAATAATATTTATATAACATTCCACTTACAACAAAAATACTTCTGGAAGTAAATGAAGTGGTCCAGGTTTGCTCTTCCAAGAGGTGACCCATTTTAGGTTTAGTGATACGATTAGGCTCACAGTCGATGCATGAATTAACTTATGTTTTTTATGTTGTTTCAGATACATTTCTTTCAAATAAAGATGAATTCATGCATTTTAGCTTCATGCAGATCCTGAAAGATAAGGAATTAAAAAAAAAAAAAAAAAAAACTTACGATTTGTCATGGAAGGCACTGAAAATAGAAATACTCATATTTCCAGATTCCCCTCTTCATCATCATCATCATCATCATCATCACCATCATCACCATGTGTGCACATACAGATTCAGAGCATGTTTAGTAACAGTTTACTTCCAGCCTTGTTGCACACCCGGGTGTTGGTGAGACTGAACTAGTTGTTGTTGACTCACACGTAGAGGACGAAAAAGACACAGAGAGATAAATAAATCTTCTCCCCGTACTCACGAATCCCTGCAGCAAAACACTACATGTGTGTTTATGCATGTGTGTGCTTGTTTGTGTGACAGCAAGCTGTGTGTCACGCTGCTGTGGGGCTATTCCCAGGGAGAGCTGCAGCAAAAACACACACACACACGGCGGGCTGGGATGGTGAGTCACCGGGGTCTCCGGCAGGGATTCAGCCCACATTCAGCCACACTGCACATGCTCCGCCCCAGACCCAACATCACTGCATGTTTTTCACCCAAAAACACGGTGGTTGAAACCTTTGCAAGAGGGACGCTGCTGAAGCCAGTCCATCATGACAGTGGGTGTGCAGAGCTTTACCTGAACCCTTAATGATCCCAGTGCAGGGTTGTCAAATTCATTTTATTTCAGGGGCCAGATTCAGCTAAATTTGATCTGAAGTGGGCCGGACCAGTAAAATAATAACATAATAATATATAAATAATGTCAACTCCAAAATTTTCTCTATGTTTCAGAGCGAAAAAAAGTTAATTTACATTATGAACAGGTTTACATCTACAAACTATCCTTTCAAAAGATGTGATTAACCTGAATAAACTGAAAAAAATAAGTGTAATTTTAATAATATTCTGCCTCAGTTTATCATTTACACATGTACATTATAACTTAGAGATCACAGTGGATCAAATACAAACACAAAACATTTAGTAACAGGCAGAATATTGGTAAAATTATACTTGCTTTTCTTAAGACATTTCAGGTTATTTGCATTTTTTTTTTTTTGCAAAATTATACTTTGTTTTAATGTAAATACATGAAAATATTTACATTTACAAAGAGAAACATTTGGAGTTGTCATTATTTATATGTTACTATGATAGTATTTTACTGGTCCTGCCCACTTGAGATTGAATTAGTCTGAATGTGGAACCTGAACTAAAAGGATTGTTAATATCTTAGTGTAATTTTTGCATTTCACAAATTCATCCCAAGGGCCAAACTGGACCCTTTGGCGGGCCGGATTTGGCCCCCGGGCCGCATGTTTGACACCTGTGTCCCAGTGGGTGAAGAGGATGACTGTAGAACCACACAGAGATGAAGGTAAAGAGATAAAAACAAGACTCATCAAGACAGAAACACAGCAGCTCATGTGTCATGTCCACATATTCTACTGATAATTTCCATTTGTAGAGTAAAAAGAAGCATAAAGGTTATAGTAGCTGCCGCCATTTTTACCCTTTCGGTCCATATTTCTGCTGTCAGTTCTGACACTTCCATACAGTTGGCCACATGTTCACAGAAGGTGTTCCGTGGAGGGCTGCAGAGCTTTACCGTCATCTATAACAGACACTTATAGAACTGCAGCTATTGATTCACCTTGGAAACACATAATTATAATTACACACAATGATATTTTTGTGCAATTATCTATATTATAAAAGCCAAGTGGCCTCTGTGAATGTGTGTGTCTAAGGAATCACATAAAATCCGGAAAGAGATGGCTACTGCAGTTTGGCAAAAATATTAGAGGTGTACCAAAAAATCATTTCATATAAAAATCGCAATTTTCATTTACTGAAATTCAGAATTTATTTAAAATGTCCCAAAATCAATTTTAAAAAATAAAACAAACCCGCCGACAGACTGCCTCCGTTTTGTACGCGGGATGTCCTGACGTCATCACGCAGCCGGTTCTGGAACATAAGCACCAAAACAAAAGGAAACTAATGGAGGAGGTAAGGTTAGCGGTTAGTGATTAGCAGCTAGTGCAATTAGCAGTTAGGGTTAGCGATCAGTTCGATTACACTGGTCTACAATTTTTTAGAAATGATTTGCTTCAGAGATTAAAAGTGCTAAATGTTACGTATTTTAATAAGATTAATTGGAAAATAAATGACAAAAGTGCCGGTTTGCTGATGCTTTTAAGGTATATGATTAAGTGTTATTACACATATATATTGGTTTATGTACATTTATATAATAGTTTTATAAATCTTCCACTAAATAGAACCTGTAAAGTGAATGTATTCCAATGTGCAGACAGTGTTTTGAGGTAGATCTTGTAGCTCTGAGACAAATATTCCTTTTGAGTCAAACCCATTCTCTCATTAATTCTTGAATTTCACATTTTGACCCAAGGCTGTATCTTGGAAAGTTCAGCCAACCAGCATTTTTGACTTGATTTTTCTTTATCAGTGACTCTCATGTGGTAAAATGTCATTACTTTTATTCTGGAAGCATTTTCCTTGTAGACCAGTGTTAGTGGCATTGACACGCCATCAAATGGTGTTAAATAATACATGAAAGATGAAAATACTTACGTATAGCATGCCAAATGCAGTAAACTGGTGTCACATACAATGCGATTTCATGAGCTCAGTCTGTCAGCAGGCATCACCCAGAGCTTAAAGACATGGTGATGCAGTCAGCCACCAGCAGCAAACCAACACATTCTGCTGTGTCTCACCAAACTCCCTGCCAGTTATGGATAAATGTTTAAGACGTCATAAATGTGAAAAAGACATTTTATGTCTGCATTTGTCATTCTTTCTTGCAAAGCAGACTGGAGAAGATCATGAGGATCCTTTGCACACCTATAGATTGAAGTAGAAATCATTATGAATCAAATCGTTTTGAAGCGAAAATCATTTTGAAGCGAAAATCGTTTTGAAGCAAAAATCAATTTTGAATCAAACTATAACTCCAAAAATCAGAATCAAATTGTATCATGAGATAATGAAAGATTCCCACCCCTAATAAATATGTATTTTTGATCAAGGAAGAGAGTAGCGGAAACGGCGAGTTGATAGGACCAATATTTTGGGAGATATTCGTAATTTTGTAATATAATAGCCAGAACACTTTGGCGGTCAAATAAACAAGAGCCTAAAAACTACCACATCTCCTGTGGATCCCTATGGGACAACGTGCTAGTTATGTGTATTTATCATATTGATAATATATTGTCTAGTACATATTGGTTAAATTGCTGTTCTAATTTTGTGTCTAAATAGAGTGTTTTAACACTTTAACCCCAAATGTATCATATTTGATACATGAGTTCTGAATCCCTCTACATGATCAGTGTGGTATGTTTTTTCTTGAAAAACCTGATGTATACAATTAGGTACATGCAGTACACAGATAATCCACCAGGGGGGAGGAATTCATTCATCAGAGGCCTTTCCAGTGACACTACAAGACTGTCATTAATGAGGAAGGAGGTAGAACTTTGGCAGTTTTGAAAAGGAATTACCAATTTGTTAGACATGTTTGTGTTATGTTTTTGTTTGTTCAAAAATAATATTTGAGCATTGAGACCTGATGTATCAAATATGATACAAAATTGAAACTTATGATGATGATGATGATGATGATGATGATGATGATGATGATGAAGAGGGAAATCTGGAAATATGAGTATTTCTGTTTTCAGTGCCTTCCATGACAAATTGTAAGTCTTTTTTTGTTTGTTTGTTTGTTTTTTTGTGTTAAATAAGTCCTTATCTTTCAGGATCTTCATGAAGCAAAAATGCATGATTTCATCTTTTTTTTTTTTTTTTTTCATCTTCCATCATTTCCATTATACACTTTAGTTTTATTTATGCACCACCATCCTCCTTACATTTTACTGCACATTACAGTTTATTATTGCACCGTATTATTAAGTTATTATTTTCTAATCACTAATTCATTATGAGTAGTGTGTTTCTGCTTTTGTTCTTTTTTTTAATTCTTGTACTCTATCTATCTATCTATCTATCTATCTATCTATCTATCTATCTATCTATCTATCTATCTATCTATCTATCTATCTATCTATCTATCTATCTATCTATCTATCTATCTATCTATCCAGTAACTTCTTTTTTTCTTGTATTCTATTTTTTCTATCTATCTATCTATCTATCTATCTATCTATCTATCTATCTATCTATCTATCTATCTATCTATCTATCTATCTATCTATCTATCTATCTATCTATCCAGTAATTTCTTTTTTTTCTTGTATTCTGTTTTTTCTATCTATCTATCTATCTATCTATCTATCTATCTATCTATCTATCTATCTATCTATCTATCTATCTATCTATCTATCTATCCAGTAACTTCTTTTTTTCTTGTATTCTATTTTTTCTATCTATCTATCTATCTATCTATCTATCTATCTATCTATCTATCTATCTATCTATCTATCTATCTATCTATCTATCCAGTAACTTCTTTTTTTCTTGTATTCTATTTTTCTATCTATCTATCTATCTATCTATCTATCTATCTATCTATCTATCTATCTATCTATCTATCTATCTATCTATCTATCTATCTATCTATCTATCTATCTATCTATCTATTTATCTATCCAGTAACTTCTTTTTTTCTTGTATTCTATTTTTTCTATCTATCTATCTATCTATCTATCTATCTATCTATCTATCTATCTATCTATCTATCTATCTATCTATCTATCTAGTAACTTCTTTTTTTCTTGTATTCTATTTTTTCTATCTATCTATCTATCTATCTATCTATCTATCTATCTATCTATCTATCTATCTATCTATCTATCTATCTATCTATCTATCTATCTATCTATCTATCTATCTATCTATCTATCTATCTATCTATCTTCACCACCATTGAGTCACCAGTAAAATCCATGGAGTTTAACAAATAACAGTGGATGGAGACCCTTGGTTTATGTTCAGTTAATGATATATTTGCTGAACATCTACATGATCAGTGAATTAAATATGGGAAACTATTATATTTTCACTGAAAAAACAAACAAACCACAAAATACAGAGGATAATATTAAAATAAATGGTGATAAATCACTTAAGAAAGGTTAACTGTATGATACAGGTTGTGTTTCCTCATTGTTTTGTATTTCTATTGCTGTTTTTTGTGCATTTGAACGTTAATAACAACTCCAACAATGCAAATTGTTGGCATGTTTCTGCTGTTTCTTCCACAGAGCATTCTTTTCAGGCACCAAAAGCTTTTTTTTTTCTTGTATTCACAGACAAAGTAAAGTATATGCATGTACAATGTACTTATTAAAAGTGCTGCTCTTCCAATTAACATTCAGAAACCACAGCCACCGGTTTCATTTTATATTCCCTTCTGTGCAAATTTAATATTGTGTTGGAGCCGCTGGGCCACCCATCAGCAAAGTAGCCATCAGCACAAAACGGTGGGTTGTCTCCTCCTGATCCTAATGGAAACAAATGACAAAAATAGCATCTAGATCCTGGAGATTAGAGAAGGAAGGATGGCACAGAAGTAGGAAATTTAAAGACGATACAGCGAGACTACAATGAATCACAAACACTGAAGTATTTGAACACTTTATTCTCAATAGTTGAATTTAACACAATTCCTTCTGTAGCAGCTTTGTGTCCTGCACCAGTGCTTTAAATCAGGCGCTTCTCTATTTTTTATTTTATTTTATTTTTTTTTGTTATAGTTGTGTCCACAGCTAATGAGGAGGATGTTTAACCATTTGCTATGGACATTGTTAGCTGACTGTTAGAACATAATACAGTAAAATATAACTTATTTGACAATTGCTGTATTTTGACATTTTCTGAAATGTTGCACTAAACACAAAATCAAAATATTAATAAACATACCATGACATGACATGAAATGTTATTGTGTCTAATGGGAGATGCAGGCACGTGTTCTGAATGACTTCTGATTAGGGGTGGGAATCGAAAACTGGTTCCGACTTAGAATTGGTTCCAATTGATGAGTTCCATCAGAATTGTACACCTCCAGCATTTTCAATTCTTCTGGACGATTCTCTTATTTCCCAGCAGAACATTTTCTGGTTTTCCCTACATCGTGTCATGGTATATTACATAATTATGTTACCTGCTGACCTGCTTCAACCATGAGGAATCATGGAGAGGAAAAAGCAATCCAAAGGTTGACTACATTTGACCAGAAGAGACCAGAACACTGCCGTATGTAATCAGTGTAATGCTGTAATTTCATGTAAGGATGCAAATACCAGCAAGATGCTCAATCAATCAATCAATCAATCAATCAATCAATCAGTGCCTTGATTTTTCCCTAATGGGGCAATTGTTTCATTTGTCGACAAGCATTTGTCAACCCGGCATGGAATTAAATTTCAGGAATGTCATGTGTTCCACCACCAGCGTACAAACAAGCTCCACTATGACCTGTCAAAGTACTTTTTTCCCACTCAAAAAACCACTCAGAAATCAAACTAATTGATAAGGAATTGGATTGGTAAGCAGAATCATTGGTGTTGATAAAATCCTATCAATTCCCACCCCTAGTTCTGACGCTAATGTGACTGATCAGCTGTTTTCTTCTTCTTCATGGATAGTTTTGTAAGGCATAAAAACATGTTTGTTAACAACAAGCCTATAGTTCAGCATGTTTCCTGTTGCTGAATTCTGACAACACTGGCCTTGTTCATTTGCTTCAAACCAAACCTATATTTCCAAAGTTTTCTTAACATCAATTTGACAGATTATATGGCACATACGATCTGTGACCAACAGTACAGTGCTATGCACACATATGATATTAAACTTTTCTTACCTCCGCCACAAGGTATTGTTATCACTTTGCTTTGTGTGTTTGTTTGTTAGCAACTTTACGGGAAAACTATTGCAACCATCTATACCAAATTTTACCCACAGATAGGCCTAGGTCCCTGGGATGAACCCATTAAATTTTGGGCCAAATAGGCCAAAGTTCAAGGTCACAGCACGGTCACAAAATCTCAAAATTTCCTATTTCTCATCATTGAGCAATTTTCAAAAATTCGTAAAAAATTCAAAATGACTCCGATTAGCCTCCAATTTGATACACCTTTAGCTTATAACAATATCTTGTATCTGGCTCAAAATTGTTCACATCCACTGTGGAATGTGGACTCTGTGGACATTTCAATTTAACATTGAAAATCCCATTTACGACACATTTTTCATTATAACTCAAAAAATATTGATTGGAATTTAATATAATTTGACATACACATGACTGGTACCAAGCTTCAACTTTTTTTCTGCTGTATGGAACAACCTTGAAACTGTTTAATTTATAAAGAAATAGTCGATCCACACATGCACACTGTTGGGGGTGCTTGTCTATAGAATTATATTTGTGCCAGTTTCTTGAGCGAGCAACGATAGATTCTGAGCACACAATTAGAGATTTTGAGCAGATAAAAATATATTTTGCAAGCACATCAATTATATTTCAAAAAAAGAAATTACGCTTGAGCAAACAAAAATCGATATTGTGCTCCATAAATGCGTTTGCATGTTAGTTTTACTCATAACGTTCTCTGACAAATTCTTTCCATGGTGCACAAACAGACCGCTGCGCTCGCTCACTTTCCCCTTCCCTCTCTCGCTCAACCTCCCTCTCCCTGCGCGCTCAGGTTGTCGTGTCCAATCGGAGAGCTTGCGGAAGTACACTCTGATTGGCTGTTCGTTCTCCAATTAGCTTGCTAGTTACGTTTACCCAAAAAAAAAAGTGCTCGATGAGACAGACACGGACCGAAAGAGGAGGAATTGATTCTACACAAACTTCGGTCAGTATTTATTATTATTATGATTATTGCCTAATGTCATACCACTACTTTGTTTAGTTTTTGTACTATAGTGCCATAACGTTAGGACTGCGTTGTCTGGGTTTACATTATATCTATTTATTTGTATAAGTTTGTGTAGAATCAATTCCTCCTCTTCCGGTCTGTGTCTGTCTCATCGAGCGCTTTTTTTTGGGGGGGTAAATGTAACTTCTTTTTGAAATATAATTGATGTGCCCGCAAAATATATTTTTATGTGCTCAAAATCTCTAATTGTGTGCTCAGAATCTATCGTTGCTCGCTCAAGAAACTGGCACAAATATAATTCAATACTTGGTGGAGGTTTGCGTTCTCTGAACACTTGTTTGTTTTGTTTTAATGCCAAACATTAAACAAATAGTTCAGATATAGAACTACTATCCTCATCCTTATTCAAAGAAATATGTTAGTAGTTTTAGTAAGAGTTCAATATATGAAGTATGTTTGTGTGCTTGTATGAATATTGTTGTCTGTTGGGTGGTGTTAGCTAACTCCATATCTATACTAACTACTGTTTCAGTCTTTAGAAATAATAATAATCAGAAAAAATAATTATAAAAAAAATCCAGAACAAACTTCATATAAGCGACATACTATACAAACACATGTACAGTTTGAATTATAGAAAGTTTTTTTTTTTTTTTTTTTTTTTTTTATGTGTTAATCATCATATTACAGATTTCACCTTCTTAAAAAAAGAAGAAAAAAAAGTCTGGTTATGTTGCTGAAAATTTCTTATAAAACATTCAAGCTAGTATTTTAAAATAATAAAAGTCAAATTAAAACATGTAAGATGTGTAAGTCTTTTTCTTTACGTTGATTTACAGCTGCCTTCTGTTTGTATTTGAACACTTTCTCCCTGGTTATCTGTTAATCTCTTTTAGTTTTCTCTTGTTTTACCAGACATTCATCAGGCTATATAATAACAGAATTACAGAAATAGAAGATGGCGTTTAGACAGAAGCTCGTGGTTACAGTGGCTGCATTTTGGAAGATTCAAGGATGAATGGTGTGTTGGTGTGTGAAAAAATAAATGAAAAAGAAGCAAAGGCAATCACAAGATGTACATAACAGAATACAGTAGTCAAAATGAAAGATTAAGCCATATGACCTTGTGTATGAAAGAAAAGCAATCATTTTCCCTTGTTACATGTGAATAGTATCATTTATTGCAAGCACAAAACACATCTAACCCTGTGAGCAAATGAAACCATTTCTAATACAAGATAAAATGTCAAAATGCCCAGAGATCAGAGAGATTGTTCAATTGCAAACAATCTGCAAGAAATGGGTCAAGAAATAAATAACTTTTTATGAGATTTATGAGCTGCTGGTGTGGAGAAAAAAACAACAACAACATATTATTGCTCTTTGTACCCTCCATTATTAGAGGTAAACAACACCAAATATATCCTGGACGTGTGGAAGTGAGAGTGCCTGCTTGAAAGATGTTTTGTGCCGAGTCCCGTAAGTCTAATCATCAGATTTTTGCTCCCTCTAATAAAGTGAGTAGAGTTTTTATAATGGAAACAAAGAGGTCGAAGAGAGCGTGCATGAGAGAGCAGCAGCTCACTGTGTATCTGGAGAATACCCTTGGCTTCAGTGGTTCATTATACAGAAATATCAGTTTAATGGACAACCAAATACATTACATTACAGGCATACAGGTTTGGAACATTACTTTTTTTTTTTTTTTTCTAAATCAGTCCAGCTGCGTTTTGGCATGTGGTTGAATTCTACAAAGCATTTACACTGCTTTTATAAATAAATAAATAAATAAATAAATAAATAAATAAATAAATGAAAATCACCACAACACTGCAAACAACATAAAAAAAAAAACAAAAAACAAAAACAAGAAAAACTGTGGGAAAAAAGAAAACATCTATTTTATAAGGAGTTGGTCTCACTCACTACTCTGTGTTTTGCTTTACATAGGTAGCGGGTGTGTGTGTGTGTGTACTGAGCATGCTCAGATGTCTTTGAAAAGAATAAGGTCTTTTGTATTGGAAATTTTTGCGATTGAGCAAATGCTTAAATTTTTATGAATTTTTAGGCAAGGCAAGGCAAGCTTATTTGTATAGCACATTTCAGCAACAAGGCAATTCATAGTGCTTCACACAGGACATTGAAATAAAAGAAACAAAAAGAAACACATTTAAAACATTATAAAAGAAACATATAAAAGGTGATTAAAAACAGCAAGTAAGAAAACAACACATAAAATCAAAATAAAATAAAATAAAATAAAATAAAAACACACACATATTAAAGTAAAAGTTGCAGTGCAGAGTTTCAAAGAGAATATAAAATTTAAAAAGTCAAAAGCCTTTTAGTCAAAGGCAGCAGTGAACAGGTGAGTCTTTAACCTGGACTTAAAAGAACTCAGACTCTCAGCAGACCTGATATTTTCTGGTAGTTTGTTCCAGATATATGGAGCATAGAAACTGAACGCTGATTCTCCATGTTTCGTTCTGACTTTGGGAACACAGAGCAGACCTGCACCAGATGACCTGAGTGGTCTGGATGGTTCATACTGGACTAGAAGGTCTCTGATGTATTTTGGGCCTAAACCATTCTGTGCTTTATATGCTAGTAAGAGAATTTTGAAGTCTATTCTCTGAGAGACAGGGAGCCAGTGTAGAGACCTCAGAACTGGACTGATGTGGTCCACTCTCTTGGTCTTAGTGAGGACTCGAGCATCAGCATTCTGGATCAGCTGCAGTCGTCGAATAGACTTTTTAGGCAGACCAGAGAAGATACTGTTACAGTAGTCAACTCGACTAAAGATAAATGCATGGACAAGTTTTTCAAGGTCTTGCTGCGACATCAGTCCTTTAATCCTAGAAATGTTCTTGAGGTGATAGTAAGCTGACTTTGTAATTGTTTGTATGTGGTTTTTAAAATTCAGGTCTGAATCCATGACAACACCCAAATTCCTGGCCTGGTCTGAAGTTTTTAACTGAAGTGACTGGAGCTGCATGCTGATTTTAAGACGTTCCTCCTTGGGTCCAAAAATGACTACCTCAGTTTTTTCTCTGTTTAACTGAAGAAAGTTGTGGCCCATCCATTCAGATATTTGCTCCATGCATTTACCCAGTGCTTGTATGGGGCTATGGTCACCTGGGGACATTGAAATGTAGAGCTGTGTGTCATCTGCAGAGTTATGGTAATCTATTTTGTTTTTTTCTATGATCTGAGCCAGTGGAAGCATGTAGATGTTCAACAGAAGGGGCCCCAGGATGGAGCCTTGGGGGACTCCACATGTAATTTTGGTCTGCTCAGATTTAAAGTTACCTATTGACACAAAATAATCCCTGCCCTTTAAGTAGGATGCAAACCAATCAAGAACTGTGCCAGATAGTCCCACCCAATTTTCCAGTCGATCAAGTAATATATCATGGTCGACTGTGTCGAATGCAGCACTGAGGTCCAGTAACACTAAAACTGAAGATCTGCCATGATCTGTGTTTAAGCGAATGTCATTAAATACTTTGAGCAGAGCTGTCTCAGTGCTGTGATGTGGTCTAAAACCTGACTGAAAGACATTAAAGCTGCTGTTGACTGTTAAGAAGTAATTTAGCTGTTGGGACACAGCCTTTTCAATGATTTTACCTAAAAAAAGGAAGATTTGATATCGGCCTGTAGTTGTTCATTGAGGTCTTTTCTAGAGTGTTCTTTTTTAGGAGCGGCTTAATAACAGCTGTTTTCAGGGTCTGTGGGAAGACTCCTGAGCTTAGAGACACGTTTACAATCTCTAACAGGTCAGATGCCATGACATGTGAAACTTTTTTGAAAAAATCTGTGGGTAAAACATCTAGACAGCAGTAGGAAGAGCTCAGCTGGTGTAGCATGTCCTCCAGATTTTTGTCATTGATTGGATTAAAGTGTGTCAGGGTGTTTAAATGGTTTTCAGACAGCACAGATCCTGAACCTGGTGTTGAGGAATTCACGGCCTGTCTAATATGCTGAATTTTTTCTGTAAAGAACAAAGCAAAGTCATTGCAGGCCCTGGCTGAGTGAAGTTCAGGCGCTATTAACACAGGGGGGTTTGTTAGTCTGTCAACAGTAGAAAACAGTGCTCGAGCATTATTTTTGTTTCTGGTGATAATGTTTGAGAAGAAAGACTGCCTTGCATTCCTCAGCTGTAGATTATAAGTGTGAAGTTTCTCTTTGTAGATGTCAAAATGAATCTGGAGATTTGATTTTCGCCACCTGCGTTCAGCTTTCCGACACTCTCTTTTTTCATTTTTCACTGCCATGGCATTTCTCCATGGAGATCTTTTCTTGCTAGACACAACCTTCAACTTAATGGGAGCAATGGCGTCTATCACATTTAACATTTTAGAATTAAAGTTATTCACTAGCTCATTGACTGAACCACAAGGCAGGGTCGCTGTAGAGGAAAAAAGTACATTAAACATTTCACTGGTGTTTTCAGTAATGCATCGCTTCTCGATAACTTCTCTCTGATTACTTGTGTGCACAGAGATAGAGCTCTCAAAGAAAACACAACAGTGATCAGACAGGGCCACATCGCTCACAACAACCTTGTGTATGTTTAAACCCTTGGAGATAAGCATTTCCAGAGTGTGCCCCCTGTTATGTGTGGGTTTTGACACATGCTGACTCAGCCCAAAGCTGTCAAGAGTACAGTACAGTTCTTTAGCCCCTCTGTCCTGGGGGTCGTCAACATGGATGTTAAAATCCCCAACAATGATTATACAGTCATATTCAGTACAGATTATGGACAGCAGTTCATTAAAATCATCGAAAAAGTCTGCACAGTATTTAGGTGGCCTGTAGACATTTACTAATATGGCTCAAGGGGAGGATTTCAGCTGAAGAGCCACATATTCAAAAGTAGAAAAATTACTGAAAGATAATTTTTTAAATTGGAAAGAGTTTTTGAATAAAACTGCTACCCCCCCTCCTCTCCGATTCACTCTGGCCTCACTAATAAAACTATAGTTGGGAGGGGTTGACTCAATGAGAACAGCTGTGCTGTTGTTTTGATCCAACCAAGTCTCAGTTAAAAACATAAAATCAAGGTTGTGTTTAAAATATTTTTAAAAAATTATAGTATAAAATTTAATATAAATCTTACATTCAGAACGCTCACCACAGACACGTCAGGGGTGAAAGGGTTAAACATAACGTGCCTGGGTTTCCTTATCATTGACTATCTGCTGCCCCACCCTGGTTGAGAACTATTGGTGCACGCCAAAGTTTTTGCACTTTTGTCCCGTTTCCACTATGTGGTATCGGCTCGACTCGACTCGGCTCGGCTCTGCCTTTTTTGCGTTTCCATTACGAAAAAGGACCTGGAATCTGGTACCCGGTACTACTTTTTTGGTATCACCTCCGCTGAGGTCCCAGGACTGGGGACCAGTTACTAAAACGTGACGTGTACACACTGCAGACCACTGATTGGTCAGACAGTTTTCTCTGTGACCCACCGTTTTACAAAAAACAGATGCGGAAGTTGACAGTAAATATAGCGGTACATTAATCCACATGATAACAGCCCAAAACAACACCATGGTCGGTCGAGGAGATTCAGTCTTTGGTGGCCGATGTAAAAATTCAGACGAGACAACACACTGCGAGCGAGTTTATCAGCAACTCTCTGAACAGATGACACAGAAGTAACGTGCTGTAAAGTTGGTAGTATATTGTAATGAATGAATGAATGAATGAATGTTTATTTCAGTTAAATACAAACTACAAAACACCAACATATTAGAAAAACAAAAATAAAATTAACACATTTTGTAACTGAAAAAGGAAGAAGCTGAAGCGGGAGGCTTATTTCTGCTTCTCCTATTCACATCCTTAGTCCAAGTCCACACCTTAAGTTGCAGCAGGTAAATACTTAAACTTAAATTATACTACATTCAGTGTAATAAGTTATTTTGTAATCATATTACTTTCATAGCCCTTCATAATTTGACAAATTAAATTCTTTTTGAAACTCAACAGTGAGCTCCACAATTTCACTTCATCCTTCAGTTCGTTCCATAGCTTGACACCAATAACTGAATCACTGTGATATTTAACATTTGTTCTTACTTTACATTTTTCAAACACAAACATCCCGCTTAAATTATAATGTCCTTCTCTTAACTTAAAAATTTTCTGAATACAAAAAGGAAGGTTTTTACTTTTAACACGAAACATAAATTCCATTGTTTTTAAATATACAATGTCAAGAAAT
Organism: Sphaeramia orbicularis; assembly: GCF_902148855.1. Classification (NCBI taxonomy): domain Eukaryota; kingdom Metazoa; phylum Chordata; class Actinopteri; order Kurtiformes; family Apogonidae; genus Sphaeramia; species Sphaeramia orbicularis. The sequence continues at coordinate 44,395,565 of NC_043966.1, forward strand.
TTTAGTAAACCAGATTCTACAAAAAGTGGATTACTTGATTGGAGATAACCAGCTTTGTTTATGACTCTAATAGCTTTTTTTTGGAGTTTAATTATTGGGTCTAAATTAGTTTTATACACATTGCCCCATATTTCCACACAGTATGACATATATGGCATTACAAGTGAACAATACAACATATGCAAACATTTTTTGCTTAACAAGTCTCGAGTTTTATAAAGAATCGCAACAGCTTTGGACATTTTGCGTTTGATATATTCTATTTGTGGTTTCCAACAGAGTTTATGGTCAATAATCACTCCCAAAAATGTTGTTTCATACACCCTTTCAATTTGAATTTCATTAATTTTCAGTTTTATATCATAATTTACCCTAGCACCACCAAAAACCATACATTTTGTTTTATCTTCATTAAGTGATAACTTATTAAAGTCAAACCATTTTTTTTAACTTGACCAATTCCTTTTCCACAGTTTCTAATAGTTGTTTCATATTTGCTCCCGAATAAAGCAAATTAGTATCATCTGCAAATATTGTAAATTTTAACTTACTAGATGCCATAAAAATATCATTTAGATAAAGTATAAATAACTAATGGAAACGCTCTCCAGGAATACCGAGTCGAGCCAAGCCAAGTCGAGCTGGTTCCACGTAGTGGAAACGTGGAAATAAGGACGGACAGACAACAAACTGATGACAGTACCCTGCTGTGAGGTTTGAGGGTAAAAATGATAATATTTCAGATGCAGTTGCTCAGACTACAAAGGAATGAACACTTCCCCAAAATGTAAGCAGAAAAAAAATATGGATAGTTTCAGGAGATTTGTTCTCATGAAAGTGGTTTCCCCCATGACTACTACCTGGAGCACCAATAAGGGGGTTAAACATGACAAATTCATGGGGTCCAGTATTTGTGGGGGGCCCATAGAGCAGAGGAGGGGGTCCAGTGGATAGAGGCTAGAAGTTGTGAAAATGTCTTGTAAGATCCACTGTATAAGAGGGACACAGAAGTTGAAAATCGGACATTCAAAGCATGTTAAGTTTTGGTAGCAGCGCCCCTGAATACCACATTTTTAAATCTGTACTTATTGAAGTAATTTCTTGTAAAGCACAATGGTTCCAGTGGATGTCTCCCACTGAAGCAGAAACTGCTCTCACGACAAATCCATTGAAGCAGGAAGGAGGGAGCGTTTCAACAAATCTAGTCGGTCATTGGACAAAATACATAAAATATATCATTTCCCGCACTCATCGTGTCAATAAGGAGGAATAGAGTGGGGCGGGTCTTAAAAACAAAATGATAGGACTCATGGCTTTCACTCCTGATTGGATGAAACAAGGATGGGAGTTTTTTTGTGCCTGGTAGTCCTCTTAAAGCTATACCTACCAATCTGGCATTTCACACAGCACTTGGTAAAAATTTGAACATGAACAACCCGCCTTCCTCCAACGGGGATAGGAGGCTCAGCCAGGCTCGACCAATTATTTCCTTCAGACCGAATAAAATGATTGGTCAGACTTTTATCAGAAATATATGAGAATTAAACATTTTGTAGTTTCAATACCTGGTGAATTTCTTTTACATTTTGGTTTGACACACGCTGATTAGGAGCATTTAAAGATGACAAAAGAAAAGTATAAAAATGCCACATCACACGGTATAGCTTTAAGTGTCGTTCACCACAGCTAGATCTTCATCATTCAGCGGCATGGTCTAAGAATCACTGAACAAATTTATTAAAAGGAAATTCCCAAAGAGTCTGGAAAAGAGTCCGTTTTGGTATGACAGGGTAATTAATCATTTCTTAGAAGGAAAGGAGGGTGGAATTCACATGCAAATCACACATTTTTGATTTGGAAAAATGATACTTCTGCTTCCCCTGTTCTTAAGAAACATCCTGCCGCCACTGCTGTATTCATTTTCATTAAAACCTTTATTTATTTATTTTTGTACTTCAAGTTCTTATTGGAGTTTTCACTTGGTACATGTTGCTTAATGTTAACAAACAGGATTTCTACACATACATGAAAAGTATAAAAAATGCAACATCGTGTGGAAGTTTGTGACAACCTGGAAGTTGCACCACACACACCCCCGTAACATGCATATTAGCCTCTGGATCCACCCCGGAAATTGTCGCCATGTCGTCATCACATCCGCTCGGAGTTGGCGGCAGTTTTAAATATCCCCCCCTCGGGCTGTGCAATTAATCGAAATTCAATTACGATTTCGATTAATGATTACAAAAATTATGTAATCGAGAAAAAACGATTATTAATTTTGAGTTGTTTTAACTCTTTCCCCGCCAGAGCATTTTCCAGTGAGTTGGTAGCCAGCGCCAGCCGTTTTGGTCATTTTCACTAATCTTTGGAGGCTCACTGAAAATGTTGTGTTAGGAATATGTGAACACTGAATACATCAAAAGAAAGAACAGAACTTCAACTTTTAAACACAAAAAACTATTTTATTCTATCTTTATTCGTTCGTGAGATATAAACATTTGAATATTGGTCATTTTCAGGAAAAAACTGAATTTTGAGCAAAAAGCTGAGAAAATTGCATTTTTTTCAAAGATATTGATTTTCAAGAGAAAACTGATTTCCTATTTACATTTTTGACTCTTTCTTATTCACCAACAGTAACACTATCTTCAAAATCACAAAATAAAATAATAATAACAGCAATAATAGTAACAAACAGCTCTAAGATATCCCATCATTCCACAAAATGTTAGGGGAATCCACACCAAACTTTAGACCAAACATCTTCTAAAGCACCAGGTTCCTTCTAAACGTTGCACATTTACATACATCAGTTAAAAGTCTAACACATAGTAGTTTAGCTTTTGGATATAAACACCTCAATATTCCTCATTTTCAAGAAAAAAAGAAACAAATGCACTAAATACTGTAGATTTCTGGCCTTTGGCTGCACCAGGTCCTCCTGTTGGACCAGCTGCTGTGTTTGATCTGTAAATAATTCTATGGACATCTAGTTATTTATCTCTGTATGAATATATGTATTTATTTATTTCATACAAAAGCCAAATCCAAAAGTGTCTTCCCTGTGTCCTGCTGACATTCTACAGCTGAATATGTTCTGTGTCCTCAGTCTGAATCTGAACTCACTCTAACAGATGCAGACTAGCTTTCCTTTGTCTTGTCCCATGTCTGTATGTCTGTCTTCTCCTTGAATGTCCTCTACAAATGTCTCTTTTCTCTTCCTCCTGTCTGTCATTTTCTCCGTGTTGCTCTGTGCCCCCGCCCCCCCCCCCCCCCCCCGCACCTCCGTGTCGGACCTGAGCCGCTCCTTGTTTCCCGTGTTCCGTGTCCGTCTCCCTCACCTTCTGTTTCTCCGTTCCTGTCTCTAAATGGTTCTTCTGTAGCTCCATCATATATTGAATTGTCAGACTCTGTCTCCATAATCATCTTTAAGGCTTTTGAAACTGCGCGCGGTTCCTGCAGTCTTCATTTCCTCATTCAGTGACTGCCGCTGGATGCGTTGCCATGGGATACGGAGACTCCAGTGCAAAAACGTTAAACCCGGCCCGTCATTTTTCCGAAAAAGCTGCTTAATTGTTTGTTTTTGGACTAAGGAAAGTAATTCACATGATCCACAACACCTCCAACTACAGTATAACAGTGAAAACACGGATTGACGGAAAATCTCGTCATTGGCGGGGAAGCGTTGGGAAGCAATTGACGGAATATCTCGTCAATGGCGGGGAAAGAGTTAATTCACGCGCACGCAAGCTCCCATGAGCTGCTCTGCCCCGCCCCCCTCTAAGCTACTGCTGCCAACTAGCCGGCAGGTCCACCCCAAGAGGAAAGTTGTACCTAGCGGTCTGGAGAAATGGCAGGAGAATCACAGCAGAAGTGCTTGGTAAACAAAAAAGGAAGGTCAAATTCAATTGTACGGAATCACTTTGGGTTTGATGAAGAAGACGAAGAGCAAAAACACATCACGTGCAAAAAGTGTTTCGTAGTTGTGTCCGCACTGACCGCTAACACAACAAACCTTTTTAACCATCTAAAGTTTAACCACCGCCACCTTTATCATATTCTTTATCTTATGAAAAACTAAAACACATAAAAACAACTTCGTCCGCAATGCAATCTTCAGTCTCCAAATCTCTTTACGCTGCAACTCCTGTATTAACCTAACCCTAACCCGTATAACCCTAACGTACGTATTCTATAGGGTGTCCCATAAGTCTCCATACATTGGAAAAATAAACGTTTCTTGACATAAACCATTTTTATTTATATAATATGCTCTATATGACTGCCATTTTGTCGGGAACACATTTCAATGTGTGTCCTCCACTGCTGAAGAACTATAAAGAAGAAATATAAAGAAATACATGTTAGAACCATATGTATTATGTCTCCTATGTATGGAGACTTATGGGACACCCTGTAGATGGCTGATGTATACAGAAAGCCTGAACTGAAACCTCACAGCACGCCACTGAATTTACTATGTTTCATACTACATTGAACATACTTGAATTTTTAATTTGCACTTTACGTGAGGTTTTTTTTTTTTTTTTTTTTTATTGCTACAGTTCTATGGCAAGTCTATAGCAGTTTAATTCCAGTGCACTATTTGTTTACAAAAGGAAACATACTTGAATTTACAGTACACTTATTTGATTTCAAAGATTTTTTTGTTTCGTACAAAAGTGAAAATACTTTGTTTTAGTGGTTAAAAGCTTTATTTATGTTTAAAGAGTATATTTTACATTGTTTTGCAAGAAAAAAATAAACAACTTTAAGGTTAACAAATAATCGTTTTTAATAATCGTGATTTCAATTATTGCTAAAATAATCGTGATTATTTTTTTTTTCTATAATCGAGCAGCCCTACCCCCCCCATATCCACATTCCGGGTGGACGAGTCGGCATTGTTGGAAAGCGTCGGAGCTACAGCTCATAGAACGAAAATAACAGTACGGTAGTTAATCCCGTTTCAACGTCCGCTGAAATCCGTAATACCACTTACCAACATCATTCATCTTAATCCATCCACCTTTTGGCTCGTCACCGTCTCTGCAGCAAAGACAGTCATCCTCACTTCCCAGCCTAACCAGCAGCAATAACCCGGAATGGAATATTTTGTTTAAATGGACTGAACTGTTTTTTTTTTTTGTTACTTTCTTCTTTCAAGAGACTGTTAAATGGTGGAAAATTTTAAGTTTGAATTTTTGCTTGGTTGGTGGATTTTGTTGAGTTTGGACTTTGGGGGGGGGCAACTGTGGCTTTGAATTTGTGTGAATTTTTTTTATAATCATTGTTTAATACATGATTTTGAATTTTAAATGGTTTAAAGGTGTGCTTTCTTTTCTTTGTCATTTAATGTGTGGGGTGTGAGTTTAATTAAAACTCACATCCTTTGTGTGGTTTGAAACTCAAACAAAATACTGACGTAAACTGACTAACATAATATCTTATATGTCAGGAGAGAGACCTGGCTGGCACCCCTAAAAATCAATATAATAAAATAATATAAAATAAATTAATTAAAGCATCAAACTCAAACTGTCACAAGTTCTTAAGAAGAAAAAATAAAACAAAATAAAATAAAATAGATAAATAAATACTAGAGGGTGTGCGGTGGTGTGCATATGATGTAGACTTTCTTCTAAATAAGACAGATGCTAGATTTAAAACATGGAAAGGTAAAGGGATGATGACATACTGTTGCCTTATACACAATGGAATCTTTAAGAGCTTTGAAATTTGTAAGCGAGAATATGGATTGGAGAATCAAGACTTTTTTTTTTAGATATTTACAGGTACGACATGGAGTTAATGCGATTATGGCTGTGGGATACTGAAGGCCTTTGTGACAGCTTATAAATCAGGAAGTGGACGTGGATTGATATATAGATGATATAAAAATTTCCAAGACTCCCAAAATTCAAACACCCTACAAATTAAAATAAATGGGTAAGAGAAGGAGGAATGGTGGTATCTGATGAAGACTGGGAGAATGTCTGTGCAATACAATGGAAAACAACATATTCACAAAGCTGGAGGGAATTTGGGTGGAAAAGTATAATGAGATGTTTTGTTACCCCTGTTCAAAAAAACATCAAAGTGTGGGGGTGAATTGTTGGAGGTCAACAATAGCCAATCATCACCATGTATTCTGGAGCTGCCCCAAAATAATATTTTTTTTGGCGAGAAATTCATAAGAGTTTAGAAACTATTTTTCATACCAATGTATCATTTGAATTTTTCACAATGTACTTGGGGTGGGAATGAATGTTCAAACTGAAGAAGACAAATACCTAATGAGAATATTACTGGTCGGAGGGAAGAGGGCCCTGACCAGGAAATGGTTAAAACCAGATGCTCCAACATTGGATGATTGGTATAAAATTATATATGATGTTTATTTTATGGAAAGACTAACATTCTCATTAAAAATGCAAAGGGAAAAGTTTTTGAGACTTTGGGCTAAATGGATTTGATACATTAGACCTTGTTGGAGGTACTGAACCCCACCAGTTTCATATTCGCATTCACAGAACCCTTCTACTGTGCGCACCAAATTCCCTGCAGCACAGATTGGCCAGGCAATGTAGCGTGATCACCTGCAGCCAGTGATGGCCAAGCGGGGCGTGTCATCACGAACCATATGTAAGCCGTCAGGTCAACCCGGTTTTCATTTCATCTCGCTCCGAACTTTCCGAACCACACAATTTTGACATAAAAAAAAAGATAATTGCATGTTGTGTATCAAAAAAAAGTTCTCGTTGTACTCCTTCAGTATTTTTGTGATCAGTGTTTTATTACGGCACTAGCTCGGCTTTAGCATAATACGATTTTCTCCATCTGCGACGGTGCGTTGGTCATCACATGATTGTAACTGACCAGTGCGGTGACTGAAAAATGTAAACAAACGCTTCACATGGCTGCCTCCGTGGTTAACAGGAAGTAGCAAAAGTCATAACAACGATGCGGAAAATACTCAAATAATTCATCGTCAGACGAGTGGAAGAGATTATAAACACTTCTGGATGGGTTGTAGTGCTATAAGCAACAACAATACACCGCGTATATTGGATGTCAATCAGAGAAAGAGTCTCCGAAGCCGTTTGTTTACATACACGGACCTAGCCCGACACACACACCCGACTAATGAGTCGAGTGTGTGTCTTGACCTCCGCCGAACCCCTGAGACTGACTCACCGAACCCCTAGGGTTCGATCGAACCCAGGTTAAGAACCACTGCATTAGACCCAGGAGACCAGATTTGCTACACTCTAAAAAATGATTAATAGGCTCAACGTAAAAAAAAACTGAGGTAACAATTTCCATTAATCTTTTTAAGTTATTTCAAATTGGCAAATTGCTTAAATACCACAAGACTTCTCTAGTTAAGTAAACTCTATTACTTTAGTACAAACAACATGATTTGATTTTTACTCTACGAGCTTAATTAAGTCGAACCAACTTAATTTTAATTGTGTAAAAACTACTCTATTTAGTTATATTGACTTATTGTTTTACTTTTATTCTACTCAAAAATGTTCATACAAGTAGTTTCTTTAATTTTTTTAGTTGGTCTAACTTATTTCTGTACATCAGAAGAAATTCCACATGGAAATTCCAGTTATACGACTGACCCGTTTAATTCTCTGCGCAACTAACTTACTAAATTTGTCTGCATGTTAATATCTCAAATGTACACAGTACTATTGTTCTTATGTTGTTGCAGATATTAATTTTATTTGTTAAGCAGTGAGAAGTTACATTAAGCAATATAACTGCACCTAACAATAAACATGAAAGGCACTGTTTGGCCTATGGCTCTGACTCATGGTGCAGTTCTATAAAAATAAAAAAAATAAACACAAAAAGGCCAATAAACATTAGCATGCACACATTAACTCAAAATTAACACCAACATCACAACCCTGCTGAACCCCTGCACATAAAAGAACACGTTTTCAACAATATACCCAATACCCACAATGCAATGCAGCAAATATGCGACAATCTATACTACAATTTTAAATTAGAAAAGAGCAAAATGTGTATTATTCAGTCCTTGAATAATTAAAACTACTGTTGCAGAAACAAAGCTAAATTCTATCAAGCCTTAAAGTTTGGTAAAGTTCTGTGTAAAATCATGTTTCTCCCTTTTTTTTCTGTGCTTCCCTCCTTTTCTTGTGGTGGGCGTGGTCTGTCAGCAAAACATGTCCAGGCTCGTCAGCTTTGTACTCAGCTTTTAGAGGAAGCTTACAAGATTTTTAAGTCGTACTAACTTAATATATTTCTTTGTTAAGTTAAAGGCAGAAATGTCTGTTCAAAATCAATATGTTATTAGGTTAAGAGTGTTTTCCTTGTTTTTCATTTAGACCAACTTAATAAAATAACTTATCATCTGATTTAAATGTGTACATGTAACAAACTTAATTTTCTTAAGCAGAGAAAACTCTTGATTTTAAGCTTAACTTACTAACCCCATGAATCATTTTTTAGAGTGTATAACTTAGTGAAATATCATGTGGATTGTATTGTGTGTGGATCTTGAAGGATGGATGAGTGGAAATGACAGCCATTGTTCAACTGTTCAGTCGTATATAAACCTGTTTAAAATATGGTGGAAAATGTACGGGAGAGCAGGGATTGGAAGATCATCGCTGTTGAAACATGTCTTGTGTTTTTTTTTTTTTTTTTTTTTTCTAGTGTGTATCACAGAGATCTTGTAAAATGCTGGACTATGTATGACCTCCCTGATAAAAAATAAAATTATAAAAAAAATAAATACATACTAGAAAAATACATCCTGCTGACTATCAGTCACAGTTATGTAAGAGCAGAATGGTTTCCAAACTGGTGCTGTGGTCCCATCCTTATTGTTAAACTTATGAAGCATACATTCATATGAAACAGTCTTTATCATCATGTTTACCCATTCTTTAAACTGTGGGGCTTTAGGGGTTTTCCAGTGTTTAACTGCCACTGAGACCCCAATCTTGATAACAGAGAATTTTCCATTTGATATGTTAGCAATTTGTCCTTTTTCACCCCGTAAACACAGCCTTGGACAGAGTGGCACGATTAAAAACTTTATTTTTAATGTACATTCCACTCAACATTTACCAGTATCCAGAGCTGTCCTCAAAACCCAGTAGTGATAGAATTAGAATTTCAAATTGGAGTTAACGTCAACTCTGTAACTGTGCTGACCTTCCTCTCTGCTGCTCATTTTGTCCCCACTCTCTGTCCTTATTATGGCATTTTACTAGAATGATGAGACTAAAGTGTCCCTTGTCCCCTGACTCCTCTGCATTTCATCTCTCTATAACACACTTTCTTGTTACCCCGCCCCCTGAAGGAGAGGCAAGGGGTATTGTTTTTGGGTCAGTTTGTTTCTTTTTTTGTTTGTTTGTTACAAAAAAAAAAAAAAAAGAAGAAGAATAGATGTGATTACATTTTTGGGAAAGTAGGTCAAAGTTCAAAATGTTGTTTTTTTATGTTTATTCAGAACAGTCTCATAAGCTATTATACAGAAGATCAATAACACAAAGTACACTGTTTGTTTTTTTTTTTGAAAGGAAAAAAAAGGGTATCAATAATGATCACTGAAAGGAAAAAAAAGTTAAAGTTTTTAATGAATTTTTAAAATCTTTTTTTTCCCATTTACTTATAACAGCCGAAATGTATCTATACTGTCTATATCTATGTTGACATCAGCACATGCATAGACATGATCACTGTTGGGAATAATGGCGTTAGTAACGGTGTTATTGTTTTCCAGTAACGGGTAATCTAATTAATTACTATTTAAAATGTTACAATGCTGTTACCGTTACCGGAAGTGAAATGTGGTGCGTTACTATGCACTGATTTCTAACAGCTGTTATGCATCCTAGCGCGCTCAGCCAGGCACGAGAGGTGTGACATTCGCAGATGAGTTAAGTCTTTTGAACGGCTCTTTTCAGTGAACGATAAGAACCAATTCATTGCGAGCCATTTGTTTACGAGCCGTTCTTTTATTCAAATTGCCCACACTGCCTTCATGCTTCACCTGTGTGTCTGCGAGTCTGAGTTGTCCACCCTGCCTTCACCTGAACGACTAATGACATCTCCAAGTTTGAGTTATCCACAGCAAACCCCATTTACTTGAATGCATCTATTGCCGCGTTTCCACCACATGGTACCGGCTTGACTCGACTCGACTCGGCTCGGCCTTTTTGTGTTTCCATTACAAAAAAGGACCTGGAATCTGGTACCCAGTACTAGTTTTTTGGCATCACCTCCGCCAAGCGATTCCAAGCGATACTAAACCGTGACGTATAAACACTACAGACCACTGATTGGTCAGACAGTTTTCTCTGTGACTCACCGTTTTACAAAATATAGGACCAATGGCCCTGTAGCTTACCCGCCAAATTAAAAGCTTTGGGAAATGTATCCAGATGTCATTTATTATCACCCAGTTCTGTGTATTTATTATATGACAGAAATAGCCCATGTTTTGGTCATATTCCAATCAGATCTGTAAAATAAATCAAATTCCAACTTGATATCATTGATATTTAACGATTTATTGGATCAATCCAGTTCCTATCTCTTATAATGGGGAAATTTTTCAAAGTCGCACCAAATCCAGAATCAGATCCGGATTGAAATAATTTCAATACTGTGGGTTGACATCATCATACAGAAGCTGTATACCAAGTTTGAAGTCAATCAGAACTGTAGTTTCGGAGAAGAAGACGATTGAAATTTTTTTCCCCATAAGAGCCCATGTTAAGTTTTCCGTAAGTTCCCGGATCCAGAAGAAGATCCTGATCAGCATGTGGCCATTATGTTTTGGTCATCTCCCCATCAGGACTGGACTGTAGAAATTTACACTGGATATCATTTATATTTACTGAGTTATTGCATTGATCCACTTCCTATCTCTTATAATGGGGACATTTTTCAAAGTCGCACCAAATCCCGAATCAGATCTGGATTCAAATTTCACTAACTTTTGTTGACATCATCATAAAGAAGCTGTATACCAAGGTGAAGTCAATCGGAATTGTAGTTTCGGAAAAGAAGATGATTGAAATTTTTGTAATGGACGACAAACAACGATGACGACTACGGACGTCGCATGATGACAATAGCTTACGGCCTGTTGGCCGGTAAGCTAAAAACAGATGCGAAAGTTGACAGTAAATATAGTGGTACATTAATCCACATGATAACAGCCCAAAACTACACCATGGTCAGTTGAGGAGATTCAGTCTTTGGTGGCCGACGTAAAAATTCAGACAAGACAACATGCAACAAGCGAGTTTTCAGCAACTCTGAGCAGACGACATGGAAATAACGCGCCGCATCGCTATGATGTCCAGGTACTGAAAAGTTTGTAGTATCCTGTAATGGAAACGGTCTCCAGGAATACCGAGTTGAGCCGAGCCGAGTCGGTTCCACGTAGCATAAACGCAGCATATGTGCGCAGCTAACTTAGGGGAGGAGTTATCAGCTGACTTAGGGGAGGAGTTATCAGTGAGTCCGACTGACTGGACTGAAGACATTTACTGCTGGATCAGGGAGGAGCGACTGAAAAAAGTGGAGATGTGGGATTAACTGGAGGAGCATCTTCTTCCTATAAATGCAGATATGCACTTATGCGGTGGAAAAGCCGGGCCCTGGTGGACCTCAGCCTCACCAAAGTCATGGTTTAGAAGCTTGGTTTAGTGGGAACATTGGTTCCATCTGAATGAGTATTTTCTCTAAGACAGGACTAATATTTTCAGAGAAGTCGCCTCAAGACGCAAAAGTGAGATCACTTGTCTTCCGTAACTCAAATTTGCCACAGGATAAGAAGGAAAGGCCGTAGAACCCACAAAGGATGACACTGCTTTAATATTTCAGAGGTGTCTTTAATTTTGTTCACACTCCAATAAATATGAAGTTAAATGAAGTAACATATATGCTGTTCTACTCTATGCAACTGACCCGTGAAACACGCTCAAAAATCAGTTTTCTTTTACATATTTGAAGGTTTTTCAAAAAAGTAGCACAATCATTACTTTCCCTGGTAACTAATTACATTTATGAAGGAGTAATTCCGTTGCTAATTCAATTACTTTCTTGGGAAGATACTAGTAACTATAACTAATTTCTTTTTTAAAATAATTTGCGCAATACTGGACATGATGACATCAGCTGGATCGATGCCAAAGTAAGCAACAATACGTGCGAGGGGCAGGGCTTTTTGTGCCTGGAACCACTTGTTGCTTTCTTTTTTTAGTAGAGGACCGCTGTGTTACAGTATCCATAGCAACATGCGCTGATGCCCACTTTACCTGAAGATACATTGATGTAATCCATTTCAAGACCTACCTTTGACAATACAACTCTATAAAAACAGCAGCAGCATTCTGAACAATGCATGTTCTGTACCAGAGGCTCAGCTTTTTATAGTCATTACTGCCATCATTCTCCTCAAATCATTTTGATTTCAACATCTGTTTTCCTGTACACGTCAGCTTCTGAAACTAAATGTACTGTAAGGGCTCTTCAGCCCATCGTATCTGCTCGTATAAGAAGCATAGCATTCTGTGTAGATACAAACCAAAAAGTACACATGGTTCAAACCACAGTGTATGAGATGTATGTAGGTGTGTGTGTGAACACGTAGAAAATGTAACAGATCAATAGCAATATGCTGTCGGTGGAACGATGTCACAATAACAGACTTTTGGGTGTCTTACAACTGTCTGGTTTTACTTGTGATTTGGTGGATAGATAGATAGATAGATAGATAGATAGATAGATAGATAGATAGATAGATAGATAGATAGATAGATAGATAGATAGATAGATAGATAGATAGATAGATAGATAGATAAAATAGAGTACAAGAATTAAAAAAAAGAACAAAAGCAGAAACACACTACTCATAATGAATTAGTGATTAGAAAATAATAACTTAATAATACGGTGCAATAATAAACTGTAATGTGCAGTAAAATGTAAGGAGGATGGTGGTGCATAAATAAAACTAAAGTGTATAATGGAAATGATGGAAGATGAAAAAAAAAAAAAAAAGATGAAATCATGCATTTTTGCTTCATGAAGATCCTGAAAGATAAGGACTTATTTAACACAAAAAAAAAAAAAAAAAAAAAAAAAAAAAAAAAAGACTTACAATTTGTCATGGAAGGCACTGAAAACACAAATACTCATATTTCCAGATTTCCCTCTTCATCATCATCATCATCATCATCATCATAAGTTTCAATTTTGTATCATATTTGATACATCAGGTCTCAATGCTCAAATATTATTTTTGAACAAACAAAAACATAACACAAACATGTCTAACAAATTGGTAATTCCTTTTCAAAACTGCCAAAGTTCTACCTCCTTCCTCATTAATGACAGTCTTGTAGTGTCACTGGAAAGGCCTCTGATGAATGAATTCCTCCCCCCTGGTGGATTATCTGTGTACTGCATGTACCTAATTGTATACATCAGGTTTTTCAAGAAAAAAACATACCACACTGATCATGTAGAGGGATTCAGAACTCATGTATCAAATATGATACATTTGGGGTTAAAGTGTTAAAACACTCTATTTAGACACAAAATTAGAACAGCAATTTAACCAATATGTACTAGACAATATATTATCAATATGATAAATACACATAACTAGCACGTTGTCCCATAGGGATCCACAGGAGATGTGGTAGTTTTTAGGCTCTTGTTTATTTGTCCAGATAGATAGATAGATACTGCAATTTCCGGACTATAATTCATGCGCTTTGAACCCTGCAGCTTTAACAATGACGCAGTTAATCCACCATCAATCAAACGCACTCACACTACATTCTTCAGATCAGTCATTTTGCGCGTCATGCACACACACTCATCGTGGAAAACACATGAAGAAATGCATATCCTCCTGAGACCCAGGAAAGCGAAAATTTTAGCTTTTTTACATTAAACAATTGTCTTGATTGGAAACTGCATAATGCAACAGTTTTTTGAAATACATTTTTAATAGTGCTGGGCAGCGATTAAAGTTTTTAATCGCAATTAATCGTGTGGATTTCTGCAATTAATCACGATTAATCGCATACTTATATTGGGGGGGTTGCCGGCATCAACAGCGTGTATTGCCTCTAAGTGATATTTCAGATTCGAAGTACTCCGGTGATAAAAAAAAAAAAAAAATTCCATATTGCAGTGCTTACAAACAACTTTGGCCTTCTCAACCCCACCATCTGAAGACATTTAAAATGAAAATGTTCATGTAAAAGACCCGTACTTTTCTCCATGTTTATGTCCCCACCAGTTTATTTCTGCTTGTGAGTGATTAACAGGAGTCTTAAGCCCACTAATAAGTACTGATACTAATAAGCCTAATAATATTTGATGTTCAGCTGTTAAAAGCAAGCAAAGGGGGCCCTCTAGTGGTCAGAATAAGTTGCACTAACGTATGTTTTGTCCTTGCGGTGTTACCGTAGTCAGTTCGGACATAAGAAGGAACTAACAGACACGTTTCTTTCACTCTGTATGGCCCGAAAAACGTTTGCTTGTGAGTATTTTATGTTCAGATGTTGTAAGAATGAATAGTATAAAATATCTCTGATGTGAACCTTTGTTGCTGGATAAAAAGACGTTGTAAATCTTAAATTAATCTGTAAATGCTAATCATTAGCATGTCTATGGATTTTCCCATTAAGTTAGCATCGAGCTAGCGATCTTTTTCCCATTCATTTAAATGTTTAATGCCATGTAAATGTACTCAGGCAATGAACAGAACTGAGACATATTTTGTTTGTATGTTGTAGTTTTATAGTGAGTCTCAAGTAAAAGATTTGGAGAGAAGTTTTCGGCATCCGGCTTTTCTTGGGAAACCTGTTGTCTATCTGTGGAGCTAATCGCTATACGCACACAAGCAGGGGCAGAAGAATATGAGTTAGAATAAAACAGTATTAACCTGAGATAAAAAAATAAAATAAAAATGGTTGGCATTATTTAATGAATGCGTTTACACGGTAATAAAGCATTAACTTGCCCAGCCCTAATTTTTAACATTATTATTTATTTATTTTAATGGAATGTCCTTTGCAATGGACAGCATTAAGTAAAACTGTCAACTTTTGTCCCCTACAGAGGACAAAAATGCATTGCTGGGTCTCAGGAGGATATGAAGTAGCTTTCAAGTTAAAGGCGCTCGATCTGGCTGTCGAGGACAGAAATAGAGCTGCTGCATGTAAGCTTGGCATCAATGAATCGATGGTGAGACATTGGAGACGGCAGCGTGGGGCTTATATTCAGGTGCACTCAATATTCCGGAAAGTATGGTACCTTTTTTCTCATAAATGTGCCATTTATATTCCAGAAAATGTCTGACTTTGTTCATGTACAGTTTATTTCTTGCAAATTTAGGACTTTCCGATCTTACCAAATATGCATTTTGGTAGATCTGCTGGTTCTTGGATGGTGGATTAGCATCCCCTACAGGCAGTAGGACACAGGCTGTACCACTCACTGAATAAAGTGTAAAGCTCATTGTTCACGTGTTATCATCCTCCTTTAAGCTCAAACTCTGTCAGTCAAAATAATAGTCTTATCTTATCCCTGTAAAGCCTGAACCATTAAATCACTGACAGAAAATTCCAGTTCTTTGAAACTGGAGCCTTTATTGGTCCTTCTGAACAACCCCAAATATGTTTTTTCAAATATCATTTTCCATGTACAAGTTTCAATTTTGTATCATACCTCTTTTTAATCATTACTGCTTTTTTTTTTTTTATCCCTGTTGCTCATTTCAAAATCCCTGCTGTATGTTGGACACATGTACATACATTTTTAATAACATTATAGTAGTATTTTATCTTTATATTATTAATTATTTATTAAACAACTTAGCATTTTATATTAGATTGTTAACCCGAGCCACATGCAACAGAATTTTGTTCTGTATACACTTTGTGCATACCTGGATGACAACAAAGTTTGTCTAAGTCTAAATTTGATACATCGGGTCTCAACGCTCAAATATTATTATTTTTGAACAAACAAAAAAACATAATGTAACACAAACATGTCTAACAAATTGGTAATTCCTTTTCATAATTGTCGAAGTTCTGCCTCTTTCCTCATTAATGACAATATTGTCACTGGAAAGGCCTTTGGTGAATGAATCCCTCCCCCCGGTGGATTATCTGTGTATTGTATGTATCTAATTGTATACATCAGGTTTTTCAAGGAAAAAAAAATCACACTGTTTATGTAGAGGGCTTCAAAACTCATGTATCAAATATGGTACGTTTGCCATTATAGGGTTAATGTGGTACATCAGCAGATAGTTTATATTTTAGCTCTGTTAGCTTAGCTCTGTTTTTAGGCAGAAAACAGCCACAGTGAAACCACTAATCATCTCCAGTTTCTGTATGGTTTGAGTTGTCAATAACTGCACTAAAAATCTGTTTGGAATCATCTAAACAAGGTCAGAACTGTCACAGTTTAGGCTGAATCGTGGACCAACAAACAGCAGCAAACATAGTAACATAATATAATAACTTTCTCAATTCTGTAATGATATATTTACTTGAAAGTAGAAAAAATACGTAATACCCCTTTATCACACATTATGCATCAGAAAATGTATATGAAATTGCAAGATTTATTGATTGATTTTTGCTAGCTTCAGGTGTTAACAGAGGAAATGGAAACACCTATTTTCAAATTAATTGTGATCAGCAGCGTCTTCCCAGATATTTGGTGTGAAGTGTGAAAACATGTCTAGTATGACAGGTGGCGTACACCTGTAGATGAGGAAACTGAATTATTCCTCACAGTCACTTTACAGCCATTTAGAAAACAACCAGTGAATACTCTGCTGCTTCAACTGGATTTATTAGAGCCATTTTCAGTGCAGTGTAATACAATTAATGAGTAGATTTTTAAACGATGATGACGATGATGATGATGATGATGATGATGATGATGAACCAGCTCTGAATGTCTGCAAAGCAGTAGAGCAGTGTTTTTCAACCTTGGGGTCGGGACCCCATGTGCGGTTGCCTGGAATTCAAATGGAGTCACCTGAAATTTCTAGTAATTGATTGAAAAAAAAAAAACTTACCAATAAAAAAATATACCTTGAGTTGAGAGAGACAATCCCAATCCATAAAAGACATGACAAACTGTGAAGCTGAAACTGAAGCACTGCGGTTCTGTTTATCTGTCAAATGTTCATTGTGGTCAGTTTCAGATGCTGCAGCTCTTTCAAAATTCATAGTTTGAGTTCTTGTTTGTTCAGTATTAATTGTCAGCCTTGTAAATCCGAGCTGGACTGACTGTACATATCCTGACCAAGGAAAATCAAATTCTCACTTTGTGCAGTAATCTACACCTGGCTTTTCTGCCTCCGTTCATAATAATATACATTATATAGACTAAATGTCATCTAAAATTAATGTTTATTTGATTCATAGTACAGCAAACTATTACATGATCAAAAACCAATTAATTTTGCAAAAAAAAAGTTTCCATTTTGAATGTCTGGGGTCGCCAGAAATTTGTGATGTTAAAATGGGGTCACAAGCCAAATAAGGTTGGGAACCACTACAGTAGAGGATGGAATCCTTTTCTTTGACTGTTTTTCTGAAAATTCAGTAAAAATGTGCAGTAGATTTAGAAGGAAACCAACCTACTGAGATAGAAAATGACCCGATCTGACTTCTTTTAAGATGGTATTTGTTTTCTTTTTGTTGTTGTCTTTGTTTGTCCTGTTTTTAACTTGAATAAATGATAAGCGATGCAGACAGAGAACAGGTTCTGGATACCTAGGTGCTCCGGTTGTTTGACTGTTGACTTGTAACTGTATTTCCAAAGGTTTCCTGCAGAGAATGAGCGGTGCACTTTAAATGACACCCAACTGATCAGTAAGAAAAATACTGGAAAAGAACATCACATTTAGAAAAAAAAATATGAGACAAGAGAACACTTACTCTTAAGAAAACCAAAGAAAAGACTTCCTAGCAGAAAAAAAAAACAGATCCATAAGTTGACAGTATGAATGTGCAGAGAGGGAATGTTCAAGAAAGTCTTGTCTGGATGTTGACTTGAGGTGCCTTGGCTTCCAGAGTGTGAGAGCAGCTTGACAGTAGCTGTCACGCTACCCACAATGTGTGTGTTCATGTATGTGGGAGGAGTATATGAGCCTGTGTTCACCTATATCCTCTGTCAGCGCTGGAGTCTACACACTGAGTATATGTGTGCGCTGCCTCCTTGTTATCCCTGCCTGCAAGACCTGCGTCTTCAGAATAGACATACTTCCTCCCCCCGAGTTCAAACAGCTCTGTCTCTCTGCTTTATATCACCTGGTTGGATGTGGTGTGTGCATGTGTGTGTGTTCCACTCTGGTGTTAGCCCAAGGTACTAAAATAGCTTTACCTAATCCCTCAGGTTTCAATAGCTGTCGCCATACCTTATATCACCTGAGCCGAGCAGGGGAAAGAGAAGCTGAAAAACAAAACAGAGAAAAGCATAGAGGAGGCAAAAAAAAAAAAAAAAAACGACAAAACCAAACGGGAAAGGAGATGACGAGCGAGATGAGGGCATTAAAAGAGTAAAAACAGAGAGAAGACGCGTAGAAATGCAACAAAAAAACAAGCTAAAAAAAACAAAAGAAAGGGAGTCAAGCTCCTACTCATTTCTGTTCATCTCCTTTTCTTTCTCTGCACAGTACAACAGTATTCAGACAGTCAGTCACTCAATCCTTCAAACAGTGAATCTTCATCAATTATTTACGCTCAGCCCTTGTACTTTCCACTACAGATTGCAGCCTTATTGCGGAGCTCTGTAATCACATCTCCCCTGAGCCAGCTGGGGCTAAAATAGTAATGGAGGATATGCACAACATGTGAAGACACGGCGTGTTGAGATGTCACCGGTATTGTCAAGGCATCAACACCTACGAGTTCAGGCTTCTATCCAAATGTAGGGAACCCGTTTGTGAATACCAACAGCTTTGTGCAATGTGAGAGAATAAATAATCAGCGGTGCTAGAATCCATAACGCAAGACGATGAGAGATGATGATTAACCTTTTAACATCCTCTCTTTTCATGGAGCTCTGTCTTGTGCTTGCTGGCTTAGCGGCTAAGGCTAGGGTTACATTTATAATAAAAGCAGCATGAGGCCTCAGCACATCATCTAAAAGGGAGAGTCATTTATTTTCTGATTTTGTAGCACGTACACAACCTAAACTACATCCATTGCACATGGCTCAGATGTAATCCTATCCCTTAAATTGGTCACCGGTTAAAGATCAAGCTCAGGTGTTGGGGAAGCCCTTTGCATGTAGAGTAAAATGGATAGTGGAAATGGAGAAATTGGAAAGGGTATCATTACAGGAACAAACAAGTCCTCCCATGTAAGTGACCACATGTTGTTGTTGCTCTTGCATCATGTACAGCCTAAAGGACAAAACATGATTAACTCTTTCCCCCCCAGAGCATTTTCCAGTGAGTTTGTAGCCAGCGCCAGCCTTTTTGGTCATTTTCACTAATCTTTAGAGGCTCACTGAAAATGTTGTGTTAGGAGTATGTGAACACTGAATACATCAAAAGTAAGAACAGAACTTCAACTTTTAAACACAACAAAACGATTTTATTCTATCTTCATTCGTTCGTGAGATATAAACATTTGAATATTGGTCATTTTCAGGAAAAAACTGCATTTTGAGCAAAAAACTGTGAAAATTGCATTTTTTTTTCAAAGATATTGATTTTCAAGATAAAACTGATTTCCTATTTACATTTTTGACTCTTTCTTCTTTACAAACAGTAACACTGTCTTCAAAATCACAAAATAAAATAATAATAACAACAATAATAGTAACAAACAGCTCTAAGATATCCCATCATTCCAAAAAATATTAGGGGAATCCACACCAAACTTTAGACAAAACATCTTCTAAAGCACCAGGTTCCTTTTAAACATTACATATTTACATATATCAATTATAAATCTTCCACATATTAGTTTAGCTTTTTGATATAAACACTTCAATATTCCTCATTTTCAAGAAAAAAAGAAACAAATGCACTAAATACTGTAGATTTCTGGCCTTTCCTTGGCTGCACCATGTCCTCCTGTTGGACCACCTGCTGTGTTTGATCTGGAAATAATTATATGGACATCTAGTTATTTATCTCTGTATGAATATATGTATTTATGTATTTCATACTAAAGCCAAATAAAACAGTGTCTTACCTGTGTCAACGCTGACATTATGGAGCTGAACCACATCTGTGTTGAATCTGCACCCCCCCCCCCATATCTCTGTGTCGGACCTGAGCCGATCCGTGTTTCCCGTGTTCCGTGTCCGTCTCCCTCACCTTCTATTTCTCCGTTACTGTTTCTAAATGGTTCTGTTGAAGCTCTATCATATATTGAATTGTCGGACTCTGGCTCCATAATCATCTTTAAGGCTTTTGAAACTGCGCGCGGTTCCTGCAGAGTCGGCATTTCCTCATTCACAGTGACTGGCGCTGTATGCGTTGCCATGGGATACGGTGATTTCAGTGCGAAAGCGTTAAACCCGGTCCTTCTTTTTTCCGAAAAAGCTGCTTAATTGTTTGTTTTTGGACTAAGGAAAGTAATTCACACGATCCGCGACAGCTTCAACTACAGTATAACAGTGAAAACACGGATTGACGGAATATCTCGTCAATGGCGGGAAAGAGTTAAATTTGCAGTAGTAGAAATGAAAACAAACAGACAGTAGAATTTGTAAATTCTTTCTGCAGCTCTTTCCTCTTGGTCCCAACCAAAAGACTGAATATAAATGTAGATGAGTTGATGCCATTTCATTCCTTTTTAGGATAAAGTGAAGCCTCTTTTGCAAACTTGGGTTACATTCAGACTGCAGCCAAATGTGACCCAAATCCGATTTTTGACCAGTATCGGACCTGTTAAAGATAGTTTGAACGGTACTGTGGTGGATCCCTTGCCACCACCATCTTATGTTAGTAGTTTTTGTTTTAGGAGTTTTTGTTAAGTTACAGTTCATGATTACATCGCACGGTTTAGTTTAAGTATTTTATTTAAACAATCTAATGTGGGTGCACACATATTAGTTATGTTTGAATTATTTACTCACATTATTCTTCAGCTGCAGACAAAAGACCAGAAAACAGGGCTTGGCTAGTATTTAAGGCGGGGGAAGGAACTAATGTCACACTGTTTGTTTCTTTGTGTTAATTTAGTTGTTTAAATTCTTGGTTTAAATCACAATGGTATTTTGTGTCTAGTTATGATTATTGTTTTTTTTTTTTTTTTTTTTTTTTGACTAAGTTAATGGTTTGGTTTAATTTCATAGTATAATGCCTCCCCCTTGTGTTTGATTTGGGTTTGTCCCTTTCAATTTAAACCCGCCTTGGTTCTTTGTCTGGTTTGGTCAGTTTTTGTTCTGTTGCAGTTTGGTTTAGTTGGCCTCAGTTGGGCCCATCTTCGTTCATTTTGTTAACTGACATTTTTTGGAGCTTGTGTTAACCTTTTTCTACCTTTATTAAATTATAATTTTTCCTAATTTTACCACCTTTTTCCTGGTCCTTATGTTTGGTCCTCTACAGGCACAAATCCGATTTTTTCAAATCCGACCCAGGCCACTTTTATATGTGGTCCTAAATCCGATACATATGGGATATTTTGCAATGTGACGTCAGTCTGAACGGCCAGGTTGCATTTATCTGACCTTGGCGTCACTGAAATGCCAGTACAACCCGACTGCAACGCGCTTGTGAACAGATATAGGTCGCCGGAGATGAGTGTCTTGCCGTGGGAGTGTTATGGAGAGGTGGTCACAGATATATTTAAACGTTCTTCTTATCATTCGAAAATTATGAATGAAGTCTGTGTGAGTGACATCACTATCCCACCACTTCTGACTCTGAGTCCGCATCCAAATACTCTGTTGTACAAACGTAGGAGCCATTGCACCACAAAAGGCCAGAGCAAAAAACCTGGCCCTGCTCTTTTTTAATCTTCTACTTAAAATTATTTGACTGAAATGGTGCTGACTTCGGTTGGAGAGAAACTTTATCAGTGCCACACATGCCAATACGAGATGCCTCCATATTTACTTCTGTAAACACAGTGTATTGTGAATGGTCATGTATTACGTCAGGACCTCTTTTGCGCATGTGGGTCACTTCAGGGTCACATTTAGTTCATACTGAGAACTGATAGATTTAATTTGTAATATGAACAAGTAGGGATGGGAATCGTTAAGAATTTAACGATTCTGATTCCATTATCGATATTGCTTATCGATCCGATTCTTTATTGATTCTCTTATCGATTCTCATTGGGTGAGGGAATAAAAGAGTACAAACGGGCGTGTTTGCATTAACTGTCTTTTATATTTCCATCTCTGCACAGAAAATATAACATATACAGTATGTAGAAATAATAATAACAGATGACGCCAGGCCAGTTGGGGGGGGCAGTGAAAGTGAAACTAAAGATGCTTTACTAATTCCTCTATTGCCGCATTTCTACTACGTGGAACCGGTTCGACTCGGCTTGTCTCCCGTTGTTGTGCACCTCATTTTCTTTCCCTTCTTACCTTCGGAAACTTGTATTTGAGGAGTTACAACGTTTGTTGCCCTCACCGGAACAGGAACCAGCCCGGCGTTCACTCTGCCGCTACATTCACAAGCGCCGCTAAGTAGAGTTTCAAATACGTGACATTCCTGTAAATTATTCACATGCTGTGAACAAATGTTTGAGGATATTGGATGGATTCCACCCTTTTGAAGACATGGAAGCTTTGACAGTGTTCCAAGTAAGTGGACCTGATGTCGTCTTTTTAGACCGTTTCTGCCTCAATGCCATGTTGGCTACGGTCAATTCCAAGGAATTGGGCTACTGGGAACTGGTTCTCGATTCCCATCCCAATGAACAAGTACACAAAAAATCGGATTTCACAAAAAAATCCAAATTGTGCATTAAGACCTGCTGCCTGAACATAGCCTTATATGTTGAGAACAGTGTTGCTGTCACATGGGGGAAAAGATAGGACTCAAATGCTCGGTACTGAAGGGGAAAAAATAACAAGTTTATTTTACAAAAAAAAAAAAGAAAACCAAACAACGAAAAACCTAATACAAAAACTAAAGTAGAAAACAGAGTCCAAAAAAAAACATACAAGACCTGGGTCAGAGTCTGTGGATGAATATGGGTAATTGTCCGGGCTATGGAAAGGAGTGAGGAGAAATGGACCAGCGCTGCATGGCTGCAAACCAAAGCCTTAAATAGGCTGAAGGTAATTGGCTGCAGCCACGCAGCGCCAGCAGGTGAATCTGATGATAATGATGATAATGAAAAGGAGGAGCTGAGGGTAACACAGGCACAGGTCCATGACCAAAAGGGAGGAGCAAAGAGTCACCCAGGCACAGATCCTGACAGGACCCCCCCCCCCAAGGGACGGCATCCTGACGTCCACAGAGATGCGAAAAAGCCCCCCACGAAGACCAGGGCATCCTGGCAAAAGGGGCATGAAGAACCACAGGGGAGATAGGCTGAAGCACCTCCTGGTGGGACGGCGTGAAGAACCTCCGGGCAGACTGGCTGAAGAACCTCAGGGCAAACAGGCTGACGCACCTCCCGGTGAAACAGCGTGAAGAGCCTCCGGGCAAAGAGGGTGAAGCGCCTCCCGGTGAAACGGCGTGAAGAGCCTCTGGGCGGACTGGCTGCAGAACCTCAGGGCAAACAGGCTGAAGCACCTCACGGTGAAGCGACGTGAAGAGCCTCCGGGAAGACGGCCGAAGCACCTCAGGACAGACCTCCGGACCAGGAGGTGGAAAACCTCCAGACCAGAATGATGTAGCCCCTCCGGACCAGACCATGGAGAAACCTCCCGACCAGGAAGTGAGAACCCCTCCAAAACAGGACAGAAAAATCCCCTGGTTCGTGGACCTCCAGGGCTGTGGCAGACAGGACTCCAGCTGGGCTTAGGACATTGACTGAAACTGAATATGGCTGGACTAGTGACTCTAACTGAGACAAGACAGACCGAACACTGACTGGACTACAGACATCGACTGGAATTGGACTATGGCTGGACCCATGACTCGAGCTGACTGAGACTGGACAGACAGGGGAACGGACTCTGAGACTGGACTGACAGGGGAACGGACTCTGAGACTGGACAGACCGGGGAACGGACTCTGAGACTGGACAGACAGGGGAACGGACTCTGAGACTGGACAGACAGGGGAACGGACTCTGAGACTGGACAGACCGGGGAACGGACTCTGAGACTGGACTAACAGGGGAACGGACTCTGAGACTGGACTGACAGGGGAACGGACTCTGAGACTGGACTAACCGGGGAACGGACTCTGAGACTGGACTGACAGGGGAACGGAGAGGGAGACCGAGATGGGCAGACACAAAGAGCGAAGCCGAGACAGGGAAACAGGAACGCTGCGCGGACGGAACCGGACTTCAGGAACGCTGCCGGATGGAACCGGACTTCAGGAACGCTGCCGGACGAAATCGGACTTCAGGAACGGACAGGAACAGGCTTTAAAAAAGGCTGCGCGAACAGACAGAAACAGATTTCAGGAACGCTGCAGGGACAAACTGAATCAGACTTCAAAAAACGCTGCGCGGCCGGAACCGGACTTCAAGGAGGGGAAACTACCAGACGGCGTACTAGCCTCCAGGTAGTACTAAGGAAAAGGGAACTGGGCCAAGCAGAGAGACACGGACAGACAGACACAAAAACACGGACAGGCAGAGGGACAATCTACAGAACTGAAGAGAACGATAAAATGGAACTGAAGAACATGAACTGCAAGAAACAGAGCTAAAGGACAAACAGGGAAAGAACTGAACTAAGGAGAAACTGATGAAACTGCAGACAAACTGCAGACAGAGAATAAAGAGACTAAAGACAGACTGAAAAAAACACGGGGAACATATAATGCACATGGACTGCAGTAACACACACTGACAAAAAAAAATTCGCACCCACTGAGAAATACACACACACACAGAAACTAGGAAATTCACACAGACTAAGAAACAGACTGAAAAATACAGAGAAACACACACAGAGAAACACACACACAGAAACACACACAGAGAAACACACACAGAAACACACACAGAGAAACACACAGAGAAATGTACAGAAAACGGCACACACGGACAGAGAGAGACAGGGAGGAACGAATAAAACAGGCAGAACAAACTAACATGAACAGGCAGATCAGAGCTAATAAACTCACTCAAACCATTAGACACACGAAGGAAAAGACACAAGAGAAGAACCCGGACCCCACGAAGGCCCAGGTCCCCACATGGAACAGGACGCTGGAAACATGAGGCAGGAAACAGACGAGTGAGAGAAACGCACCGGAAAAAACAACACGGGAGGAGAACCCCGATTCAACATGGTCTGGGGGCCCCACATGACATGGGAACGCCAGTAAAACAAGGCAGGAAACAAAACAGGGGGTAGAGATGCACCAGGAGAACAAACCGGGGCGTGCACCCGACGGCTCCGGGACCTCCCGAACCAACCGGCACGGAGGAGACCGAACCGGCGTCACTGAGGACAAGGGTAAGTCTCGGAAAAGCCGGATATGGGGCAGGGAAGCGCGGAGCGACGGTACAGGGGATGAACTAAGGAAAGACAAACGAAACCAGGGATGAAACTAAAACACGGAGATACGAAAAAACGGGTCCCTTCAGTACCAGCTGAGTCCAGGTGTGGCTGGTCCATTCTGTCACATGGGGGAAAAGAAAGGACTCAAATGCTCGGTACTGAAGGGGAAAAAATAACAAGTTTATTTTACAAAAAAAAAAAGAAAACCAAACAACGAAAAACCTAATACAAAAACTAAAGTAGAAAACAGAGTCCAAAAAAAAACATACAAGACCTGGGTCAGAGTCTGTGGATGAATATGGGTAATTGTCCGGGCTATGGAAAGGAGTGAGGAGAAATGGACCAGCGCTGCATGGCTGCAAACCAAAGCCTTAAATAGGCTGAAGGGAATTGGCTGCAGCCACGCAGCGCCAGCAGGTGAATCTGATGATAATGATGATAATGAAAAGGAGGAGCTGAGGGTAACACAGGCACAGGTCCATGACCAAAAGGGAGGAGCAAAGAGTCACCCAGGCACAGATCCTGACAGTTGCCAGATGGGAAAAGACAAATTATCATGCCAGAAGCTTAAAATCATTGTATTTTGAGGAAAATTATCATACACCTCTAGTTTGACGTTGTTGAGGACCATTTGCTTTCGTAAAACATTACCACAGACCGTATATAGTACGACCTATAATGCAGTTTTACCTTTAAATAAACGAACAACACTGTTGGAAAAAAGATGCCAATGGTGGAACAGCGCCCCCATCTGTGTGGCATGCAGAATAAGTCATATTTAACCATCTTCTCAATCATCATCAAGGTCCTGTATCATATATATTTTGAGACTTAATCTGGTTATACATTAGGAATAAAAATCAATCAATCACTGAAACGACTAAAATGTTTGATAATTGAAGAAACTGTCGAAGAAAGCAATTTTGCAGTTTTACAGGGTGTATCAAAAAAAAAAAACTATACATTTTGAAAAATTACCCCCAGTTATGCATTTGATAATTTTTGGACTTTTCTTTTATGGATGTCAGTACGTAGGGGATTGGTGGATATTTGTCCAAATTTACAGACCCAGGTTTTCATGCATGAGCAAGCGATGGCAAATTGCACAATCCAAGTTAAAACTGGTCTGTGCGAAGTAGCGGTGGGATTTAAATCCAATCAAAGGTCATGGGAGGGGACAATGGGCATCCATCTTGTTTTCCACAAAATTGTCAGGTTACAACATTAACACTTTGGCCACAAGATCAATTTCATTTCTTTACCCATGGCAGCTGTTCCTGCCTTTCAAAGGTAATTCAACTTGTTAGGCCTGAAAATGTCACTGAGGACAGGCCAAGTTAGGGTTAGGGTTAATCCTGCTCACTCATGCATGAAAGCATGGGTCTGTAAATTTGGACAATTATCCACCAATCCCCTACCTACCAACATCCATGAAAAAAAAATCCAAAAATTATCAAATGCGGAACTGGGGGTAATTTTTAAAAATGTAGTTGTTTTTTTTTTTTAATACACCCTGTATTGTGTTCAAAACACACTTTCTAAATCAACAATGAAAACCAGGTGTCTCTTCAAACAACACTTTACTTGAGCTGCTGAGACCTTACACATTTAGAATCAAAAATTTAAATCACAACTATGCGTCCCTTCAAATAAAATTTCACCTGAGCTGCTGAAACCTCCCTAAACTTTTGTTTATGTTTTGTGTTGCCGTGCTACGTCGTGTATTGATTGGCTGCAAAGAGGAACATTCACAACATCATGTGCAGTGCAAGATGTATCCTGATGTGTTTGCTAATGTACTGAAGGGGTCAAATTATCGTACATTATGAGATTTTTGGAATTATTGATCGGACATCGTACAGAGGGTGAAGTTATCGTACAAATACGATAATTATCGTACGTCTGGTAACACTGGTTGAGAAGAACAGATGATTCTTGTGTCTTTACATGTTGTGTTTGATGGGATCTGAAAATTGATCATAAATACAGCTGTCAATCATGTTTTCAACCCCCTGACTGGTCTGAAATCTGTGTTTAACCAAAATGCATCACAGGATAGATTTTCAACAATCAGCAAAACAGGCAAGACGTCGATACGGATGGCTCATATCTTCTCAGACCTCTTGAATTACACTATGCTGAAAGGGAATTACGGAATATGTGCCCAATGATGATATATTATCATACTGACTGTGGCTCACATTCAAACATAGATATCGATAACACACCTTCATATAGGATACCTACTATTAAATGGAAGACAGAAGAAGAGGACATCTATTTGTAGCAGTGTGTCATGGTCGACTCATATGAACATAACCAAGGACACTAGAAAACACTAGAAAACAGGTTCTTCAAAGCCAGTTTTAGCTTTTGACTGTTTGTCTAAATACCTCTATTATCTATCATCTTATCAATCAAAAACTCAGATGTTGTGGTGCTCTATGAGATATAGAAAAAGACATTGTAATAGCGATATGAAATCAATTTGTAGTGGATAGAAATTAAATTTGCAGCTACTTTTGATTTGGTAAATATTCAACTGAAATTTGTGATACATGTGGATGGAAACTCAACCAAACTGTCTCCAAAGTTATGCTGATTTCCAGAGTCCTGGGAGATGGAATATATCTCGCTCGGAGTTAACTACATCCCACCTCAAAGTATTCCAGATGGTCCTTGTTGAACACTAGAAAAGCACTCAGAGAGCACAAACCTCCACCAAGGCAGATCAGCAGCCCCCCCCCCCCCCCCCCCCCCCCATCACCGCCATAATTTAATCATTTGTTCTTTGTGCCAGTATCATTTTATTTCCTGAAAATTTCATCCAAATCCGTCCATAACTTTTTGAGTTATCTTGCTGACAGACGAAAACATAACCTCCTTGGTAGAGGTAATAAACAACAAATATGGAGATCATAAATCTAAGCTCCTATTTGCTTTGATTTTGACTGTTGACAGCACAGTGTTCTCTTATACGAAACAAGATGGTAGAGGCGAAATGACAGATGAGCTAATTATACACTGCGAAGTTTCTTTTCATTGCGAACTTGCACACTGCACTGCCATTGTTGTGTTGATGTCACATTGTAGTTTGCGGTGAGGTCGGGGTATTCGAACTAGCCCCACTTTGCAGCTGGGACCTCTGGCTTGGACAGACGTTCCAATACATTTTACTGAGTTGGACGTCGGCAAATTCCCATCTCCCAGGACTGTGGAATGCAGCATTAGATCAGTTTTTCTTCTGGGATGCAACTATTGTAGATAAACAGGATTTCACTCCAGGACATCTGCTGATATGGAGCTTCGATTTAGAGATCTGCTCTCAAACCACAAAGGTCAGATCTGGTACAGCTCCTGACCACCTATCAGTCCACTAGGCTGCTACATACATGACTATGATAGACCAGCATCCTCCAAGGCTTCTCTGCTCAGATATGCAAATGTATGTGTCAACTCTGACCGTGAAGTCAACGTGGAACAGAGGCAGTGATTAGCCACCGTAGCAAATCTTCTGATGTTGAAAAATGTAAAAGCAGCTCTTAGTTGGAAAAGGGCCAGATACCCCTGTGGTCTTCACTGTTTGCTGCTGTTGCTTTTAAGGAAGGGGTCATGTAGCTGCCTTTGAAACTCAAATGGCTCCAACAAATAACAGCTGAGTCGGAAAAGCACTCGGGGGAACTTCAAAAGCAATGGCAAAGAAAAATATCAGATGATGAGAAACACAGAAGTAGTTTAATGTAGAAGGTAAATGGGAATGTTGTAAGACAATTTGTTGTAGTCCTTGTATTAAGGGTTTCTATTTGCATAAGAGCACAGTGGTACAGGAAAGAAACAGCTCAAGCTCTTTCATATTGAAATAGATGCAACTGCAGAGTATTAGAAAAACAAGACAAAAAAACCAACAAATATATATATATGTGTGGGCGTGTGTTTGTGAAGTTTGAAAGAACACACCCACGTTTCCACATATTTTAAATTAATGTAGAATTATTACATTACATTACACAGAATATTTAAAACCATCTTAAATTTAGCAAAACAACTTTTTATGCTTGCTTGATTTTTTTGTGTTCTTAGAAAAACAGTTCATAACTGGAAAAAGAAACATCTTCTCCAAATAAGTTCTAATATAGTGAACATGTAACAGATATTGGCTTTACCCATTGGCACTTGTCATTTGTCAGTCATAGCTCATCACATACTGACACCTGGTCAGGGTGTTTACCCACTACTTCACCATTTGGGGCAGTCTGAAAACATCTACATACTGGCAGTGGTGAGTACGGGGGGGGCAGTCACTCCCCCTCGTGGTTCAATTGTTTAAAAACACGCGTTAAAGTGCCCTCTTGGGAGCCAAAACACACCATAAAGTGCCCTCTTTGGAGCCAAAACGTGTGCTAAAGTGCCCTCGGGTGCCAAAACGTGCTATAAAGTGTCATTTTGGGAGCCAAAACACATTATAAAGTGCCATCTAAGAAAGAAAAACGTGTGCTAAAGTGCCCTCGGGTGCCAGAATGTGTGCCAAAGTGCCCTCGGGTGCCAAAACGTGCAATAAAGTGCCGTTTTGGGAGCCAAAACACACTATAAAGTGCTCTCTTTGGAGCCAAAACGTGTGCTAAAGTGCCCTCGGGTGCCAAAACGTGCTATAAAGTGCCATTTTGGAGCCAAAACACACTATAAAGTGCCATGTAAGAAGCCAAAACGTGTGTTCAAGTGCCCTCTTAGGAGCCAAAACGTGTGCTAAAGTGCCCTCTGGGGTGCCAAAACGTGTGCTAAAGTGCCCTCGGGCCCCAAAAAGCGTTATAAAGTGCCGTTTTTGGAGCCAAAACACACTATAAAGTGCCCTCTTAGGAGCCAAAACACATGCTAAAGTGACTTGTTGGGAGCTAAAGCACGCGTTGAAGTGCCCTCCTGGTTGGCCAAACACACTAAGTTGCCCTCTTGGCCGAAAAAAAACCCACTGAACTGCCCTCTTGGGTGAAACTCCAGAAGACTATTCAGACCAAGAAATACCATGAAACATTACTACAGTCTACTCTCGTTATACCGCCAACTTCCGTTCACGGCCAAATTGGCGGTATAGCGAAAATGGCGTTACAACGGGTTGCGTCCATAATGTGCATGTCTTTACTATATGATGTCTATGCTGCCTCCGTTAACCCGTTCTAATTGCGTTTCTAAATAAATCTTGATTCTGTTATGTTGTAAGGCAGGGATCGGCAACCTTTAACACTCAAAGAGCCATTTCGACCCGGTTTCCACGGAAAAGACAACACTGGGAGCCGCACCTCGGAGGTGCCACGGCGGCGCACCTCGGAGGTGCCACGCCGCGCCGCTGGCGGTATAACGGTCGGGAAATCAATGGTATAAGTGTTGTTTGTGCATGGAACTGGGCTGGCGGATGGCGATAAGCGGAAATGGCGGTATAACGGCGGGCGGTTTAACGAGAGTAGACTGCATTACAATGACGTTTGTGTTTGGCCCTCGTTTGATCTATATTGAGCCACAACTATACCTCACAGAACCAGTTTGGATTATCTGGTGCTAATATGGTCTTAAAATGCACTAGAATACAGGAAATGGCATTTACTTATTTGAAGATTTTCAGGGGGAGGACTCCCAGACACCCCCCCCCCACCAGGTATTCATTTCCTTCATACATCCATGTCTCTATTTGTTCCTCACAGTCCAAGATTGAATCTACACAGTTCTCGTGGATGCTGATCCTAACAATGACTTTTATTTTTTCTTGATTAGTCTGTCTAGTTAGTCGGTTTTAAGGCTATATAATTTGCCATTTGTAAATATAAATGTGTCTAAAGTGCCCTCAAAAACACGGGGAACTTAGTACCCTCTTCAGTGGCAACAACACGCTGTATGTGCCCTTTTTGTTTTTTTGTTTTTCTTTTCACCCTTGCCCTTCTAAAAGTCTGCACAACATTGCATACTGGCATGGTTATGGTTAGGTTAGGTTCAGGCATAAAAAATACCTTGGTTAGGTCTGGAAAAGGCCCACATAATACAGAGGATGTGTAAGTCCATAGAATTTGTTTTCCCTCCATAACCACTCCAATCGGCTCTAAAATATCTGGGTAAACAATTGTAATTACAAGGACTGAACTCACTTTCTCATTTGTTGCAACATTTCACAAACTTCAAGCTACTTGAAATTGTTTTCATTTACTCCCCCCCCCATTAATCTCTACTACGTGGAAACATGGCTACAGAGATGGAGTTCTATTGTAAAGGATGTTATGAGAAGTGGAATAAATCAGATTCAAGAGGTTTTAATTTAGACTCAGAAATCAAATTTAATGTAGTTGTCTCATGGCCTGGTCGAAAAATATCCCAACTTGGATTTAACACAGCAAATAGTTGACATCCTCCCATTGGATATTTACTACAGCAATAAATATATATTCCCTTCTTTAACCCTTTAACTGACGCAGTGAGTAGCTTCTCATTTGTTAAACAACCATCATTTTCAATGGAAAAGGGTCATGTGGTCTAATGAGTCCAGATTGACCCTGTTTCAGAGAGAAGAGAAGGGGATGAGGTGATTACCCATCATGCCTAGTGCCTACAGTACAAGCCTGTAGGGGCAGTGTTATGATCTGGGATTGGTTCAGGTGGTCAGGTCTGGGTTCGACAGTCATGACAGAAA
This sequence comes from Sphaeramia orbicularis, assembly GCF_902148855.1. NCBI lineage: Eukaryota > Metazoa > Chordata > Actinopteri > Kurtiformes > Apogonidae > Sphaeramia > Sphaeramia orbicularis. Next base: position 44,427,900 of record NC_043966.1, read on the forward strand.
CAAATGTGTCATTGTATAAGGTCATTGAAAAGATGCACAGAGAATGTGTGCTGTAATCAAACTTAAATATAGTCCAATGAAATATTAGAGTTTGGAACTGAGTATATTGAAATCTGAACATCAAAATATACATACATTATTGATTGATTAATGTGTTTATTTCGAATATGAATGTCAAAAAAAGAACAATAAACAAACAAACAAACAAGACATTTAACATAGACATAACACATATAATACATATTCAAAAAGGAGTGAGAAGTATAACTTATGGACTCCCACCCCTCCTCCTTAAATACTTAATAATAATAATAATAATAATAATAATAATAATAATACAGGGTGGGGAAGCAAAATGTACAATATTTTGAGGCAGGGATTGAAAGACAGTGTATGACCAATTAGTTTATTGAAAGTCATGAGAATTTATTTGCCACAAGAAAATTTACTCAATAGAAAATGTTTTTATTCTATGTGTCCTCCTTCTTTCTCAATAACTGCCTTCACACACTTCCTGAAACTTGCGCAAATGTTCCTCAAATATTCGGGTGACAACTTCTCCCATTCTTCTTTAATAGTATCTTTAAGAAAGTCGACATTGCTGTGTGATGTTCTATTGGTAGCATGTTCTAAAACGCCCCAAATAGCAGAATCCAGAGGGTTTAGATCTGGGCTAGGAGGCGGCCATAAACATGATTCCCAAAAATTGCTAAAGTTGGATTTGTTGCTGTTGTCAACAAGTGTTTTGGTGTTCTTGTGTAAGATTTTAACTTCAAATCATATTTTACTGCATTTCTAACGGTCTTGTTGTCTACCTCAAGCTCAATTGCCATTTTTCTCATGGATTTGGTTGGATCCTTTAGGATTTTGGATTTGAGAGCTTTAATAAAGCTTTGGTACGTTTTTTGTTGCTTCCTCCACTTCCAGACTTTCTCGTAATAGTTTTGCTCATAGTCATTCTCTTCTTTCCATTATAAACAGTTTTTATGGACACTCCAACTATTTTTGAAATCAGCTTTGGTGTGACGAGTGCATTCAGCAAATCACACACTCTTTGACGTTTGCTTTCCTGATTACTCATATGGGCAAAAGTTTCTGAAAAGGTATGGATAATAGTGTTAGGTATGATTATGACATCAATATATGTTTGGTTTCAAAACAATTGACGTAGTGCCTGCTGAGAAAAAAACAACTAAATGTTCATTGTAAATTTTGCTTCCCCACCCTGTAATAATAACCTTCCTAGTCTAAACATATCTATACTCTAATGCCTGATACTTACGGTTACATAATTTTGTTTCTGGCTTTATATTATTACAAACAAATATTACATTATTTACATAGTAGTAGTAGTAGTAGTTTATTCGTCCATTTAACAGAACACAATATATACATACATACAGTTTGGATTTCTATATTAAACATGGGTGAAAAGGCATAGGCTCAAGCAAAAGCTTATTTATACCTACCCTATTTACAAAAAGGAAAGTTGCAGAAACAAAACAAGATGGTGCAGTTTTAAACAATAATATAAATTAAACAAATAATACAATCTAAGCAAAATATTACATTATTACTGATAATTAGTGTACTTATCTTAATATTTTATATTTATTGAATGCCTTAGTTTTAAACATCCTTCTAAATGTAGTGACTGATGTGCATGTTTTTAATTCTTTATCAAGGCTATTCCATAATTTTACTCCAATTACAGATATACATTTTGATGGCCAGAATACAAAACCTCCTATCTGAAAAAATCCCTTTTGTCAGGAAACAAAAAAAAAAAAACATTTAGTTTTATTATAGTATGGTCTAGGAGGTTTTTGTCAGGTGACCTTCATGTCATAAGAAAGGGCGGGATTATCTTGCAGATAGACTGAAAATGTGGAGTCATCCTTGTTCTCACCATTTAATGTGAAAACTCAAAATCTAAAAATTTGCAGATAGGGGGTTTTGTTTTTTGGCCATCGATTTGGCTTTTGTGTTACTCCTTTTTTGAACATACTGGTCCCCCTAAGGTTGTACTGGGACTCTCTGATTGAGAACAGCTCCTGTATGCAGGGTGGAAGTAGGTTGTTGTGTACCTTATAGATAAATACAGCAGTGTTGAGGTTAACCAGATCTTCTAATTTCAGAATATTTGTACTGATGAAAACACATAATACAATAGCACACATGTATGTACTAGAGCCCGACCGATATGGGATTTTTGGGGCCGATGCCCATACCGATACTGGGGACTAAAAAAACCTGATATCCAATATATTGGCCGATAACCAATATATTGGCCAATATATGAAATAAGAACACTGATCTACACAGGATATAATAATCTCATATTAGATAATTGTGGACAGGTGGATAAACAGTTGCATAAATCTTAGTTTATCTCACAAATATAATTTACACAACTTTCAAATGCAAACTATGCAATCACAAAAATAACTAGAGCAAAAAATATGACTGACCACACAATTATGTTTTCACTCACAAATTTTGATGTGTCTGCCTCACGGCACTACAACTTCTTATGTGGACTAAGAACTAAACTGAGCATGTGCAGAGTGAATTAGGTGAGTCCTAAGTTGTTCCTGATTGGAGCAATTGCAAGAGTTAAAACTGACCTGTGTTACAACTGTCCCCGGTCTCCCCTACACTATTAACACTGAGGTGTGTCAGCAGAGTGAAACTGTGAGGTAGACAGGAAGTGCACGGACATGGGTGTGTGTGGGGGGGTGAATACTTCATAAGACGAGGGGGGAGTTTAGTGGTCCATCCTTGTCAGAGCGTGCGGTAGCGGTCCGTGATTTTCGCCGGGGGGCGGGGGGAGAGAGAAGGAGTCCATCTTTGTTAGAGCGTTCGAGCGGGGGGATAGCTCCATGATTATGTGATTGTGTGTGTGGGTGATAGTGCCATTGTCCGAGCAGGAGTGAAAGTGTAACTAACTCGCTTTAAAGTTCCTCTTATTCTCCGAGCAGCACACACACACACACACACACACACACACACACACACACAGGAGCAGAGAGCGACAGAATCTCTGCACAGCAAAAAAAATGTTAATATATCGGCTACATATTGGCCAATGTTGATTAATTGGTAATACGCTATAATCGGCCGGCCGATTAATTGGTCGGGCTCTAGTATGTACATACATATACATACAGATTAGATACACATACTGAACCGAACCGTTTTGGTACACACCTGTTCGGTTCGATACACAGCTGTACTGAAACGGCACAGTATGGTGAGAAAAAGAAAAAGGAATGAAAGATGTTGTTCGATGCGGAACTTTAAATCCACGCAAGTTTCACACGGACTTAATAAATGAGCACACATTGACCCGAAATATGAAATGGCAGCTGATATAAGGTTAAAAAACCCAACAAATATGATGTGAACCTAGAAGGAAGAGACTGAAGATCCTCCACCATCAGTACAGTCCAGTTTGAATCAGTTCAGGTTCAGGTGAAAGACAACAACGAGGAAAGAGACGTTAATAAGATGGACGTTGTTTGGCCCCTAGGAACTACGGTAGTTCTAAAACACTTACACTAGCTCTGTCTGTCTGTCTGTCTGTCTATCATGCACGCTGTATAATAGAGGAATACATAGAACGTTGAATGTATGTAAAGTTTCACTTTCGTTTCACAACAGCGTTCGTTACGTCAGTTATGGACCGCAACCCCAGGTATATAACTGCACGGCCCCCCTACCCCCCGGCTCCGACAAAAAAAACAAAAAGAAAAAAAAAAATCCCCCATGCACACAAGCACACACAAGTACACAGTGTCCTAAACAGTTTGTTCTCTGTCCTAAAATAAATAATTTGGTTCATAGTGTTGTCAGTGTTTCTCTTCAGTTTGTTTCAACAGAATACCAGTTTACCCTCTTATTAATGTTGCACTTCATGTGGAATTTTTATGTTATTTTTATGCAGAATGTGAACTGACAGAACTGTGATTAGATTTTTCTTGTTTGTTCAAAACTACCTTTCAGGGAAAAGTACAATACTAATGTTTAAAATACATTTAGTAATATTAATAATTTATTTTATTTTATATTTGATTTGTAGCAGCAGAATTATATTATTTCTGTTTTTCTATATTCTATTGTCTCCAAAAATTGGGGGAAAAATGTTTAAAAAATTCATAAATGCATGAATAGACATTTTGAGGGTTTTTTTTTCTTCCCGTACCGAACCGAAAAAAAAAAAAGAACCGTGGCTTTGAAAACCGAAAACGTACCGAACCAAAAATTTTGTGTACCGTTACAGGCCTAGTACAGATATACATGCATATACAGTACAGGCCAAAAGTTTGGACACACCTTCTCATTCTTTGCATTTTCTTTATTTTCATGACTATTTACATTGTAGATTCTCACTGAAGGCATCAAAACTATGAATGAACACATGTGGAATTATGTACTTAACAAAAAAGTGTGAAATAACTGAAAACATCTCTTATATTCTAGTTTCTTCAAAGTAGCCACCCTTAGCTCTGATGACTGTTTTGCACACTCTTGGCATTCTCTTGATGAGCTTCCAGAGGTAGTCACCTGAAATGGTTTCCTAACAGTCTTGAAGAAGTTCCCAGAGATGCTTAGCACTTGTTGGCCCTTTTAACTTCACTCTGCAGTCCAGCTCACCCCAAACCATCTCGACTGGGTTCAGGTCAGGTCAGTCATCAGACTGTGGAGGCCAGGTCATCTGGCGCAGCACTCCATCACTCTCCTTCTTGGTCAAATATCCCTCACACAGCCTGGAGGTGTGTTTGGGGTCATTGTCCTGTTGAAACATAATGATGGTCCAACTAAACGCAAACCGGATGGAATGGCATGTCACTTCAGGATGCTGTGGTAGCCATGCTGATTCAGGTTGCCTTCAATCTTGAATAAATCCCCAACAGCGTCACCAGCAAAGCACCCCCGCACCATCACACCTCCCCCTCCATGCTTCACGGTGGGAACCAGGCATGTAGCATCCATCCGTTCACCTTTTCTGCGTCGCACAAAGACACGGCGGTTGGATCCAAAGATCTCAAATTTGGACTCATCAGACCAAAGCACAGATTTCCACTGGTCTAATGTCCATTCCTTGGGTTTCTTGGCCCAAATAAATCTCTTCTGTTTGTTGCCTCTCCTGAGCAGTGGTTTCCTAGCAGCTATTTGACCATGAAGGCCTGATTCACGCAGTCTCCTCTTAACAGTTGTTGTTGAGATGTGTCTGCTGCTAGAGCTCTGTGTGGTATTCATCTGGTCTGTAATCTGAGCTGCTGTTAATTTGCGATTTCTGAGGCTGGTGACTCAGATGAACTTATCTTCAGCATCAGAGGTGACTCTTGGTCTTCCTTTCCTGGGGCGGTCCTCATGTGAGCCAGTTTCGTTGTAGCGCTTGATGGTTTTTGCGACTGCACTTGGGGACACATTCAAAGTTTTTGAAATTTTCTAGACTGACTGACCTTCATTTCTTAAAGTAATGATGGCCACTCGTTTGTCTTTACTTAGCTGATTGGTTCTCGCCATAATATGCATTCTAACAGTTGTCCAATAGGGCTGTCAGCTGTGCATCAACCTGACTTCTGCACAACACAACTGATGGTCCCAACCCCATCAATAAGGCAAGAAATTCCACTAAGTAACCCTGACAAGGCACAGCTATGAAGTGAAAACCATTTCAGGTGACTACCTCTTGATGCTCATCAAGAGAATGCCAAGAGTGTGCAAGGCAGTCATCAGAGCTAAGGGTGGCTACTTTGAAGAAACTAGAATATAAGAGATGTTTTCAGTTATTTCACACTTTTTTGTTAAGTACATAATTCCACATGTGTTCATTCATAGTTTTGATGCCTTCAGTGAGAATCTACAATGTAAATAGTCATGAAAATAAAGAAAATGCGAAGAATGAGAAGGTGTGTCCAAACTTTTGGCCTGTACTGTACATGTATAAACATAGACATAAACCACATACTTGTACATCTTTATAACACCCAGTGATACCCAACACCTCCCTCATCCCTGTACCTTTTAAAAAGTGGGTCTTATTCATAGCTTTCTTTCCCAAAATGGATTGTGGAGCTGTTTTTATTACCAGGACACAGGACAATAACATGATAGAAGTCATTTTCCTAGTTTAAATAGAAGAATGTTCTGTCTGGGAATGTTGGCTTCACTAAAGCCATGACAAATACAGAAAAGATGCATTTGCTTTATAAAATGTGACATGGTCCAAACTCTATAAAAGCCTTAAGATGAGATGAAGATGAAGCAGAAAACAGACTTTCAGGCACATAGTTTTGAAGAAAGGTCTGTCAGGTCAGTGTTCGGGTGTGTTAGCATTCACAACGTTTGCTTAATGTGTTGTTTACTCATTCATTTATCATCTTTATTCTCACTAGGGTCGCTGGAGCCTATCCCAGCTACTTATGGGCGTAGGCAGGGTATACCCTGGACGAGTCACCAGTTCATCGCAGGGCTCTTGTGTCTTTTAGTAGGTGGTTTGACTTCCCAGCGAACGTAATCCATTGAAACCTTTTTGTGCCTGTTGAAAACTCCGTAAAAACCTGTAGACAATACGGCAAATTATGATGTATTTGTGTCCACTGATGTACAGCGTTGTGGAGTGGAAGGCTTTCAAAGTACCTTTCACCAAATTACTAATGAGGCAGAAATAAATTACTGAAGCAATTTTGGGTAAATAAATAACCCTTGGAGCTGAGATGTAAATAAATAAATAAATAAATAAATAAACAAGGCTTGTCCAGATGTGAAACAGGTTCTTAACTGAAATGAATGACCAGGCAGCAGCAGAAAATAGACCAAACCCTGGAGGTGTGTGCCTGCGGTGGCTTCAGGTAACGAGGCCGTGACATTCTAGAAAGTTCAGAGGCGTCTTAATGAGATTGAGGTCTGTGCACAAGGCCAGCAGGGGAGGGAGGGAGGCAGGTACACACACACACACACACCTACACACAGGCAGTGGGGAGCAACAACGGCACAAGATAAGAAAACAAATAAGTTACCCTCTGTATTGTTCTGTGGGATTTAACACCTCACGTACACAAATGCACACACACACACACACACGCACACTAAAATGCATCCGCACACAACGGAAGCGCAGGTGATCAGCTCAGTTCCTTTTTGGATCTGCTTCCACTGTAAAGAATAACTATCAATTAAACAGCAGCTGGAAAGATCATGTTTTGTTGTCGTGCGTCTTGTGTGTTTTACGTGTCGGTGTGAGAAGCGCACCTCTTTTGTCAGCGCCATGCTCATGCGAGCGTACGACATGGGTGTGAACGTGTGGAAAACCTGCAGCCCGGTTGCGGTTTTGCCAAACAACCTTATGACAATTTAATGAATTAATCAAAGCTTATGGGTTTCTCGGTGCTGGATCGTGTTCAGCTTGTAGCGGCGGACGCAGGGTCATGAATCTGTGACCTAAAAATAACAAAAGCGGTCCGTGCTGTCGCTGGACCGGAGCTATCATGTTCAATTGGTCTGCATTGAATGAGGGAGGAGGTAGATGAGGTTGTCAGATCAGTGCACACGACATTCTTAGCCTGTTGCCATCCAATAACACTGGTCAACAACAAATTTATTGTTGAAGTTTTTTGAGCTGATTTAGGATAATTTTGGTGTGCTGAATCCAAAAATCACATTAATTTTGCTCAATCAGGTCAACTTTCTGAACTATGCTACATATTGGCTTTTTAACATTTTAGCTTACATTTATGGGCATTTTCACATCATATGATACAAATTCTTTCATATTTGTTGCAATAAATGAGTTCTGAAGATTTTACTTTTGCCAATTTATGATTCATGTTTTTTTTTAATATTACAGGTGAATGAAATGGCATCGACTAGAAGATCTTGCAAAAATAAGCCTGACGTATTCTGCTACATCTGTGGTGAATACACCATTGTAACTAGCAGGAATCAAGTCACAAGTTTCATAAAGTGTGCTTACCAATCTTATTTTGGTATTAAACTTGGTGACCAAGATAAAGTTTGGGTGCCACACATGGTATGCAAGTCATGCACCGAGTATCTGCGTCAGTGGACCAAAGGCAAGAAGAGTTCTCTTAAGTTTAATAAATACATCCTGTTAGAAAATGATTTTTTTTTTCCTCTTAAAACCTATTTTGGGTGACAAGTATATAAAAAAATCAACTGATAAAGTCACAAAAATGTAATCAATTTTGTGAGAAGATCAAATTTTTCAAAATCAAATTAGCAAAAAAAAACCTGACCTGATTGAGAAAAAACAGATGTCATTTTTGGATTTAGCGGTGCAAAATGGTCCTAATTCAGTTGAAAAAACCTAGACAACTTGCAAAAAACATTTTTTTTGTAACCCAGTGTAATTATGTGTAAGCTGGAGCACCTTACTTGCCTTCATTTTTTCCAATTCCTAAAATTTACCGTATTTTCTGGACTATAGAGCGCACCTGAATATAAGCCGCAGCACTACAAGCCCAGACTTTGTATTTACTAAAATGCTTTAATTACAAAGTACTTAAATGATAGCTTTATTAGATTACTATAAAATGTTAAGTATATTCGACTAATTTGTAGACACAGTTGAAAGTACAAAAAAGTTTAAGTTGAATGGAATTAAATCACTAAGTTTTAATCATGACCACACCTTTTTATCTTCGCATTGCATTGTGGGTATTGGGCATGTTGTTGAAAATGTGTTATTTTTATGTGCAGGGGTTCAGTGGGGTTGTGGTGTTAGTGTTAATTTGGATTTAATGTGTGTATGGCAGTGTTTATTGGCCTTTTAGTGTTTGTTTTGTGTTTTTGTAGAGCTGCACCATGAATCAGAGCCGGTGGACGGACGTTTCGGACTTGGACGTTTCGGACTGCACTTTTTGCAGAGTAGGACTTTTCGGACAAATCATATTTTCAAAAACAAACACCATAAATTTATGTTTATTTGCATATAATTTTATTATTCACTCGATCACATATTAAAAATGTATACTTGATCACATATTAAAAATGTATACAATATACTCAAATTAAAGTATCAAAATTATACAAATTACATTGCAAGTCTATGTCTAAAAAAGTCTAAAAATGTATACAATACACTCTATGATGTGCTCATTGATGATGAGTTCTTATTTACCCCAGGTGACAAACCACTGAGGCCTGATTAGGGCCACACTTTTGTGTGCTCACTGTGTTAACAGCTGAGGTGTGTTAACAGCTGAGGTGTGAATTTTCTGGCCACACTTTGGTGATTTGCTTATCTCTATGATGTGCTCAGTGTTATGAGATCTTATTTTGGACTCTTTCAAATAATGTGAGGTTATATACTTGCAATGTAATTTGTATAATTTTGATACTTTAATTTGAGTATATTGTATACAATTTTAATATGTGATCGAGTGAATAATAAAATTATATGCAAATAAACATAAATTTATGGTGTTTGTTTTTGAAAATATGATTTGTCCGAAAAGTCCTACTCTGCAAAAAGTGCAGTCCGAAACGTCCTACATTCGTCAGAGCCATAGGAAGAACAATGGCTTTACTGTTCATCTAAGACTATTACTGTACAATAGAAATCATAATGTTTTATCAAGTCAAAAGCATTTTTTCTACTGGCAAATGACATTGAGTTAACTTCCATTCATGCTCCAATGTTAAGTTGACTAATTTCATAACTATTTTGGTCAGGAATAGAATTTTGAGTTTGATTATCTTAAAAAAAATGTTGTTTGATCAATGATAAATTAATCTGTCTACAACTGAGAAAATTAGTCAGTGTAACCTAAAATGCTGAGTTGAATGGTTGGATAGTGGGGTTGATTTTACAACAGATTTAAAGTACAAATAACTTGTCTTTTAGTGTTTTCTACTTAATAGTTTAAGTTCAATACATTTAGCATTAAAGTTGAACCTACTTAAACCAACTGATTCGTCGATCATTACTCAAATCATTTAAGTGCAATCACTTGCCTCAAATTTTTTGAGTAAACTCTACTTATCCGGGCTTACAGTGTATAAGCTGCAGCTCTGCAAGCCCAGAATTTGTATTTACTAAAATGCTTTAATTACAACGTACTTAAATGATTTAAGTTTTATTAGATTACTATAAAATGTTAAGTATATTCTACTAATTTGTAGACATAGTCGAAAGTACGAAAAAGTTAAAGTTGAATGGATTTAAATCACTAAGTTTTAGCCATGACCACACCTTTTTGCATTGTGGGTATTGGGCATGTTGTTGAAAATGTGTTCTTTTTCTGTACAGGGGTTCAGTGGAGTTGTGGTGTTATTGTTAATTTGGACTTAATGTGTGTATGGCAGTGTTTATTGGCCTTTTCATGTTTGTTTTTGTATTTTTGTAGAGCTGCACCATGAGTGAGAGCCATAGACTGAACAATGGCTTTACTGTTCAGCAATACTTGTTCTTGCTTGAGCAATATTAACCTTTATGCCTTGCCAAATTAAAAGTACTTCCTGTTCTGGCAAATTACATTGAGCTAACTTCCATCCACATTGCAATATATTAAGTTAAATAATTATACTGGTCAACAACAAATTTATTGTTTAAGTTTTTTGAGCTGATTTAGGATCATTTTGGTGTGCTGAATCCAAAAATCCCATTAATTTTGCTCAATCAGGTCAACTTTCTGAACTATGCTACATATTGGCTTTTTAACATTTTTGCTTACATTTATGGGCATTTTCACATCATATGATACAAAATTCTTTCATATTTCTTGCAATAAATGAGTTCTGAAGATTTTACTTTTGCCAATTTATGATTCATGTTTTTTTTTAATATTACAAGTGAATGAAATGGCTTCGACTAGAAGATCTTGCAAAAATAAGCGTGACGTATTCTCCTACATCTGCGGTGAATACACCATTGTACCTAACAGGAATCCTGTTAGAAAATGATTTTTTTTTTTCTCTTAAAACCTATTTTGGGTGGGAACTATATAAAAAGTCAACTGATAAAGTCACAAAAATGTAATCAATTTGTGAGAAGATCAAATTTTTCAAAATCAAATTAGCAAAAAAACCTGACCTGATTGAGAAAAACAGATGTCATTTTTGGATTTAGCGGTGCAAAATGTAACCCAGTGTTATACAAAGCAATTTATATTGCAAACAATTTTAATTTAACTCAACTTGGAGTTGAGTACAATTAACTCATGATATTAAGTCTAATGATTATAAAAAGCAATTGACATCACAGCATTAAAGTTAAATTCACTTGGCATTTAGTGTGTTGTACTTAAAATAGCAATTCCACTCAAGCTTTCGTTACTCATTACTTAAATTTTTTTAAGAGAACAAGTTACCTCAGATTTTTTAAGTAAAATCAACTTATCCGGTCTTACACGGAGGTGTACACATGGTAATATGAGATATTTACACAGAAAGATGGTAAACTGAAAGATTATTTAAATATTTATTTCCATACCTTAACTGCTTTTTTCCAAACAGTGCCTGTAACACGGCAGTAAAATGGCAGGAACGTGGCTGGTTCAAAAACCCAGAAAAGTCACTGATCTCTATCTTCATCTTCCTTCTGCTCATTGAAACCACTGCAGTCGTCTTCTTCAGTGTTGGAGTTGAACAGCCTCAGAAAGGCTCCGTCACACTCCTTCTCAGTCTCTCTTCCATTGTTGCTCTCAATTGCACTTCCGTGCTGCAGCTCTATTTCCTTCTTGGACAGACACATCGATTGCTTTTAACTTAAAAGCTGCATCATAAGCATTTCTTCATGTTTTCCATGATGAGGGTTTGTGCATGACATACAAAATGATTGTTAAAAGTTAAGATTAAAACTTCTCCTCTTCATCACCTCTTCCACCTGTCTGTCTCACTTTTGCGCTTCCTGCTAGAGCGCCCCCTGGAGGCCGTTAGCCTGTAAAATCTATACTTGAGCTGCATCGTTGGATAAGCTGCAGGGTTCAAAGTGTGAAAAAAAAGTAGCGGCTTATAGTCCGGAAAATACGTTACTATTTTTGGTCCAGAGTATCAAAGGTTAAAAACTGTGTTGTACTCCAGCTTTATTTATTTATTTACTTACTTTTATTTAACCCTTTCATGCATAGTGGTCACAACAGTGGACAGCTGATGAAAGGTGTTTTTTTGTACAGGGTGGGGAAGCAAAATTTACAATGAACATTTAGTTGTTTTTTCTCAGCAGGCACTACGTCAATTGTTTTGAAACTAAACATATATTGATGTCATAATCATACCTAACACTATTATCCATACCGTCTCAGAAACTTTTGCCCATATGAGTAATCAGGAAAGCAAGCGTCAAAGAGTGTGTGTTTAGCTGAATGCACTCGTCACACCAAAGGAGATTTCAAAAATAGTTGGAGAGTCCATAAAGACTGTTTATAATGGAAAGAAGAGAATGACTATGAGCAAAACTATTACAAGAAAGTCTGGAAGATACTATTAAAGAAGAATGGGAGAAGTTTTCACCCGAATATTTGAGGAACACTTGCGCAAGTTTCAGGAAGCGTGTGAAGGCAGTTATTGAGAAAGAAGGAGGACACATAGAATAAAAACATTTTCTATTATGTAAATTTTCTTGTGGCAAATAAATTCTCATGACTTTCAATAAACTAATTGGTCATACACTGTCTTTCAATCCCTGCCTCAAAATATTGTAAATTTTGCTTCCCCATCCTGTATATTCATGGATTTGTTATTTTGTGCATCATCCCATACGCTGCAATTCATACCATTACTGTAACTTTGCTGTTCTAGATAAACCTGATCTGCAGTACCATGTTTGAGTGTAAAATAAATAAATAAATAAAGCTAATTGTTACTAGACTGAAGTAAACGGTTTTGTTTTTTTGTTTTTTTGCACATTATCTCTATGCAGGTATGTTAAAATGTGAGAAAACATCAGATTAGCAGCATTAAAAATGTTTTTATTTCATAGTTTTCACACAGTATATCAATAAACACATGTTTCTTTGCTTCTAAAATTAAATGCATGGTGTCTAGCTGAGTGAAGATTTTTGTAATTCCATGAAAAATAGGTCAGTAAAAAATCAATTCCATTGGTTTTTTTTTTGTTTTTTTTTTCATGCCTAAAGAGGAATAAAAACACTCCGGAAAAAAATCTTGATTAAGGCTCTCATAATTCATGCATGAAAAGGTTAACCAGGAAAACCTTGATGAGATTAAAAATCTCTTTTTCAGGAGTGTCCTGGCCAAGACGGGCAGCAGTACATTAAATAGTTACAAACAGACGCAGACTTTCAAACATAAAAAAGAAAATAACAGGGGCGGTCGTGGCTCAGGAGGTAGAGCGGGTCTTCAAATAACCAAAGGGTTGGTAGTTTGAATCCCGCTCTGTCCTAGTCATGTGCTGTTGTGTCCTTGGGCAAGACTCTTCACCCTCCTTGCCTCCAGTGCTGCTACTGTATAATGTGTATGTGTATGAATGTGTATGAATGTTGGAGGGGCTGTAAGTGCGAATTGGCAGCCACGCTTCCATCAGTCTGCCTCAGGGCAGCATACATGTGTAGTTGAATATGTGAATGAATAATGGATCCACTGTATGCACTTTGAGTGTGTGTTCATAGAAAAGTGCTATATAAATCTAATCCATTATTATTATTATTTTTACACTGGTCAACAACAAATTTATTGTTTAAGTTTTCTGAGCTGATTTAGGATCATTTTGGTGTGCTGAATCCAAAAATCACATTAATTTTGCTCAATCAGGTCAACTTTCTGAACTATGCTACATATTGGCTTTTTAACATTTTTGCTTACATTTATGGGCATTTTCACATCATATGATACAAAATTCTTTCATATTTTTTGCAATAAATGAGTTCTGAAGATTTTACTTTTGCCAGTTTATGATTAATGTTTTTTTTGTTTTGTTTTTTTTTAATATTACAGGTGAATGAAATGGCTTCGACTAGAAGATCTTGCAAAAATATGCCTGACGTATTCTGCTACATCTGCGGTGAATACACCATTATACCTAACAGGAATCAAATCACAAGTTTCATAAAGTGTGCTTACCAATCTTATTTTGGTATTAAACTTGGTGACCAAGATAAAATTTGTGAGAAGATCAAATTTTTCAAAATCAAATTAGCAAAAAAAAAAAACCTGACCTGATTGAGAAAAACAGATGTCATTTTTGGATTTAGCGGTGCAAAATGGTCCTAATTCAGTTGAAAAAACCTCGACAACTTGCAAAAAACATTTTTTTGTAACCCAGTGTTATTATTATTATTATTATTATTATTATTATTATTATTATTATTATTATTATTAACAAGTTTTCAATACATAAAAAACACAAAATCAAATCAAACCTTCCAAAATCAACTTTGCTAAAAGTGCCCACGAGATAAAGATAAAGCCCATCACACAAAACATCTGCAGCCACATGTCTCCGTCTTTAAATCATACAACATCCTCTTGAAAGTGTCCAGCGAAACCAGATCTTTAAATTTCAGGTCTTTTTGTAGTTCGTTCCATGTGATCAGAGCCACAAATCTGAAAGCCTTTTTCCCCTGTTCAGTTCTAACTTTAGGAACAGACAAAAAGAAAAGATCAAGAACAGAACAAAGATTATAAGTGTCTGTGGTTCTCCGACCGATGTAGGTCAGAAGGTAGGATGGGAGCAGACCTAGAATAGACCTAAATTAAAGTGAGTAAGTCTACGAGCCGACAAAGAGCCAAGCTTCAGCTGTGGAAACACGGCCTATCAACAGACAGAATAACAGAGTCAGCATTAACATTAGCATTTTTTCACAACTCGCATATTTATCAATCAATCAATCCCTTTGTTTGTCCCCAATGGGGCAATTGCTGCAACTAAACATAAACTTTACACGTACAACTAAACATTCTGACAATGAAATTGTATTTTCAGACACACAGATTGTCAGTAGTTGTGTTTCTATAAAATGTCAAGCAAAGTTTTGAAAAGTCTAAAAAACGAAAATGTTAATTACATTTATTTTCCGTTAACACATTTGGAATGAAGGCTACTTTGTGTCACCAGCAGGTGGCGGTATAGGATATGTCCCATACTACACATTAAGTATTATTCGATAAAGGTGTTTCTATTTCCTTTATCCACATTCCCTCTTTGGTACAAAACAGCAAAAACCACCTCAACCAAGAGAAAGAACAAAACAGACACTTTTGTTTCTTCTGTAGAATTTTAATGTTTGCATGAACCTTTTCCAGCAAACGCATCTACATTCCATGTATATATAGCACAAATATTGTCGAAAGGTCAAGTCAAGCAGGAAAGTTAAGACAATAACAAAATTGTATTTTTTTTTGTTTTTTTGTTAGTGTATTCTTGTCTTTCATCCTTCATGATCTACTTTTATTCATCCATGTGACCTGCACAACCCTCATGACCATGCACACTTAAGAGACAGGAGGTCATATAGGGTACGTTGTACAGGGAATCTTTGTTTATCTGTGCAGTTTTTATTTGGAAGTTCAGCTAACAGAGACTTAGCTAAGACTTTTTGCATTATTTCGTGTTTGCTTTATCCAATCCAATCCAACGTTATTTGCAAAGCAATTTAAAACAACCACAGTGGACCAAAGTGCTGTACAGAGGAATAAATAAAACCAAAATAAAAGAATAAAATACAGGAATAGATTAAAAAAATATGAACAGACCAAAAACATGATCATTTTCTTTTGAAACTTACTCATAATATCTTGGTGCAAATGAAACACTCATTAAAACACATTATACTGAATAAAATAATCTTTCTTATCTCATAATTCTGAGGTAGGAGGTCCACAGCAGCAAAGACATGTAAGTAAATGAATATTCAATGAGGCTATTAAAATCAACTGAATCAGTTAAAGACAGATTACAAATAACACATTTAAATAAACTCCTGCATCAGATGACTCTCTGAAATACAAACTGAAGACCTGTTTCAACATGTGCCTGACTAAAAGACTCACACAGTCCAATAATGGATTATAAGTCAACTTGGAAAAAAAAAAACAAATTGTCACACAGTTTGAGTATTATTTTTTGTCATTAAAAATGCTCATTATTATATGTGGTATATTTGACAGATTTATTGAAATTAATAAATCATGGTTTGTCATTATTGAGCTATAGCAGATTAATTAAACACCTAATATTGTAACATTATGTGACATCCATTTGACTGATTTCTCTTAGGTTTAGGAAATATTGTGTCTTATTAGTATGAAGCTGGCTGTGAGAAACCTTAATAAATATATGAATAAATGTACGACTGAGGCAAAACCAGTGATACTTGTGCCTGATTCATTTCATAATAGAGAACACAAACCTCTCAGATTTGCTCTGCAGGTTAAAAAAGTGTCCTAACCAACTCAGTTTCTCTCTGTTCAAAAGTAACTAAGAACTGTAATGGTATTATCAAGTACTCATATCAGTACTCAGTATCGGCAAGTAATCAAATGTAAGTACTTGTACTTGTACTTGGTCTGGAAAAAAGGGGTATCAGTGCATCCCTAGTTAAAAGTGACTGACGTGTTCAGGTCAATATAGTTGACATTAGTGCTCACAAAGTGAACAGAGAGTTCCTCTCTGTTCACTTTGTAATACCATTACAGTTCTTAGTTACTTTTGAAAATGTGCTTTATTATCATTGTCATTAGTCTGACTGTTATAAAGTGCTGCTACTGCAACTAGCGGATCTACTAAAGGTTTGCGTGTATTAAAACATGTGCAAATGTAATGGAGTTAAGGTATATACTGTAGGATTCCACTTGCCATCGCAGACTTTTGTTGTGTTAATTACAATTTTATTTTGGGGACATGAACACCACACCCCTGCAAACTGGGGTCGTGCACCCCAGGAGATAGCAGCAGTTTTGCTGTCCTTTTCTCCTGGTGAGTGCACGCATGTTGGTCCCGTCTTTATTTTACATTTTTAAAATTTTCTTTATGTCATATTTGAATGAGTGTTATGTACCGTTGTGTTAGTGTCATGATTGGCTTTCTGTGGGTTGAGTGTGTTTTTTTTTAATCGCAACGTTCTTTATGTATGTTCATGGTATGACTGTGGAGTTAGCTAACTGTGATTTTTTTTTTTTTTTTTTTTAGCCTCATAAGACGGACTGCATGATTTTCATGTGACATATCGTTTTTGTGTGTGCCAGATTAAACGGAAAAGGAAGAAAAAGAAGATTGTGTGGAAAGTCTTTCACAACATATATGTACGGCAGCTACACAAACTCATTGCACACGCAAAAAAATGTACAAACTGATTTACAAACAGTGTGCAGTAAGGGTTGCGTCTTTTTTCAACTCCTGATGATTGTGATGAAAAATACGCACCGACATTAAGCTACAGTGTGACGAAACATGTGCACCTGACAGTCAACCCCCCCCCTTTAAAATGAAAAATACATGAATGAATGAGTCATGCCATACCTTCTATGACAAAACTCATTCAACTTTCATTTCCGTGCATCTGGATCATTTCAGTGCACTGTTCCCATTAGTGCTGGTTTATCCCAGAGCAGTTTTTACAGTGTATTATCTCCAGTAGCGCACGCAAAACCCTCATTTAAATAGGGCGGTCTCCAAGACTTTGCACCTGTTGTAATTTGTGCACGCAATCTTAGTCAATCATCCGCAAACCACAGTTCAGCCCCACACGCAAAAGTCTAGATTGCGCAAGCAAATTAGTACACGCAAATTGGGATCTTAGTAGATCCGGTGTTCTGTCGAGTTGAGCTGCTCCGTCGAAGTAAGCTACCGGTAGCCTATATCGACAGCAACGTCTATCGATTGATGCTACCCCATCAAAACATGCTACCTTACGTTTCGACACGCCTATTCGAAAATGAAATAATGCTTCGACTGTAGAAAAACACCAGTATTTACTTATTCATCTGAATATTGGTAGAGGAAGCTCATTTCGACAGGCTTATAACTTCTATCAAATAAAGCTCCCACTACAGGTAACATATTTATACAGCCTTATAACTTCTATGAAATAAAGCTCCTACTACAGAAACACCATAACTTACATAATTATCATCTCACTTCAATATTCTTCGTCTATCCTTCGTGCACATAATTGCTTCCATACTTACTGCTCAAAAGGCACTATTAAAGAAATATACTTACAAAATATGACTCACTCCTTCCTGGGTTAGCACAAATTGATGGGCATTTAAACTGTGAAAACGCTTAGGGGCATGCGCATGCTCAGTAACGCTAGGTAGCTCAACTTGACAGGTAGGGTGTTTCGACAGGACACCGGCCCTTAGTGCGTTGGAATGAATGTTTCTCAATCAATCCACCAGGGTGCACCGCTATTAATTAACCATACTGGACAAATACCACATAGAGGAGTAACGTTTTTTGAGATGAAGAAAAAGAGGAAAGTCAGTAATACAAACATGGCAGTGACAGAGGAGGTAATACTAATGTTGATGTTGATATTGATATTGATGAAGGTAGATGATGTTGATGATCTGCTGCTTCAATGGTTCCCAGTGGTACTACTCTGTATTCTCCATCTGGATATGTATTCAAAAACGGACAAAATTACGTACAATATATAGGCAGAAGACGGACAATGCACACCATCTGTATCCATTTGTGTCTTTAACACTTTCAGTGCCATGGGCCGATTAAATCGGCTTTACGAAAACAACCTGTAAAGTGCCACGGGCCGATCAGATCCGCTTTGGAGAACACGCCATATTTGTGTACAAACAAACCATCCACCCCCATTTCTTTCTCACATTTCGATGACGTTCTTTCTGTGTCCCCCTTTTGAGACCAAGCAGACGGGAATTTGAGGTCACGTGACCGAATAATATTTTTATATCTTTTTAATGTTTCTTATTCTCCGGTGTTTCATCAGAGGGAGCCCTCCATGCCGGGGGGCGGCTGTGGACTCCGGGGGCTGTGGCGCCTTCTCTCACTGGGGTCCGCTCCTTTCTGGTGGGTGGGGGTCCCAGTTGGCCCTCTCCCACTGGTTGGGATGCGGGGCTGTGTTGCTGGTGCCTGGTCGCCGGGGTCGGCGGCTGCATCCTGGTGCGGATGGCTCCCTGAGACAGCGCCTCCTAAATTGATGTTTTACTTTTACTTGTACATTTTTTTCTGGTCTACCCGTGCTCAGTCAGTCTTCTTAAGTATGTGTGAGCTTGTGGGTTTGCATGTATATATGTGTGTGTGTGTGTGTGTGTGTGTGTGTGTGTGTGTGCGGGTGAGTGGGTGGGTGTGGGTGGGGGGCGGTACTGATTTTTAAACTGATATGTAAAGCACTTTGTGCTACAGTTTTTAATGTATGAAAAGTGCTATATAAATAAAGATTATTATTATTATTATTATTATTATAAATTATGCAAATTACGATCAATAATGAATCGGCTGCGTCCGGTGCGTTTTGAATCTAATCAGCAATCGGTCGGATGTTACCAAGCGGTTTCCTGCAGGATTCTTCAAATATTATAAAAACGACGCGAAATACTGAAAAACGGCCAAATTCTGTGGCACTTTTAAGGCTTATTAGCCCCTTAACTGTCTGGCACTTAAAGAGTTAACATAACTTACAGTCAGCATTACTTTTGTCTCTGTTCTTTATTGTGAAAAATCTCCACACTGCTGACATTAGTCCTGCACCGTGTACTTGCTGCACTGTGAGGTTGGTCTGTGGTTTGGTTGTATCGGAGCACTTTTACGAGTATGAATAGAAGTACACATGCTCAGTATCGGACCGATACCCAATACTGGTATCGGTGCATCTCTACTTTTAACACTTTGTTACGCAGTCATTTCAAACATATGTAATGTGCACTGAAAAAGGATGTTCTTAGAAGTTACTCATTCAACAAATACTGTGTTTCCCACATTCCTTCCCTTAGTATTTCACCAGATATAAAAGCCATAATTGTATTTATCTAGTTTTGTCACAGCAGCTGTCAGGAAAATAGCACATTGTCACTTTGATGAATTGTTCACATGGCAGCGGACTTAGAGACACCCCATCTGACATATGGATTTAAGTTAAGTTAGACTAAATTTCTTTGTGTACTAAATGTCATATGAGACGTGTTCGCTGTCATCTAATTTCCAGTGCATAAGCTCATGGTAAATGTTGACATGTACCCTTAAAGGTGTGTTTTTATCCAGGAAAATGGGAAAACAGTTGAGACTCCGTACCACATTAGCTCACAAAGTATTTGTTTTGTCTGTTGTGTCTAGTTATGCTGTCTCATAAGATTAAAACGGAAAAAAAAAAAGTCTGCAATGTTTCCTTTGTAATGGGAATACAGTCAGTTGGTCTTTTTTTATGTGAGTAGTAATTATCTTTCCAGTATTACTGAGACAGAACTGTTGTGAGAGGAACTAACTTCATCTGTGTCTCTTATTTGCTGATATCTTACGCAGGGATGCTAATTATGTAGCTCTGTTGGAAAAAGTGCCTGGCATTTTTGCATTCCATTTTATTACTACACTATCCTACTTTCTACTAGAGAGTCATAAATGTAGTAAATATTATTCCTTACTAATACCACAATGTCAGCACTAAAACTGTGACTGTGCATGGTAATAGTTTTTTATCACAAAGCGCTGCATTACCCACATTTAGAAATGTAACGATATGCAACTTTTCATATCATGGTTATTGTGACCAAAATTATTACGGTTATCATTATTATTGCGGTATTGTTGAAATGTGCTCAAAATGTTCAAAAAGTACTTATACATACAATGAAATAATGTAACCAAGTTGTATTTTGAAAAAAACTAATAAAATAACATGCACAATGTACTTTCTGTTTGCAGAAACATTAAAGGTTGGGTGCGAGATGTTTTCTTGAAGCATTTTTTACTATATTGCTTAAAATCTCCTTCACACCCCGATTACAACCAATTAATTAAATGCTCTAACACAAAAAATTAAAAAAAAATTTACTCACCTGTGGAACGGGCAGGACTGAAATAACACCATCCAATCATTTTAACTGGCCCATCGAAATGATTGTGATATGTCTATCAAAGTCAACTGCCATTTGTCCCTCCCCCCTCCGCACGTTCCCCTCTTCGTGTGTTCTCAGAGGCTTGGAGCACTTGTTCAGGAAACAAAGCCAGAGCCAGAGCTTGGCTATAATAGCTATATTAGGATGGAAAGTTCATCGGCAAACTGTTTTGTCACTAACATAAATCACTAGGAAATGTAACATTAGTCAGATAGGTCTGAACTGGGGCTGTTCTGTAAGAGCGGGGGTGTAGGAGGAGACTGGGGCCGCCGTAGCAAGGCGAATGGTTGCTGTGCAGCGCTCGTGAACCCTCCAGAACAAGAATTGTGCGTGCCAGTACTCTGGAGGTGTGGCTTCGGGGATGTCTGAAGAAAGGGATTTAGACTTCGGAATTGAGTATTTTCAAAATGCAGCTTGCTCAAACTGTTTTTCTAAGAGCACATACCCAACCTTTAAAATATTAACATGTAAACATCAAACATACAAATGTGCATTAAAGATGGCACCTTATGGCCATGAGAGATATCTGCCCTAGGGGTGGGGATTAATAAGATTTTATCAATATCAATATCAATGCTATTGTCAATTCTGCTTACCAATCCAATTAATTATGTCATGGCCGTGAGGTGAAGTGTCACCTGATATCTCAATACTAACTCCAAAATGGTATAAAGACAACGCCACCCTGATAAGGGACAAAACAGAACACAAATAGGCTAAGCCTAAGGCTACGTTTACACGGCAACACTAAGATCCAGTTCTGCAAAGATTTCTCCTTTGCGTTATAAAATCATTCCGCGTTAAGACGAAGCCGCTATGATAACGATCTGCGTTCACATGAGTCTGCGAGGATGGCTGGATACGCTGTAGTGGCCATGCCAGACCAGTAGCTGGCGATGTAGAGCTGTAGTGAAACAGTGGCGGTAAAACACGCGCCTGCGCACAAACGATTTCCGGTTTAGACAGCCTTTAAGTGAGAAGAAGAAGAATAGGCGGACAACACTATTTACAAACAACAATGGCGAGTGGTCGTACAAAGACGCAGGACTTCTTTGTCTGGACAGACGAGCTGAGCACAGTTAGCAGCATGTATGTTGTTCTGAAACCGGCCATTGTTGTTGTGGTTGTTCCTTCTTTTTCTGCAGTTTTATTGTGTCATAGAGGCTGGCAAACCAGCTTGGAGGCGCATTACCGCCACCAACTGGCCTGGAGTGGGTTAATTGGCGGTTCTTGGCTGCGCGCGCATGCAGTGACATCATATTTAACCCGGAACGCTCCGACTCGCGTTAACACGGAGCTGGAATGCGGAGCGTATCGATAACGTTCCACCCTGGACCCTGGTATCAAAAGTTTCCGGATTCAGGCACTCTAGGCACCGTTTCCATGTTAACAGAAGGCTAATCCGCGATGAAATCTTCCCGGAGTCGACTGAATCCGACGCCGTGTAAACGGCCCCTAAATTTATCCTGCTGTTAAGGGTTAGTATTTTTTTGTTGATTCTGTAATGGGCTGTGCCATTTGTGATTGTTGTATTTTTGTAGTTCTTCTGTTCTCTTCCTTGTGTGTGGGTGTATTCTGTTTTTTTTTCCTCCAGCAGATAGCAGTTGATTAAGGATGAGCTGCAGGTGTGCTGTTGCTCTGCTGGCTGCAGCTGATTGGTGCTTCAGGAGATGAGCCGGGAAATTTAAAGGACAGAGCTGCATTCCTCCAGAGACTCCTCTCATTCCATCCTCCCCTGTGTGCAGACTAGCCTTTTGTAATTTTTTGTTAGAACTTTGTAAACCTAGTGATACAAGGAGGGAATCTTTTTCTTTAAGTTTTGTTTGGTAAAATTGATGTATTTTGGTTTCCTTCGATTGTTTTTGTAGAACATTTTGATTCCCTTACCTGATTTAATTTTTCTTTTTTTGTAAATAAATATCTCATCCTGCAGTGCTATGGTTGCTGGTCATTTTTTGATAATTTGCCCTGTTTGTTAAGGGACATGGAGGGAGGGGAGTCTCATATCATGTTGCGTCTCGGCAAACCCTAGACCGAGCATAATACTGCCATAAGATCACACAGGTTAGTATCTGAAGGAACAGTAGATCAAATTATGAAAATACAAAGTCTTTATTTAATAGTGTTTTTCACATTACAGCAAAATATAATTTCTCTTTTTAAAAACCAACATACACATCCATCCATCCATCCATCCATTCATACTCATGTGACAGGTTAAAATACCTTAGCGCATTATTTTTTTTTTTAAATGTTCTTCATAGGTCATTAATGTTTATTTGTTCTCAGGTGTTATTGTAGATTTATGTATGTTGTTGCTGAAGTGCAAAGGTACTGTGTAATTACATTTATATGTAATTAATGATGAAAAATACAGGTTTAAATAATTGAATTTTACATTTAAAACTGTAGTAATTAAAATCGTTACATATTTTGTTTAAAAATCAAATGCATTTAGAAAAGGTTCTATTTAAAACAAGTAATATACAGTTTGTTCGATGTTTCATGCCTGATTGATTTATACTGTCTAGAAAGGAAGTTGTTGTACGCATGTGCACCGTGGAGGTGAGTGTTGTAATGGCGGCTGTTGAATAAACTCCGTACGAGTGAGGAAAACGCAGCGAGTTCATTGTTATTTCAACACCACATACAGCGCAGCCATCTCCCTCGAACGTCCGGGCGGATTGCACAACACTCACACCTACGTATATAAAAACAACAATATTTCAAAATGCGATTTAAAATAGTACAAACACCACAGCGGAGAGCCGGAGCTTTAAACAGTGCTCCTTATTCAAATACCGGCATATATGAAAGTCAGCCTACCAGGGTGTAGTAGTATGTCATTTATTTGTGGCGAGGATTCGCTGAAGCCTTTTCGGCATTAATGGATGGGTTGTGGGTTCCGCGAGTCCAGAAACCCAAAATGGTGGTCCCATATAAATCGGTCCAGGATCCACCCACCAGAGGAGAGAAAGGGTCAGAGGTCCGGATTCGGAGAAACGAAAAGGAACAGAAGCAAAAGAAGGGGAGGCTCGTTGCTCCTCAGATCCACACCGCAACTTTAAACACCCATCACAGTCCTGCACACCATGCCCCCAAACGCTGCCGGAGAGCAGGGGCAACGAGCATGGAGGCTTTTCCCCACGGAGCGCAAAACGCTCCCTGAACGCCAGCATTTAACGTAGCGACATGCAATACAAAACGCGTAGTAACTTGGCCTTAAATCCCAGCACAGGTGAGTAAATCTGGGTCGTAGTTTCAGCTGCTCTCACTCGGGAGCTCTGTTGTAACTGGCAGGTAACGTCAGGAATGAAAGAGACAGAACCAGGTGAGAGGCCCTCCTAATATAGGCTCTGGTACGTGATTGGCGGGCCAGCAGGTGTGCGCATCACCACACTTATCAATTCTAATATCGATTCCTGAGTGGTTTTTAGAGTTGTCGGACAAGTCATAGTGGAGCTTGTTTGACCATTTTCCATAACAAAACATTAACAATGTCACAGTGAGACAGAGATAGAGATGTATGAGAGGGAGGTGCGTTCAGCCTGGGTCCATGTGGGAGCCCGCTATCCCCAGATCTCTGCAGCGCTGTCCATGCGGTTGCCTTCAGCCATGTTTTCACAAGCCAAACACAGTAAATTGCAAATGCGTGCCTGGAGTGCCACTGCTTCTTTAGGAAATGAGCAATATGAGTTTTCAAAGTGCGGTAATCGAACACGGTTTTCACGATAATTACAAATTAAACAGTAATACTAACCGTCTGGAATTTTACCGCGGCTTATCGTTATACTGGTAATCATTACATCCCTACCCACGTTGGTTGATGGATGAAATTCAAACTAAAACAACCACTAACATACAGACAAAAGCAACAAACCCTTCTCTGTATAAAATGAGTTGATATTGCCTCCATGATGTCGTCCCATAATTTTTGGACAACTGATTTACATTGGTGTTGCTACCACTTTGGGGTTTTAGAGCAAGAAATGACTGTATTTGGACAAAATTGTTGAGCTGTTGGACTGTGGGATAGTCAAAGCTAGCATTAGCATACTGACAAGGAAAAATGTTAATATCATAAAGTAAGCACACATTATATACACTGAGCCACTTGTAGAATTGGATACAGGACGCTCACTCAATGGTGTTGTAAGGACACATGAGGTGCATTTATTTCAGTTTATTACAACTTGTAAAAGCAGAACATGATCAACCATTACCATTGTCTAACAGGTAAAGGCACTTGTTCAGCCTACAGCTTTCACTCATGGTGCACTTGAGAAAAACAAAGCTGAACATAAAAAGGCAGATAAGTATTTTGTCACACACACACACACACACCTTCCATTAACCCCTGTACATAACACAGAACATACTACACAAAATGTCCAACACCCACAATGCAATGCAGCAAGATAGTTGCAGCATGCCACAATACATATACATACAAACAAACATGCATGCATACAACATCACCAGTGCACTTATTAAAGGATCTGACGATACTGAATGAAACCAGAATGACGCCTAGAAAAGAAGCAAAAAATTATAAGTAAATTTTAAAAAAAAACAATGCATTGACTTGCATTAGTGATTTCACATTTTTTTCAGATCAACTTATTTGTCAATGTGTTGCCCTTAAGGCATATTTTGTAAGAGTTTTATGTTTTCTTGTTAGTTTATTATTAGATAGATAGATAAGCTTTATTACAGACTCATGGTCCACATTAAAAAGCAAAGAGAGAAAAACAGATACAATTTAAAAAAAAAAAAAAAAAAAACCCTCTATACTTTCAAGAGGCAGTCATACCAGTGTTTCCAGAACAGAGATGTGTAACGTACAGCACTATATGCAAGATTTGTCAGCAATAAAATTACAGTATTTTCCGAGTGATTCAGGCGACACATAAATTTAAACATCAGATTTCTCAGCACAGCACACAACAAATTTACATGATTAGACACAAACAATTCACTAGCACTAGTCCATCTGGGCTTTTTCAATAAAAGTCTTAGAGCAGTGGTTCTTAACCTTGTTGGCGGTACTGAACCCCACCAGTTTCATATGCGCATTCACCGAACCCTTCTTTATTAAAAAATACAATACGATTTTTTTCAAATTCAAGACACCGGCATATGTTTTACTGGTGCACAAAATGAACCGTGCATTTACATCACTGTGCTCAAAGAACAAAACCAATACAGTGCATGAACTTACAACAAATTACATACCTTTTCACAAAGACATGATCTTTTTTAATATTACCACACTGAAATGGTTTTAATTTTTAACCTTATGTATTCCAATAATGAACTTATTGTATTTATGCTATCTATCATTTTTAACATGTTAACACACACCCATCACCTAATTTCCATCAGGCTACAATAATAATGAATATTTACTGCAAATCAGTGTGACTTCTGCTGTTGTGTACATGTATGTGTAAGCCGTCAGGTCAACCCGGTTTTCATTTCATCTCGCTCCAAACTTTCCGAACCACGCAATTTTGACATAAAAAAAGATAACTGCATGTAGTGTATCAAAAAAAAAGTTCTCGTTATACTCCTTCAGTATTTTTGTGATCGTTGTTTTATTACGGCACTAGCTCGGCTTTAGCGTAATACGATTTCTCCATCCGCGACGGTGCGTCGGTTGTCACATGATTGTAACTGACCAGTGCGGTGACCGAAAAATGTAAACAAACGCTACACATGGCTGCCTCTGTGGTTAACAGGAAGTAGCAAAAGTCATAACAACGATGTGGAAAATACTCAAATAATTAATCGTCAGACGAGTGGAAGAGATTATAAACACTTCCGGATTGTGTTGTAGTGCTATAAGCAACAACAATACACCGCATATATTGGATGTCAATCAGAGAAAGAGTCTCCGAAGCCGTTTGTTTACATACACGGACCTAGCCCGACACACACACCCAACTAATGAGTTGAGTGTGTGTCTTGACCTCCGCCGAACCCCTGAGACTGACTCACCGAACCCCTAGGGTTCGATCGAACCCAGGTTAAGAACCACTGTCTTAGAGCATCATTGTATGCCACTGTCAGTCTGTGGAAGCTGGCCTTTTTATAGTTCACCCACAGATGTGCTGTGTACAGAGGGGTGCAGTACGCTCTAAACAGAGTCAGTTTCACCTGGACAGAACACGAAGAGAATTTCCTCGACAGTATGTTTGCTTGTGCATATAACATTCGGCACTGACGATACATGTCCTTGTCATCTGACAGCTGATCTGTAATGATGTGACCCAGGTACTTGACAGCATTGCATACATTTAAGATATTCCCTGTTAGCTTAAAGTCAGGAAACTTCAAAGATCTGTCCTTCTTGGTCCGACAGATCATAATTACACTTTTAGCCAAGTTATACTATTGTATACTATTTAGTTATACTATTGTAGCAATGTGTTTGTATAATGTTAAATAAGCAAGACATTTTAAATAGTACGTTAAATGTGAATTTCACGGAATTTATTTTGTTATACGCAAACTTTCGGTTCGAGATCTATCACTTTCGGTTTTAGTAATATGCACAAACTTTACATCGAAGTTCGTCTGTACTCATTCAAAATGCCACCAAATCATCCTGCAAAGTCACAGTGAAATATTGGAGAGCCAACACTGTAAGTTTAGGAAACTTTGTTAAAATATTTTCGGGATGTGTTTGCTGAGAGATTGTTACATATGTTGTTTTTATTTACAGTTTTCACCGATTGTACGAATAGCATGTGCAGTATGTTGAAGAGGAAACTACAGTAAAAGGAAAATCCTTACTCTACGTTGCATCTTTGAATCCGGTTTAACTTGGTGTTTAGTCTGTGTTTATACACACTGTAAAAGACACTAAAGTCAATAAAGTCGAAGTCGAGTCGACGAGTCGTATGATGATGTCATCACCTTGACAGCAGAGGAACAACAATGATCAACTTGTACTAACGTTCACCGGAACATTAACAATGTACAGTAAAGAGCACAATGAAAAACTTGCAAGACATGAGCATCAACTGACACCTTGAATTTTCTTTTAAATTTAAGTGAACAACATAAAGTGGAAAAAGGTTAAGACAGCGTCAGCCAAAATGCACAGCATGTTTGAGAAAAGAACGCATTGTCTGAATGAAATTAATGAACAGAATAATCCAAACACACTGGCTGTCCAAATTATTAATCAAAATGCGGACCCGTACCAACCCGACCCAGGTCTGCTAATCTGCAGATCACTACCTTGTACTCCATGTTTTCATGTAGAAAGATGACAGTATTGACATGTGCTGAAAAAAGGCTCACACGTTGTCAGGTGATGGAAGGGAGAGAGAGAATAACACACGACTAGTCGACTTGTGCCACAGACATCGATGCGTCGACAAACTGGCTTTTCTGTTAATGCACTAATTTCTAACGGTAAGTTGGAGTCAGGCTGTTTTGGAGCTCATACACAGACTTTTTAAAATTGCACTTTTTTTTTGCACTAAAGCAAAGAATAAAAAAATGTAGTATTTATTTATAGGTTACTGTAGTGGTTTCCAAACTTTTTTGGCCTGTGACCCCATTTTAACATTACAAACTTCTGGCGACCCCAGATATTCAAAACAGAGACATTTTTTTGCTGAAATTAATTTGTTTTTTTAACATGTATTAGTTTGCTATATTATGTTGCAAATACACGTTAATTTTAGATGAAATTTAGTCTATAAAATGTATATTATTTGGATGGAGGCAGAAAAGTCAGGCGTAGATTACTGCACAAAGTGAGAATTTTATTTTCCTTGGTCAGGATATGTACAGTCAGTCCAGCTGTGATTTACAAGGCTGGCAATTAATACTGAACAAACAAGAACTCAAACTATGAATTATGAAAGAGCCGCAGCATCTGAAACCGACCGCAATGAACATTTGAAAAATAAACAGTACACTCTAAAAAATGATTCATGGGGTTAGTAAGTTAAGCTTAAAATCAAGAGCTTTCTCGTTTTAAAAAAATTAAGTTTGTTACATGTACACATTTAAATCAGATGATAAGTTATTTTATTAAGTTGGTCTAAATGAAAAACAAGGAAAACACTCTTAACTTAATAACATATTGATTTTGAACAGACATTTCTGCCTTTAACTTAACAAAAAAATATATTAAGTTAGTACATCTTAAAAATCTTGTAAGCTTCCTCTAAAAGCTGAGTACAAAGCTGACGAGCCTGGACATGTTTTGCTGACAGACCACGCCCACCACAAGAAAAGGAGGGAAGCACAGAAAAAAAAAAGGGAGAAACATGATTTTACACAGAACTTTACCAAACTTTAAGGCTTGATAGAATTTAGCTTTGTTTCTGCAACAGTAGTTTTAATTATTCAAGGACTGAATAATACACATTTTGCTCCTTTCTAATTTAAAATTGTAGTTTATATTGTGGCGTATTTGCTGCATTGCGGGTATTGGGTATATTGTTGAAAACGTGTTCTTTTATGTGCAGGGGTTCAGCAGGGTTGTGATGTTGGTATTAATTTTGAGTTAATGTGTGCATGCTAATGTTTACTGGCTTTTTTGTGTTTATTTTTTTTATTTTTATAGAACTGCACCATGAGTCAGAGCCATAGGCCAAACAGTGCCTTTCATGTTTATTGTTAGTTGCAGTTGTATTGTTTAATGTAACTTCTCACTGCTTAACAAGTATAAATTAATATCTGCAAGAACATGAGAACAATAGTACTGTGTACATTCGAGATATTAACATGTAGACAAATTTAGTAAGTTAGTTGCGCAGAAAATTAAATGGCTCAGTCATATAACTGGAATTTCCATATGGAATTTCTTCTGATGTACAGAAACAAGTTAGACCAACTCAAAAAATTAAAGAAACTACTTGTATGAACATTTTTGAGTAGAATGAAAGTAAAACAATAAGTCAATATAACTAAATGGAGTAGTTTTTACACAATTAAAATTAAGTTGGTTTGACTTAATTAAGCTCGTAGAGTAAAAAGCAAATCATGTTGTTTGTACTAAAATAATAGAGTTTACTTAACTAGAGAAGTCTTGTGGCATTTAAGCAATTTGCCAAGTTGAAATAACTTAAAAAGATTAATGGAAATTGTTACCTCAATTTTTTTACGTTGAGCCTATTAATCATTTTTTAGAGTGTACCACAGTGCTTCAGTTTCAGCTTCACAGTTTGTCATGGCTTTTATGGATTGGAATTGTCTCTCTCAACCCACCATATATTCTTATTAGTAATTTTTAATTTTTATCAATTACTAGAAATTTCAGGTGACCCCATTTGAATTCCAGGCAACCCCACATGGGGTCCCGACCCCAAGGTTGAAAAACACTGGGTTACTGCACTGTTCTTTTACTGGGCTGGCCCACTTGAGACCAAAGGCTGAATGTGGCCCCTGAATAAAACTAAGTTTGACACCCCTGAGTTAGAGGAACACAAACTGAACAACAAGTCAGTCAATACACAAGAAACACTATCAAACCCCAAAACAGTAGACACCAATCTCTTCTGTTAAATATAAATATAAATAAATGTGACAAAAGTACCACCAGACCACTAATAATAGAGAGTATGCACATGACGTCACCGCTAGCAGAAGTCACTGCGGTTCCGCCCACTGAGTGGCAGAAAGAGGGAGATGAGTGACAGCGTTGGCTTCAGTACTGTCTAAACTGAAGAACAATATTCAATAAAAAATGGGGAAGAGCTGTTGTGTGATTGATTGTATGAACAGGTTTGAAAAGCAGTCGGAGGTATCGTTTTACAGACACCGAAAGACAAAGAAAAGAGAAGTAGATGGATCCACAAATCCAGGAAACCAAACCTAGATTTGTGGATCCTGTTTGGTGTCGGCTAACATTAATTTATGCTGTATTTTGGGGTAAAATCATACCTTAAGTTATGTATTGTTTTGGCTAATGTTACTTCTTAGTAAAGCTCTTGGTTTCATGATCAGATCTTTCATGGTTTTTGTCTTCATTTTGTGATTCTGAACCTTGTGCTCCTACATGATTAGTAAAATAACTTAAAGTGAGGCTAACCTAGTTTTTCAAATACAGGGGAACTGGAGAATAAAGCTACGACAGAGTATTAGGGTCACATAAGAAAATAAAAACACTTGTCACTACGAGAATAAAGTCATAAAATATCGATATAAAACCTGTAATTTTATGATAAAGTCAAACACAAAAAGAATCACAATGTTATGAGAATAAAGTTGTAGTTATAAAAAAAACTCATAATTTAACAAAAATGCCGTTCATTTAAGAGATTAAAGTCGTCATATTCCGACAATAAAGCCATAATATTACAAAAATAATGTTGTACTTTAAAAACAGAAAAAATATAATTTCCCAGAATCCAGTGGTCCCCTGCTCATCCACAGCAGTATTATCTGTGTTGTTTAAAGTAGTTGATCTGAACTAGACTCAGTAAATCTCCTCAGTCCCAGTAGATCATGCATATATTCACTGGGGTCAGTCCACGGTCTACTGTAAATGCACTTTGGATCAGCTGGTTCTGGGCTCTAGTTTTGGACCCTGGTTGTCACTAATGATGAAACCATGTATATTTGTTTCAGGTAAAAATAGCGATGATCCCCTACACCCTGGATGTCCGCATACTCCATTTCTGTCCACATGTCAATGTTCATGGACCACTTCTTGTTTAGCTCGTATGGATCCATGTCCAGTCCAGTTGTCCTTAATTTAATTTCATATTTCACATTTTCCCAATCTGGCTGTGTTTACTGCTATACTTTGTCATGTGGCGCAGGTTGGTTTTTGCCACTCAGTCTGACTTAGAGGGGCATGGCCTGGGGTAAAGTGGCATATGTGCATACTCTCTATTAACAGTAATGACTAGTGGTTTTTAACAGAAGTTCAGTGTACGTTTATAGTCCCTTTTACACAGCAATTCTGTTCCGGGAATATTTCACCTTTATTCTGGAGTGACGTCTGTGTCAATAAAATGGTGAGATCATTTGGTTCTACCTCTGTAACGCCTTCGGAGGTTGTAACAGAGTCAAATCATGATTCCAGAACGCTATGTAAAAGGAACACCTCTAATTCCGCAATCAAGGTGTAACGTTTTCATGACGTATTGCGTGTGAAACCCCCGCGCCGAAGGGGTTTTAAAAATGAGTGCGGGGCGTGTACGGTAAACAAACATATCAACGCAACCAGAAAGATGTGGAACTGGGGAGACGCTGAGATCTGTGAGCTGTTGTCACTGCGCTCTGTTCGTCCTCCATTGTTGTTTTGAGAGCCAACACCGTCACACTATACACAGCGCTGCGTCACCGCCCCTTAAATTCCAGAACGCAGGTCCACTGTGTCGAAGTCCAGCCTGTGTCACCTCTGTTACTCCTTTGGCTTGGCTGTAGAAATCGGTCAATGGTGGAAAAAAGGTGGGATCACCATTTCACTTTTTTTTCCGGGATCTCTGTGTAAAAGTGGCTTATAGGAGCTAGGGTACAGGTGTCAAACATGTGGCCCGGGGGCCAAATCTGGCCTGCCAAAGGGTCCAGTCCGGCCCTTGGGATGAATTTGTGAAATGCAAAAATTACACTAAGATATGAACAATCCTTTTCGTTCAGGTTCCACATTCAGACCAATTCAATCTCAAGTGGGCAGGACCAGTAAAATACGATCAAAATAACATATAAATAATGACAAATCCAAATTTTTCTCTTTGCAAATTTAAATATTTTCATATATTTACACTAAAACAAAGTATAATTTCGCAAAAAATCTGAACAAATATGAACAACCTGAAATGTCTTAAGAGAAGTAAGTACAATTTTAACAATTTTCTGTCTGTTATTAAATGTTTTGTGTGTTTGTAGATCCACTGTGATCTGTAAGTGATAATGCACATGTGTAAATGATAAACTGAGGCAGAATATTGTTAAAATTACACTTATTTTTTCAGTTTGTTCATGTTATTCACATCTTTTGAAAGGATAGTTTGTAGATGTAAACCTTTTCATAATGTACATTTACTTTTTTCGCTCTAAAACATAGAGAAAATTTCGGAGTTGACATTATTTATATATTATTATGTTATTATTTTACTGGTTCGGCCCACTGCAGATCTAATTTAGGTGAATGTGGCCCCTGAACTAAAATGAGTTTGACGCCCCTGAGCTAGGGCATTTTGAAACCAGCATCTAGTGGTTATCAGGGGTATTTCACTTTAAGAAACGTCTTCCTTGGCTTCACTTTGGAGCTGTGGTCTTTGCCCCTTGGGTGACACTGAATAGGGTTTAGCTCCAGGTACATCCTCTGGCGAATCCTCAACCTGACCACAGAAAACTCACTGCACTTTTACCCTCAGCACTTACACACCATCACATTCACACTTCACTGAACATCGATTCTAGGTATTTAAGTCTTACTGTAGATCTTAGGTATTAGGTATTTTTAACCACAGTATTAGTCATTATCATTGTCTAATGTGATTAATATTAATATACCGTAGGTGATTCAAGTGTGGCAGCAACAAATAAGTTTCATTATAATATGTTCCTATGACGCCAGTAGAGGTTTTATGCCTCTAATCACCTAGAAACCTTGTTCAGGAAATGAGTGAGTGCAAATGATGCATCATTATGCTAAACCTAAGCTTGTCAAGGGACACAGCAGAAGTAAAACACTGAATTGAAATAGCTAATTAAAATGTTGAATATCTTACTTTGCATTAGTATATGCACTGTAAGACATTTGCTTTTAAAATGAGTGTTGCTTTTTTTGTTATTTTTTCATCTAGAGTTAGTGAATTCCCGGCCACACAGCAGAAAACACAAGCCCTTTTTCTCCACATCTGGTTCATAATTTATTAAGGACACATTGATATGCATGGCACTGCACTGCTCCATTCATATCCACTGCGTTGGTACAGAAAAGGAGAGAGAGGAACAGAGGAAGAGAGAAATAAATATGTGTAGAGGAAGAGTATGTGTTCATGTGTTTGTTTAAATGACGTCCACAAAAGACAAAGATTCTACGAGATTTAACCTGCAGATCAGACTGGACGGCAGCTAACCCTTACCCTTTGTCTGCTGCTCTATAACTCATGATAGAACATAAAAAATGGCCTAAATTTACCATTGATTATGGAGTTATCACATGACAGATTTTATGTGCATTATTTATTTATGGAATTTTATAGGTTTTAATTCTTACTATTTTATTCTGTCTACAAGTGTTTTATCTGTGTGTTTTTGAGACCAGTGCAGTTTAACATTACATCTATGGTGGGAATGTTTAAATGACGAATAAGGAATCTGAATCTGAATCTGAACACGGTTCGAGACTAGTGGTTATGATTAAAACAGGTTATGTAGCTAGTGTGAGATATGATGTTGTTTAAAAAACAAACAAACAATGAAATCGAGAAAAATGTTCAAATCCTACTTCATTTCACATTTTCTAAATGCAATTTTCTAACTTGCAATAAAATTAACATCCTTCATTGTCAGTACACAGTACATTTTACCACACACTGAAACGCAACCTCTGCTTTTAAAACATCTGTAGAACATGCAGGAACATACCACACACTGCAAACTAGGAGCAGCGGGGTTGCCATAGGAGGCGCCCAGGGAGCAAAATGGGGGATGAAGTGCCTTGCTCAAGGGCACATCAGCCAACAGCTTTTTCAGCCAGTGCATGGAATTAAACTGACGACCCTTCGGTCACAAGCCGACGCTCCAGCCCTCTGGGCCACAGCTGCCCCAATAAACAACTAGAAGCACTCGGAGAGCGCAGACCTCCGCCAAGGCTGATCAGTGGCCCCCCCCGTGGGCACCCCCACCCCCGATCACCACCAAAATTTAATCATTTCTTCCTTATCCCATTTCCAACAAACCCTGAAAATTTCATCAAAATCTGTCTATAACTTTTTGAGTAATGTTGCACACTAACGGACAGACAAACAAACAGACAGACAGACAAACTAGAAAAGCACTCGGAGAGCGCAGACCTCCGCCAAGGCTGATCAGTGGCCCCCCCCACGCCAAGGAGGTTATGTTTTTGCCAGGGTTTGTTTGTTTGTTTGTCTGTCTGTTTGTCTGTCCGTTAGTGTGCAACATAACTCAAAAAGTTATAGACAGATTTTGATGAAATTTTCTGGTCACGCTGACAACAAAAAAACCCCAAACATCCCCCCCTCTGTTTTTTCGACAAATTGCACCCTGAATTAGGCTATGCCATTGTGAAGAAAAAGAAGAGAAGGCACGGTGTGTGTAATAGTGTGAGAGAGAGAGACCCTAATTTTTGGAGGATTTTGACATAGCCCCCCGTTACCTAGCATATCAGAAGTGACACTGGAAATGAGTTAAATATTCGCAGACTACCTGGAATTATGGCGCTTTTATTTCCATATTTGTATATTGTTCGTGGTATTTCACACATTCATTTTGACAGCCCCAAACATGTCAGGTTGGACTGCATTAACTTTGAATGCAGTCGTCATCATCATGGTGAAAACTCAACATTCTTAACAGAACCCTAATAAACAGGTAGCTGTAGCCGAAACTTAACCCGCCTATACTTATGTCCTACTGCTCCTGCAACTTAACAGCAACTCTCGCTCGTCACCTGAGTTCTCCTGTCCCTGCACTGCCGGGGGATGCTCTGACTCAACCTCCTCTTGGCCGTCCTCCACAGTCTTGCGAAAAAGCTCAGTAAGCTTTTTGAATGTGAATGCCTCCTCCTGTAATAATTTGGCCCTCTTCTCTTTTGATTTTTCCCAGCCACCTTTCTCCTTACGCTTCATATTCGACGTTTTTTCACACTCTTCTTTGGGTTTTTCGGTTTCAAGTTTTCTGTGTTTCCCCTACGTCACAGGTGTCAAACATGCAGCCCGGGGGCCAAATCCGGCCCGCCAAAGGGTCCAGTCCGGCCCTTGGGATGAATTTGAGAAATACAAAAATGACAGTAAGATATTAACAATCATTTTAGTCCTGGTTCCACATTCAGATTAATTCAATCTCAAATAGGCAGGACTAGTAAAATACAATCATAATAACATAGAAATAATGACAACTCCATTTTTTTCTCTTTGTAAATGTACATATTTTCATGTATCTAAACTAAAAAAAAAGTTTAATTTCGCAAAAAAAATGTGAATAACCTGAACAAATATGAACAATTTGAAATGTTTTAAGAGAAGTAAGTAACAATATTTAACAATATTCTGCCTGTTATTCAATGTTTTGTGTATTTGTAGATCCACTGTGATCTGTAAGTTATAATGTACATGTGGAAATGATAACCCAAGTAAATTTACATTATGAGAAGGTTTACATCTACAAACTGTCCTTTCAAACAATGTGAATAACATGAACAAACAGAAAAAAAAAAAAAAAATAATAATAAGTGTAATTTTAAGTATATTATGCTTCAGTTTATCATTTACACATGTACATTATAATTTACAGATTACAGTGGATCTACAAATACACAAAATATTTAATAACAGGCAGAATATTGTTAAAATTGTACTTACTTCTCTTAAATTTAACTTTTTTTTTTTTTTTTTTTAGTTTAGATACATGAAAATATTTACGTTTACAAAGAGAAAAAATTTGGAGTTGTCATTATTTCTATGTTATTATGATAGTATTTTACTGGTGCTGCCCATTTGAGATTGAATTAGTCTGAATGTGGAACCTGAACTGAAATGAGTTTGACATCTCTGCCCTACGTAATAGCCTTCATAATCGTATTGGTGCCACCTGTTGTTTTGACGCTAATATCGCTGATTTTTCTCCTCTGATTCACCATATCAGACGGCCATTTTGGACTTCGATAGAATGTCCTAGTGGTCAGTCCACGCCTGCATACATCCAACGGGGAAAAACTTTCTTTCTGAGACGACTCATACACAATTAGCCCAGCCTCCTTTTCAACTTTTCCTGTGGAGATACTAGCTAAAACCAAGCCAGCAGATCTGTCTCCTTGGAGGCACAAGCCAGCCAGGAAACAATGCTGGAAGCGCCCTTATCTGCCACTACAACCAGCTCTGCTCCTGACTAATGTGACATCAATGAAGCACAAAGTAGATGAATTGTTCCTGCTTATCCGAAACAACAAGTACTACAAGTACTGTTCTGCCCTCTGTCTATGTGAGACCTGGCTGGACCACACTGTGAAAATACAAGCATATCGTTAGCCTCATAGCCCAATTGCCTAAGTCATACAATATATCAGAGGTGTCAAAGTCATTTTAGTTCAGGGGCCACATTCACCCCAATATGATCTCAAATGGGCCAAACCAGTGAAATAATACCAGTGGAAAAAGTTAAATTACATTATGATAATGTCTACATCTACAATGTTTCCTTAAAAATCTGAATAATATGAAACACTTGAAATGTCTTAAGAAAAACAAGTGCAGTTTTAACTATTCTGCCTCAGTTTATCATTTACACATGTGCATTTGAAGTTACAATACAATTACAAATACACAAAACATTTAATAACAGGTATAATATTGATAAAATTGTGTTTACTTTTCTTAAAGGTCACGTATTATGCTATTTTTCAGTCACGTCATATAGGTCTCAGAAGCCCAAAAACATAGTATTTAAGTTTGTTCGCCCCAAAATCATCCTTTTTTCGGAGTTTCAGCAGTCGAAAAAGTCACTCTCACCAGCCCTCCTCAGAACAGGCTGTTTCTGGGCCTGCTTCCGGGTATGCAAATGAACGCATCTGTCCACGCCCACTCCCCCTCCCCTCTCTGGGAGAGGACGCGGCTTACGCTAGCGGTACTACGCGCTAATGTTGACTGTGAAGCCATGGCTCTCTCGTCTACAATACACATGTCTCAGACAGAACGTCTTTCCAAACACTGGCTTTCTTTGCCTTGAGGCGTGATTGAGCCCCGACGGAAAACGGCGGTGTTGTGTCGGGTTCATGGACCCGACACGAAAAGACGCCTGCCACCACTAATGCAGGCAGCTACTAACAAGCTTGATGCTAACTGTACTGATGCCAACCACAAAAGGCCCGTGTTCAAAGTAGTTATGTTGAATGTCTCTCGATATTATCAGCTCTTGCATTTTAACAGGGACGCAAACGTTAGCAGCAGTAACCGAGCTATGTTAGCTGCCATGCTAAAGTTAGACGTACATGTCAACAACCACCAGCTTATCCGTAATGTAGGGTTATGCAGTAAAGATACAAAAAAATGATAAGAACTTACATCTCCCACACTTGTACTTGGGTCACGAAGCGTTGGTACTGCGTCCTTCTTGATTCGGAGTCTTTGTGCTAAGCCAGAGCTGTATGGGCCCATGTTCGAAAAACACTCGTCCGTGAAATGCCGGGCACACACGTACAAGGGTTTCGGAATGTTGTTTGGTACATGACCATCACAGATATAATCCAGCCACTTTTTACGGAGAGGCTCGGAAGTGGGGAGCAAAAATAAACTATCGTGTTGGTGTATGCTGCCAACAACACCACAACTTGCGTGTCTCGCCTTCGCCATGTTTGTTGTCCAAGAGGTACTTTGCCAGGGCGGGGCTCGCTTTGCCAGGGTGGGGGCACAGTCAGGGGGAGGAGTTAAATCCGCTTATGTCGTCATAAGCGGACCCAACTCAAACTGGGCCGTTTGAGCAGGCATTTTCACAAAATGTGGTGTAGCAAGGCAGGGAGGAAACAGACAGTTTTCAAATTCGAACCTCATAATGAGGCTACTGCAACACACACTACTATAAGAAAACTTTCACAAAGTGAGATTTGCATAATACAGGACCTTTAAGACATTCCACGTTGTTCATAATTGTTCAGGTTAGTCATATTTTTTGTAAAAGGGTAGTTTGCTACTGTAAACATTTTCATGTAATTTTACCTTTTTACAGTAAAACAAAGATAAAATCTGCAGTTGTCATATTTATAGGTTCTTCTCAGGCCCACTCTATCTGGAAACATGGAGACTAAAATTGGGAGAAAGCAGAGTCTGGTATGGGATTTGTTTGAATATGACAGTGAAGAAGATAAAAGATATGACAAAACTAAAATTAATACTAAAACTAAACTAAAAATAAGCATTTAGAAAAAAAAAGAAAACTAATAAAAACTAGCAAACCTGCTCTAAAAATGAATTAAAGCTAACTGAATTAGAGAGAAAAAAGTCAAAACTAAATAAAACTAAACTAGAATAAAAAATCCAAAACTATTATAACCTTGCTATAAACTATATGCATCACATCAGCTGCAACTATGTCTGACTGCATTGTCCCTGTCAAACAAATAAATACATAATTTACAACAATGACCTGACCAATGTGGTGGAAAAATTTACTTTTTATATTTTATACTCTTTATATTTTATACTGTTAGTACATCTTCTTTTATTGCTGAGTCATTATTCATTATGTGTGATGTTTACCACTCTGTAACACTCCCGACCCAGGAATGGAGTTCTTTCTTGCCTTGAGTTAAAACCCAAACACCTAAATGTCTGAATGTGTAGATAGAGGATGGCGCCTGCACTCCAGATAGGATCCAAGCAAGGTTAGAGTGAAGAGGTCATCATGACCTCTTCACGGAGCAGAGAAGGAGTAGTATGGAGTGGTACGATGTACGTAAGGAATGACATCATAGTTTGAGGGGGTTGGATTTAGTTCTATATAATCTTTAGTTTTCTCTTGTTTAATCAGACTTCACTTACAGAGTTTCTCTGTGATTGACTTCTCAATAAATGCATTTATTTATTTTAATTCTAACTTTCTCTCCTCGTCTTTGTGTGTGGGTTATCATTTGAACATTTCCACAACACCAAGCAGCTATTTCCCTCATAAACTAAAAAGAGCTAAAAGAGAACATCCGAGTTCCATTTGTCGGGTGTTATTTAATGACTTATCGGGCTGTAAATCATAGTTTGTCTAATATTTTCACTGATAGCCAGTGTTGTGCTGTGTGATTGTAGCCACAGAGTCTGAAAGCCAGCAGGAGAAGGCAAATCTTTATTACTTTCCTATTTTGTGTTTGATAGCAGGCTGCTCGATTCAGAAATGAAGGTTATGTGTTTGTTCAACTGTAGGTCGGGTACTTCACTTGAAATGGTTTGTACCCCTAGGTAATGGCAGATACCTGTTGAAAGCATGGCCACTCACCCTCTTAGTAAAAACACACAGCAGGTGCGCTTTAACACATGGCAGAACCGGGCTCCCTCCGGGCTAGAGTAAGCCACTGGCTCACTGAAGGGGAAATAGATTTGCCTCAATGCCACAGAGGGGAGACTGCTCTACCGCACAGAGGGGGCCTGCATCTATTAAAACTCACAGTATTACACAGTATTGCAATTAGAAATGGATTTCCTTTTCCCACTGAGGACCAAAAGCTTGATGACCCCCATGAGCTCCAACCCTAACACCAGCCAACAGTAGCAGCTATCCATCTGTGCACTACTGCAATGCACCATCTTATAAAACCCCCACGGTAGGTCAATTGTAAGTGAGAACCGTAAAGGACATGCCTGACTTTAATGTTTTATTGCTATTTTTTGTAGCGCACTAGTACGCGGTCCAACCTGAACCTGTTCCAACACGTTTTTATATTTCCCTCTGTTTTTCATAACCACATCTGTTATGGTCTGTCCTTGTGGTCTGAAATTCACCGGTGCAGGTGAACTTGAGTTTGGTGAATTTTGTCATTACTTAGCAATATGAGTCTATTTTTTACCGTGCTTTCATTCATAAGCACCTTTCTCTGCTGTACTTTGAGAAGGACGGGTGATGATACAGGTTTTGTGTTGCAACAAATGGCGTTACAAATACATTTGCAGCTCACCTGCTTTCAAATGCCAAGTACTTTCCATTCAGAGGAAAACTTGACGATGGAGAGAGCATTTTCATCCGATTCATTCTCGTACCTTTTCAAAATTAATGTACACTGTTAACAAAAGAACACTTCTGTCTACAGATAGGATTCTAAGCAGGGCATTGTCTCTGGTAGGTCCATCATTTCTAACAGAATGTTTCCTAGTACAGTAAATGAGTCCAACAGGCTCATAGTTGAAGGTTTGATTTTCTACTTTTGCCAAAATAGAGCAGATGTTTAAGGACTGAGTAAATGTTTTAATTTAATAGCAATGGATTGCCAGTAAATTTGCTGCAGAGATTAATGTCCCATCACAACAAATTGCAATTACTTTGATTATCCCTTAAATCTTAATTAAGCACCATCTTCGGGCCAAAATTCTCCAATATTACTCATTTCTTGTTCTTAGCAATTATTTAATTGTAGGACACCAGCTTACTTAAGATAGTTCACATTGTAAATATGTCTAAACACATGCGTTTTACAGCGCTAAAGCTGTTAGCATGCTACATACTACCATCTGCAGACGGAGTAACTCAAGGAAAAAAGACTGGAGAGGCATTTCCTGCTTATCTGTCACGTGGTTTTTCCACTGTCCCGCCCCTTTAAAGGGACTAGAAGCAGATCCTGTCCCATTCATTCCAATGGCAGAAGTAATTTACAGATTTCAACAGATTCTTTTGCCCCAAAGTCTTTTGCCCCATGACTTCTTGACCTATTTTGCATCCTCTCAACATTGTGACGTTAAAATGACATTCCTCAGACACACAGATCACAATAAAATGGACTGACTGAATGTTTTAGGTGTACCTGTATTTCCAGCGAAGCCTCATCAGATCTCGTACAAATCTCATCTGAAAGAAATAAGAACAAGTGGGAAAAACAAATCCAATTATAATTGTGATTGTGCTAAATTATTCCATTTCTTTCGAGAGTAGCGTCTAGAAACACCAGTTAATTGCTCATTTTTCAGTAACCTCCACAACAGTCCTTCCCTGTAAATTCCCTGCATTGCTTTTGTTAAAATCTAAATTTGTCTTGTTCTGTACACTCTGATGTGAGCTTGTCACTCACTATTAACAGTGATCGTACTTTTCTTTACTTGTTTGCATTTTTTTGTCACCAAGAACAGTTTCCCTGTAAGTGATATTAATGACAGTGATTTTGACTGAGTGGGTTTGACTTTTAGGATTAATTTGACATCTGCATAATGTAACACTGACTGTCTCAGACTTTGATTAACCCTTAGGGGTCCATGGTCACGCCCCTGTGACTGAATCACATGACATTTTCAACACATCGTAGCGTCGGAAGTCGGTCATGTAGACCGCTGGGGACAATTGCAGTCCAAAGTGCAAACTTGAAACACTCTTCCACAATTATTTGATGGTGGTAGAGCAAACACAACTGGAGATATGACATTGTGAACCTGGAGCAAACAAACGCGAATAAAAGTATGAAAATGAGGTGGTGGTGGTGGTGGTGGTGGGGGGGGGTTTATCTCCTAACATATCTCTGTCATTTTTTGTCCTTTTTCAAAACAGAAAAAAATGGCAGAATCTGCGGATTCTAACCCACAGACTGCATTAGCATTGGAGGTAAAAGTGAGGATGACCCCACCTGAACTGGATGCAGAAACCGGGGACTTTTAATTTTATATACCTAATATTTGGAACCAATAGATCAGTTTCATTATGACCTAGGATGTATGCTGCTCGTGCACCTTGGAGGCAGAAAGCATGCAGAATTCATAGCAAAGCACTGACTGCCAGTGTGAATAATGCTGTCGTCTTACTGTGCTGAGGGTTGTCAGAACAGAAAGAACAAACAGAAGGATTTAAACTTCTACAGAATTACTGCTGGCAAACATCCCTTCCAGAAAAATCGGCGAAAGTTATGGTTGCAGGCGTTAAGACCAGAGAGGAGGAGGAAATTCAGAATGCTGGTCTGTGCAGTGCACACCTCAGATCTGTAAGTACTGGAGATCAAGCATACAGAGGTTGCGTTAACCAAAAATATTCCGCCATTGACAGATTTTTTTTTTTTTTTAAATGACGGAAAATTCTGAAGGCCGTCCGTCATTTTGACAATTAAAATACTGAGGGTAATTGTTGTTTAGCCAACTTTAGCCAAAATTAGATGCTACTTTGCTAACGCAAACTGTGCAGACAGCCGAGTCTCCTTAGTTCTTTTATAGCCCAGTATATGTGATGGCACTGATAAATGCGGTGAAAAAAGAGGGACTGATGTGGTGGAGGATGAAGGACAAACAAGTTATGCGCCAGTTCTGATGGCATTTAGTGTGTTATATGTACACATTTTCTACCTTTCATGTGTTACGGCACATCAGTTTGTACCCAGATTTGTGGTTCACATAACCCGAACCCTAACCCTCAGTGTATGGGATTGACACTGCGTAAACATACACAAGGAAAGCTTAGAATGTCTACAGATAACACACCAATTAAAAGTGGCGTAAATAATTATGCAAGTCGTGATATTGCGTTGGTTTATCAACCAGCAGCAACTACAGCTGCTGCACCATTGAGATGTTTTTGAACATTAAATACTACTAAATATATCTCATTATCATTAAAAAATAAAAATTTAAAATGACGGATAATAATGTATTATGACAGAATTTTTACGACCCTGTCTGTCAAAATGACGGACTACAAAAATGTCTAGTGCAACCTCTGCCGCCCATCCGTCTGTGACAGTCTGCTTTTCTACTATGGGACAGCCTATCCCGATGCGGTCAAGTCAAATTATGCGGCCGTGAAAGAGAAGATGGGTTCGGCTTTTGGACAGAAACAGTTAATGGACAGTTTTAGAGCTAACATATTCGCTCGTTCACGAGTTCCGGGGGAGAGCCTGGAGGTGCATGTGAGCAGACTGGTAGCTGGTACTGGTGTTTTTGCCTCCGAGTTGCGCACGCATCACTGTTGCTAGTAAACATTGAAACTCATCTATATTCCCTTTCAAAGTCTTAGAAAAGGTTTGTTAAGCATCTTTGTGTTATTTATGCAATAAATTATATAATTTTTTTCAAATTGTGTTTTATATTTTTTTGTGTGTTTTTTGGCCTTTTATGTTGATATAGTAGGTTAAAGGGAAAAACATAATAGGCAGATGATATAGATGAAGCTGTGCGGAAAGGAAGATACCAAACATGGGCATAGTAAACATTTCTTTATATAGCATATAAAGGCAAAATCAAAAGTACTCAAAAACAGCCAAAATAGCCTCAGGCCTCTAAGGGTTAATATACTAGTACCGAATCTAAACTTGTAACGAAAAACAAATCTTTGTACATTTTGGGCAGTGGAAAACAAACCGTTTTTCACGACTTTGTTGGCTGTGCGGAACAACATACCACACAGAGGAATACCATTAAGAGAAAGTGCTTTAACTAATGTTTAAGTCCTCCGTTAGTGACCTCATAAACCTATTCAAATGTCAAAACTCTTATGAAAAGTTCATCTCTCAAAGTGATGTACGACTGTCTCCAGCAGCCGCAATTCATGTCAAACAGTTTCACTTGGTGACATTTTGTATGAATATATTTTTTATGCCTAAGGTTTGACAGACTTGTTTCTGAATCTGTTTGTGATTGCCTCAAATTAGAGACTACGTATATTTCTTGTATTTTAAAGTATTCGGCTTAACTCCTGCTATTGACTGATTTATATTCATTTAATCGATTTAAATTATATTATTTGTGGTTTATTTTATTAC
The DNA here is from genome assembly GCF_902148855.1 of Sphaeramia orbicularis. NCBI lineage: Eukaryota > Metazoa > Chordata > Actinopteri > Kurtiformes > Apogonidae > Sphaeramia > Sphaeramia orbicularis. The sequence goes on from NC_043966.1 coordinate 44,472,502, forward strand.
ATTCGAGTGAAACAAAACTGTAAAACATATCAGCTCTGATAAAGTATCAACAAACAGCCACAAAACAGATACACTCTAAATATGTGTAATCACAGAAATCCGGTTAACGACAAAATGCCAGTACTGCAGGAAATTAAAAAAAAAAAAAAAAGAAAAAAAAGAAAAACAGAAAAGTGATTATGTTTGCATGCACAACAACCCAGTTATCATAAGAAATTAAGTTACAGGACCAAGAAATTAGAGAAAGTGCTTACATGTACTGCCATAAACTCGTTATAGTCAGTCCAATGTTCACCCACAGATGGCCAGTAAGCAGCTTTTTCTCCCACCAGTTCATACCTTTTTTCTTGATATTTAAAAAACTTTAGCACATTTCAGTTCGTGCATCCTAATACTGTGTAAATAAATAAAAAAAAAAAAAAAAACAAAAAAAAAACATCTAAAATGCATGTAAAAAACTGGTACATTAATAATTGGAGCTGCACAACATTAGACATTTTTTAGTCTTGTCTCTGTTGTATTTTTTAATATGTCTGTGCCAAGTATATTTTAATAATGTTTAATTATTTTGTCTGATCTGTTATTAATTCTAAATTTTGTATTGCAAAACTTTTATTGTACTCATCTGTGTTTGGGTATTTTTAAATGTTAAAGTGACAATTCAATGTCTATTCAGGGACTGCAGGTGAAAAATAGCCGTTAGGCATTTACAGGAATGTGAATTAATGTACAATGTCCCTATTAACCCGTAAAGACCCAGAGCTACTTCTGTGGTAGTTTCCAAATACATTTTTCTCTATTTTTTAATCTTTTTAAGTGATTTAACACTATTTATTCTAAAGTTATTGTCTGCATTTTTTTTGTTTTTTTTGTTTTTTTTGGTGGAAATCAGGTATTTTTCTATATTTTAATCAGTAATCATGTAGATGTCCATTAAAATTCAGTCTAAGGTTGAGGGTTATTATATCAAAAACAGAGAAAACTGTGACTTTTTCAACAAAGATATTAGGGATGCACCGATACCACTTTTTTCCAGAACGAGTACAAGTACAAGTACTTACGTTTGAGTACTTGCCGATACGGAGTACCAATATGAGTACTTAATGATACTATTCCAGTTCTTAGTTCCTTTTGTAAATGGGCTTTATTGTCGTTGTCATGAGTTTGACTGGAACAAAGTGCTGCTGCTGACATTTAATTTAATGCGTTGCAATGAGCGTTTCTCAATCAATCCACCAGGGGGCGCCACTCTTAATTAACCATACTGGACAAATACCACGAAGAAAAGTAAAGTTTTTTGAGAAGAAGAAAGTCAGTAATAATAAACATGGAGACGACAGAGGTAACACTAATGTGGATACTAATGTTGATATTGATGAGGGTTGCTGTCATAAATCTGTCAGTAGTTTTTCTCTAACTCACACAGTCGTTCTTTGAACAGATCCTCTACCTCCACGGTTCCCGCTGGTATTCTCCATCTGCGTACGCATCCACCAGTACCTGGAAAACAGATGGAATGTACGCAGAGGATGGACAGAGCACTTCGTCAGTATCCATCTGTGTCTTTAATGTTACTTTTGTCATCGTCATTTATTTTGAAAAATCTCCACACTGCTGACATTACTCCTTCGACGCGTACCTGCTGCACTTAACTGTTAATGTCATGCTGCCGTAAGGGGTATTGGTGCGGTTGTATCGGAGTACAAGTACACACGCTAAGTATCGGACCCGATACTGGTATCAATATCGGTGCATCCCAAAAGATATCAATTAAATAACATAAAAACAAGTGTCACTGTCATTTATCAATCTCCAATGGTTTTCCTCATGAATTAATGTTATAGAAGATAAGATAAGATAAGATATTCCTTTATTGATCCTACAATGGGGAAATTCACAGTGTTATCAGCAGCATGGAACATACAAATAAACATACACGTAAAAACAGTCATATAAATTTGAATAAAAAAAGTGTTTAAAAAGGATAGGTAGATGACGTTTTTTCTGCGTTCACTACGGAGCCTCTGAACGTCCAAATGGGTCATATCTGATGACCGTGAAAAGATGACAAACTGTATTTTACACCAATTATTTCAACGTTTTAATAGGTTTAGTGCAGTGTTTTTAAGCCTTGGGGTCAAGATCCTATGTGGGGTCACCTGGAATTCAAATGGGGTCACCTGATATTTCTAGTAAGTGATTTAAAAAAAAACTTACTAATAAAAAATATATGGTGAGTTGAGAGAGACAATCCCAATCCATAAAAGACATGACAAACTGTGAAGCTGAAACTGAAGCACTGTGGTACCGCTTATCTGTCAAATGTTCATTGTGGTCGGTTTCAGATGCTGCAGCTCTTTCATAATTCATAGTTTGAGTTATTGTTTGTTCAGTATTAATTGTCAGCCTTGTAAATCCAAACTGGACTGACTGTACATATCCTGACCAAGGAAAATCAAATTCTCACTTTGTGCAGTAATCTACACCTGGCTTTTCTGCCTCTGTCCACAATAATATACATTATATAGACTAAATGTTGTCTAAAATTACTGTTTATTTGCAACATAGTATAGCAAACTATTACATGATATAAAAAAAAATTAATTTTAGCAAAAAAAAAAAGTCTTTGTTTTGAATGTCTGGGGTCGCCAGCCAAAAAAAGTTGGGAGCCACTGGTTTAGTGGTGTAGAAGTTCTTAAACATTTTAGATCAGCAGATGATTTTGGTCAATGGATGGTGGATGTTTGGGTCTTTATGGTTTAAATAAACCAATGAATATATATACAGTCTACTCTCGTTATACTGCCAACTTCCGTTCATGGCCAAATTGGCGGTATAGCAAAAATGGCGTTACAACGGGTTGCGTCCATAATGTGCATGTGTTTACTATATGATGTCTATGCTGCCTCCATTAACCCGTTCTAATTGCGTTTCTAAATAAATCTTGATTTTGTTTTGTTGCAAGGGATCATTTAAAGTGGGGAAACATTTTAAGCATTATTATACCGTGTCGGGAAATGACACCCCATCATCTTGAGGCTTTGGCTTAATCCCACGTCCTCTTCCCGACATCCTGACCTACTGAGTGTTCTGCGATAAATGAACGGTGGCCGTTCCGTAGACCTACTCGTAGCTTGTCGCGATCAGCATCTGGCGCGTTTGTTTCAGTGCATTGTTAAAATTTATGTGTACTCGATGCCAATCACGCTGGCGGTATAACGGTCGGGAAATCAATGGTGTAAGTGTTGTTTGTGCATGGAACTGGGCTGGCGGATGGCGATAGGCGGAAATGGCGGTATAACGGCGGGCGGTTTAACGAGAGTAGACTGTATAAATAAATATAGATAAATACCCATTTGAAACCTGTTAATTTAGGTTTGTGTTGATACCATCCTTTAAAATCATTTGCGTAATAGAGTTTGTGCTGCTTGTTCATGTAAGAAAGTAATATTCTTACTGATGGACAACTTGTGCACATCACAGGGAAGTTCATGTCCATTGTGTTCAATCCCCTTCCAGAAAAAAAAAAAAAAAAAAAGATAGGAAGTGTCACGTAGACTAAACTGTTCTGACAGAATAATTACCAGCACGATGTGGAAGGGTTCAGGTTTCACATAATGAACACCAGATAATGATCAGTCAGAAAAATGAATATGTAGCTGAGATTAAAGCCTTAAACTAAATGTCAGTGTCATAGAACATCCATGTCTGTTCAGACTCCAATAATATATGCAGCGAAGATTTAAAGGAAATTAATAAAAGCTACTGATATGTGTAACTTCACTAAATCACTTACAGTGAGTATGATGTTGAATAATTGAGATGAATTATCAGATCAAGGCTGACCTTTGACATTTTATATAGAAATTGTAGTCAGATCATCATGTGTCCTAGTCTAAATTATATTAGTGTGGAATTTTGTCATAGTTACCAAAATAAATCCAGTTAACAAGAAAATGCCAGTACTGCAGGAAATTTAAAGAAAAATGAAAAACAGAAAAGTGCTTATGTTTGCATGCACAAACAACCCAGTTATTGAAAGAAATTAAGTTACGGGATCAAGAAATTAGAGAAAGTGCTTACATGTACTGCCATAAACTAGTTACAGTCAGTCCAGTGTTCACCCACGGATGGCCAGTAAGCAGCTTTTTTCTCCCACCAGCTTCTACTTTTTTTCTTGATATTTAAAAAAACTTTAGCCCATTTGAGGAATTTTGTCGTAGTTACCAAAATAAATTATTTTGGCCAAAAACATCTGACCTTTGGGAAATACAATCTGGTTATCTCATATGTTGATAGATAGATACGCAGTTCAGAAAGATAGATGGATGGATGGATGGATGTAAATTGTGCCACCACTTACACATGTGCTGTTTGTCAATTTAAAAGTTAATTTTACCAGCCAAGAAATTTGCAGTTTGTCATTAAAAGAGTAAACTTTACTTACTTTAGTTTTACTTTTGTGACTTTAGTTACTTTTGTGTAACACAGCTCAATAAACTGCATCCCTCACCATACATAATACACGTCGCCAACAAATACTTTCTTTTCTTATATTCATCATTTAATAGTTCTTATGTATTTTATTTTATTGTAATTTTGTTTGTTTTGTTTTTTTTTCTGTCTTCTGCCCAGTTTACTCAGTTCTGGTTGTAGTTATTGTTACCATTATAATTATCATCATGGTTGTTACTGTTCGTATTGTTGATATTTTCTTGTAAGGGTCTTCGCCGCCTTCTTCTTTCTTGCCCCCCTTTCAAAATGTGGTTCAACAAAAGTCGAATATCAAGGGGAGCTTCATATGCTTTATGAAGTTTCCCTTGACAAAGCAAATTTGTTCAGCACCAAAAGGAACCAGACTACCATTCTGCTGTTAGGATGGACAAGACAAGTTTAAAAAAAAAAAAAGAAAAACTATTTCACTTCAACTTTTTGACAGGTGTGACAAAAGTATTAAAATAGGAGTAAATCACAACAGTCTGGTCATGGTGAAGCTGCACAGACATCTTCAGACTCTGAACAGATCATGGACAGAGACCTCTTATCAACTACAGAAACCTCTTATCTCCAAAATGAGTATTTTTCAGGAAACTGGAAAAACGATGTATATTCTATATAAATGAATGCAGTTCACAGATGTTTGAGCTATTCAGTTAAAGGAGCCTATTTAAACAATGCTGTAACAGGACTGACACAGACTGTGGGAGGGGCTTCTCATCTGAATAGAGGGAATGCACATATGTCACTTCCCCCTGGGCCACGCCCCTCTAAGTCAGACTGAGTGGCAAAAACAAACCGGCTCAACATGGTGGAGTATAGCAGTAACTACAGCGAGACCGGGAAAAATGTGGAATATAACATGAAATTAAAGACAATTGGACTGGACATGGATCCATACAAGCTACCAAACAACAAGTGGTCTACGAACATTGATATGTGGCCGGAAATCACGTATCCTGACATTTATATGAACCTGATTTCAACGCCGGGAAAATCCACAATGCAAAGTCTGAAAGCATCCAAAAGCCAAAGAGTTGTTGACATCCTCGTCATCGTTAATTAGAGGATTACAGCTGGTGAGTGCTTTCAATTCAACAGACTATTGTTTTGGAGGTTTTATGTCAGTGAAGACGTATTTTCTTGGTGGTGATTTCCAAGGTAAAGGCCCAGCAGTAGTGCTCACAGTTCACCACTGATTTACTGGAGTTGAACCCTTAGTATTGACCCAAGTGAGTGTATGATGTACTGGTACTGTGGAGATTTAATAGGCCTGTGACAGTAGACAAAATTTTCGGTTTGGTACGTTTTCAGTTTTGAAAGCCACGTTTTTGTTTTTTTTTTTTGTTTGGTACGGGAAGAAAGAAAACCCCTCAAAATGTCTTTAATACATTTATGAATTTTTGAACATTTTTCCCCCAATTTTTGGAGACAATAGAATATAGAAAAACAGGAATAAATATAATTCTGCTGCTGTAAATCAAATAGAAAATAAAATAAATTATTAATATTACTAAATGTATTTTAAACATTAGTATTGCACTTTTCCCTGAAAGGGAGTTTTGAACAAACAAAAAAATTCTAATGACAGTTCTGTCAGTTCACATTCTGCATAAAAATATGAACAAAAAAATTCTGCATGAAGTGCAACATTAACAGGAGGGTAAACTGGTATTCTGTTTAAACAAACTGAAGAGCAACATTGACAACAAACTTAACCAAATTATTTATTTTAGGACAGAGAACAAACTGTTTAGGACACTTTGTGTACGTGTGTGCGCATGCGTGCAAGGTGCGATTTGTCTGGGGGATGGTTAGTTTGTTGTTTTGTTTTTTTGGTCAGGGCCGAGTGTGTGTGTGTGTGTGTGTGTGTGTGTGTGTGTGTGTGTGTGGGGGGGGGGGGGGGTCCGGTCCATAACTAACGTAACTAACGCTGGCTGAAACTTTATTTTTATATACTTTCAATGGCCAACTCCGAGTTCTATTCCTCTGTTATGCAGCGTGCGTGATTGACAGACAGGCAGAGAGACAGAGCTAGTGTAAGTGTTTTAGAACTACCGTAGTTCCTAGGGGCCAAACAACATTTGTCTTATCACCATCTCTTTCCCCGTTGTTGTCTTTCACCGGGACCTGAACTGATCCGAAACTGGACTGTAATGATGGTGGAGGGTCTTCAGTCTCTTCCTTCCAGGTTCACATCATATTTGTTGTTTTTTTTTTAACCTTATATCAGCTGCTATTTCGTATTTCGGGTCAATGTGCGTGTCCTTCAATATGTCCGTGTGAAACTTGCGTGGATTTAAAGTTCCGCATTAAACAATGTCTTTCGTTCCGTATTCTTTTTCTCAACATACTGTGCTGTTTCGGTACAGCTGTGTACTGAAACGAACAGGTGTGTACCGACACGGTTCGGTTCGGTACGTGTACCGTTACAGGCCTAATATTTAAGTAGAGTTAACTTCAAATACTTGATACAACACAGCTACAACAGCTTTGTGCTAGAGTACCCCCTTATTCCCCTCATTTACTCCCCTCACAGAGAACGAGGTGTCTAAACTCCTTTCCTCTAGCCGTCCTACAACATGCTTGTTGGACCCTATTCCATCCAACCTCTTACAGTCTGTAGCCCCTACTATCACAGCACCAATCACACATGTGATTAATGCTTCACTGACTTCAGGAACATTTCCTACAGTATTTAAACAAGCGCAGGTAACACCACTACTCAAAAAACCTTCCCTCACCCCCACTCAAGTGGAGAATTATCGACCAGTCTCACTCCTCCCATACCTTTCTAAGACCATCGAAAGGGTGGTTTTCAAACAGGTCACAGAATTCCTCTCCCAAAATAACCTCCTGGACACCAACCAATCTGGCTTCAAAATCGGCCACTCCACTGAAACGGCTCTGTTGTCTGTGACAGAAGCCTTGAAAGAGGCTAGAGCAGCAGCCAAGTCTTCAGTACTCATTCTACTGGACTTACCAGCAGCATTTGACACTGTCAATCACGATATCCTGTTATCCATACTCTGGAACATGGGCATCACAGGCCACGCACACTCCTGGTTTCAATCTTACCTTACTGGTCGGTCCTTCAGTGTGTCCTGGCTAGGGCACACATCAGCAGTTCACCGCCTCACCACGGGGGTCCCCCAAGGCTCTGTGTTGGGCCCCCTCCTTTTTGCCATATACACCACCTCACTCGGTCAGATCATCCACTCACACGGCTTCTCATATCATTGCTATGCTGATGATACCCAGCTCTATCTGTCATTCCCACCTGATGACTCCACAGTCTCAGTGCGGATCTCAGATTGTCTCTCTGACATATCTGCATGGATGAAAGCCCATCACCTTCAGCTGAACCTGTCCAAAACTGAACTGCTGGTCTTCCCAGCTAAGCCAACCATACAGCTGGACATCTCCATCACTATTGACTCCATACCTCTGGCTCCTACCAGTGTAGTACGTAACTTGGGAGTCATGATTGATAATCAGTTGACCTTCACGGATCACGTTGCCTCTGTCACCTGATCATGCCGTTTCACTCTGTTCAACCTAAGAAAGATCAGGCCATACCTAACCGAACAGGCCACCCAGCTCCTGGTGCAGACTATGGTTATCTCCCGTCTTGACTACTGCAATGCTCTTCTAACGGGCCTCCCAGCTTGTGTTGTCAAACCACTACAGATGGTCCAGAATGCAGCAGCGCGTCTGGTCTTCAATCAGCCTAAAAGGGCACATGTCACCCCCTTACTCATTGAGTTACACTGGCTACCCATAGCTGCCCGCATCAAATTCAAATCTTTAATCCTAGCCTACAAAATTCTCAGTGGGTCTGCTCCTGTCTACTTAGGTGCACTAATAAAAGCTTATGTTGCCCCACGACCACTCCGCTCGTCTGGGGAACGTAGTCTGGTGGTCCCCAGACCTTGTACAAGACAATCCAGGCTCTTTTCATGGGTCGTTCCATGTTGGTGGAACGCTCTACCAAGTGCTACAAGAACAGAGTCATCCCTGCCTATCTTCAAGAAGCTCCTGAAGACCCAGCTCTTCCGAGAGCACCTCCTGTCCTAGCACTTTCAAACATTCCATTTTAAATATTCTAATAAGGTTTTTCCCAGGACAACCACAGATTCTTTCACGATTATCTCTGGACCTGCTGCGGTGGTCCGGCCTCTTCCCTGCCCTCATCATCACCACTCACTTATCCTCAACCGCCTCCATGTGTCTCCCCCTACTCCCCCCTTCTCCCCCTCTCCCCCAGTCCCTATCTCTATCGCTCTCTCTTTTTCCCCTTCTCTACTCTCTCTCTTTAACCCCAACTGGTCAAGGCAGACGGCCATCCTCCAGGAGTCTGGGTCTGCTCGAGGTTTCTGCCTGTTAAAGGGAAGTTTTTCCTCGCCACTGTCACCAGTCACAAGTGTTTGCTCCTGGAGGATTCTGTTGGGTTTCTGTAAATTGACTTAGAGTCTGGTTTTGACCAACTCTATATATAAAATGTCAAGAGATAACTTTCTTGTGATCTGGCGCTATATAAATAAAATTTGATTGATTGAGTGATTTAATTGGTTTTCCCCTGTAAGTCGCTTTGGAAAAAAGCGTCTGCCAAATGCGTAAACATAAACATAAACATATTTGGAAAACTAGGTTAGCCTCAGTTTAAGCTAGTTTACAAATCATGTAGAGCACAAGGTTCAGAATCTCACAATTGAAGACAAAAACGTTTCAGTTTAAAATACAGAACTAAATGACAGATGCTAACATTAAGAGCTTTACTAAGAAGTAACGTTAGCCAAAATGATATGTAATTTAAGGTATGATTTTACACAAGAATACAGCATAAATTAACATTACCTGACACAAAATGGCAACCACAAATCCAGGTTTCGTTGCCTTGATTCCAGTTATTTCTACGAATTGCAGCGATCCATCTGCTTCTTCTGTCTTTGGCTTTAGGTCGCCGCTAAAACGATAGCTCAGAGTGCTTTTTAAACCTATTTGTGCGATCAATGGCACAACAGCTCTTCCCCATTTTTTAGATTGTTCTAAAGTTTTCGCAGTATTCAAGCCAAAGTCGCTACTCATCTCCCTCTTTCTGCCACTCAATGGACGTAATTGCGGTGATTTCCACTAGCGGTGACGTTACATACATACCCACTATACAGGTCTACAGAAAGTCTGTGGTGACGTCCGTCCACAAACAGACACACAGATTCCACATATGACGGGAATGGGAGCTATTTCTTGCTTTCACGTCACACCTAGCCACAAGTCCACCAATCCGGCAAGAGGCAAGCACACGGGTTACATCTCCTCCAGGAAATGTATGAAAGTCTAGTTTTATATACAATGGACGGAAATGATATAGCATCTATCTCAGTGTTTTTCCAACCTTGGGGTCGGGATCCCACATGGGGTCACCTGGAATTCAAATGGGGTCACCTGAAATTTTTAGTAATTGATAAAAAACAAAAAACAAAACAAAAAAAAAAAACTTACTAATCAAAAATATACGGTGAGTTGAGAGAGACAATCACATTACATAAATGACATGACAAACTCTGAAGCTGAAACTGAAGCACTGTGGTTCTGTTTATCTGTCAAATGTTCATTGTGGTCGGTTTCAGATGATGCAGCTCTTTCATAATTCATAGTTTGAGTTCTTGTTTGTTCAGTATTAACTGTCAGCCTTGTAAACACAAGCTGGACTGACTACATATCCTGACCAAGGAAAATAAAATTCTCACTTTGTGCAGTAATCTACACCTGGCTTTTCTGCCTCCGTCCATAATAATATACATTATATAGACTAAATGTTGTCTAAAATGTATTTTTATTTGCAACATAGTATAGCAAAATATTACATGATCAAAAATAATTTAATTTTAGAAAAATAAAAAAAAAAAGCCCCAGTTTTGAATATCTGGGAGCGCCAGAAATTTGTGATGTGAAAATGGGGTCATGAGCCAAAAAAAGGTTGGGAACCACTGATTTATCCAGTCTATGATATGGATGAATGCAAAAACACAATGCATAAAACACATAGAAACAAAAGTGACAACATCCTGACCTAGCGCTAACAACTGGTCCATTTTACCCCAGGCCCATCAAAAAGAGCTGGTTTTTGCCCTGTCTCCTTGATGATGAGTAATGTGGCTGAAGGGGTTGAGTTTGACCCTCTGTGTCCACTCCGATTTACACCAAACATACTATGAAAAACAGTTTGTCACCACATTTTTTACATACAAACTAAATTTGTAAATCCGAATTTTCTTCGTGCTGGATAAGCAAAACTGTGCTATTGTGAGTTATGGAGGTCTGGAAGATTTAGGAAATCCCCCATGATAATTATTGTTTTTCTCTTTTGTCAAAGGTGAAGCCTGAGGTTAAGAAATGGGTCACTAAACTAAACCGAGCTGTCCTCATCTGTATGTGTGCATGTGCATGTGTCTTACAAAGACTGGATCTATTTTTACTAGACTTGTGTGCTGGCTGACAACTGCAGGACAACACATGCACTATCCACTTCTATACCACCAGCTGCTCCCCGCTCATCCTCATATTAGATCCCACCACTAAAACATTCCATTCAAATAATTCCATACGGTATACTCCAAAGTCAAAAGGCTTTGTTGATCTTACAATGACAATCAGATGATTAACTTCATCTATAACTTCACAGTCTGATCACCAACTCATTCCCTCCTTTCCAAATTCAAGTCTTTTCTGTTTGATAAACTACGACTGTGTACATGCACACAATATAGTTATGTGCTATAATATACTATGCTATTCTGTACCATACTATACTGTACTATATTATACTATGCTGTTCTTTACTGTACTATACTATATCATACTATACTACTATACAATACTATACTTTACTATGGTATACTTTATTATACTATACTATTCTATACTATAATACTACACAATACTATAGTTTACTATGATATCCTATACTATACTACTATACTATACTATATACTATACTATTTCATACTATACTATACTACTATACAATACTATATTATGATATGCTATACTATATACTATACAATACTATGCTCTACTATACTATTCTATTCTATACAATACAAAAGTTTACCATTCCATGATATCCTATACTATACTATATACTATACCATTCTATTTTATGCTATACTATATACTATATTATACTACTGTACAATACTATACTATGATATACTGTACTATATACTATACAATGCTATACTATACTATCCTCTACTACACTATTCTATACTATACAATACAAAAGTTTACTATGCTATGCTTTACTATACTATACTATACTACTATACAGTGCTATACTTTACTATACTATGCTATCCTATACTACTGTACTCTACTGACTATACTATGATGTGCTATACTATACTATGCTATTCAATACTACTATACTATGCTATGCAATACTATGCTATAATATGCTATTCTATACTATGCTACACTATACTACTGTTCTCTACAATACTATATTCTACTATACTATGCTACACTATACTATGTTATGCTATACTATACTATACTATACAGTGCTATACTATACTATGTAATACTATACAGTGCTATACTTTACTATACTATGCTATCCTATACTACTGTACTCTACTGACTATACTATGATGTGCTATACTATACTATACTATGCAATACTATGCTATAATATGCTATTCTATACTATGCTACACTATACTACTGTTCTCTACAATACTATATTCTACTATACTATGCTACACTATACTATGTTATGCTATACTATACTATACTATGTAATGCTATACTATACAGTGCTATACTTTACTATACTATGCTATACTATACTACTGTACGCTACTAACTATATTATGATGTGCTATACTATACTATACTATACTTTACTATGCTATGCAATACTACTATACTATGCTATGCAATACTATGCTAGAATATGCTATTCTATACTATGCTACACCATACTACTGTTCTCTACTATACTATATTCTACTATACTATACTATGCTGCAATATACTATGTTATGCTATACTATACTACACTATGCTATGTTATGTAAAACTACTATACTATACTATGCTATACTATACTATGTTATGCTATGCTATACTATACACTCACTCACTCACTCACTCACTCACACACTCACACACACACACACACACACACACACACACACACACACACACCATTTGCTCTTTTTGTGTCCGTGCCTTAATCCAACACCTTACACCACTCGGCCACAGAACCTGAAAACCTACAATTCCATCATCAGCAATACAGAAAAAATAATTATTGAGAAGTGGGTGAAATCTTCAACTATTAATCCAAAATTGCTAGCATGACAAGATGTAGATGTCAGTGGTGAGATTAGAGCCCATGTCTCCATAGAGACTGGAGCTTCAATCTACCTCAGATCACAGCACTTACATATCAGTAAGAGTATTCATTTGTTTTAATTTGATTTTTGTCACTATGATCAAAGCAGATCTCAAATAAAAATCAACATCACATGAGAATAACAAGAAACACTGGTACCATCTTTGATGAGAGGTGTCATGTAACACTTGTGCCGGTCTTATATTTATTTTGGCTGTTATCACAAGTAATTAACATTTGACACCAATCCAATCCTGTTGTTTTGATCATTTAGTCTGATCTGCATTGAAGATTAACTCCCCCAGAGTTAGGAAGAGGCTAAGAGATTATTATCATTATTGGTTGCATGTACAGGTGTGGATGTGAGAAAAGAGTAATTCAGGTTTATTGGAATGATGTAGAATCATAATACATCAATGTAGAACCACATGAGGCTCTGAAAGACAGTTGTTGAATACATTTTACATCCACCTGCTTAAAAATATAATGCTTAATTTTCCATAGCCCTGCCTCTGATCTCTACCCCGTTTGTCCAAATATGGTCACTTCTGGCTCCAACATGGCCGACATGGTTTCTCTCTCTACATCTTAAATTCCAACTATGCTTTAAAGATTGACATTATTCATCACATGATGTGATGAGGGCATCATCATATCAACTTTATTGTTGCGTATGATGTGCCATTAATTTCATTGTGTGAAATATGTGCATGTTTGCAATTAGAGAGATCATCTGAAAGGATCCTCATGTATATCTGGCTTCAAAATTAGTACAAATGTTTAAGATCCCAAATTTTAAGACGATCTTTGTTGAATGCATAGCCAAGCAGGATGTGGAGATCAGATTGGTAGTGGTAAGATTTTAACCCAAAAGTCCCTTAAGACTTGAGCCTAATGCGTTTGTTGTTCTCTGTTTGCTCACTGTTAAAAAATACAAACAAAAACAGTTTTTACTGGCAAAGGTGGGATTTGAACCCACACCTTCATAGAGACTGGAATCTAAAGCCAGCGCCTTAAACCACTCAGCCACACTATCTGAAAACATGCTTCCACAAGCACTGGTAAAGAAATAACCTCCAGTTAAAAAACCTGTGTTTTAACATTCACATCAGCAGCAAAAGAGGATTAACCATTGAGTCAGTTTTAGTATCGGTAAAGCTCAGATGAGTCTTGTTAGCCTCAGGGGTTTCAATATTTACCATTGTTATCATGGGTATCTTCCTGTGTGAAATGAAATTCTTGAGTTAAGTTGTGTGGTTTTTGTTAAGTCCTTTCCTTATCTTGACCCAATTGTCGTCCACATATCCGAACCAGCGAGTGGGGATTAATCCTTTGTAGGTCTTCAGAGCCCTGGGTTCCACTCCTTCCGTGGATAAAAGTGACCAATACCATTTAACCCTAGAGAAATAAATGTGAGATGAGGCTTAAGATGGCAGTGGTGGGACTTGAACCCACGCCTCCACAGAGAGTGGAGCCTAAATCCAGCACCTTAGACCACTCGGCCACACTACCAGTCTTTGCATTGTGACTGACGTTACGATGATCCAATCACATTGTAGCCCTAGTTTGGATTATATAGTGTAACAGCGTATGAAAGGTCAGAAAGACTGGAATCGCACAAAGTCCATTTATTGATAAAAATCTTATAGACATGAAAACAGTCATCTGGCTGGCAGTGGTGGGATTTGAACCCACTCCTCCATAAAGACTGGAGCCTTAATCAAAAAAACCTACTGCTCGGCGTTTCCAAGCCATGGTAAACACTGAAACCTGCTGAGGCTAACACAGTTCATGTTAGTTTATCTGATACTAAAACTTACTCACATGTTGCTGTGTAGAACCATATGAGGCTCTGAAAGACAGTTGTTGAATAGGTTTTACATCCACCTGCTTAAAAATATAATGCTTAATTTTCCATAGCCTCGCCTCTGGTCTCTGCCCCTTTTGTCCAAATACAGTCACTTCTGGCTCCAATAAGCCAACATGGCTTCTCTCTCTACATCTTAAATGCCAACTATACTTTAAAGATTGACATTATGCACCACATGATGTGATGAGGGCATCATCATTTCACAGTTCATGTTAGTTTAACTGATACTAAAACTGACTCACACATTGACTATATGCTATATTATGCTTTTTTCCTCTTAACCCACTGTTAAAATAACTTTAAAATACTTCACAATTCTTTGCCTTTTGAACAATCTTACCTGCAGTAGTGGGCAAAGTCCCATTCAATTTTACATCATGATGGCAGTGGTGGGATTTGAACTCACACCGCCATAGAGACTGGAGCCTTAATCCAGCGCCCTAGACCACTCAGCCACACCACCTAAGAAAACCCCCACATCAGCACTGGTGAGGAAATGACCTCCAGTTAAAACAGCTGTGTCTAAGTGTTATGTTCTGACGCACTTTTATTTTTTCCCCTTTGTCTTTTGTGGGTTTTTTGTTATAATTCTTACTTGACACTTTTGGGTGAATATTCCTCTCTGTTATTTTTTTTGCCTTGATAACATTTTTGGGAAAATATTATGTATGGAACGAATTGAAGGATGAAGTGAAATTGTGTAGCTCACTGTTGAGTTTCAAAAAGACTTTAATTTGTCAAATTCTGAAGGGCTATGAAAGTAATATGATTACAAAATGATTTATAACACTGAATGTAGTATAATTTGTGTTTAAGTATTTACCTGCTGCAACTACGGGTGTAGACGTGAATTAAGGATGTGAATAGGAGAAGCAGAAATTAGCCTCCGGCTTCAGCTTCTGCCTTTTTAAGTTACAAAATGGGTTAATTTTATGTTTGCTTGTTTTTTAATATGTATGTGTTTTGTTTTGTTATTGTTTGTTTTTTGTTTTTTTTTTTGTATATGTATATGTTTTGTATTTTGTATTTAACTGAAATAAACATTCATTCATTCATTCATTCATTCATTATTGAGTGTGTTTCTTTAATAGATGGCCACTTGGTTTTCCTGCTGGCTGAGCTTATAAATTGGACCAGCACTGCGCTCTCATTCTCTCTCTCGCCTCCTGCTCTCTCCACCTCCTCCAGCGATGCCGGCGTCCGGAGCACGCACATTGAGGCGCACATCCGCTCCACTCTTCCACGCAGGTTGCTCCACACCAGCGGGGTTTTTGTTAGCTTTTTGTTAGCTTATCCTTTTGTTTGACCAGGTGGATCCAGACGTCCTGTTTTCGCCTTTTCTTTCGTTAGGGCTTATTTTGAAGTTTGCTTTATTTGATAGGGTAGCGGTGCGCTGGCAGCTCCTACGGCCCTGTACAGGGTTGGCCTGTCCAGCTATGTTATGTTTAGTTTGCCGGTCCACTCTGGTCTTTCCTTTGTTACTTTGGGTACGGGGTTTAAAAAGGGGTTTTTGGATTCTGCTTAATTAAAATCATGTTGGTTACAACCGAAGAGAATCGCAGAAGAACAAAAAAACTAAATGCAAATAAATAGGAGGGTTTTTAAAATTATACTCCTTGACTCCCGGTGTCCTTTGTAAATATGTTTCACCCTTCGGGTTGTAACACTAAGATTTAACAACATGGTGGCCCAGAAGTCATGGTTCATTGACCTCTGGGTTTGTGGTCCAATCTGACCTTGGTGGTCCTGATGTTCAGTGTAGAGTACCTTGATCAAATCTAGAACCACATGTATGGTATTTAGGAATGAAAATCCTGATAATTAAATCATTACTTTTCATGTAACAGCACACAAGCCAATGAGAAAGAGAAATGGAGTTTCCAAGCAATGGTAAACATTGAAACCCCTGAGGCTAACAAGGCTCATGTTAGTTTGTCCTATACTAAAACTGACTGACTTCTTCAATGACTATGCTTTTGTTTTTTTGTTTTTTTCTCTTAACCTACTGTTAAAAAAAAAACAAGTTACTTTAAAAGACTTCACAATTCTGTGCTTTGTGAAGAAACTTGCCAACAGCAGTGTGCAAAGTCTCATTTCAAAACCTGTCTCAATCAGAGCTTTTTTGTTCACCTGAAGTCACGAGCTCATTAAGACTGCAATGGCACAAAGAGAATATATTGATGTTAAAGCAGTCATCTAGCTGGCAGTGGTGGGATTTGAACCCACGCCTCCTTAAAAACTGGAGCCTTAATCCAGCGCCTTAGACCACTCGGCCACACTACCTAAGAAGACTCTTCCACATGTACTGGTGAAGAGATTACCTCCCGTTAAAACAGCTGTGTCTAAGATTTTAACAAGACGGTGGCCCAAAAGTGATGGTTCATTGACCTCTGGGTTTGTGGTCCAGTCTGACCTAACTTGGTCCTGATGTTCAGTGTAGAGTACCTTGATCAGATTCAGATGTGTGATATTTAGGAGTGAAAATCTAGACAATCAAGGAATGACTTACCAAGTAGCACAACAGCCAATGAGAAAGAGAAATGGAGTTTCCCAGCAATGGTAAACATTGAAACCCCTGAGGCTAACAAGGCTCATGTTAGTTTGACCGATATTAAACCTGACAGTGATGTTCACCTCTACAGGGGTTGGACAAAGTAATGGAAACACCTTAAAAAATCAACAAAATATAATTTAATATGGTGTAGGTCCGCCTTTTGCGGCAATTACAGCCTCAATTCTCCGAGGTATTGATTCATACAACTTGTGAATTGTTTCCAAAGGAATTTTAAGCCATTCTTCAGTTAGAATACCCTCCAACTCTTTTAGAGACAATGGTGGTGGAAATCGAAGTCTTACTTGAATCTCTAAAACTGACAATAAATGCTAAATAATGTTGAGGTCTGGGGACTGTGCCAGCCATACGAGATGCTCAACTTCATTAGAATGTTCCTCATGCCATTCTTTAACAATTCTAGCTGTATGGATTGGGGCATTATCATCTTGAGGTGAAGGTGTTTCCATTATTTTGTCCAACCCCTGTAGTTCTCACATGCTGACAACGTCACCTCGGTCATTTCTTCTATCATCATGCTTTTGTTTTTCTCTCTTAGCTCACCGTAACAGTAAAGATACACTTTAGATTTCTTCAGATGTGTCATATTATCATATAATTCTGTGACTATTGAACAACATTGCCAACAGTGGTATTCAATGTCAGTTTTTGACCAAAAATAAGAAGGTTTTTGAGGATGCTAGTGGCTAGATTTGAAGCCATGCCTCCATAGAGACTAAAGTCTAAAGCGAGCACCTTCAATCATTTGGCCACACCATCACACCTAGTCGTTTTTCTCCTTTCTTGTTTGCTGCAAACATTTGATACACCTACAAGACAACAAGTCATTTTGTTTGGATGCTACATGTAGCTTTAACCAGTAATCACAGTATTCTGAACAACTAGTGTGACATTGTGATGTTTCTGTGATCTGAGTATTTCTTGGATAACTTCTAACAAACGTAGGACAAATAATTGAAGCAAAGGAACGAAGTCATTTAAACTTTTTTGCTAATGCACTGTCACAGCATTGTCCTCTTCATGGTACCTAAGAGCTAGCTAAATAACCCAGGCATTACCGTACTCTTTAACCCTATCCTAGAGAAACAGTTGAGGGTGTCAGGTCTATTAAAGCACTGAGAAAGAGGTAATAAAATGTAGAAACAGAAATGTGAGGTGAGTCCTTTTCTAAGATGGCATTTTATAATTACTTACATTGTGATGATCCAATCACATTGTAGCTCTAGTTTGGATTATATAATGTGACAGATGTAAAGGTCATAAAGACTGTTATGGCACAAAGTCAATTTATTGATATCAGTCTTATAGACCTATACACAGTGATGGGATTTTTAACTCACGCCCTCATAGAGACAGGAGCCTAAATCCAGCTCCTTCAACCACTCGGTAACACTACCACAGAAAAAGGAAATATGCTACTGTGGTCTGATTAACCCTAACCTAACATCTTCTGCAGGTGTAAGGGCACATGTTTCATCTTGCCATAGCCGCATTGGCCGTGATTCTACTTTCTTCCTATACCGAAGACTGTTACATTTTGAGAGCCCCCAGAGATACAACACCCTGAAAATGACAAGTTCTGACAAAGACACACTACTGCTTTAAATGTTGGGCTTTAGTTATTGTGGTATTGCTCACCCACACATGTTCAATCAGAACAGCAAATCCTAGACAGAGGTACTACTAATGCGATATTTTATCCCAGAACTATCAACAACAGGTAGAACTAGCTAACAGGAATTTAAGATATCGATTAGGGGTACTACTTGCTACTAATGTTCCTTAGCAGTGTTGGGATTTGAACCCACACCTCCGAAGAAACTGGAGCCTAAATCCAGCTCCTTAGACCACTCGGTTGCACTACCACAGAAAAAGGAAATGTGCTACTGTGGTCTGATTAACCCTAACCTAACATCTTCTGCAGGTGTAAGGGCACATGTTTCATCTTGCCATAGCAGTATTGGCCGTGATTCTACTTTTTTACTATACCTAAGACTGTTACATTTTGAGAGTCCCCAGAGATACAACACCCTGAAAATGACAAGTTCTGACAAAGGCACACTGTACTGCTTTAAATGTTGGGCTTTAGTTATTCTATGGTATTGCTCGCACACACATGGTCAGTCAAAACAGCAAATCCTGTAGAGAGGTACTACTAATGCAATATTTTATCCCAGGACTATCAACAATAGATAGGACTTGCTAACACAATGTGGAGACAGGTCAGAGGGATGAACCTTAATAGGAATTTAAGATATCCATTAGGCCAGGGGTGTCCAATCCTGGTCCTCAAGGGCCGGTATCCTGCATGTTTTAGTTGTTTCCCTCTTCCAACACACCTGATGATCGTTATCAGGCTTCTGCAGAGCTCAATGATAGGCTTATCATTCGAATCAGGTGTGTTGGAAGAGGGATACATCTAAAACATGCAGGACACAGGCCCTCAAAGACCACTCCTGCTTTCGACTAATGTTCCTTGGCAGTGGTGGGATTTGAACCCACGCCTCCGAGGAGACTGGAGCCTAAATCCAGCGCCTTAGACCACTCGGCCACACTACCACAGAGCCTTTTTGCAGTGTGTTCCAGCCTGAGCCTGAGATTGTATTGTTTGATTGCTCTCTGTCACTAAGGACTCATGATCTGTCCGCCCAGTGCACTATCAGGTATGGGATGATGATCACAAAAAGGCTCATTGTAAGCCTTTGGAAATCTGAGACTGTGCCTCTTTTCAGAACAGACCTGGCCTCTGTGCTTCACATGGAGAAGATCAAATACAACATGAGTAATAATCTAAAGACATTCTATAAGATTTGGCAGCCTTTTTTTTGACCATATGGCTCAAACCAATGAAGATCTTGGACAGGGAAGTGGTCCATAAAATGCCACTCACCTCTTTTTTTTTTTTTTTATGCCAGCCAAGGAGGTTACGTTTTTGTCAGCATTGGTTTGTTTGTCTGTCTGTTTGTTTGTCTGTCCGTGTGTAAGACAACTCAAAAAGTTATGGATGGATTTGGATGAAAATTTCAGGAAATGTTGATACTGGCACAAGGAACAAATAATTAAATTTTGGTGGTGATCGGGGATGGGGGGGCCACCGATCTGCCTTGGTGGAGGTCTGCACTCTATGAGTGCTTTTCTAGAAAAGAGAGCACAGACCTCCGCCAAGGCAGATCGGTGGCCCCACCACCCCTGATCAACACCAAAATTTAATCATTTGGTCCTTGTGCCAGTATCAACATTTCCTGAAAGTTTCATCCAAATCCGTCCATAACTTTTTCAGTTATCTTGCACAAGGACAGACAGACAGACAGACATTGGGGGGGTGATCTGCCTTGGTGGAGGTCTGCGCTCGGAATCTATGTGGAATCCAGACAGTTTACTAGTGATGCAACATCATGTACCCTATCATCTTGAGTTCTACGCCCTATTTTACTTCTCTTTTTCTTTTTCCTCTTTCTTTCTTTCTTTCTTTCTTTCTTTCTTTTGTATTTATTAATTTCTTTTCTTCTTTGTATTTCTGTAAGCTACTTGGCTGTTTTGAAAAACAACAAAAATATTGAACATAAAACTTCTTGCTGTCTTTCCAAGAAAAATGTTTGCTAAACATACAGTACTGCATAAGAGATAAGTGTGGAAAGACACTCAGTATTGTTGAGAAAAAGAGACATTTATGAAAGTCAAAAAACAAAAACAAGAAAAACTCACTACTGGAGGGAAAGATGAAAACGTTCAGTCTTCTTTGGTTTTCTGTGATAAGAGTATTTCAACACACTATAACACAGAACTCTACAAATAATACAAAACCTAATTACAACTTTAAGAACTATGTAGCGCTGCTAATGTAATATAATCCACCCTCAGACCTGAAAGGCTGCCCCACTGCTGCTCTGGAAAGCTTGAATGCTTTATCTGTGCAAAGATGCAGCAGAACCAAAGCTGAGTCAGCTTACATTAAAGTCTCATTTAGCACTTTTAATGCAAGGTAATCAGTGTGACTGTCTGCTTTCTAAGTGAGTAACCAAACTCATCAGGTCTTCTCCACTTAAGGAACAGACAATCATCTAGAACTCAGATTATCCTTTTAAGACTTTGTCTAACAGTAATTGTTGGTACTGTGTATCAAGAAATGCTAAACAGCACAGTCACATGAACGTGTCTTCAACCTCTTATCTGCTGCTGGAAAATCCACGAGACCGACATTTTTCAGCTTCTATGTTTGCCATGGAATTAAAAAGACTATTTTAAGATGATGAGTCGTGACAGAAACACAAAGATGTTTTTGCCAGTAGTGTCCTTGGAGCGAAACACGGTGATGTACAATCTCTCTCTCTGCAGTTCCATCACTCTCTTTCTCTATTTCAGCTCTTCTTTTCTCCTTGTTGCTTCTCCTTCACCCGTTCCTCTTCCACTCTTTTTCAGTGTAGTGTAGACAGTCTGTACAGTTTAAAAGGATGCAGTTGCTTCTCAGCTTTTTAATTAATGGACTTTTTGTCCGTGCCAGGAGCAGAATGGAGTCTTTCTTTTTATTCAAGATTTCCCAAGGTAATCAGGCACATAAAAGCACACCTGTAAGTCTATATTTTTCATATGAATTGAAACTGATACTAAAAATGATGACTTAAAGGATAATGGTATATCACTTTATTTAACTTTTTACTTACAACTTTGAAGGTGAGTTTGAAGTCAATACACTGGACATTCATCATTTATCATTTAGATATTTTTAATCAAATCACTTATCAAAGTACTCTTTTCAAGTTGAGGAATTCCAGGGGGTGTATTGTGTTTGCGTGTTCTTTTATTGGAAGCTCCAGGGATGAATTTGGATTCAGTTCGGTTTCAAAGTTGACAAAATGTATTCAGATCACAAATTAGATGGACTGAAGCACTGAGGACTCAAAAACAATAAGCCCTGAACATCAGATGAATTGTACATTTATTTTCCCTATGGGCAGGCTCACCTTTACAAATGGGTTGGTTTTTAACTTTGCGTTATCTAACTAGGTCAAGCAGATGTGGGGCCTCAACTCTAAGTAAAGTTATGCCAACAATAAGTTTACTTCTTATCACCTATGTTTGACAATACTATGTGTGTGAATATGTGTGTGTTCAGACGTGTATCTAAAGGAAGAATAGAAGATAATTAAATCTTGTGCAGATAGATGTTTCCTATCTTACCAAGCTTAACATACTGACAGAATATTTACACTTAAACAGGGTTAAACAGAAATCCTGGTCACAAAGAGCTCACTTTTAACCCTTAGTGGTCCAATGTCACGGCCCTGTGACTGAATCACATGACAATTTCAACACGTCGTAGCGTCAGAAGTCGGTCACGTAGACCACTGGCGGGAATTGCAATCGAAAGTGTGGACTTGAAACACTCTCCCACTTTTTATTTGATGTTGATAGAGCAAATATAACCGGAGATATGACAGTTTGAAACCGAAGCAAACAAATGTGTGTAAAAGTATGAAAATGAGGTGGGGGGGTGTTAAATTTCTTATCATATCTTTGTCATTTTTTAACCTTTTTGAAAATGGAAAAAACTGGCCGAATCTGCTGATTCTAATCCACAGAATGCATTAGCATTGCAGGTAAAAGTGAGGATAACTCCCACCTAAAATGGGGGGGGGGGGGCTGGAGAAAACACCTCAGTAAATATATTCTTTTATGTCAAATATTTGAGTATAGTTTTAATTTATTACAATTTTGATTTCATATACCTAATATTTGGAACCAATATTCACTGTTGAAGTTTTGTTAAGCATCTTTGTGTTATTTATGCAAAAAATTATATAACATTTTCAAATCAGATTTTATATTTTTTTGTGTTTTTTGTCCTTTTGTGTTGATATAGTAGGTTAAAGTGAAAAAATAATCGACAGATGAGATAGCTGAAGTTGTGCTGAAAAAAATTAAACAAACAACACAACAAACAAACATGGGTATAATAAACATTTCTTTATATAGTATATAAAGGCAAAATCAAAAGTACTCAAAAACGGCCAAAATAGACTCAGACCCTTAAGGGTTAACATTATTGAATTAAAACAAATTAAACAAATGAGTCCTATGTTAACACAATAACTACTAACTAATAAAACAATTCATCCTAAAACTCCAATATCTAAATTAAAATAATATCTCAATTGTTTAAAGTTTGCTCATTGACACAAATGACGACTATAGAATGGCACTTTTTTGTTTTTCTTTCATTTGTTGCCAAGTTACATCCACAAACATGTGACTAAACTGTGTTAGAGATTTTCTATTTCCTGTGCTGCTACGAGACGTTAGAAAATGGAAATGAAGCAAATTTCATTTCATTAATTTATTCACATATTTTTTTAAAAGAACCAAGTGTAAAAACATTACATTTTGCATTTACATTGTGTGAAATGGGACACTATGGGAAGCTGAAGAAGTTTTTGAGAGGGGCCCTGGCACAAAGAATAAATAACACATGTAACAACAATGCAACACATTTTACAGTAAGACAAACCCAACCCCGCCCCCCTTTCAAGCACCCACACTCTCAATTTAGCAGTGTTGTAATAGTATCATAAGTAACATTAGACTATTAGAAAATATAGAATTAGGTTACATTCAGACCAATCTCACCAATGTTGTAATACTATCAGTGGTATACAGGGTGTCCCATAAGTCTCCATACATAGGAGACATAATACATTCCATACATATATGGTTCTAACATGTATTTCTTTATATTTCTTCTTTATAGTTCTTCAGCAGTGGAGGACACGCATTGAAATGTGTTCCCGACAAAATGGCAGTCATATAGAGCATATTATATAAATAAAAATGGTTTATGTCAAGAAACGTTTATTTTTCCTATGTATGGAGACTTATGGGACACCCTGTAGTATGGCTGGAGTGGACCCTTTGACATGCCGGTTTTGGCCCGCGGGCCGTATATTTGACACCTGTGATTTATAGTGTTAACTAGGGATGGGAATCGTTAAGAATTTAACAATTCCAATTCCATTATCAATTTTGCTTATCAATCCGATTCCTTATCGATTCTCTTATCCATTCCCATTGGGTGAGGGAATAAAAGAGTACAAACGGGTGTGTTCGCATTAACTGTCTTTTATATTTCCGTCTCTGCACAGAAAATATAACATATACAGTATGTACAAATAATAATACCAGATGACGCATGGCCCGGTTCGGAGGGGGGGGTTGGGGGTGCAGTGAAAGCGAAACTGAAGACGTTTTACTAATTCGTCTATTACTAATTCTACTACGTGGAACCGGTTCCACTAGGCTTGGCTTGTCTCCTGTTGTTGTGCACCTCAGTTCCTTTCCCCTACCTTAAGAAACTTGTATTTGGGTACGACGTTTGTTGCCTGCACCAGAACCGGAACCGGTCCGGCGTTCACTCTGCCGCTACATTCACAAGCGCTGCTAAGTAGCGAATCAAATACGTGACATTCCTGTAAATGAATCACATGCTGTGGACAAATGTTTGAGCAGACTGGAGGGATTCCACCCTTTAGAAGACATGGAAGCTTTGCAAGTGATCCAAGTAAGTGGACCTGGTGTCGTCTTTTTGGACCGTTTCTGCCTCAACACCATGTTGCCTACGTTCTGACCAAAACAATGAAGCGTACGCGTGATGTCATCGTGCATGCGCAACTAAGGCGGAATCGATAAGCAGAATTGTTAAGCAGGAAGGCAAACAATTCCAAGGAATCGAGCAACCGGGATCCAGTTCTCAAAAAGAACCGCTCCTCGATTCCCATCCCTTGTGTTAACCGTAGTTAAGTCTCATGGATATATTTCAAAAACCACTGTGTGATAGTACAGACTGTTTGTGTTTGTCACACTCACCCTTTTTTTTTTTTCCTTCTTACTGTTTTTCTGAAGGTGTTTCAAGTGACTTCAAAAACCCATCTATGCTTTGTTTTGTGATGTGAACATAAAGCACACCTGAGGCATGAAGCTTAACATCTGTGCTCAATGTACACTTTATTTAACTGCAGAGGGTGAGAAGACAGGTTGGTTCTGGGGGTGTCAGTACCAGATGTGCTTGAGGTCTTATGTTTATAGATGTGGAAGGCTGAGCACGTCTGGTCCCTATGATACCGCATGGATTATCAAACATGTTCATGCCAATATGATTGATTGCATGAGCCATCTCTCCATAATGTACAGGAATAAAT
The DNA here is from genome assembly GCF_902148855.1 of Sphaeramia orbicularis. Lineage (NCBI taxonomy): Eukaryota > Metazoa > Chordata > Actinopteri > Kurtiformes > Apogonidae > Sphaeramia > Sphaeramia orbicularis. Next base: position 44,498,034 of record NC_043966.1, read on the forward strand.
AGGGACTCATTGAATATTAAAATAGTAAAAGGGTTGCCAAAGTATCTTCAATGAAAAATCATTAAAGCCTGATTATAATGTACCTAGATGTTGCGAGATGATGTCATGTTTGCCTGGTCATGACATCATCGGTGTTACATGAAATGAGGGCTGAATGATCAAACTTAATTTATAATATGATCCACTTTTTAGAGGAATCCTAACATGTCAATAAAAATAAATACATAACCATTCTTTCAAAAATTCCTACACATCTACACAATAAACATTTTACAATTATTTCACACATTGAACAAAGATCCTCATGGGTTTAAAGCTGTAATGCCACAAAAACAGGTTCCTAATCTAGTGTTTCATTTTGTTCATTGGGATATTTTAGCATCTCTGTTGTGTAACATGTTGTTTTGCCACTGCTGAAGAAATAAAACTGAAAAATAACCGTAATTCTATCAACTGCAGATGCTGCTTCTGAACTCCACATGCAGTGACACTGATTTACATAAATGAGACACATTAGAGTTTTGTTTGTATTAAAACTTTTTGATTCATCATAAAACTCTGGCAGCAATTTGTCCTGTCAGAGTTTTATGATTTATATAATTAATAGAAACATTGCAACTGTAAAAAAAAAAAAAAAAAAAGTGGATGCATTGGTTTATGTCATCTAGATATTGCCACGATTGTCATAATGTTGATATAAAATCATATAAACATAGAATTTCTAATCAGATAACATTGAGAAAAAGCCATCACACACAACCTAAGCCTCCAGAAACCAGAAAAAATAGTAAAACCATTTATTTTATTTTATTTATTTATTTATTTATTTTTTTTTTGGGGGGGGGGGGGTTTAATTAAGGAGTTCCTTGGGGGAATTAGTGACTGCACTGCAAAAATCGAAATCTTACCATCGCCTTGTGTATGAATGGTGCTATACAAATAAATGTGCCTTGTAGAGATATTAGAACAGTGTGGAGGAAAAATTATTTTTTGTTGATTCATTCTGTCTAAGCAGTTTGTCTAAACTTTGTACTTGTCATTCTGACGACATTAGACTTTGCACTTGCTACACTGAGCAAATCAATAGAATCTAATCAAAACCAGACACTGTAGGGACATGTGATGGAACTTAAACATGTTTGCATGACCTGCACAGTATAAAAGCTCTTTGATTTCTATGCGTCTTTGTCCAGTCTTAGCAGACTGGACCCTGTTTGGCCAAACAGTGAGACTTTATCTGAATCTGTGTGTTGATCATTGCTGCTTATTGTTGGTTGTTCACTTCAATTTGAAACATCATTTTGTAATAAAATTTAAAACTCTACAAGCTCATTGTGCTTTTTTCTCACCGTGAGGTTTAGGCCCCGACAATTTTGGCAATGAGAATGGGATCGGTTGCGTGATCTGGACTCTGCTGGATGGACAGAACTGGCTCTAGTTGAGAAGCTTCCATCCTGCGGAGCCCAAGTCGCCAATCTGATCCAACGAACAACCACATACAGTGAGAACAGTGATTACAGCACAGACAATACTGTACAGTGCACGATGGAAGATTTGTGCATACTTGTGTATTGAAGTTGTGCTGCCCCTTTTACCAGTGAGCAATCAAATGGAGATGTGAATGCACTCTGAATGGATGGACCTAACAACCAGTCACTGCAAAAATCCAAGTCTTACCAAGTGTATTTTTGTCATTTCTAGTCCAAATATCTCATCACACTTAAAATAAGACAGAATCACCTAAAGAGTAACTTTTCACAGAGATATAAGAACTTATTTGTCAACAGTAGATCTGGAAAGTCTTCTTTCAAGACATCTTACCAAGATAATTTTCACTTGTTCCATTGGCAGATTTTTTTTGCTTAATTCAAGATTCAAGATTGTTCAGTCTTCAGTGTCATTTTTGTATTCCAAAAATTCATCCCACGAGCTGGATTAGACCCTGTGGTGGGCCGGTTTTGGCCCATGGGCCGTATGTTTGACATCTGTGGTCTAATATGTCTTATTAGGAGAAGCCAGGCTTGTTCTGGCTCCAGTGTGGTTCATATAACACAGTGTTTCTCAAACTGTGGGGCAGGCCCCCCCAGTGGGGCGCAAATGCTTTCCAGGGGGGGCATGAGATCATTCCTAGGTGTTTTGTTTTCTTTTTCTTCAGGTTAGAACGTGTATCAGGTGGAACTAATGTTTTAGTGTTGGAGCACCCTGGACTCATTTTAGGGACGTACAACAAACAAATCTACTGCCATGGTGATCTGACACTAGACTAGACCAAGAGTTGAGGTTTGGACAATGGACAAGGATTGGACTGGAAAAGAAAAATGTGCAATGTTTCTGGTTTTGCACAGTTTGTACAGATTGCACTTTAATGTTCTGAGATGTGCAACGGAAACAGGCTCATTGCAGCCACTGATATTGTTAAAATGTTCATCTTTGTTACCAAAATTTGTTTGTTGTTCTACAAAAAAATTTACCTTATTGTCATAGTTGTAAGATAATTACACATTTCCTATTTTTAATTGGAAAAATAATGTCTCAGGGAGCAGTTTTGTTGAGGTCATTTATATTGTTCAATCAAAAATCAAAGTTATTTTTAATTTGCACAACAAATTATTCGAGGAAAAGCAAAAAGTATTCTAACGATATTGATGTTTCTTTCAATAAAAGTTATAATTGCACCACAGGTACAATGTTGTTGGGGTTGAGGGGGGCTTGGAGATTTTTCGTGCTCCAAAGGGGGGCCCCGACAGAAAAAGATTGAGAACCACTGATATAACATGTTCTAACCTATTCCTAAGGGGAAACTCCACAAAAGAAAAGCCTCCAATGACCTGAGAGAAAAACTGCCTCTATTTGAGGTATATTTTAGAATTAAATCTCAGTTATCTGACTCTATAGGCCTTGTTACAAGCCCAAAGGATGGAGGACCACCAAGATATTTCACAGCGTTTATGGTGGATGAATGTTTGATGTTGACTGGGCCGATGGAGGAAAAGGAAGAAAAAATGCTATGTTCTAGGTTTACCTGCTGTCAAGTGGTGTGCGTATGTGTGTGTGTGTGTGTGTGTGTGTGTGTGTGTGTGTGTGTGTGTGTGTGTGTGTGTGTGTGTGTGTGACAGACCCCCTCCCCAAGCTGACCCCTGTGTATGTCCAGACTAATGCCTCCCCACACACACCCACTGTGACCTAAGGTGTTTGGTAGATTGATACCAGTGACTAGAAAGGTTCCAACATTTATTCATTGAAATGTCAAGAGCAGGAAAACATATGGTGCCCCTGATGTAGGAGGTACCAAAACCGCAAAGGTGTGTTTAAGGCTGTGCATTTTTCTGTAGATTGTGGGTTTGAGTGGTCACATCTGCAGAGCTATATGTGTGTGAGAGTGTGTTTCCAACCTTTTCTTTTGCTGGTAATGTGAAGTGGCAGAAAGCTAAGAGGTTTCCTACACGCCACCGCTGACCATATGTCACCGCATGCACTGATAGAGACAGACTGAGAGGGAGATGGAGAGGTTAGCTAACAGGGTAAAAAAAAACAAAAAAAAAAAAAAACAAGAATACTACAGTGGGAGTTTTTCAGTTACGAATCAAATAATCTGTAGAAATTAGAGAAGAAATGAAAATGGAAAATTAAGGAAAAAACAAAGAAATACGAAGAAGTTTATTTATACACTATTCAAAAAGTACAATTTGTGCATATTGTTAGCTTCATAGCATAACTGCCTACGTCGTATTTTTGATACATGCCGAACTTTACTTTCCTAACATTGCAGCTTCATTTTATGCAGGTATCACAATTTGGCCAAAAATATGACTTAGGCATTTACGCTATGAGGCTTGCGATATGTAACTTTTTTTTTTTTTTAAATCTGTGTGACGGTTGGACCCATATGTTTGATTACATTAGCTCAGTGTCTCTTTACCTGTGGGGTGGGCCCCCTAGGGGAGGTGCGAAGGCTCGCCAGGGGGGGCATGGGATCACTCCTGGGTTTTTGGTTTTTGGTTGTTTTTTTTTTGATAAAGCCTCAGTCACATAGCTTCCTACGAATGATGAGTTTGTACGAATCTCCCAGTTCGTATGAGATCTGGAGTTTGTAGACGTTCGTAGACATTCGTGGAGGGAGCAGTAGTTTCTTATGGCCGTCTTATGAAGTCAGTCAGTCAGCTGCCGTTCAATACGTAAGAGCAACTTGAGGCCTCCGTGAAAAAATGACTTGATTTTGTGTCGTATGAACACCATACAGTTGTTACGTTATTCGTAAGGGTGCCTTGGGACCTTCCTACATCAGACCTAAGGCCACTTCATGAATTATTTTGTCGTAAGGTGAATGTACATCAGCCCTATGTGAAACTCACGGCATTTTTAAGTCAACGGTAGAAAGATCTTACGCTGTTTCAGAAAATTTAGATTGGTATATAACAGTGGCTGTCTACTCCCGTGTCGTGATCATGACATTGAAAGTGGTAATAATGCCCAAAAGACTGAAATTTCTACAGCTACAAGATGAAGAGAAGGAAGATCAAGCTGTTGTGGCCACTGTTTCAGTCCGACAGCAGCAGAAGAAGAGGGACATTCCATAACATTTAGCGTGAAAAAAAAAAAAAAAAGCTTAATAATATCCCCTTTAGCCCTATTGGCCCGCCCATGGGCCAAAAAAATTATATTAATATTCATCTACTATAAAAATATAAGAAATCAGGACAATGGATGTTTTTTTCAACTTTTGCTCAAAGTTTAGACCCTAATGTTAATAAAAGTACATCAAAAGTGTATTTTAGTGCAAACTTTAATGTTCAAACATGATTTTTAATCTTTGTGGGGTGAAATATATGCTATTAAAAATCTCCGACACGAACAATTAATTTATGCATATCATCGTCAATCCAGACAAAAAAAAAAAAAAAACAGGCGAGGATAAAAAATTCTAAATTCTCTTTTAGTTTGTTACATTTTACTCAGGCATAGTAATAGATACAATATTTTAGACAATGGGAATAGATTCTGTGAGGTCTCTAAATGTCCATAGACACCAAGAACATCCATATGAACCTTATTATTATAAGTATTATAAGTAATTCTTCTTTTACTTTGGGTATGTCTTTAAAGGCGTTTTTCCCCTCAAAATATGGTCAGGGTTAAACAGGTTAACATAATTTAATGCCCAGAATTGGGATCAATCATCACCACAGTTCATGTGGACATCTCTATTCAATTCAGTTTTATTTGTAGAGCCCAGTATCACAACAAGGTTTCCTGTAGAGGTCAATAATGTAATAACAGTCGATAACATAATAAAAGTCCTGAACCGGTGATGTAATAACTTTTGACCAATAACATAATAACTCATTACGTTACGCAACGAATGGCATCCTGATCCACGAATGTCATGCGTTGTTCTTTGGTTGTTGCAAAGACATTTGTTTGGCCGCCCTACGAAAGGGGATTTCCTAGCACATTCGTAGAAAATCTTGCACATGTTCATCCACCTGGCTACGAACTTAGGAATGGTCTACGAACTCTCCATTCTTATAAGTCCGCCTTGAGATGGTCGTACAAAATGGTCCATAAATCATTTGTATGGTCTTCGTAGCCATTCGTAACGGCGTTTTTGACTGAGGCAAACAACAAGGGAACAGATCTGGCATTGGCATAAGAGAAAAGACAAAAAAGTTAAGAACAGACCCTGTTTTTTACTGAACTGAAGTCATTTACACTTCTCTCATAGTATTGCTTTCTTTTCTTCACTATCTATTCACACGCAGTCCTAATAACCCTTCCTCCAAACAGGCATTAAAATCCACTTGTGATGAATAGATCCACTGTCAGGTTCCACTACCTCACACACAAGCATTATTAATATTATTTCTGTGTCAGCAAATTCCTTGAAATTAATTCCTACACATATGAATCATTCATATGAATATTAATAAAATCCTCCCGTTGTCAGTTTCTGCAAACCAGAGATATGTATTCCTGAGCCAAAAATACATTTCATATCAGCATTTGAAGATATGTCTATCTATGTTATAGTGTTTCAACTGAAGTGTTTTCATATGTGTTTAAAAACTTTATGGTTACTATGTGTGTTGGTGAAGCATGGCAATAACAGACTCATGACTGTGTTTCCAAGCAGAACAATAATGAAAACCATAAGTGTTTATGAAAGTAGGTATTCGCTGAGTGAACATAAAGCTTTCATAAGCTGTTGTTGTCATGTGGCGTCCAGCGTCATCGTCTGTCGTCGTCTGTCGTCGTCTGTCATCCGTTACAAAAATTTAAATCGTCTTCTTCCAAACTACAATTCCGATTGACTTCAAACTTGGTGTACAGCTTCTTTATGATGATGTCAACAAAAGTTAGGGAAATTATTTGGATCTGGATCTGATTCTGGATTTGGTGCCACTTTGAAAAATTTCCCCATTATAAGCGATTGGAAGTGGATCGATGCAATAACTCAGTAAATATAAATGATATCCAGTGTAAATTTCTACAGTCCAGCCCTGATGGGGAGATGACCAAAACATAATGGCCACATGCTGATCAGGATCTTCTTCTGGATCCGGGAACTTATGGAAAATTTAACATGGTCTCTTATGGGGAAAACATTTTAATCATCTTTTTCTCCGAAACTTCAGTTCTGATTGACTTCAAACTTGGTATACAGCTTCTGTATGATGATGTCAACACAAGGTATTGAAATTATTTCAATCCGGATCTGATTCTGGATTTGGTGTGACTTTGAAAATTTTTCCCATTATAAGAGATAGGAAGTGGATTGATAGAATAAATCAGTATCAATGATATCAAGTTGGAATTTGAATTTTTTACAGATCTGATTGGAATATGACCAAAACATGGGCTATATCTGTAATATAATAAATACACATAACCGGGTGATAATAAATGGCATCTGGATACATTTCCCAAAGCTTTTCATTTGGCCGGTAAACTACAGGGCCATTGGTCCTATTTTTTTTTTTTTTTTTTTTGGTACATTTTAGTTAAACAATAATGACTGGAGCTTAAAAAAAGCATGTTTTTAATGCAAAAATGACATGACATTTCAATGCACATGCTGTAAACATACTGTGCAAGGTACAGTACAGCACTTGATATTGTGTTTCTTATTGTGTTCACACAGAGAAATGACCACATATGCAAATGAATTTGATATAATATGATAATGCTTGTCCAATATCCCTATAGAAGAGAGTTTTGGAAATAGCATGGACATTCAGGGTTTGCATTTCCTCTTGGAATCATTATATTCATGTTTAAACCAAACCATGATCTTCTGTAACTCTAACCAAAGCACTTTTATTGCATATGGCCTGTGAAAATATGGAAGTTGTGATCTGAGTATGAGTCTCTCATGATAAAGTTCTGAATTTTGTATATTCATCCTCCACCTTCAATGACACAGAAGCCTTTTTGTGATGTAATATCTTTAATTTCAGGTGCTTTTGATAGTTTATTCAGGAATTGGGACCATAGACTGTATACGATAAGAGGAAGGTTATCACAATTGTGGCACTTTGCAGGCGGAAGTGATCATATATGGACAAAAGGGTGGAGCTAAGGGGATTGCGGGTCATGGGTGAACTAATTCTAACTGGCGGAAGGATTAATGTCATCAAATCGTTAGCCTCATGGCATAATTGCTTAAGTCATACGCTACATGGACAAAAGTATGTGGACACGTTGAATTCAGGTGTTTCTTTTCTAACAGGGGTCTGGGATACAAAACAATGATAAATGTCATAATAGTTTTATATTGTGATAAATATCATATTGATTATTAATATTGATATTTATACGTCAGCATGAATAGAACATCTTACAGCCGTAGCCATGATGTGTTCCAATATTCTCACCCATTTAAATATCAGTATTTCTTTAAAATTTAATGGGAGATTTTTCATCCAAAGTAAGATGTGAAGAAAATAGTTGTGGTAGAAAACTATAATTTAGTCAGAACATGAAAAATATGTTAGAAATTTAGAGTTAGAACATTTACAATCATAGTCATGGATAGATTAAATATAAATAAATAAATAAATAAATAAATAAATAAATAAATAAATAAATGCATTCCATTCATCCTCATGACAGTTTAAGTCAGCCACTACATGGACAAAAGTATTGGGACACGTTTAATTCAGGTGTTTCTTTTCTAACAGGGGTCTGGGATATAAAACAATAATGATAAATGTCATAATAGTTTTATATTGTGATAAATATCATATTGATTATTAATATTGATATTTATACGTCAGCATGAATAGAACATCTTACAGCCGTAGCCATGATGTGTTCCAATATTCTCACCCATTTAAATATCAGTATTTCTTTAAAATTTAATGGGAGATTTTTCATCCAAAGTAAGATGTGAAGAAAATAGTTAGTTGTGGTAAAAAACTATAATTTAGTCAGAACATGAAAAATACTTTAGAAATTTAGAGTTAGAACATTTGCAATCATACTCATGGAAGGAAGGAAGGAAGGAAGGAAGGAATAAATAAATAAATAAATAAATAAATAAATGCATTCCATTCATCCTCTTGACAGTTTAAGTCAGCCACTACATGGACAAAAGTATTGGGACATGCTGAATTCAGGTGTTTCTTTTCTAACAGGGGTCTGGGATACAAAATAATAATGACAAATGTCATAATAAAGTTTTGTATTGTGATAAATATCATATTGATTATTTATATTGATATTTATATCTCATATCATTATGAACAGGACATCTTACAGCTGTAGCCATGATGTGTCCCAATATTTTTGTCTATAAAGTTTAGAAACATCATCTCAGAGTGCATTTCCTTAAAGTTTAATGGGGGATTTTTCTTCCTCAGTGAGATTTGAAGAAAGTAGATGGTTAGTTGAGGTAGAAAATTACTATTTACAGTCAGAGCACAAAAAATATTGTAAAAAAAATAATAATAATAATAAAAAAAAAAAAAAAAAAGAGGCAGAAAATTTAAAATTATAGTCATGGAAAAAAAATTCAATGTTGAAAGAAATTAAGTAAAAGCCATCTCTGAGGCATTTTGGAAGCAAAGATAACAATTTAAACCAAACTAACCAATGCAATGCAATATTTATCACAAAATAAAACTATATTATGACCTTTATCTTTATTGTTTTATATCCCAGACCCCTGTTAGAAAAGAAACACCTGAATTCAACATGTCCACATATTTTTGTCCATGTGGTGTATGACTTACACAGCTATGCGCTATGAGGCTAACGACATGTTTTGTACAACTGAGCAGCCTGTCAAGAAAAAAACAGAAGCTTTTCATCTCTGATTCAACATACATTGTATCCCTGCATTTCTACGGCTATTATTATATAGACTGTCTTTGATAGAACAAGGTTGACACTTCAGTTTTCTAATTCCTTTGCGCCAACACCAATCACATTTCACACATTCAACAACACCCTCCACTTCCACTGTCACTTCTACATTCACCCATGCTGTTCCTGCTGTTTCTGCTGTTGAATCCTCACTGTCATTGCTGTGATTTCAGCCCGGATCAGGTTTTGTTCATTACGCGTCATCCAGCAGAAGCCATTGTTTGCGATGCCTTCAGCAAAACCATGTTCCCTGTCTTGCTTTGAGCTCCATGCGTGCCTGTTCAAGGGCGGAGGGAGTTATTTTGACTACACCTCGGTAAATGAAAAGCCTGCAGTTCCAGCTCTCAACTGGAAAATATAAACCCCCTACTACTGTCTAAAGAAGGCTGTGTCAGAGAAATGAAAGAAGTCTCTCCGGTTGTTCTGCTGCTGCTGCTGCTATAGCTATGACACCTGCTAAGAATAAGAGCCCAGACTTTCATAACTTCAACTGTAAGAGTCAGACTTGACATGGGTACACATTCACACTGTGGAAAATTGGTTTTAGCACAGCTGCAGTCATCCCTTCATTCATGTTGCTTCACTTCCAACTTAACCCTTTCATGCATGAATTATTAGAACCTTAATCAAGATTTTTTTTTCCTGAGTGTTTTTATTCCTCTTTAGGCATGAAAAAACAAAACAATACGATTGATTTTTTTTTTTTTTTTTTTTTTTTTTTTTTTTTTTTTAAATCAACCTGTTTTTCATGAAGTTACAAAAATGTCCACTCAGCTACACCATGAATTTTATTCTTGAAGAAAAGAAACATGTATTTAAAACCCAATATCATAAAGTGATATGAAAACAGTGAAATGAAACCATGTTTAATGCAGCTAATCTGATGTTTTCTCACATTTTAACATGTTCTAATACTAGTTATTACTCACTTCATGGAGATAATATGCAAAAAACAAATATTAACTAGAAGCACTCGGACAGCGCAGACCTCCGCCAAGGCTGATCAGTGCCCCCCCCCCCCCATGGGCCCCCCCACGCCAAGGAGGTTATGTTTTTGCCAGGGTTTGTTTGTTTGTCTGTCTGTCTGTCTGTTTGTCTGTACGTTAGTGTGCAACATAACTCAAAAAGTTATGGACAGATTTTGATGAAATTTTCAGGGTTTGTTGGAAATGGGCCCCCCCGTGGGCCCCCCCCACCCCCAATCACCACCAAAATGTAATCATTTCTTCATTATCCCATTTCCAACAAACCCTGAAAATTTCATCAAAATCTGTCCATAACTTTTTGAGTTATGTTGCACACTAATGGACAGACAAACAGACAGACAGACAGACAGACAAACAGACAGACAAACAAACAAACAAACCCTGGCAAAAACATAACCTCCTTGGCGGAGGTAACAATTCATTTCCACTCAAGAACCAATCAAGAACAGTTACAATTACAGTTACAATAATGGTATGAATTGCAGTTTATGAGATGATGCATAAGTGTCCACTGTGTTGGTTGATATGGAACTACAACAACAAAACCCATGAATATACAAGATTAAAGCTGTAGAGTAACTGTCCACTGTAGTGACCACTATGCATGAAAGGGTTAAAAACTAGTCAAAGGCCAAAACACATTGGGCCGGATCTACTAAGATCCCACTTTGCATTTATTAATTTTGGTGAAGTGAAAACAAATGTCCAAAGTTTCAATGTCTGGCTAAAGTTTCCCATTCCATTCCACTCCAGTAGAATATTTGATCACTATTTTTTGCCTTCTTGTCACCAGCTTCATTAGTCGCTTTTCCATTGACCCTCAAATTGCGCAAACATAACTTTCTTGCGCATAAAAATTTACCTAATGGAAAAATGACAATTTCGCCAAAGGTCTCATTTTTCGATTAAAAGCTTTTGCGCTGGCAAGAGGTGGTTTTTCGAGCATAGCGCAAATGGCATATCATGCAAAACTGCAATGGAAAGACCTTTTTTCGCAACTTGAGTCAGGTGAATTAAAAAAACGGATGCGCATAACTTGCGCATAAAAATTTTCCTAATGTAAAAATGACAATTTCGCCAAAAGTCTCATTTTTCAATTAAAAGCTTTTGCGCTGGCAAGAGGTGGTTTTTCGAGGGTAGCGCAAATGGCATATCACGCAAAACTGCAATGGAAAGACCTTTTTTCACAACTAGTGTCAGGTGAATTAAAAAAATGGATGTTGGCGGATGTTACAACAACCGAAGAAGAAGAAAGTGTCAAGCCTGCCACCAGACGTTAGTCTGGTTTTGTCTGTCTTTTATTTTGTCTGTCACTTCCTGTTTTATTTTGTTAATTTTCCCTCATGTGTCTTGTCTGTCGTCTTTACTTCCCTTCCCTGATCGTGTTCACCTTTTCCCTGATTACCTGACTCCGCCCTGATTTGTGCCACCTGTGTCTCGTTGTCTTCCCTCCCTTTCGTGTATTTAAGTCCTGTCTTTCCCCCAGATCAGTCGCCAGTTCGTATTCTCTCGTAGTTTACTTACCAGCGTTCTGATCCTGTCTGTTTGTCTGCCAACCTGTTTTTGACCCGTTTTTGCCATCTTGTTTTGCCTGTTTGCCTGCTCCCTGTCGGTTTTTGTCTGCCTCCATCTGTCTTCCTGGTTTTGACCTCCTCACCTGTTTTTATGGTACGTGAGCTCTGTCTAACCCATATGTCCTGTTGCCTGGCTGATAGCTTACCCATTAACGACCTGTTTCCGTCACTGACCTCCCTCTGCTTCTCCCTAGTCGGGGTACCGACACTCACCGCTGAACCATTCAGAGGGTTCGCGTCCTCAGTTCGGAGGACTAAACGGAAGAGGATCTCCCCAATCACTGTCCTCAAGATTTTGTTAATTATCCTTATTTCTTACCTGTCAGAACTATCAGTGACTAATAAACTGTGAACTTTTATATCTGTCTCTGGGTTCTGCATTTGGGTTCAGTGTCCGTACTATCAGCGTCACAGAAACATGGCGTGGTATGTGTGAACACACCAGGTAACCCAATTTTTATTAGCTCACCAGCCGATAGGCCATTGACTACTGTTGTCATGCGCCGTCCGGCGTCGTCTGTCGTCCGTTACAAAACTTTCAATCGTCTTCTTCTCCGAAACTACAATTCCGATTTACTTCAAACTTGGTATGCAGCTTCTTTATGATGATGTCACCAAAAGTTAGTGAAATTATTTGGATCCAGATCTGATTCTGGATTTGGTGCGACTTTGAAAAATTTCCCCATTATAAGACAAAAGAAGTGGATCAATGCGATAATAGCCTCTGGTATGTCTGTCCATCACCTAACCCTCTGGACCACACAGACCCCCCAAATACCACAATAGATGACCCGTCTTGAAATACCATATTTTCATTCCAAAGGCATTCAGGCACCCTTTGATGCATATAGATCCTTAAAGTCCTTCCATTGTTATTTGATGGTTACATACTTTGAGATATATATTGCCAACACATTTCACTACAATTTAAGACCAAAGTTGACCTATGGTAAGTCAATGAAGCCATTATTGTATGCACATTGTTTCCAGAATAATATGTGTGAAACACTTGTTTCAACAAAGCCAGGTTTATCATAGAATAAATCCCAACTTTCCATGCTTTCAGCTTGGGCTATTTCTGTAATATAATAAATGCACATAACTGGGTGAGAATAAATGGCATCTGGATACATTTCCCAAAGCTTTTAATTTGGCCGGTAAGCTACAGGGCCATTGGTCCTATTTTATTTTATTTTTTTTTAATTTAGTACGAGATAGAGAGGTAATATATAATAATAATGAATATATCTGTAAATCAACACCATATTTACATTCGTTGCCATGTTTATGGAATGACTTCTTGTGTCATCTCGCGATAATACATAAACAAATCATCGCATTTGTGATTTAATGGAAAAAAACGACATTACGCACTTCTGTTTTTTCGACATTTAGTAAAATATCAGTTTTGCGCAGATGTCCAAAGGAAAAGCAACTACTGAAAACAAATGCACATGGTTGGAGGGGGAGGATTAACGGTAGGTTTTGCGACAGTAAATCTGTACTCTGAAACTCTAGGGCAGGGGTGTCAAACTCATTTTAGTTCAGGGGCCACATTCAGCTAAATTTGATCTGAAGTGGGCCAGACCAGTAAATTAATAACATAATATATAAATAATATCAACGCCAAAATTTTCTCTCTGTTTAAAGTGAAAAAAGTAAAATTAAACAATGACAATGTTTACATCTCCCAACTATCCTTTCAAACAATGTGAATAACATGAACCAACTGAAAAAATGAGTGTAATTTTAAAAATGTTCTGTCTCAGTTTATCATTTACACATGTACATTATAACTTACAGATCACAGTAGATCTACAAACACACAAAACATTTAGTAAAAGGCAGAATATTGTTAAAATTGTACTTACTTCTCTTAAAATGTTTCAGGTTGTTCATATTTGTTCAGGTTATTCACATTTTTTGTGAAATTATACTTTGTTTTAGTGTAAATACATGAAAATATTTATATTTATTAAAAGAAATTTGGAGTTGTGAGTATTCATAGATTATTATGATAGTATTTTACTGGTCCTGCTCATTTGAGATTAAATTGGTCGGAATGTGGAACCTGAACTAAAAGGATTGTTAATATCTTCAGTGCAATTTTTGCATTTCACAACTTCATCCCAAGGGCCAGACTGGACCCTTTGGCGGGCCGAATTTGGCCCCGGGCCGCATGTTTGACACCTTTGCTCTAGGGGGTGCTCCGCCAAGAAAAATGCTAGAAAAACAGCTACGGCTGCGTGTTTTTTAGAAAAAAAAAAAAAAAAAAGTCAATACTGCTATATAATATGATCTTTATTTTGTGTATTTTGCCTCAGTATGATTTTGTTTCACCTATTGAATTTTCATATTGTTACATCCTTCATTTCTCTATAGTTACATCTGATTTGATTTGATTTAGTGATTTATTCAACAAGCAATGAAATGTAACAATATATATGAACAAGCAAAACATGAATAATACTACAAACATCAACAATCATAACATAAAATATTTGATATATATATATATATATATTTAAAAAACAATCAGTGTTGAGAAAAATTAAGTAAAAATCATCTCTGAAGCATTTTGGAAGCAAAGATAACAATTTAAACCAAACAAACCGATGCAATGATATTTATCACAGTATAAAACTATATTATGACATTTGTTTATTTATCCTGTTTTGTATCCTAGACCTCTGTTAGAAAAGAAACACCTGAATTCAATGTGTCCCAGTAGTTTTGTCAATATAGTGTATGACTTAGGCAATTATACTATGAAGCTAATGATATGTAAATGTATAAATGTAAGTGTAATAAAGAAAATATGTGAAATCAACACTGCGTTAAGGATGGTACAAGTGCAGACAGAAAGCTTCCTTGTTGTTACAGCACATTGCAACACCAACTTTTGACATGATACTGAACAAATTAACTCATTAAAAAAAAAAAAAAAAATCCATCACTATTCACTTCATCTCTAAAATCCACCTGAACAGGCAGAAGTTTTACCACGAGCCCAATCAGTGCAAGCGAACACACCACCAAGCATGACTGTGGTTAAACAAACCTCGCTGTTTTACTCAAGATGTCAAAACCAGACAGAGCTCATCTGCATACCATGTAGCAGTGGGATGTTGGGTAGAACTCACACAGATAAACCGCAAACAACAACACAACACGAACGGATAATTCCCATTGTTAAAACAAGTTAAAAAGCATCTGGCTCATTGTCGGCTGTTGGTTTCTGTTGACTGTGTGTTGTTTACCCCCTCCCTTCCTCTTGTTCTCTTGCCTTTCTGTCAATATCCGCCATATGTTTCTGTAGGCTCGTCTTTTGAAATGATTTCTTTTTTGTATCTCGGTGATTAATGTCTGCTGTTTGTCTTCTGCACGTCCCTGGGGGTTTGATTGCTCTCACTGCTGAACGTTTGACATGGTGCTTAAACAGCCCCCCCATACATGCAGGCTGAACCCCCCCCCCCCCAAAAAAAAAACAAAACAAAAAAAAAAACAAAACTGTATAACCATTCGTGCAGTGATGATTTCAACTCCATGAGATCTGACATGACATATGCTGCATGGCAATGTTTGAACAAGTTCATGAGTGTGGTGTGAATATAACCCATTTAACCCTATAATGCCAAATGTATCATATTTGATACATGAGTTTTAAAGCCCTCTACATGATCAGTGTGATAGTTTTTTTTCTTGAAAAACTTGATGTATGTAATTACCTCCGCTAAGGAGGTTATGTTTTTGCCAGGGTTTGTTTGTTTGTTTGTTTGTTTGTTTGTTTGTCTGTTTGTCTATGCATTAGTGTGCAACATAACTCAAAAAGTTATGGACAGATTTTGATGAAATTTTCAGGGTTTGTTGGAAATGGGATAAGGAAGAAATGATTAAATTTTGGTGGTGATCGGGGGTGGGGGGGCCCACGGGGGGGCCCATTTCCAACAAACCCTGAAAATTTCATCAAAATCTGTCCACAACTTTTTGAGTTATGTTGCACACTAATGGACAGACAAACAGACAGACAAACAAACAAACAAACAAACAAACCCTGGCAAAAACATAACCTCCTTGGCATGGGGGGGCCCACGGGGGGGCCACTGATCAGCCTTGGCGGAGGTCTGCGCTCTCCAAGTGCTTCTAGTTAGATACATGCAATACACAGATAATCCACCAAGGGGGGGAGGAATTAATTCACCAGAGGCCTTTCCAGTGACACTACAAGATTGTTATTAATGACAAAGGAAGCAGAACTTTGCCAATTTTGAAAAGGAATTACTAATTTGTTAGACACGTTTGTGTAATATCATGTTTTTGTTTGCTCAAAAATAATATTTGAGCATTGAGACCCGATGTATTAAATATGATACAAAATTGAAACTCATACATGGAAATTGATAGTTGAAAAAAAAAAATGTTTTGGTTGTTCAGAAGGACTAATAATAACGGCTTCAGTTTCAAAGATCTGGGATTTTCTGGCAATGATTTAATGATTCAGGCTTTACAGGGTTAAAGAAAACCATACATCCTTGTTAGAGACCAAGCGATAACACTACCAGGAGACAGGATTAAAGTTTCACGAGTGGATTTTTATTCACTCAAAATTATTCAAAAAATGATTACAAATGATAGTTTTAACAAGTATATAAAAGAGGTCAACATAACAGAACTGTGCTCAAAAATAATAGCAACTAAGGCTAAGAACACAAACTGATGCATCAAACAAACGGACAAAAACTGACCTAACAAAATGAAACAAAAGGGGAACATATATAGTGGCTTGGCCAAACCATTAAACAAACAAGGGGAAAACAAAATGGACACTAACTATAACTAAATACAACTGAAGCTCTGATAATATTAAATCCCCCCCATGACAACACAGCCCATGGTTCCTTCTGATGAGGTGGCTGCGGTATCTAACTCTGCTCCACCCTTAGCCACACCTTTTCCCCACATCAGGATGGTGCCAGGACACTCCACACGGTAACTCAAACAACGTATTTTGAACATGACATTCGTAATTTAGAATTTGTTGTAAATTTGATCCTTTTATTTGGAAAATTTCATATACACAAAAGTAAATATACTAAAACACACCCAAATTTTTAAATCCTCCTGATGGAATTTGAAAAAATATATTAAATTTTTAGATTTTATCTTTAAAAAAGCCCTACCACCTTGGCAAATTATAAAGAATTCTTTAAATAGATTGATTTGTCTATTCTGCTTTGTGTCTTAAAATCTAAGCATTTTTTTCTTAAATTTATTTATTCAAATGCTTTTTCTTTTTGACATCTTGATGTTTGTTTGTTCAACATTGGTCTTGTATACCTAAATATTTTCAATGAAATTGAAAAAAAAGGGTAACTCAAACAAAAGAACCAAGGATTAATATAACAAAACAAATTTAATCGTCACCCTACACTGTTAATATACAGTACAGGCCAAAAGTTTGGACACACCTTCTCATTCTTTGCATTTTCTTTATTTTCATGACTATTTACATTGTAGATTCTCACTGAAGGCATCAAAACTATGAATGAACACATGTGGAATTATGTACTTAACAAAAAAGTGTGAAATAACTGAAAACATCTCTTATATTCTAGTTTCTTCAAAGTAGCCACCCTTAGCTCTGATGACTGTTTTGCACACTCTTGGCATTCTCTTGATGAGCTTCAAGAGGTAGTCACCTGAAATGGTTTCCTAACAGTCTTGAAGAAGTTCCCAGAGATGCTTAGCACTTGTTGGTCCTTTTGCCTTCACTCTGCGGTCCAGCTCACCCCAAACCATCTCGATTGGGTTCAGGTCCGGTGACTGTGGAGGCCAGGTCATCTGGCGCAGCACTCCATCACTCTCCTTCTTGGTCAAATATCCCTCACACAGCCTGGAGGTGTGTTTGGGGTCATTGTCCTGTTGAAACATAAATGATGGTCCAACTAAACGCAAACCGGATGGAATGGCATGTCACTTCAGGATGCTGTGGTAGCCATGCTGATTCAGGTTGCCTTCAGTCTTGAATAAATCCTCAACAGCGTCACCAGCAAAGCACCCCCACACCATCACACCTCCCCCTCCATGCTACACGGTGGGAACCAGGCATGTAGCATCCATCCGTTCACCTTTTCTGCGTCGCACAAAGACACGGCGGTTGGATCCAAAGATCTGAAATTTGGACTCATCAGACCAAAGCACAGATTTCCACTGGTCTAATGTCCATTCCTTGGGTTTCTTGGCCCAAATAAATCTCTTCTGTTTGTTGCCTCTCCTGAGCAGTGGTTTCCTAGCAGCTGTTTGACCATGAAGGCCTGATTCACGCAGTCTCCTCTTAACAGTTGTTGTAGAGATGTGTCTGCTGCTAGAGCTCTGTGTGGTATTCATCTGGTCTCTAATCTGAGCTGCTGTTAATTTGCGATTTCTGAGGCTGGTGACTCAGATGAACTTATCTTCAGCATCAGAGGTGACTCTTGGTCTTCCTTTCCTGGGGCGGGTCCTCATGTGAGCCAGTTTCGTTGGAGCGCTTGATGGTTTTTGCGACTGCACTTGGGGACACATTCAAAGTTTTTGAAATTTTCTAGACTGACTGACCTTCATTTCTTAAAGTAATGATGGCCACTCGTTTGTCTTTACTTAGCTGATTGGTTCTCACCATAATATGTATTCTAACAGTTGTCCAATAGGGCTGTCAGCTGTGCATCAACCTGACTTCTGCACAACACAACTGATGGTCCCAACCCCATCAATAAGGCAAGAAATTCCACTAAGTAACCCTGACAAGGCACAGCTATGAAGTGAAAACCATTTCAGGTGACTACCTCTTGATGCTCATCAAGAGAATGCCAAGGGTGTGCAAGGCAGTCATCAGAGCTAAGGGTGGCTACTTTGAAGAAACTAGAATATAAGAGATGTTTTCAGTTATTTCACACTTTTTTGTTAAGTACATAATTCCATGTGTTCATTTATAGTTTTGATGCCTTCAGTGAGAATCTACAATGTAAATAGTCATGAAAATAAAGAAAATGCGAAGAATGAGAAGGTGTGTAAAATATGTGAGTCAAGGCAGGTGAGCAAATACTTTTGACAATATAGTGTATCTTTAATATATAATACGCATTGGGGCCGGTTCTAGAGGGGGGCAATGCCTCCATGAACAAACCTCCTGCCCTGTCAAATGAAAGTTTGTGGAGTTTCAGGAGATAGGGAAAAGGTAAATGAGCTTCACTACAGCGGGAAACATAGAGGAATTAGAAAGGTGTTAAGTTTCAGTTTCACTTTGTGCATACCCATTGTGAAGTACGCGCATCATGGACCCCCCCCCAATAAGTAGGGCGGAAACCAGCCAACCTGTGCGCACCAACAGCTCTCCTCCCCTCTGGCTGACCCGTGCACACGCCCCGATAACACACCGCTACGCTAAGAGATCAGTTCCACAGGAAACACTGGTTACATCTGTTATGTGTTTTTTTTTTTTTTTTATGTTATCTTCAACACTGTAATTAGGTTATGGTTGTTGTAATTCAACATGTTCCCATGGAAGCACCAAGTGATTGTTCTCTTTGTGTTTTATTCCATCAAAATAGGTTGAAGTCAGTCGATGTTGGAGACACGCGCAATGATGAAACTTGGAAATAATAAGTGTTGTATAAAGTACTGGAAAGTCACACTTGAGTAGAAGTACAGGTACCCTACCAAAATATTACTCTGGTAGAAGTTCAAGTCACCACCTGAAATGCTACTTAAGTTAAAGTCTTTCAGTATCTAGTATTTACTGTACTTAAGTATATCAAGTATTCTACAATTAAATGTACTCCTTTGAAGTAATCAAAGCAAAAGTACAAGTAAATGTTAATAACAATCAAAGACAGTCAGAGTTTGGAATATTACACTGCTCCTCACATCAACAGATCACCAACGAGTCGAGTATGGACCATCACATTTGTTCATTAGGCGATCAGGCTCTCTGACAAATCATGTTCCTGACTTTGTTGCAGTCACTGGTAATCTCAGCAGTGAAAACACCAAATTTTCTTAACTTTTTTTTGTTAACGATTAATGACACTGTGCATTAAAAATGTATCAGGGTAGAATACTCTAGTATTATTATCTAGTAGAATATTCTAAAAAAAAAAAAAAAAAACTTGCTAAAGAATTTATTCTAAAAAACTTCCTGTACAATACTGTAAACAAAGACTTGTAATTGGGTGTACTTGTCCAGGGTGTACCCCACCTTTGCCCCTATGTAGCTGGGATAGGCTCCAAGCGACCCCCATGACCCTAGTGAGGATAAAGCAGGTTCAGAAAATGAATGAATATTCTAAAAAAATAAAACTTGCTAAAGAATTTACTCTGAAAAAACTTCCTGTACAATACTGTAAACAAAGACTTGAAATTGTATTTACACATTTCAGGGCACAGTGACTTAAAGTGAAACAGTGATTTAAGTCATCTAAGGTGGTTTGACAGATAGGTGTAGTCCAACTACATAAGGTGCTTGGATATTCTACAGTCACATTGGATCAGACCTAATGTGATCATGACTGAGACTGAAAGTAAACAGAATAATAATACTCAGTAAAGTACAAATTCTCCCAAAATATACTTGAGTATAGTAGTAAAGTATTATTACTTCATTACTATACAACACTGGAAATAATTGAGAAATCTTTAATATACTGGAAAACAATGTGATAGCAATGGGGTGGCCTTTATTGTGAAGCCCTCACTGTTCATCACTGTCAAAAAAAAAAAAAAAAACTCTCAAGTATTTGATTAAATAAAGCACTCTTACTGTTCACAGATTGAATGGACATTGGTTGAGTGTGGACGGTGGTGTACAAACTGAATGACTCTACATTCTGAATGTGTATGTGTATTCACTGTCAACACTACAGGATATATCAGAAAAAAATAGACTCTCAGAAAAAAAAAACAACAAAAACCCAAAATGCGAAGACATTTTAACAAAAAAAATGCTCATATGTGTTTATTGACCATGTAATTCTCCCTTGATTGACATCAGTGTCCTGGGTCAGCTTTCATGCTTCTGTGAACAACGCTAATTTGAATTGTGCAAAGTAAAAGTCTTTTGTGCATGGAAGTGTAAGGGTTAATATGAGTTCTGTCACCACAGATGATAAGTTCCATTGGTCTTTTACTTGTATATATAAAACAGGAAAAAAAATAATTATGCTAACCCTCCACCATCGATACTAGGGATGCACCGATACGAGTATCGGGCATCGGCTCCGATACTCAGTGTGTGTACTCGTATTCGTAAAAGTAATCCAGTACAAATGCACCGATACCACTTATGGCCATGTGACATTCACAGTTCAGTGCAGCAGGTACACGGCGGTGGAATAATGTGTGTGGCGTGTGAAGAGTGTGGAGATTTTTCAAAATAAATGACGGTGATAAAAGTAACGCTGACTGCAAGTGATGTTACAGACACAGACAGACGCAGCGTTATGTCCGTCCTCTGCGTACATTCCATCCGTTTTCCAGGTGCTGGCGGAGGCGTACCCAGACAGAGAATACCACTGGGAGTACAGAGCAGTGCGGACCGCCGCCAGCGGAAGTGAAAACCAAACTTATCATTCATTTCTCTTTTCTCTACCTGCTGAAGCTAAGCTTTTAAACCTTACCAGTGAAAACGCTGCAATGTCAGTATCACATTAGTGTTGCCTCTGTCGTCTCCATGTTTGTTATTACTGACTTTCTTTTTCTTCTTTTCAAAAAACTTTACTCTTCTTCGTGGTATTTGTCCAGTATGGTTAATTCAGAGCGGCGCCCCCTGGTGGATTAATTGAGAAATGCTCATTCCAACACATTAAATGTCAGTAGCAGCACTTTTTTTCCTGTCAAACTAATGACAACAACAATAAAGCACATTTACAAAAGGAACTAAGAACTGGAACAGGATTATTAAGTACTCGTATCAGTACTCGGTATCGGCAAGTACTCAAATGTAAGTACTCGTACTCGGTCTGGAAAAAAGTGGTATCAGTGCATCCCGAATCGATACTCAGATAAAGTCCCTAAAACTGTAAATGATATTTCCTGTATAACAATTTAAATAATTTAACAAAAATAGTCTTTGGTGTGTTTCAGACAGAAGACTAAAGGTTCTGTTTTCCTGCCTTTGCAAAGCGAACACTCTTTGTATTGTTTTATTGCATTAGTGCTACACGTTATCATAACTCAATGTATAGAACAAATTAAATTTCAGCCTGATGATGGAGCTACATGACGAGTTAGGAACGCTCTGAAGTAATTATGATTTATCCTGAGGCAAAGAAGACTAATTGTACCTAATTTTGGGATAATCAACTTACTTTTCTGTAGCTTCTGGCTTTTCTGCAGGGTACAGCAGTTTACAATGAAGTTTTATCATAAGTGTACGACACATCCGACTACACAAAGTATGGATGTGTTTCAGAACATACACTATCAATAAAGAATAAAGGGGACAGTTATTCACTCAAAATGTTCTCCTCCACAACAAGAGCACAGTGAAGAAAACATAAAATACATAAAAATTCAGCAATGTTGGCCTTGGTGCTACATCTGTACAGACTTCATCCACATCCCAGGTGATATTTTCATGAACGTGGAAAAGATCCAGGCATGAACTCAACACAAAACTGTCTAAAAATTCACAGCTTCCATAGACTTACATGAAATTTCTCTCTTTTTTTTTAGTTTAGTTTATTCTTTATTTGTCAGGGACATTATACAAATACATTAATCTCAAAGAGAAGAGATGCTTTACACCAGAATTCCACCTGCTGTCCCCAGGCAGGTGCGCACACAATATAAAACATTTACATTACATGCAATACAAAACTAACCTTAGCTCATAATTACAGTTGTTAAAAACGTATGTATTTATTTCAATTTCATGTTTCCTAAGAATAATACTAATAATAATGGATTAGATTTTATATAGCACTTTTCTAGACACCCAAAGCGCTTTACATTATTGATCCATTATTCATTCGCTCTCACATTCTCCCTCTGGTGGTGGTAAACTACATATGTAGCCACAGTTGCCCTGGGGCAGACTGACAGAAGCGTGGCTGCCAATTTGCGCCTACGGCCCCTCCGACCTCCACCAAACATTCATGCGCTTTCATACACCAGTGTGAGTGGCACTGGAGGCAAGAAGGGTGAAATGTCTTGCCCAAGGACACAACGGACTGCCTAGAATAGAGCGGGATTCGAACTGCCAACCCTTCGGTTATTGGACAACCCACTCTACCACCTGAGCCACAACCACCCCAAGAAATGCAATTTCATCATATTTCATTCCTAAAACACAGGTTTTAAAATCATGCTAAAAAGTCAATTTGTCCTAATTCATCACCCATTAAACACACATAGATTAAAAATATTTACCAGTGAATATATATATATATATATATATATATATATATATATATATAACACTACTCTATATTAAGCCTTAGGGGTCCACGGTCACAGCCCCGTGACTCAATCACATGACATTTTCAACATGTCGAAGCGTTGGAAGTCAATGTACGAAGTCGAAGTCATAGACCACAGGGGACAATTGCATTCAAAAGTGCGGACTTGAAACACTCTCTCACTTTTTATTTGATGTTGATAGAGCAAATACAACCGGAGATATGGCATTTTGAAACCGGAGCAAACAAACGTGAATAAAAGTATGAAAATTAGGTGGTGGTGGTGGGCCGTTATATTTCTGACCATATCTTCGTAATTTTTTGTCCTTTTTCAAAATGGAAAAAAATGACCAAATCTGCAGATTCTAATCCACAGACTGCATTAGCATTACAAGCAAGGGTGAGAATGACCCCCACCTGAACCGAATGCAGAAACCAGGAGGACTGGGGTGGGGGGAGAAAACTGAAGAAAATGCCTATGTAAAGATATTCTTTTATGTCAAATATTTGAGTATAGTTTTAATTTATTACAATTTTGATTTTAAATACCTAGAATTTGGAACCAACACTCACTTTTAAAGTCTTTGAAAAGGTTCGTTAAGCATCTTTGGGTTATTTATGCAATAAATTATATGAATTTTTCAAATTGGATTTTATATTTTTGGTGTGTTTTTTGTCCTTTTGTATTGATATAGTAGGTCAAAGTGAAAAAAATAATAGGCAGATGAGATAAATGAAGTTGCGCTTGAAAAAAAAGATACCAAACATTAGTATAATAAACATTTCTTTATATAATATATAAAGGCAAAATTAAAAGTACTCAAAAACACCCAAAATAGGCTCAGACCCCTAAGGGTTAAAAACATGTCAATCCATCTTATGTTGGCACAGTTTGGAATTGAGGATATGCTTGTTTTGTTTTTGTGTTTTTTGTTTTTTTGTGAACGGTTCAGATCAGTAAACAACTCCAGACTATTTCTGTTTGTTTTTACTCAGGACTGACTCTGGTGTCAGTCATTTCATTTCACTCTAATAAATGTTCTAGTGTCCCATCTTTAAATTATTAGTCCATTAAAAACATTTTAAACAAATAGATGGTTGTGATGTGTGCTGTGTCAGGCTGTGATTGACAGGTATGATTGACAGCTCATTTGCCTGCTGAATCAGGTTTTGTTTTAATGATTTATTCGTCCTGACTGTGCATTCAACTGTTGTCGTTAATAATTTCCATTAACAAGACTTTCAAAACAGTTTCTTACACAGTGTTAGTGTTTGCAAGTGTCATTATTCCTCTACAAGATCATCTTCAACAGCCCATTGGGTTTAGGACTGTCCTTAGACTGATCACCAGCCCCCTCCTCCATCTTCAGCTACTGTTCCACTGGTTTCCAGGACGTCCTGAATCAGCGACGTGTCATCTGTTTATTTATTAATATGGTTGTTAAAGAGTCATTAATGGAAATCTGACCTCCATAGTCCAATTTCCTGAACCCCTCTTCATAGTAAGCTAGCGTTTAGCATTAGCTCACCTATTCATTCACCTGTCCATTGAAGGATCCACACTTACTTCCTACTGGATGGACACTGTGCACAATCAAGGAAATGCAAAAACAATGCAAAAAAGCTGCAAAAGCAATTAAAAGTTGGTTGAGGTGAGGAAAGTTTTGTGATTTGTTATTGCTAAATACATGGTTATTTAGGTCACTTTGTATGAAGACTGATTTAAATGTTTGTTTTTGTTGGGTTTTTATTTTTCTAGAGCTGGTGGAAAAGTGAGTGTCTCTCTGGGGATCAATTAAATTTGTGGGTTTTTTTTTTTTCCCTTTTTGTCATTCTATTAATTACATCTATGATGAATGACACCAAGATGCAAACAAAACTAAGGTCTGTTTGTGTCTAACCTTCATCATTAGTAAAAGCACTAAGAACAGTTAAAACACTGTGACACATGCACATGTATCCTCTTAATGCAAAACATAGTAATGGTTCAGAAATGTTAAGATTATATAGAATGGAGGTTTGCAGAAATATACAATGTCACTACTTTACAGGGCAAATAGGTCCAATATGATTTAAAATAATGCTTATTATTATTATTATTATTATTATTATTATTATTATTATTATTATTATAAAAAAATAATAATAAAATACTGCTCTTCTCATCAAAACCAGCAGAACCATTTACATTACCGATTGAAAATTATGTTCATTAACACGTTCCCACCATTAAAAATGGGTACATGTAGGTTAATCCAAATGTCACTGCTTTTAACTCAGCTCACTGCTCCAAATGTGGCTAATGCTAATGCTAATACTAATGCTAGGTACTGTGTGAGCATTACAGTCGGTAAAATACAGAGACCAAACTTGTCTATGGGAATAATACAGTTAACCTATATTATTATTATTATTATTGTTATTATTACCTCCGCCAAGGAGGTTATGTTTTTGCCAGGGTTTGTTTGTTTGTTTGTTTGTCTGTCTGTTTGTTTGTCTGTCCGTTAGTGTGCAACATAACTCAAAAAGTTATGGACAGATTTGGATGAAATTTTCAGGGTTTGTTGGAAATGGGATGAGGAAGAAATGATTAAATTTTGGTGGTGATCGTGGGTGGGGGGGCCCACGGGGGGGGGGGCACTGATCAGCCTTGGCGGAGGTCTGCGCTCTCTGAGTGCTTCTAGTTATTATTATTATCATCATTATTATTATTATTATTATTATTATTATTATTATTATTATTATTATTATTGTAATTTTGTTGTGTGTTTGTTTTTTGTTTTTTAGGGGGGGGTGGGTTGTCTTCAGTGCATCTCTTCTTTTCTGTTAAAATAGAACAGAATGCTCACTACAATGATTAAGAAGAGAGAAATGGAGTATATCAGCAAATGACTGACTCCAACAGAGAACCTGTAACCATATAATAATAATAATAATAATAATAATAATAATAATAATAATAATAATGATAATATTTACACTCCAAAGTCCACTGATGACCAACTCCTTGTTCAGTAAACATGAACCTTTAACCCTGTTTCATTGAGATTAATGTCCCCAAAGCCACAGTTAGCTAGTTGCTTTTCCAAAAAAATAAATAAATACATAAATGAATAAAACTGAATAACTCAGCCTTAGAATTTGCAAGAACAACAAAAATATAACCCCAGCTGTTTAGAGAAAGTGAGGAGTTCCCATTCACCCGCTGGTGTTTCCAAGTTGGTGAACTTTCAGAGAAGAAAGTAAGGTGTTTGCTGATTGTAGCAGGTAGTGCAGCTACCGCCGTCCTCATATGGAAAGAAAGTGCTTAACTGTTTTCATGATCAGCACAAAATGTGATTGAGGCAGCTTTTTTCTCTCCCTCTCTCTCTTCTGGCACAGAAGTCAAATGTTGTGGGCATAAGAGAACTAACTCCAGACATATCTGAAATAAGATCTTTCAGATTTAAGAGTTGAGATGACAGTTGGATTTGACCGGCGACGCCCCACCTCGTCGGGATGTCGTCCCATCGGCCCAGCCTCTACAGCTGCTCTATCTTCGCCATGACAGCAGCAGGCGTGGCCACAGTAATCCAGTTAGCGGAAACTCACTCAGTCTAAATACCAGCCACAGAGATTATTCCTGAGGGTAAAAATGGCAGCGTGGTTTGGGAGTGTGTTCGATGTGTGCATGTGAGTGTGTGGGTCCTGAGGGAACAGACAATGTAATCACAGGAGGCGATTACTTGGTAGCACTCAGGTGTGTGTGTGTGTGTGTGTATACAAGTCCTCCGAGAGCATCACAATATAATCACAGGAGACTGTTGGTAGGTGTGTGTGTGTCCATGTGTATGTAGCGATAAGAACATATGCACTAAGATAAAACTGCTACTCTGCACATAGGTCGGAGACACAACACACACAAACACACACTTCAAATCTACCTGCATCAGCACTTTGTGTCTAAAGGGCACTTTTACTTGTAGTTTGGGATTGAAATTTAGCCTCTGAACATGAACACATTTTTATTACTGAAATGAATCTCAATAACTGTATCTGAATTGCAGATGCAGGTGATGTGAAGTAGATGTACTTAAAACCACTGCATTCATCACCATGAAAGGTCCACCACCTAAATATACAATATGTACACTCACAGTTTTTATGACTGGATTGGATGATCACTGATATCTTCATATATACAGTACAGGCCAAAAGTTTGGACACACCTTCTTATTCTTTGCATTTTCTTTATTTTCATGACTATTTACATTGTAGATTCTCACTGAAGGCATCAAAACTATGAATGAACACATGTGGAATTATGTACTTAACAAAAAAAGTGTGAAATAACTGAAAGCATATCTTATATTCTAGTTTCTTCAAAGTAGCCACCCTTAGCTCTGATGACTGTTTTGCACACTCTTGGCATTCTCTTGATGAGCTTCCAGAGGTAGTCACCTGAAATGGTTTCCTAACAGTCTTGAAGAAGTTCCCAGAGATGCTTAGCACTTGTTGGCCCTTTTGCCTTCACTCTGCGGTCCAGTTCACCCCAAACCATCTCGATTGGGTTCAGGTCCGGTGACTGTGGAGGCCAGGTCATCTGGCGCAGCACTCCATCACTCTCCTTCTTGGTCAAATATCCCTCACACAGCCTGGAGGTGTGTTTGGGGTCATTGTCCTGTTGAAACATAAATGATGGTCCAACTAAACGCAAACCGGATGGAATGGCATGTCACTTCAGGATGCTGTGGTAGCCATGCTGATTCAGGTTGCCTTCAATCTTGAATAAATCCCCAACAGCGTCACCAGCAAAGCACCCCCACACCATCACACCTCCCCCTCCATGCTTCACGGTGGGAACCAGGCATGTAGCATCCATCCGTTCACCTTTTCTGCGTCGCACAAAGACACGGCGGTTGGATCCAAAGATCTCAAATTTGGACTCATCAGACCAAAGCACAGATTTCCACTGGTCTAATGTCCATTCCTTGGGTTTCTTGGCCCAAATAAATCTCTTCTGTTTGTTGCCTCTCCTTAGCAGTGGTTTCCTAGCAGCTATTTGACCATGAAGGCCTGATTCACACAGTCTCCTCTTAACAGTTGTTGTAGAGATGTGTCTGCTGCTAGAGCTCTGTGTGGTATTCATCTGGTCTCTAATCTGAGCTGCTGTTAATTTGCGATTTCTGAGGCTGGTGACTCAGATGAACTTATCTTCAGCATCAGAGGTGACTCTTGGTCTTCCTTTCCTGGGGCGGTCCTCATGTGAGCCAGTTTCGTTGGAGCGCTTGATGGTTTTTGCGACTGCACTTGGGGACACATTCAAAGTTTTTTTGAAATTTTCTAGACTGACTGACCTTCATTTCTTAAAGTAATGATGGCCACTCGTTTGTCTTTACTTAGCTGATTGGTTCTCGCCATAATATGCATTCTAACAGTTGTCCAATAGGGCTGTCAGCTGTGCATCAACCTGACTTCTGCACAACACAACTGATGGTCCCAACCCCATCAATAAGGCAAGAAATTCCACTAAGTAACCCTGACAAGGCACAGCTATGAAGTGAAAACCATTTCAGGTGACTACCTCTTGATGCTCATCAAGAGAATGCCAAGAGTGTGCAAAACAGTCATCAGAGCTAAGGGTGGCTACTTTGAAGAAACTAGAATATAAGAGATGTTTTCAGTTATTTCACACTTTTTTGTTAAGTACATAATTCCACATGTGTTCATTCATAGTTTTGATGCCTTCAGTGAGAATCTACAATGTAAATAGTCATGAAAATAAAGAAAATGCAAAGAATGAGAAGGTGTGTCCAAACTTTTGGCCTGTACTGTATATATATGTCGAGTCCCAAAACGGAATCTGGCCCGATTCAGAATCGGGCCGGCCCAGAATGGAATTCTATTCTCGGCCGGCCCAGAATGGAATTCTATTCTCGGCCAGCCTAGAATGGAATCCTGCTGCTATAATGTTATTTTTATACCATGTTTAATGCAAATGATCCATAATTCCATAATTTGTCATAATTTTACATTTTCGGTCTTACATACCTTGAGTAACTATTGTCAATTTCAGTCGATTTCACTGTACCATATATTGGTGGGGAGTACCACTAGGTTCTATTTGTAAATAAAGTGTATTATAGTTTACAAGTAAAATGTTGTTTGTTTCATTTTTTTTTCACATATTTGCAAATTCCATGTATTGACTGTTGTAATAATTTAGATCATTTGCATTAAACATGGTATAAAAATAACATTATGGCAGCAGGATTCCATTCTAGGCCGGCCGAGAATAGAATTCCATTCTGGGCCGGCCCGATTCTGAGATTCCGTTTTGGGCCTCGACAATTATATTAGAGATCGACTGATATGGGTTTTTCAGGGCCGATACCGATACCGATTATTAGTGGTTAGAGAAGGCTGATAACCGATATTTGGAGCCGATATTCATTTGCAGTAAAAGTATAAAAATCGGCGTGAAAAATTTTGAGTTATGCAAACACTGAACTTCGTTTAAATGCCTAAAGCATGTTTATTTAATCAAATAAATAGAAAATAATAGCTCCAGAAGTGCATGGATTTCCTAGACTCAGAAGCATCTCTTATAAAGTTGAATAAAAGCTTAAATAAATAGCTCCCTTAAATTTTTCCACAGTAAATAAAGTAAAATTTAAATATAACTATAATGACTTATCTTTGTTTTAAGTTCAAACACAACAAAAATACAGGGAGACTCTTGTAAACTCTTGGGCCACATGCTGACATATGCTCAACTCATCATGCTTTATTTATTACAGCATCTGGGATGCCTTAAGTTGATTTCATTATTAAATTTTATATTTTACCGTGCGATAGCAGGGACCTTGTCATTCAAAACTATGTTGCTACATTATTAATGATTAATATGACAAAAGCTACATAAAAAAAGTCTAATAGTGTCTATGAGTGCAGTTAAACTCCTGACAGAACACAAACAGTCTTTAGGGCTTTAATGAGCCCACACAGGATTTAAAGTGTTCCACCATGTTCAGATAAATCACTTCTGAATTTTACTCTGTCTCATCTTCACTTTAATTTTCAGATCATAGGACTAGAAAGCTCACAGCAACATTAGTAGTTGTGAGTTGTAGTTCTTCATGTGACTTTAACACAAACACACACTATTATGTTACATACCAACACAGCCTCATCCCAAATAGTCAGAAATCGACGAATGCGGTCAGAGCCCCATAGCGGCACTATTTGATGCAGGGGGTACTCCTTCCGCGTCGGATTTCAACGCGGAAGGAGTACACACCGCGGAGAGGTGAAGTTTTTTTGTGTGAGAAGCTCCAGAGAGAGAACACACGTGTCAAAGGTAAACACAGAAAACTCTTCTGAAACTGGACTAAACATCCCTGTGCTCTACATCCCACAATTACTACTAATGTTTCAGAAGAACGTCAGAGCAGAGTAAACATTAGCGGCAGCTCTGCTAACTCAGATTACCTCCTG
The DNA here is from genome assembly GCF_902148855.1 of Sphaeramia orbicularis. NCBI lineage: Eukaryota > Metazoa > Chordata > Actinopteri > Kurtiformes > Apogonidae > Sphaeramia > Sphaeramia orbicularis. Next base: position 44,528,865 of record NC_043966.1, read on the forward strand.
ACATGTCTGAGAATTAGTTAAAAGAAGACTGCTGATAATATGGAGATGGAAACAGTCTGTGATAGAAAAGCATGTGTGTGGGATTAAGAGAGAGCGCTGAAAAAACTCAGTTCACTTGTTTTAGGGAAGCACGCTGAGGTGGAGTCTGATGAGCTTTTACCAGAACATTAGTTCATCAGTCTGGCTCTAAACGCTCTATGTATTAGTAATGGAGAAAATGTATAGAACACAGTCTCATCCCAAGTCAGTCCAAGTCTGTGTGTGTGAGAACAGCTTCCACGTCAACCAATCAGAGGGCGCAGAGTGGATAGTGCAGGAGAGAGAGAGAGAGAGAGAGAGAGAGAGGCGCGGCTGCATCTGTGCTGAAATAACCCAGTTTTAAATTGATTTCTTAATATCGGCCTGTCAGATTAAAAAAAGGTCGATACCGACATATGTCAAATTTCCAAATATTGGCGCCGATAATCGGCCCGGCCGATAATCGGTCGATCTCTAATATATATATATATATATATATATATATATATATATATATATATACATATATGTGTGTGTGTGTGTGTGTGTATATATATATATATATATATATATATATATATATATATATATATATATATACACCCGTACATACATACATACATACACACACACACACACACACACACACAGAGTGGTGCACAAAAATGTTACAAAAAAATATTACCTGAATTTCACCTTTTTGCCATTGCTAAAGGTAAAGGCAAAGGTACTGAGAGTATTTCACCCACAAATTTATCAGTCCAGTCCAGTCCTTTTTTTTTTTTTTTCTACATTTTACTCTAATATTTAGTGTGGCCCCCCTTGGCAACAATCACACCAGTGCATCTTTCTGGCACTGTGTCGATGTATTTTCTGTCCTGGAACTAACTGACCTGCAACCAACACAATAATCACCAATTGTAATGAATATAAAGGGAGATTTGACTTTTATTCAGCATTTCCAAAATGCAGTATGTTTTCCAGAAACTGACAAAGGTATCATGCTGGTGTCTCTGGAACATTCATTATGCAATATCAGTATGGTTGATGGTTCCAATACGAAAGAAACAATGGTTTTATGGCTACATTGGGGTCATTTCATTGAAATAAGACTTCATTTTCCAGTTCATGGCAAGTGTTCTAATATTTGTGTACACCACTATATATATATATATATATATATATATATATATATATATATATGTAATTTTATTATTATTATTATTTTTTTTTTTTGTTTTTGTTTTCACTTCGCTGTGTTCATAGGGCTTGTAACACCCTGTATTTGACCCGTATTCTGTCCTTGCTGCTTCCCCAGTGCAGATAGACAGATAGCTAACTCCTTAATGACGACACCTGTTGATGTTTTGCTCTGGTTTATTCATTGTAGATGAGTCAAAAAGGTGTAAAACTGAAATAACAAACAGATAGAAAATAATTTTACAAACACAAATAAAACCCACCATGTCCCTTTAACATTACATGCAACAATGAGTAATTAGCGCTAGCATGCTAATACTCGCGGCTAACGCACTAACCGCTAGCTTAATGCTAATTATAAACCAACAACCTTTTAGCGTCTTTTTCACAATACAATACGCAAATACAAACCCCAATAACTGTAAGAAACTACATATAACACACAAACATTTTCATACACTTACAGGCTGTGCTTGGACCAGAGCACAGAGCAGCAGACGTATTCAGACGGCACTAGGTCAACATGTTAAAACAGGAAGCGCTTTGCGCAACATCCGGTTTGGCTTTCACAGTAAAACCATAAAACTTAAAACTCCTAAAAAGTAAAATACACAAATATATAAGAACACAAAAATAAATCCTGAATGGCTCTTAAGGAACCAGAACAACCTGTCCTAGTAACTTCACTGATCTTCACTCTCATCTACCTCAGTATTATTAGGAGGCAGTTTGGAGGAAATGAACCCAAAGTCCACACAGAAATACCCTGTTCTGACTGTGGATCAGACCTATAACCTTCTGTCTAACATCTGAGCCTCCATACTAATGATGTGTCATGCTCAAAAGATGTGGATCTAAGAACTGGTGCTTTGTAGGGAATCAGATTGAGTAAGAGACGGCGTATGTCCTTTCACTGCTCAGCTCTCAGTCTCAGTGGCTCATCTAACTTTGTTTTGATCAGGCAGTATGGTGGACATGGACATGAACTGGTTTCTCTTTTGCCCTCAGGCAGAGGTGGGGAGCAACGAAATATAGTTACTATGTTACTCTACTTAAGTAGAGTTTTTAGGTGTCTGTGCTTTACTTGAGTATTTATTTTTCTGGCAACTTTTTAACTTTTACTCTCTACATTTTTGTATAAATACTTTATACTCCATACTATACTATTTATACTTTGTACTCCTTACATTCTCAGAATAGGTTTGTTACTTTTTCAAACTAAACGGATGTGACAGTACGGAAAATATGTCGCTTCAGAGGGAAAATCAGTGGAGGAGAGAAAAAGCACAGGCTGTGACCAGGGTCAGTACCAGAGTCCTGTACAGGGTCAGTACCAGAGTCCTGCACGAGGTCAGTACCAGAGTCCTGCATAGGGTCGGTACCAGAGTCCTGCATGGGTTCAGTACCAGAGTCTTGTTCAGGGTCGGTACCAGAGTCCTGCACGAGGTCAGTACCAGAGTCCTGTACAGGGACAGTACCAGAGTCCTGCACGAGGTCAGTACCAGAGTCCTGCTCAGGGTCGGTACCAGAGTCCTGCACAGGGTCGGTACCAGAGTCCTGTTCAGGGTCAGTACCAGAGTCCTGGTCAGGGTCGGTACCAGAGTCCTGCACGGGTCCACTTTTTCCCAAAGTTTAAACGTTACCTTGGCAACTCGTGTACCAGACTTTTTTTCCCCAGTTCCCCAGTGGAAAATACGACATGAGGGGGCATTAATGTGCAGTTTTTCAGTTCATAAGTTGTGTTTATCATAATTCCTATTGCACGTGAAGGCAGCATTACATACAAGCAACCTTGAAGGCGATACAGGTTTGAAAGAGCATTGAAGCAAAAATCGCAGAAGCACCTGAGCACAGAAAGCAGTTTGTTATAATGGACAGAAAGGAATTCAATACATTCAATAAAAGTGAAATTAAAAAAATGTACAGTATATATTCATTTAGTTAAATTCAAATTAAATTAAGGGCTTTTCACTCTGCCTCAGTGCTCTGGCATTGTCCTTGAAAAATTATGCCTTTTCAGCTTTTAATTAACAGATATCATTGAAAGAAATGTGAGAAAATCCTAGACTTTGAGTGACAGTTATGGTTCAAGAGTGGTGTACGCTGAATTTAAGAGTTTAGGCAGAGAAGGGGGGTAGGACTGGTCATGGCTGGTCTGGTCCCTGGGCTGTGGCTGTGTTGCTGGGGTGGCTGGAGGTTGTGTGGGGGGGTGATGGTGTCCTCCCCTCCTCAGGCTCTGTGTCCTTGTCTCCACACCCCCATAGCCACATTAATTTAAATGAATTCATATAAACTGTAACAGAGAGTAACTGATATAGATAGTGTGGTGGAAAAATTTACTTTTTATATTTTATACTCTTTATATTTTATACTGTTAGTACATCTTCTTTTAATGCTGAGTCATTATTCATTATGTGTGATGTTTACCACTCTGTAACACCCCCAACCCAGGAACGGAGTTCTTGCCTTGAGTTAAAACCCAAACACCTAAATGTCTGAATGTGTAGATAGAGGATGGCGTCTGCACTCCAGATTGGATCCAAGCAAGGTTAGAGTGAAGAGGTCATCATGACCTCTTCACGGAGCAGAGAAGGAGTAGTATGGGGTGGTACAATGTACGTAAGGAATGACATCATAGTTTGAGGGGGTTGGATTTGGTTCTATATAATCTTTAGTTTTCTCTTGTTTAAGCAGACTTCACTTACAGAGTTTCTCTGTGATTGACTTCTCAATAAATGCATTTATTTATTTTAACTCTAACTTTCTCTCCTCCTCTTTGTGTGTGGGTTATCAGTTGAACATTTCCATAACAATAGATTATTATAAATATTAAATTATTTAACTCATTGTTTTATTGTGGCTGCCTCCGCCGCTACCGCCGCCACAACAGTACTAGCAAATTAGACTACTGGTATTATTATTATTATTATTATTATTATTATTATTATTATTATTACTACTACTACTACACATTTTTGTATAATAATAATAATAATAATAATAATAATAATACATCAGTTTTATATAGCGCTTTTCTAAGTACTCAAAGACGCTTTACAATAAACAACCAAGGGACAAACATAATAATTATAATAATTATTATTTTCCCCCTCACTCCCCCCTCTCTCTTTCTCACTTTCATTCACACTTTCTTCTTCCCCTTTTCCTTATCGTCCCTAATCAATCTATATTGTTTAGTTGTTCTTTACATTTAGTATATTTTTCATTGTAATATGATTTTGTCATTGTTGTGATTTTTGGTTTGTTTATTTGTTTGATTTTCCCTTTGTTTACATGTTGTTTTTCTGTCTTGTCTTGTACTGTCTGTCAATGTCTTATTAACTATCACTAAAAAAAAAAAAAAAAAAAAAGATTTAGGCAGAAACGTTTATGTTCTCTTGTCCTGATGTGTTCAAGTGACAGATCTTGAAGGTAAATATAATATATATAATATAAAGGCCAAACTGTATCAGCCAAAATGCTAATATAATTGTCCAGAGAGACAGGATATTGTATTTTAAAGACACTGTACTACAAACTAAATAATACAAACTGAGTGTGTAATGCAGCAGCTGATTCAGTTTGATCCAAAAACACAAAGCTGCTGCACTCTTCTGTTTTTTCCACCCTCCTCTCATCCACTCCACATGTGACATTACCATACCATGAATCAAAATTCTACAAATTCATGCATTTTTGGGGGAATTTGCCACTCGGCGCTCCCACCTCCTCTAGCCCCTGAACACCACTCAGCGATACCTGAAATGTGTTTGTCTGTTGTTTGCTCTATTGTCGTCCCTTTTCTGTCTTAAAAGAAAAGAAAAGAAACGCACAAACGCTGGTTAGTTTCAGTTTAAAACCACAGAATACATGACTTCATGAAACGTGGCTTTCAGTGGTGAATTCTCAAGTGGATTTGGACTTTGGAGTTCTAGGACTTCTGTTTTTGAGATATGGTCACATGACCAGCTGTTGGTTGAACCAGTGATACACGTTCAACAACCTCTACTGGACTGTTACTTCAAACTGGTTTCATTTGAACTTTAAAAGAGTTCAACTTCAGACTCAAGATTAGTCTTCGCTCCTTCATTCTTTCTTTCATTCTTTCTTTCATTCTTTCTTTCTTTCTTTCTTTCTTCCATCCTTTGCCTCTCCTTTTCTTTCTTTCTTTCTTCCTTCCTTCCCTCCCCTCAGCCCACTCCACCATGACAGGTATATTCATTGTTTTGACATGTGCATATACTAGTGTTTACTAGTGTTACAACAGTAACACCACTATGTCAACCAGGTTTCACTAGAGGGGTCTGATAAGTCACTAAATAAACTAACAAAGTAGCTAAACTGGCAACACTGCATGACTCACAACACACTTTTACAGCTAGGAAGACAGACCGTGGGATTTTCAGACAATTTGTGTATTTAGAAGGAAAATGTGTGCATTTTAGGGTTTGTATCACTTTTCAAAAGTTGCCAAAAGTTTCCAAACAAATTTTGAAGGCAGCCAAATCTGTTGTCAGGTGCTTTTTGGAAAAAAAAAAAAAAAAAGTTTCTAGGTTGGTCTGGAAAGTTACTAACTCGAGCAACAAAAGTGTTAAGTTGGTATCAATGACTGAAACAGTCCAATCTTTATCAAATTAATGTTTTTTTTTTTTTTTTTAAGAAATGAATAGCTACTCACTGCATCAGTTAAAGCAGGGGTGTCAAACACATTTAGTTCAGGGGCCACATTCAGGCAAGTTTGACCCTAAGTGGGCCGGACCAGTAAAATAATGACATAATGATACATAAGTAATGTCAACTCCAAACTTTCCTCTATGCTTTAGAGTGAAAAAGGTAAAAAATTACATCATGAAAATGTTTACATCTACAAACTATCCTTTGAAACAATGTGAATAACATAAACTAACTAAAATTTCTTAAGAAAAATAGGTGCGATTTTTATAATATCATGCCTCAGTTTATCATTTACACATGTACATTAGAACTTACAGATCACAGTGGATCTACAAATACACAAAACATTTATTAACAGACATAATATTTTAAAATTGCACTTCTTAACACATTTCAGGTTGTTCATATTTAATCAGGTTATTCATGGTTTTTGAGAAATGATAGTTTGTTTTAGCGTAAATACAGTAAGATTACATGAACATATTTATATTTACTAGGAGAAAGTTTGGAGTTGCCATTATTTATAGGTTATTATGATGGTATTTTACTGGTCTGACCCAGTTAAGATTGAATCAGATGGAATTTCTCATAGACTGCAAGGGAAGCTCAGCTTCCCCTAAAATTACGAAAATTAAATGGTTAAATATGTTTGGTTGTACTGACATTTCATTGACGAAAAATGTGTTAGAACACGTTCATCTCACAGACGAGTTCGTTCAGAATCAGCTTCATCACAATTTAACGGACTCGATGTTGTTCACTTCTCATACATTCCCGTTGCGCTGTTTTCTCATACGATCTCTGCTCAGTGCATTTGTCCGTAGACGCTCAGCGTCCATGCACTTCAATGGGACTGAGTGGAACAGTTTTTTTCATTGCCTCAAAACTGGACGGTAATTGGATAAATGCCACGATGTGGTCCTGCCCCCGGACGCTCAGCATCTCTGGGGGTGAATGGAGCTGTGGGCTGACCTTGGCCGAGGTGGATGCTGGGCTTCCACATGCTGATTGGAGGATCAGTTGAAAGGCTGAATCCTGTTTGACTGACAGCTATTTTGAGATCTACTCCTGCACTTGGCAGAGTTCAGTTTAATACCGTCGCACATTCTGCTGTGAAACTGAGAGAGAAACTGCTATGAAATTACTTGTCATTTCTTGCACTGTAAATAAAACACACTCATTGTACTTCCTTGTTTCAATTTAACATAATTTCAGCGTTTTCTTGTTTAGTTGGTACGATAAGGTCACTGACCATTTTCTTAAAAAGGAACAGAGGGCTGAATTTATGTTTAAATAACTTGACTTTTTTTTTTTTTTGATGTAAGCCGGCAATGAGCTTCCCCTCTCTGAAAGACGAGCAGCCACCACTAGATTGAATTAGTCTGACTGCAGAACCTGAAATAAAATGATTGTTAATATCTTATGGGTAATTTTTGCATTTCACAAATTCATCCCATGGGGCGGACTGGACCCTATGGCGGGCCGGATTTGGCCCCGCACGTTTGACGCCCCTGAGCTAAAGGGTTAAAGCCCTTGTTGGAGCTCAAACATATTAACCACTCCAGTAATTATCCAATGGAAGGATCTTGGCTTTACTGTGTAAAACATTCATGCAGTCGTGTCCTTGACCTGAAATAAAATCCAGACTCTTTTGTCCAAAACCAAGACAAAACAGAGCAGACTGTGAGACAGACATCCAAATGCTGTAACCATGACAGCCTCAGGACATTCAGCAGATACAGACTCATATATGCTACATTTCTGAATAAAATTTAAAGTCTTTCTTGTTTTGTTACGTTCACTAATGCTGTTTTTACTCTTGAACAGTAATATGCTCCGACTGAGACTTCACCTCAGAGCTAAGGACAAGCAGTGACTCCACAAAAAAGTAATAAAAGTCACAAATAAACCAAGAGTCCCACTGAAAAGAGATTGCACAACTTAAAAGGAAATGCCACAGGGCAGGACACAAGTGGAGGAAAACAAAGCTGCAGCTGCATTATGACATTTTTAAGGACAGCGTTGCAAATTTGGACTGTGTGTATTAACGCTCCCGGGCGAACATCCTTCACCTCGCAGGGTTGGCTTTGCCTGTAACAGACGGCTCACACTCCACACAACGTTTGGGTCTTAAACTTCCAGTTATACTTCACATGATCCTCAAATGAGTTCCTCACACACATTCTTTATAATCCCAACGCCTCAGGCACCACGAGAAACCGCATCTCATCTTCAGTTCGACTACATGAAGATGTTTATGACTTTTAATTTCCTCATTTCTCTGTCTTCATTTGGTGAACAGCTCATGAACGGTCCTCACTCATCGTCTACGGCAGATTTTAAAGGTTACTTCAAACAATAATAACGGCTACAGTCTGGAACACTGTACACTATGGACATTATCTTTCTATTTCGAGACAGTAAAGTACTTACACTGAGAGCAGCCAGTAGATAGATGTTATTTTTGCAGATGATATAAAATGAAATGTCTGGAGTTTTCTGTTTTTTTAAGCTCACCAGTCGATAGGCCATGGGCTATTGTGAAAGTGTTGTATGATACAAGTAGGAATGAACACAGTAACAAAGTCATGTTAAACACATGGAAATAAATGTTGTGTTCAGAATATGCTTTAGAATGATTGGAAAAATGATCTGCAACTGTATTTTGTTCAGACTGCACTTAACAACAGAGTTCATAACATTAACTTTACATCTCTGTGTTTACATACATGTAACGCCTCAGGCTAGGGGAACCAGAACATAACATAAAATGGCTCCCCTCCTTCTTCAAGCTTCCAATAAAATGGGCTGTGCAACTACTATACAGTCCAATATATTTATTTATCAGTACAACAAAAGGTGTCAGGGAGGGCAGGGCCAAAACAACAAACAAAAAGTTTCTTAAACAGAAAACGTCTTTGTCTAATAAACAAAAGAACAATTTCTAATCTTCCTAACCAAAACAGGAGAAAACAGTAAAAACAAAATGGCTTCCCTCCCCTACAGCAAAGTGGACTGTTAACACAAAAAACAAAGAATCAGTACTCTATTGACAATAGAGCTGGGTAAAAAAATTGATTTGATTTTGGATTGATTTCTTTTTAATTTTGCGTAATTGATTAATGGTGGATGAGATCGATTTTTCAGAGCAGCACTGTGAGGAAATGACCCAGAAACCGCCGATGCGGAAGCGCAGCCGGCTCCGTTTTGTGTCTTGGTCGTGCTTGCGATGGTTCTGGCGTGGGAGGAAAGCGGAGGAAGGGTGGGGAAAACCCCTCCGTGGGAGACCTTCCCGGCCTCAAACTCGAACCCACAGTGCGGAGGAATTGGCCGGCGTAGGTGGGTCGCAGAAGCTAGAACTATTAACTTCGATCACCTGTGGCTGTTAGAGGAGTTAGAGTTAGAGGAATAATAAAGCGGAAATCACGAAGCTACGCCCCCCCCCCCCCTCCCCCTCCAGTGAATTTTTTGTACCAAGGGCCCAACATGATTCCGTTTCAGGGGGGCCAAATTGGTTGCAGTGCCCCAAAGTGATAGTAATGTGCCTTAAGGCTGGAAGCACCAGGTATATAAAAAAAAAAAAAACAGAATAAAGATGAGGAAGAAGTCCATTCTGATGCACTGTAGAAACATGGACATGTTTGTGTCCTGTTCATTATTTCAGAGCAGGTTCAGCTATTTACTGCTGAAATGTCAGATTTATTTCCTTTCTAATATCAATATTGGTTCTGTGTTGCATGGCTGCAGTAGTCAAATAATCAAGTTACAACTCAAAACTGTACTCTGGTATCACTAAACGAATCTGAATCAATCAATTAATACTGATTCTAATCGAATCAAATTGCAATTAATCGATTCAGAACCTTATGAATCAAAATCAAATCGATTAATGAAATTGGCCACGATACCCAGCCCTAATTGACACTATTTAAAATTATCAAAACTAGCTGACAGTCTCCTGGTCAGCACTCCTGCACGACCGCGGTGGCTGCATGAAGAAGGAGAGGCAGTGAGCTCCACCAGCTTCCTCCTTAAAAAGCTGCTCCAGCCAATCATCTTCTGCCACCGGGAACACAGGAAATAGGCACACACAAAGAGACACCTACAGAGTGGAAACCACCACCCTGTGTCCAGGAGGACACATAGCATACAAAATAATGCTATAAATGACCAAGGCTCATAATATACATCTGGTATGACTGTCTTGTGTGGACTAAACATCAAATCTTTATACAGAAACTCGACTTATTTGGACAGGCCACGAAATGAACTGAATGAAACTGAACCCAAACCAAATACTGGTAGTGTCAAACAATAATCACAAAAGGTTTAACCCTTTAAATGCCATGTTTCTAATGTAAACAAACCATATTTTTTGATGCAAAGAAACACATTTTTATTTTTATTTTTTTAAATATACTACATAAAAATTGGATTAGCTTTTTTTTTTTTTTTTTTTTTTGCAGCTTGGCATATGTTGATGTTTAAGTGTAACATTGGTTAATATACATTATTATTTTTTGTGCTTGGTCCAAAAAGCAGTTACACGGTCAAAGCTCAGTAAAAACACAGTAAAAAAAAAAAACAAAAGAAAAAGAAAAAATCACCACAATACTGCAAACAACAGTAAAAATAAAAACAAGGAAAACAATAAATACATAAATAAATAAATAAAGGGTTATTTTTATAGCGAGTTGGTCTCACTGCTCTATGTTTTGCCCCCCGTTTCACAGGTGGTGAGGGCTGCACTGAGCATGCTCTGATGTCTAAGGGAACAATAAGGTCTATTCTATAACAGTTCACTGTAACCCCCTCATACCACACCATATCTATGTGCAATCATCATATTTATGTAACTAATATTAAATTTTTACATTTTTAACTGTAATTCTTTATTTATGTAAATATTTATCTAAATACTGAATCCCTTTTTTTTTTCTCCTATATTTCATTTTTCATAAATTTTTGGTTTTTCTACATTTCTTTTTTCTCTGTACTTGTTTGTCATTTGTTGTTGCAGTTAACTGTGAAATTCCCCCACGATGGGATAAATAAAGTCTTATCTTATCTTATCTTGTCTTATCTCATCTTATCTTATCAGCACGTTTCCAAATTTTTATGAATATTTTAAATAAATTACAGCTTCAGAATGCTCACCACAGACACGTCAGGGGTTAAAGGGTTAAAAATACTGCAGTCACATGTGGTGAAAAGAAACAATATACATGTTTACTCATTTACTGGAATTAACGATAATTTTGAAGAGGGATGCTGTTGATATTTTTCTACATTATTTTCTGTTCTTTTCCATTGAGTCCCCAGAGTGTTTCTTCTCTTGTACACCTTTAAATTAAAAACTGAAATCATGAAAATGTCCAGATAAAAACAACCAACAGATGCTGCATCAACCTGTGTAATTAGATTCAAGTCATGTCAAGTCAGTCAATTATCAAAATAAATTCAATTGCAATAAATATCTTATTTAGAGGTTGGCACAGCATTCTCTTATTAACAAAAACAGCACGAACCTTGTCAGCCACAAACAAAACATGTGGGTGGGTAGAAGTGTGATAAACAGAAAGAAATAGTTAGGATGAAGAGTACGTGAAAAAAGGCAAGAATCAAAAGAAGAGAGTGGAGTGAAGATCCTCTTCATCACACTCATCACAACCTTTGCAGAACCATTTTACACTGAACCCACACTGTTGCCTGTGATACAACCATGACTATTAGTGTAACACCGCTGATGGGCATATGACAGATGGTATAATTACACTCTAATGAGATATATGATCAGTTATATGACTGAAGTATAAAGAAACACATATATGTATTTACAGCTGTCAAGCATTTGATATATTAAATTAATCTCAGGTACTGTGGGTGTCATACATATAGTATATTTATATGGAGGTGGTAAAAGATTAGCTTGTTAAAAGTTGTGAAACTTATTATGAAATACAGAAGTCACTATTTTCTCCAAATAATGGCTTATCACACAATTATAGTTTTTTTTGTTTGTTTGTTTGTTTTTTTGTTTTTGTTTTTTTATTTAAAAAGAAATAAAATAAATCTGTCATCCTGTGATCTCTGGGATTTGTTTTTCTCAGTGGATTTGTTTTTGGCTATCTTATATATTGTATACTTAATTTAATTATTCTATTTCATGTTTTAATCATGCAAACATTTTATTTTGTTTTAAATGCCTTATGAAAGTTATTACATTATTTTTTTTTGTCATGCCTGCAGCCAGACGTTAGTCTGGTTTTGTCTGTCTTTTATGTTTTGTTTGTCACTTCCTGTTTTATTTTGTTAAGTTTCCCCTCATGTGTCTTGTCTGTCGTCTTTACTTCCTGTTCCCTGATTGTTCTGACCTCTTACCTGATTACCTGTCTCCGCCCTGATTTGCTCCACCTGTGTCTCGTTGTCTTCCCTCCCTTTTGTGTATTTAAACCCTGTCTCTTCCCCCTGTCAGACGCCAGTTTGTAACTCCTGTAGTTCTTACCAGCGTTTTGACCTCGTTTGTTCGTTTGCCTGCCTGTTTTTTGGACCTGTTTTTGGATTCCTCGGTTTCTCGTCTTCTGCCTGCTCCCTGTCTGGTTTTTGTCTGCCTCTTCTGATACCTGGTTTTGACCTTCTCGCCCTGACTACCGGTACGTGAGTTTTTGCCTTGTCCTTATGTCCTGTTGCCCGATTAGTTGCCTACCTGTGTATGACCTGTTTCCGTCCCTGACCTCCCTTTGCTTTTCCCTAGTCGGGAAAAACACCCCTAACACCGCTCGGGGAGACGGGCTTTCGCCCTCGATCCGGAGGACGAATCAGAGGAGGATATCACCAACTATTATCCTCAAGATTCTGTCACTGATCATTATTTTTCACCTGTGTGTGTTCAATAAACCTTTTGAACTATATTTTTGGTGTTTGAGTTCTGCATTTGGATTCTGTGTTTGTACTAGCACCATTACATTTTTTCTTTTCTTGAATTTGCAAAAATCTTGCCACGTTATATTGTTCCATACTTATTTCTCTCTAATGTGCTCAAATAAGTTAAGCAGTTATTTAGGAAGTGAGTAAAACTAGAAAAGAATTAAACAACTCATGATTTCTCTAGTTTCAGCGCAATCTCTAGTTTTTCTAATAGATCCTCTTATTTTGGTGGACCAATGTTAGAAATGACAAATAGTGAAATGATCACGCTACAGGTTAAACAAATGTAATTATTCACCAAATTTATGGCAATAATAATTATCCTAACACAACATAATGTCCTTTGGTCATAAAAACTCTGCTATTATTCTCCCCAGTAATAGTTGATTATCTTTGACTCCACAAGTTGGTCTCCATATATCATATTTTGTTTTTCTTTTGAAAACTTGTTTTAATTCCAGACTGTGCAAGACCATTGTACCCCGTGAATTGCAACCATTCATTCTATCTTCTGAACCACTTCCTTGGGAGGTTTGTGGGGGTGCTGAAGTCATGAAAATGTCCAATTCATCAGACATATTGAGACAAACAACTATTCACTCCCACCTAAGTGATTTACCAAATAAAGGAGTGATATTTTGCTTTTTTTTTAAAATGGAATTATGCACTTTAAAACATTTCCCTGTGATCTACATAAACTGTAAATGCTCTGCTTGGGTCTGAATTCTCCATTAATTCAACTCCACAGGTCCATCTTCAACCCTATTTCTGAGTAATGACACCAGAAAGGTCATTTTGAGCGCTGGCCCTTTAAATACACATGAGCCACTTCACGCTCCGCCCCCTCCAGGTTGTTGGCTGTGCTGCTCTGTCCCGTTCAACCAACAACTAAACATTTTAGGTAATCGGCTCTAAGTTTGAACATATTTTCAGTATGGACTACAACCGCTGCTGCTGATAAACAATTATAGCGTACTTGGAGAAATGTTCGTCGGAAGTCTTGACCTTATATGTGCAAATGTGACAAAACAAAACATAACAAATTACGAAGGAATTGAAACAGGTTGTAGAAATCCACTCGATTTTTGCAGGAATGAATATAAAGATAGCTTTGCAGCACCTGGAGGGTTCAAATTCAAACTTTTTGAACTGTTAAGGTCCAAATACATAAATAAATGAACCAAAGACTAATAAAAGTGGGTTTAGATAAATACGACCCCTTTAACTTATTAAGTGCTTGTCTTTGGATGGGGGGAGGGACTCGGGGTATCTGGAGAGAACCCATGCAATCATGGGGAGAAAATGCAAACTCCACAAAGACAGGTTGTCAGCTGGTGTTGGAATCAAACCCAGGACGTTCTTTGTGAGGCGACAGTGCTAACCAATAACCAATGCACCACTGTGTCACTGAAATGCAACCAGTGTCAAATACTGTATATCACATTCACGTGCAACTGCATTGTAAGTAGGGATGCAACGGTACATGCTATCCATGGTTTGGTACGTGTTGCAGTTCTTGAGTCACGGTTCACAGTTCGGAACGGTTCGGACACAGAGCCTGGCTCTGCACCGAAACATAACACTGGTCTACAATTTTTTAGAAATGATTTGCTTCAGACATTAAATGTGCTAAATGTGCGAAATGTTACATATTTTAATAAGATTAGTTGGAAAATAAATGACAAAAGTGCCGGTTTGCTCATCTTTTCAAGGTATATGATAAAGTGTTATTACACATATATATTGGTTTATGTACATTTATATAATAGTTTTATAAATCTTCCACTAAATAGAACCTGTAAAGTGAATGTATTCTAATGTGCAGACAGTGTTTTGAAGTAGATCTTGTAGCTCTGAGACAAATATTCCTTTTGAGTCAAACCCATCCTCTCGTTAATTCTTGAATTTCACATTTTGACTCAAGGCTGTATCTTGGAAAGTTCAGCCAACCAGCATTTTTGACTTGACTTTTCTTTATCAGTGACTCTCGTGGTAAAATTTCATTACTTTTATTCTGGAAGCATTTTCCTTGTAGACCAGTGTAACTGGAGCCCATGGAGAGCCTTAAGGCTAATTCATGTTCCTTTATGTACGTAAATAGGTTCGTCCATTTCTAACATTGTCATGTGTCACTGCCTTCATACTTCCACGCATCCTGTATGTTGGAATAAGCGTTTCTCAATCAATCCACCAGAGGGCACTATTCTTAATTACCATAGCAGCCGAATACCATGAAGAAGAGTAAAGTTTCTGAGAAGAAGAAAGTCAATAATAACAAACATGGTGACGACAGAGGAGGTAATACTGATGTGGATACTAATGTTAATACTGAGAAGGGTCGTTGGAAGTAGAAGGGCGGTGCTCTACGTCTGACTTGAGCAAGGGTCCGCCACTTCCAGCTCATGGGTCACCCTGCATCCCGCTCAGGCCAGGCTCGGCGCTTCCAGCTCAAGCGGGGGTCTGCCGTGCAGCTCAGGCCGGGGCTCACTGTGTCCGGCTCCACGTAATGCTCTAGCCGGGCTCCACGTCCGGCTCCAACCAATGACAGTAGAATTCCATAAGTCAGTCATCTTGCAAAGCTCTAATACAAACGCCAGTTGATTGGAAATGCCATTTGAAAATGACAAATGAGCCATACCACGGTACATGCTCACACCAAACCATGAGGGGCGTACCAACAGTGCGATGGTACGACATGTACCGTTGCATTGCTAATCGTAAGTGTTGAAGTTACAGACTGCTATAAGCTGAAAACCTGCGTAGAATCTTCCTCTATAGTAGCAAATAAAATGCAAAGTTGAAAGGCCTTAACTCAGCGGTTCTCAGTCTTTTTCTGTCGGGCCCCCCTTTGGAGGATGAAAAATCTCCAGCCCCCCCCCCCCCCCCCCCCCCACACACACACACACACACACAACCCCAGCAACATTGTAACAGTGGTGCAATTATAACTTTTATTGAAAGAAACATCAATATTATAACAATACTTTTGGCTTTTCCTTGGATAATTTGTTGTTCAAATTAAAAATAACTTAGATTTTTGCTTGAACAATACAAATAAACTCAACAAGACTGCTCCGAGATAATATTTTTCCAAATAAAAATTGGAAATGCGCAATTATCTTACAACTATGACAATAAAGTTACTTTTTTTAGAACAACAAACAAATTTTGGTAATGAAGATGAACATTTTAATAATATCAGTGGCTGCAATGAGCCTGTTTCCATTGCACATCTCAGAACATTAAAGTGCAAACTGTACGAATTGTGCAAAAACAGAAACATTCCACTTTTTTTTTTCCAGTCCAGTCCTTGTCCATTCTCCAAACCTAAACTCTTTGTCTACAGGGTGTCCCATAAGTCTCCATACATAGGAAAAATAAACGTTTCTTGACATAAACCATTTTTATTTATATAATATGCTCTATATGACTGCCATTTTGTCGGGAACACATTTCAATGCGTGTCCTCCACTGCTGAAGAACTATAAAGAAGAAATATAAAGAAATACATGTTAGAACCATATATGTATGGAATGTATTATGTCTCCTATGTATGGAGACTTATGGGACACCCTGTATACCACTGATAGTATTACAACATTGGTGAGATTGGTCTGAATGTAACCTAATTCTATATTTTCTAATAGTCTAATGTTACTTATACTATTACAACACTGCTAAATTGAGAGTGTGGGTGCTTGAAAGGTGGTGGTGGTGGTGGTGGTGGTGGTGTGGGGGGGGGGTTGGGTTTGTCTTACTGTAAAATGTGTTGCATTGTTGTTACATGTGTTATTTATTCTTTGTGCCAGGGCCCCCTTATGTGTCCCATTTCACATAATGTAAATGCAAAATGTAATGTTTTTACACTTGGTTCTTTTAAAAAAATATGTGAATAAATTAATGAAATTAAATTTGCTTCATTTCCATTTTCTAACATCTCGTAGCAGCACAGGAAATAGAAAATCTCTAACACAGTTTAGTCACATGTTTGTGGATGTAACTTGCTGAAGAACTATAAAGAAGAAATATAAAAAAAATACATGTTAGAACCATATATGTATGGAATGTATTATGTCTCCTATGTATGGAGACTTATGGGACACCCTGTAGTCCAGTGAAAGATCACCATGGCAGTAGATTTGTTTGTTGTACGTCCCTAAAATGAGTGCAGGGTGCTCCAACACTAAAATATTAGTTCCACCTGCTACATGTTCTAACCTGAAGAAGAAAAAAAAACAACCACCCAGGAGTGATCCCATGCCCCCCCCGGCATGCCTTCGCGCCCCCCCAGGGGGCCCGCCCCACACTTTGAGAAACACTGCCTTAACTAAAGCCAGTGTTTGGACTGTCTTTTCAGGTGGTTTCCTTTACCACTGGACACCACCTGCCAAAAGAAGAACCATTTCCCCTCTGAACGGCAGCAGAAATAGGGTGGACCTGTTTTACATGTAAACTGCATATTTTAAGGTAATGACTGAATTGAATGATGATTATTACAATGAGAACTACGATGCACTAATGAAAATATAATTACAAATGCTTCATTCTGATTCTGCATTTACATCACATTAACACCAACAGAACGAACCTTTAAAAGATGTTAATGTCATTCCGAGGAAGCAAACTGTTTCTCCTGAACACAAATATGAGTTGTTCATGGGTAACTTATTTAATGGTTCAGATGATAGCATCATTAAACTTTTTATGACAAGGTTTATTCACTAAAAGCAGGTGTTTATGATTAGGAAAAGATAACATTTGGTTTAATATAGACAACATCCTCAAAGATGTAACAACTAATAAATAACCATAGATGTATATTAATATTTGAACTACAGTACAGTGCAAAAGTGTTCATTAACCTAAAGGTATTGTTGTTTTTCTAAGGTTGTGTGTCTTTATTTCTCTCATTCATTTTTTTTTTTTTTTTTTCTACTGAAATGCATTTTTGTTGTTGCATTTCCTTTCATACTGTTTACATATTTACTGTATGTTCCAGTTGTACATATAGTTCTCCAAAGATTGCGAAATGCACGTGTGGTCATGCAGTTCAGAAAAAAATCAAAATATTGTAGAAGTAACATGGGATCATGTGGACAGAGAAAAGGATAAAAGATCATGAAGCCTCTGGGACATTCCGACAGTATGTAATATAACACAAAGTTATTGAAGAAAACATCCACAGCACTGAGTACATATTTACTGCATATTTCTTGTTGGAATAGAAGACACACACCTATTACATCCCTCTGCAAAAACAACAGCGCTAGAGGCCACCTAAGGCTTTTGTACAATACACTATATCATGATATTTTCTGAACCCTAACCAAAAAATCTTTATTACCTTAATACCTAAGGGATTGGAGTGGTGATCTCCAAGGTCTGGGATGATGATCCTGGATTTCTTGTATCCATGGATCCATCTTCCTCCTGCCCATTGATGACAGACAGAGGAAGTGGTGTATCCTTAGATGAGAAATTGCATTTCCTTGACACAGAACAAAAGCACAGATTATGTTTGGAGATGTAATGTGAGTGGCGTGGTGTTTAGTACACAAATTTGCAATTTTTGTGGATTAGATGATTGACATCTATCTATCTATCTATCTATCTATCTATCTATCTATCTATCTATACCGCAAAAATCTAAATCTTACCAAGTGTATTTTTCTCATTTCTAGTCAAAATATCTCATCACACTTCAAATAAGACATAATCACCTAAAGAGTAACTTTTCAGTGAGGTATAAGAACTTATTTTTAGACAATAGATCTTGAAAATCTTATTTCAAGAAATCTTACCAAGATAATTTTCACTCGTTCCATTGGCAGATTTTTTTTTTTTTTGCTTAATTCAAGATTTTTTTTTGCTTAATTCAAGCAAAAAAAACCAAAACAAAACAAAACAAAACAATAAAAAAATCTGCCAATGGAACAAGTGAAAATTACCTTGGTAAGATTTCTTGAAATAAGATTTTCAAGATCTATTGTCTGATGACAGACAGAGGAAGTGGTGTATCCTTACATGAGAAATTGCACTTACTTGGAACAGAAGAAAAGCACAGATTATGTTTGGAGATGTAATGTGAGTGACATGGTGTTTAGTACACAAATTTGCAGTTTTTGTGGATTAGATGATTGACATCTATCTATCTATCTATCTATCTATCTATCTATCTATCTATCTATCTATCTATCTATACCGCAAAAATCTAAATCTTACCAAGTGTATTTTTCTCATTTCTAGTCAAAATATCTCATCACACTTCAAATAAGACATAATCACCTAAAGAGTAACTTTTCAGTGAGGTATAAGAACTTATTTTTAGACAATAGATCTTGAAAATCTTGTTTCAAGAAATCTTACCAAGATAATTTTCACTTGTTCCATTGGCAGATTTTTTTTTTTTTTTTTTCTTGTTTGCTTAATTCAAGATTTTTTTTTGCTGAATTCAAGCAAAAAAATCTTGAATTAAGCAAAAAAGAAAAAAAAAAAAAAATCTGCCAATGGAACAAGTGAAAATTATCTTGGTAAGATTTCTTGAGACAAGATTTTCAAACAGAGGAAATGAAGCTTTGATTCAGGAAAATTGCAATCAATTTTGTTTTTATCACTTCGAGTTGATAAATCATTTCAGCTCTAATTTGAATTAGACCACGCCCCATTGTACTAGTAACCTTATGTGTTTTTCATCGTCATCTTAAACCTTAAAGTGTATTCATTTTCTTTCGGTAAATTGAAGCAGGTTTAGTAAAAAGATGGTCTGACATACAGGGACTGAAAAACCAAACAACACAATAGTCTCTTGGCCCATAAAACCATAAAGTTTCCACTAACTATCACAGCATGGAGGACGTGGATGTGGACGAGCGTTTGGTTTATTTCAAAGTAATTCACTGCCCAGTCACAGGTATCTGGAAGAAGAGCCACACTGACCATGAGATGGCACGCTGAGAAATTCCCATCGGAGCAAAAAAAAAAAAAAAAAAAAAAAAGTCACACTCGGTCACACAGTTACTCTTGATTACCCTTAGTCATCTGTGCGAGAGCGAACACACACTGTGCACACTATACACACCTACACAACTGTTCAGAGCGTACCACAGCCCCTGATGGTATCCAGACTACACACTGCATCCACCTACACTATCTCAGTGCTTCCAGACTGTGGGGGGAGTCAGTCTGACAGGGCGCCAGAATGAGTTCACCTCTCTCACGTCTGATTGGATGTTGGTGCAGGACACAGTTCTGTAGTTATTGGTCCGATGTGTTCATACGTACACGAGTTCAAATACAGGGTACTTGCTCTTTATCCAAATACAAATTCCAGACTTTCTCAAAACTACTGCCCCCCCCCAAAGACCTTGACTTTATTACCTCAGCCAAGGAGGTTATGTTTTTGCCGGTGTTGGTTTGTCTGTCTGTCTGTCTGTGTGCAAGATAACTCAAAAAGTTATGGACAGATTTGGATGAAAATTTCAGGAAATGTTGATACTGACACAAGGAACAAATGATTAAATTTTGGTGGTGATCGGGTCGGGGGGGGGGGGGGGGGGGGGCACTGATCAGCCTTGGCGGAGGTTTGCGCTCTACGAGTGCTTTTCTAGAAAAGACAGCGCAGACCTCCGCCAAGGCTGATCAGTGCCCCCCCCCCCCGACCCGATCACCACCAAAATTTAATCATTTTTTCCTTGTGCCAGTATCAACATTTCCTGAAATTTTCATCCAAATCCAAATTTTGGTGGTGATCGGGATGGGTGGGGGTGGGGAGTGGGGGGGCACTAATCTGCCTTGACGGAGGTCTGTGCTCTTCGAGTGTTTTTCTAGTTTATACTGCGTTCCAGGCAGGTTTTTGAGCCCGAAAGTCACGACTTCAAGCCAAGACTCACGACTTCGTAGAGTTCCAGGCAAGTCACGCCAAACTGTTTGTGCACAAGGAGTTAGCTGTAAAAAAAACCAGCATGGCAGACTGTATGTTATGCTCATTTACAATCATTTCTATCACCAAAGGTGTTTGTTCTTTGCTTATTTGAGGGAAACAGAGGTGGAAAAAGAGCGCATACACTCTAAAAAATTATTCATGGGGTTAGTAAGTTAAGCTTAAAATCAAGAGCTTTCTCTGCTTAAAAAAATTAAGTTTGTTACATGTACATGTCAGGGTAGAGACTGCGATCTGGTAGGATCGGCGATTCTACCAGTAGAAACTCCGATCAGAGTCTCTACTGGCAGAAACTCCGATCCGAACCCCTAACCCTAACCCTTCTACTGGCAGGATCGGAGTTTCTACCAGTAGAGACTCCGATCGGAGTCTCTACTGGTAGAATCGCCAATCCTACCAGATCGCAGTCTCTACCCTTACATACACATTTAAATCAGATGTTAAGTTATTTTATTAAGTTGGTCTAAATGAAAAATAAGGAAAACACTCTTAACTTAATAACATATTAATTTTGAACAGACATTTCTGCCTTTAACTTAACAAAGAAATATATTAAGTTAGTACAGCTTAAAAATCTTGTAAGCTTCCTCTAAAAGCTGAGTACAAAGCTGACGAGCCTGGACATGTTTTGCTGACAGACCACGCCCACCACAAGAAAAGGAGGGAAGCACAGAAAAAAAAGGGAGAAACATGATTTTACACAGAACTTTACCAAACTTTAAGGCTTGATAGAATTTAGCTTTGTTTCTGCAACAGTAGTTTTAATTATTCAAGGACTGAATAATACACATTTTGCTCCTTTCTAATTTAAAATTATAGTTTATATTGTCGCGTATTAGCTGCATTGCATTGTGGGTATTGGGTATATTGTTGAAAACGTGTTCTTTTATGTGCAGGGGTTCAGCAGGGTTGTGATGTTGGTGTTAATTTTGAGTTAATGTGTGCATGCTAATGTTTATTGGCCTTTTTGTGTTTATTTTTTTTATTTTTATAGAACTGCACCATGAGTCAGAGCCATAGGCCAAACAGTGCCTTTCATGTTTATTGCTAGTTGCAGTTGTACTGCTTAATGTAACTTCTCACTGCTTAACAAATATAAATTAATATCTGCAAGAACATGAGAACAATAGTACTGTGTACATTTGAGATATTAACATGTAGACAAATTTAGTAAGTTAGTTGTGCAGAAAATTAAACGGGTCAGTCATATAAGTGGAATTTCCATGTGGAATTTCTTCTGATGTACAGAAATAAGTTAGAGTAACTCAAAAAATTAAAGAAACTACTTGTATGAACATTTTTGAGTAGAATAAAAGTAAAACAATAAGTCAGTATAACTAAATGGAGTAGTTTTTACACAATTAAAATTAAGTTGGTTCGACTTAATTAAGCTCGTAGAGTAAAAAGCAAATCATGTTGTTTGTACTAAAGTAATAGAGTTTACTTAACTAGAGAAGTCTTGTGGCATTTAAGCAATTTGCCAAGTTGAAATAACTTAAAAAGATTAATGGAAATTGTTACCTCATTTTTTTTTTTACGTTGAGCCTATTAATCATTTTTTAGAGTGTAAGGCAAGAGAAGCTGTTCTACCTTTTATGTTATTTGGATATGTATTTGGTATTAATTTATTCTTGCACTCAATAGACTGAAAACAAGCTAATGCTAGAGTAGCTGCTGATTATGCAGAACATTTGGAGATAAATAACGTTAGAGCAATACCTTATTTAAATAAACAATTTCTATAAACACCGCATCCATGGGAGCCGCCATTGTTGTTTCAAGGGCTACGTGGCGTCAGAGTACGGAACTAGGAGTACATCTCTGGTACGAGTTCACAGGTGGGAAGTCATGGGTTTGACTGTCATTCCAGTGCATTTTCATTGGTAGAAGGTTGGAAAAATATGAGTTACAGGTTGCCTGGAATGCAGCATTATGTACTTTTATACTTGCATGGCTACTTTTTTGGTTGAGATTGTACCTGTTGTGTGTAGTAGAAAAGTTCATTTAAAAAAATATATATACATGTATGAATGAATGCATAATACTCAGTAAATTATGTTTTACTTACAGAGACATTTTCAAAACATATGAAAATCACAAAAGTGCATGGATATCTCACAAACAAGTTTCAGTGGAATCATTCCAGTACTGACCGGTTTGTGAAATCATATCAAGTTTTGTATGTGATTTCCTCATGTGTTTCTTATCTTACAAGATTATGTGCCCTCGACCATACTCTAAAATTTAACTATGAGAGAAACATTTCCCCGTACTTTACTAAGACTTTCACACAAAATTACACTTTTTAAGATCTGGAAAACAGTGTTTCAAAATTCCATACTTTTTTAAGACTTTCAAGGCCTGCACAAGCACCCTGAAATAGATGGACACACCAAATTATGAAATACAATGCTGTCGTTAATGTCATGAGGTTAACGTTGGAATGGGTCCCCTTGAAAGACAGGCTGAGAATGTTGACTGTTGGAAATCTATTAGCAGCTCTGGTTAACGGCTAATGCTACTAATCTATGGTGTATGTACCAGTCATTTCTATTGGATTAAACAATAAAGTAAACCTAATTGTCAGATGTTACACTGTATTATGTCTGTCAGCTAGGGTTAAATATCACTTCTTTTTTTTGGTTTTTTTTCTAAGTTAATGTTTTGGTAAAATTAACAAATTAACAGATTTGGTTGTATAGAGTTGTCTGTTTTTTCATTAATCTTTTTACCACCAATTGTAGCTTTAGTCGGAGTTTTCATTACCTGTAATAATCCTGTAATATACATTGCAAAATGTCATGTGAACAGAAATTTAACACATTACCTCACATGTAGACATGGCTCACATCGGATTAGAAGTTTCATCAGAAGTGGAGGTGAAAACCAAAATACTTCATCTCATCAAGCTACATTATTTGATTAACCCATAAGGACCCAGTGTGTCATGTCTGCTCCCAGACTGTGTCTGGATTTGTCTGTCTTTTCTGTTTTGTCTGTCATTTCCTGTTTTATTTTGTTAAGTTTCCCTCATGTGTCATGTCTGGTGTCTTTACTTCCCCTCCTTGATTGTTGCACCTGCTCCTGATTACCTGACTCCTCCCTGATTATCTCCACCTGTGTCCAATTGTCTTCCCGCCCTCTTGTGTATTTAAACCCTGTGTTTTCCCCTGTTCCTTTGCCAGTTTGTGTTCTACCTTTGTGTGCTCACTTACCAGCGTTTTCAGATACCTGTCAGTCTGTCTGCCCGTTTTGCCTTCCGACCACCGATTCTGCCTGCTCGTCTGGTTCTGACCTGGTTCGTTCATCCGACTTCTGATTCTGCCTGTTCCCTGTTTACCTCAGCCTCCAACGTGTTACCTTGTGTTTCGACCCTCGCCTGGACTTTGACCGTGAGTAGCCTATCCCTCATGTCCCGTTGCCTCCTGAATTGCCCTCCTGTGTATGACCTGGCTTGTTTTTTGACTATCCTCTGTTTTGCCCTAGTCGGGGTGTTGTCGGGAATCCTCCAGCTCGGCCGTGCTGACCATCCATATTCCCCGCTCACAGCCCGGACAAAGAGTGCTGAATCACACACCTTCTCAGACGTGTTAACCTTTCTGTGCTGTGTTTTTCCTACTGTGATTGTGTTTAATAAACACTCTCAATTGGTCATCTGCGTTCTGGTCTTGCATTTGGGTTCAGCCTTTGTACTAGCCCCATTACAGTGTTACTTTTCTCTATATTCAACCTTCCTTAAGTGATTTATCACCATTTAATATAATATTATCTTGGTTCTTATTGATTTTATTGACTTATTTTGCACATACTGTACATAACATTGATCAAAGTCATAATAAAACAGGGCGACACAGTGGTGCAGTGATTAGCACTCTTGCCTCACAGCAAGAAGGTCCTGGGTTCGATTCCAACACCAGTCGACGGAGGGTGGGACCTTTCCGTGTGGAGTTTGCATGTTCTCCCCGTGTCTGCGTGGGTTCTCTCCAGGTACTCCGGCTTACTCCCACCATCCAAAGACATGCACTGATAGGTTAACTGGTTAATCTAAATTGCCCATAGGTGTGAATGTGAGAGTGACTGTTTGTCTCTATATGTTCAGCCCTGTGATGAACTGGCGACTTGTCCAGGGTGAACCCCGCCTTCGCCCCTTTGTAGCTGGGATAGGCTCCAAGCGACCCCCATGACCCTAGTGAGGATAAAGCGGGTTCAGAAAATGAATGAATAATAAAACAGTAAAGGTGCAGGGAGAGGCAGAAAGCCTAAAATGGCTTGTTTTAAAGCCTCCACCTTATAAATACATAAACATTATAAAAGTTCTGAGACTTCCAAAGTCCATATGCATTCAGAGTTCATTAAAATAAGAAAGGAAAAAAAAAAAAAAAAAAAAAAAAAAAATATATATATATATATATATATATATATATATATGTATATCTCAATGCGATATAATTGATTTCCTTAAATATTCCTTAAAGGACATCTCTTCTGTATTTTGTGTTTTTTTTTTTTTCAGTGAAAATCATGTATTTTCCTATATTTAATTTATGGATTATGTAGATGTTCATAAATGCCTGAGTAAAGTTGAGGGTTATTTTATCAAAAACAGAGAAAACTGAAGAAAAAGTGACTTTTTCAGCAAATCTATCATTAGCTTAACATAAACCCAGTGTGTCCATCCACTTTCATTGATCCAACTCCATGGGTTTTACTGGTGAATCAGTGTTGTAGAAGATGATGGTGTTTCCACGTTCACTACAGAGCCTCTGAACGTCCAAATGGGCCATATCTGATGACCATGAAAAGATGACAAACTGCATTTTACACCAATTATTTACATGGATTGATAGGATTAGTGGAGCAGATGGTTTTGGTCGACAGTGGAAGTCTGGGTCTTTATGGGTTAAGAGCACCCTTATGATAAAATAATACAAGCAAATATGTTTGTTTTTCTGGTTCAGTGAATGAGGTCTGGGATCATTTGCAGCCACAGAAGATACATAACAAGGTCTCCGACGTACTTGCTGCTCTGTTTTGATCCTAATTCACAGCTGCTCAGACTCACTCCTGTACATGTCTGACAGCCACAGAACCTGCTGGAAATCTGTGTCACTATTTGTGTGCAGACCCCACATGAAGTTTGCTGTCATTTTACATCAGATCAGATCCCATAGTGCAGTTGTTTAGGACTGAATGTGCAGCTGTCATGTGTGACACGATGTGGTCAGTAGTCACTTTTCCATTGGACATCTGCGCAAAACTTTACTGATATTTCCTAAATGTCGAAAAGACAGAAGTGCGTAATGTCAGTTTTTCCATTAAATCACAAATGCGATGATTTGTTTATTCATAATCGCAAGATGACACGAGAGGTCATTCCATAAACATGGCGCCCAACATAAATATGGTGTTGATTTACAGATATATTTATTATTATTATTCTATATTACCCCTCTATCCCGTACTAAATTAAAAACACATACCACAACATGTTTCCTCTTCTTCTTCACTTGTTGTACTGTCCGTCAACATCCAGTTTTTTTAATTCACCTGACTCTAGTTGTGAAAAAAGGTCTTTCCATTGCAGTTTTGTGTGATATATGATTTGCACTACACCTGAAAAACCACCTCTTGCCAGCACAAAAAAACTTTTAATCAAAAAATTTGACTTTTGGTGAAATAGTTTATCCATTAGGTACATTTTTATGCACAAGTTATATTTGCGCAATTTGAGGGTCAATGGAAAAGCAACTAGTGACAAATGTTATTACTGTAACTATTAGAGCCTTACTGCCGGTGACAATGCTGTGTGAAAGACTTTCTATAAGATTGTTCAGTGCTAATTCCACCTTCTGGAGATGTTTAGGAGAATAAATCAGTGACAGCCTCTTCATTTTAACTCATTATCAACTATTGTCAGTAAAGTACTCAGAAGATCATTGATGGAAATTATTTGATTGAGATAATTTCCTCTGTTTAACCCCTAAAAATGAGGCCATGCTAATCCTTGTACATTCATGTTTTGTTTTGTTTTTTTTTTCCTTAATTAAAAAAACATCTCTATTTTAATGACCTAATCAGTGGTGTAGTGGTCCCTGGAGAAGTGGGTATACTCTCAATTTTTGCCCTTTTTTTTTCTTTTTCTTTCTTTTTTTTTTTTTTTAAGTAGTCCAGAAAAAATGCCATTTTAGAAACAGTGACATGTAAGACTATTCTATTTAGTTTACCCAAAACTCCATCAGTAGTATTTGCTCATTATTATAAAATTATCATGACTTGATCAGGAGCAGTTTGTAGGTATTACTGGTCACACAAGCAGCTGCATGAATGGAAATATATTCAACATGAGACAAACATAGGATAACATTAGCCTTTCATAATGTTAGCCTTTCATAACGTTAGCCTACTCACACAGTTCAACTATTAGTGACAACATCTCTTCTCCTCTAAATGTGCAGTCACATGACCAGTAGTTTAAAACAGTGACTCATTCTGAAACCACCTTAAAACTTACCTCAGAATTATGTATTCCATGAAAGTAGGTTCTCTCAATATGCGTCACTCATTTCAAAGACATTTATTCTGCCCTTGCGCATCTTTCAGTGAGACGTGCATTGACCTGTCAATCAACTGGGGTGGCACTGGCACCTGAGGCTTCCAATCAGGTTCTAGAGGTGGACAGCGATAAGCAGAGCCCTGGCTCTGGTGCTAAGTTAGCAAAATTTTCCTTAGCATGACCCGCCCTACTCTGCCAGTCCTCACGCCTAAAGTTAACCAATCTAATCAGTGAAGGTACCACGTACTAGCGAATTAGAGGCAGAGTAGGGCGGGTCATGGCTTCACCATCTTAAGGGAAAACATGGGCAATTTGGCTCAGATACTACTGAATGTTGCGCATCAGGGGGATTTAGAAGTGGGTATACGCAATGATGACGGAAAAATAAGTGGGTATACTCCGTATGCCGCCGTATACCCTGGACTACACCACTGGACCTAATACACTATTTCTATGTGGAAAAAAATAGGCCCAAATGTAGTTAGTGTTTTATGTTTTCCAAATTATTATCCATATTACTGTGGACAGTGCATAAAGCAGCGAACTTAAGCTAGCATGCTAACTGAAATGTTAACCATTCTGACAGGGGGGAAATTAGAAAGTTTGTTTTTTTGTTTTTTTGTTTTTTTTTTTGAGAAAACTGTTATGTCTGAGATTTTTCTATTTGATGTAAAAAAAAAAAAAAAAAAAAGAAGAAAATTATAAAATAAGCTGATTTTGTAGAGGTAAAATGTATGTTTTTAGCTTTCCTATTGTCTTTTATACTGCACATGTATCCACTGTGCTGTTTTTCTTTGAGTTTTTTCTCCCACTGATCGCTTTGACACAGTGTCTTATTCACAAACTCACAATTATCAGACATACTGTCAGGAAATACTACTACTACTACTACTACTACTACTACTAATAATAATAATAATAATAATAATAACAACAACACAGGAGTAACTTATTTGCACAAAATGAGGAGTGAAATATGCTCAGAGGTGTGATGAGTTTGGATTTGTGAGGATAAATATGTGTCATCATTTGAACAAAATAAATATCATGGCTTAGATAGAGAGGAGATGGGACTTCTTTAACTCTTTCATGCACGAATTATGAGAACCTTAATCAATTTTTTTTTTTTTTCCTGAGTGTTTTTATTCCTCTTTAGGCATGAGAAAAACAATGTGATAGAAAATTTTCTTCTGAAAAATAAAATAAAATAAATAAATAAATAAAATAAAAATAATGAAAAAATAACTAAATAAAAATACATTAAAAAAAAGTAATAATGACAAAAAAAATTCTTATGAACCTATTTTTCATGAAGTTGCAAAAATATCCACTTAGCTGGACACCACAAGTTTAATTTTTGACACAGAAACATGTATTTACTGATAAATTGTGTGAAAACTGTGGGGAAGGCTTGTGATTCTGGGGGTTTATCCTCAGGAGAGATCTACATAATGTTATCAATTCATGTCAGAAAACACATGTAGTGTCTTAAAACTTTAATAAAGATATGTGTAAAGAAAAAACAAAAACAAAAAAAAAAACAACGAAAAGAACAACAAAATCCATGAATATACAAGAGAACAGCTGTAGAATCGCTGTCCACTGGAGTGACCACTATGCATGAAAGGGTTAAAGGGTGTTATTTGATAAAAGACACTCAAATATACCCTGACTGCAAAATAGGCCAACATGTTTTTCTAGTGTATGTGATCCACAAAAGGTCACATGACACTGTGCTGGGGATTATTATTTAGGATTATTTACGATCAGTGAGATCGGTTCATTATCATGTGTTGAAGTGAAGTTTTTTTTTTTGGAGACTGTTGGTAACTGATCATTTGTGCAGGATTTCTCAATTTGTCAGACTATGTTAACACAGCAGGCAGAAGTGGCCCACATCTGAATTTTTTTTTTTTTTTTTTGCCCTTTTGGCTTGTCTTTTTTGGCCTCAATTTTATTTTTGTTTTCTGCAGCCCTTCCTCCTTAACCAGTGGGTGCTCTACAGTGGGTACATTCCACTCTGGTGAGGTCACAGATCTTAAAATAAATTTTTGTGGGGATTCAGAGAGTTTAAAACACAGCCATTTTATAAAAACTGAAAATATTAAGTCATCTCTGACACTTTTTGCTGTCTTTTGATATTGTGCCCTTTTAGGAATCCTTTTTCTCCACTGCTGTATTAGTTTCCACTCAAGGTATTACACACAGTTCTGAGCAGTAGCACCACATAGAGACCAGATATAGACCATATACAGACCACATATAGACCACATACACCACAGACCACATACAGACCAGATATAGACCATAACAGACCACATATAGACCACCTACACCACAGACCACAAACACCACATATAGACCACATACACCGCATACAGACCACATACAACACATACACCACAGACCACATATAAACAACATACACCACATACAGACCTCATACAGACCACATACATTACATACAGACCACAGACACCAGATACAGACCACATACACCTCATACAACCACATGCAGACCACATATAGACCACATACACCACATACAGACCACATACACCACAGACCACATATAAACCACATACACCACATATAAACCACATACAGACCACATACACCACATACAGACCACATACACCACATACAGACCACATACACCACGTACAGACCACCTACACCACATAGAGACCACATACAGACCACATACACCACAGACCACATACAACACATACAGACCACATACACTACATACAGACCACAGACACCAGATACAGACCACATACACCACATACAGACCACATACACCACGTACAGACCACCTACACCACATAGAGACCACATACAGACCACATACACCACAGACCACATACAACACATACAGACCACATACACTACATACAGACCACAGACACCAGATACAGACCACATACACCTCATACAACCACATGCAGACCACATATAGACCACATACACCACATACAGACCACATACACCACAGACCACATATAAACCACATACACCACATACAGACCACATACAGACCACATACACCACATACAGACCACATACACCACATACAGACCACATACACCACGTACAGACCACCTACACCACATAGAGACCACATACAGACCACATACACCACAGACCACATACAACACATACAGACCACATACAATTCACAAACAGACCACATACAGACTACATACACCACATACAGACCACATATACCACATACAGACCACATACAGATCACACACACCATATACAGACCACATACAGATCACAAACAGACCACATAGAGACTACATATACCACATACACCACATACAGACCACATACAGATCACATACACCATATACAGACCACATACAGACTACATACACCACATACAGACCACATATACCACATACAGATCACATACACCATATACAGACAACATACAGATCACAAACAGACCACATACAGACTACATACACCACACACATACCACATACACCACATACAGACCACATACAGATCACATACACCATATACAGACCACATACAGATCACATACACCACATACATACCACATACACCACATACAGACCACATACAGATCACATACACCATATACAGACCACATACAGATCACATACACCACATACAGATCACATACAGACCACATGCACCACATACAGACCACATACAACACATACAGACCACATACAATTCACAAACAGACCACATACAGACTACATACACCACATACAGACCACATATACCACATACAGACCACATACAGATCACACACACCATATACAGACCACATACAGATCACAAACAGACCACATAGAGACTACATATACCACATACACCACATACAGACCACATACAGATCACATACACCATATACAGACCACATACAGATCACAAACAGACCACATACAGACTACATACACCACATACAGACCATATATACCACATACAGATCACATACACCATATACAGACAACATACAGATCACAAACAGACCACATACAGACTACATACACCACATACAGACCATATATACCACATACAGATCACATACACCATATACAGACAACATACAGATCACAAACAGACCACATACAGACTACATACACCATATACATACCACATACACCACATACAGACCACATACAGATCACATACACCATATACAGACCACATACAGATCACATACACCACATACAGATCACATACAGACCACATGCACCACATACAGACCACATACAACACATACAGACCACATATGCCACATACAGACCACATACGGATCACATACAGACCACATACAGACCACATATACCACATACAGACTACATACACCACATACAGACTGCATACAGGTCACATGCAGACCACATACACCACATATAGATCACATACAGACTGCATACACCACATACAGGGTGGGGAAGCAAAATTTACAATATTTTGAGGCAGGGATTGAAAGACAGTGTATGACCAATTAGTTTATTGAAAGTCATGAGAATTTATTTGCCACAAGAAAATTTACATAATAGAAAATGCTTTTATTCTATGTGTCCTCCTTCTTTCTCAATAACTGCCTTCACATGCTTCCTGAAACTTGCGCAAGTGTTCCTCAAATATTCAGGTGACAGCTTCTCCCATTCTTCTTTAATAGTATCTTCCAGACTTTCTCGTAATAGTTTTGCTCATAGTCATTCTCTTCTTTCCATTATAAACAGTCTTTATGGACACTCCAACTATTTTTGAAATCTCCTTTGGTGTGACGAGTGCATTCAGCAAATCACACACTCTTTGACGTTTGCTTTCCTGATTACTCATATGAGCAAAAGTTTCTGAAAAGGTATGGATAATAGTGTTAGGTATGATTATGACATCAATATATGTTTGGTTTCAAAACAATGGATGTAGTGCCTGCTGACAAAAAACAACTAAATGTTCATTGTAAATTTTGCTTCTCCACCCTGTACACCACAAACAGACCACATACAGACCATATACAGACCACATACACCACATACACCACATGCAGTTCTTCAGACTCTAACACAATGTACATGAGAACACATGATGTTCTATATTGTGCCGTCGCTGCGTAGCTATGCTCCTCTTTGACACTTTGTCCCTGACATATTCACTCGCAAAAGGTTAATGGTAAAACATGCAGCCTTAAGTGTAATTAAAGATGATTAATGACTAATTGATAGTTAAGGCTTATTAATTTACAGGTACTCATTATTAGCAGATAATTAAAACTGATAATTAATGGACAGTTAAAGTTCTTCCTTGCTTAGATTCATTCTGGTCACTATTATTAAACTTATTTCACATACCTTAGCTCTCAGTTTGGAGTTATCCAATATTTTTTCATTTGTTTGTATGTTTGTTTTTTGTTGTGTTTTTAGGTCGGAGAGTTCCCATTATTATTATTTTTAAATGTTGCCAATATCAGATTCCACTTCTTTTGGCATATAGTCAAACACACACCAATTCTGATACATCTCATCAACTTTTCCTTGCACTGACGCATCAATCCCCAGTCCTCCGTCACTATATTCACATTTTGACTCCTTCAGTCCTCACATTTTTTTTGAGTAGTTTATTTCAAATATGCAACAAATAAATCATGGGGGAAAAAAAACAAAAAAACATATATATACATGAAAGCAATAAGTAATGTTGATCTGAAAGGAAGTCAAAGTTGCATGAATTCCAATATGACTGAGGTTAGACCAGTATCTGATTAAACACCACATATGGAAGTGGCCCAAGGCACTGATCAGATGCTGCCATATCCCAGTCAAATGTCTAATCAGGAACCATTAGATACAATGTTCACAACCTCATTTCATTTCATCCATCTGTTGCCTATAGCAGACGAATGCAAACTTTGCCAAACAACAACTGTTTGTAATTCATAATACACAGTTACACTGATCTGAAAGTCTGCTCCTGCAACTGCTAAGATAATGGCACAATTTCACTGACCTTCCAGAGTTAATTTTTCCCATTATTTTAGTTCAAGACATTGGAAGAATGTTCTCAAATGTAGAAAAAAAATAATGATAGAAATCTTTATTGTCATACTATGCACACAGTACAACAACATTGGAGCACTGTCCCATATGGTGCAAAAGAGAAATCACACAACAGTAAAAACACACTATAAAAACAGAATAAATTATACACAGGATAGAAAAATGTGCAAAAATATGCATATGCACAAAAACAACAACTACAGTCTATAAAAGTATATGTAATTTACCAAAAAAAATCGGAAATTTAAGCTCATAGTGGCTTTACACATGTAATATGTAACAGAGATAAGGGAAGATTAAATATGTATATCTTCTCATTTATCTCTGTCAACAATCACATAGAATAGAATAGAATAGAATAGAATAGAATAGAATAGAATAGAATAGAATTTATTGTCATTGTGTGTACAATGAAATTAGGAGTGCAACTCCAGTCATTGCAGCAATATTTACAAACACCATCTGCTACAGAAGTACAATTAGAGTGATTATAAAATTACAAAAACTAAAAATAAGATAAGAAAATATAATAATAATAATAAAAAAAAAAAATCAGTTTAACAATGTAACATAAGCATAGAGCTTAGTAGAATAAAAACTGTAAAATCAGACTGAATAAATTATGAATAGGCACAATTATCAGTATTATCAGTATGTACTGCCATGAATAACTGTATGTATATGTATGAAACAGTGTGTATCTCTATTAATAGGATGTATTTCCTATAAAAACAGTGTGTATATCTTTGTAAAACAGTATATACAGGGTGGGGAAGCAAAATTTACAATGAACATTTAGTTGTTTTTTTTCAGCAGGCACTACGTCAATTGTTTTGAAACCAAACATATATTGATGTCATAATCATACCTAACACTATTATCCATACCTTTTCAGAAACTTTTGCCCATATGAGTAATCAGGAAAGCAAACGTCAAAGAGTGTGTGATTTCCTGAATGCACTCGTCACACCAAAGGAGATTTTGCGATAAATCTGTCATTTCTGTGGTTCAGAACAGCATCAACAGTGAAGTTCTTTTCATCTGAAAAGATCGTTACAATGGAGGACTTTTTCTTGAACCATGTAATAATTTTCTTGCACCTTTCCAATCTCTTTTCCTTCATAGCTGTTGTCAACAAGTGTTTTGGTGTTCTTGTGTAAGATTTTAACTTCAAATCATATTTTACTGCATTTCTAACGGTCTTGTTGTCTACCTCAAGTTCAATTGCCATTTTTCTCATGAATTTGGTTGGATCCTTTAGGATTTTGGATTTGAGAGCTTTAATAAAAGCTTTGGTACGTTTTTTGTTGCTTCCTCCACTTCCAGACTTTCTCGTAATAGTTTTGCTCATAGTCATTCTCTTCTTTCCATTATAAACAGTCTTTATGGACACTCCAACTATTTTTGAAATCTCCTTTGGTGTGACGAGTGCATTCAGCAAATCACACACTCTTTGACGTTTGCTTTCCTGATTACTCATATGGGCAAAAGTTTCTGAAAAGGTATGGATAATAGTGTTAGGTATGATTATGACATTAATATATGTTTGGTTTCAAAACAATTGACGTAGTGCCTGCTGAGAAAAAACAACTAAATGTTCATTGTAAATTTTGCTTCCCCACCCTGTATACCTATGAATCAGATCTATTTA
The DNA here is from genome assembly GCF_902148855.1 of Sphaeramia orbicularis. NCBI lineage: Eukaryota > Metazoa > Chordata > Actinopteri > Kurtiformes > Apogonidae > Sphaeramia > Sphaeramia orbicularis. The sequence continues at coordinate 44,563,883 of NC_043966.1, forward strand.
AAAATAGGGGATTTATTTTTGATAAACTTATTGAATAAATATTTCATTGTTATTGCACACAATCAAATACAGTGATTATTGTACTATGTATTGTTTTAATACCAAGACTATACCATAGACTATTATAGTGAATGATACTAAGGGCAGAGAATTTGAGCAGAAAACAGTAACTGTGTGAAAGCAGGAAAATAACAGATCGAATACAGGAGTGAAATCATCCCTTCATTCTGAAAAATAGGCTCCAGTCAAGGTCGGTATGTGTGAAGAGTAAAAACATACATTATAACAACACTAGTGAGATAGGACTTCTTGGAAATGATGCGGTGGGTGGGGTTAAAGAGGGGATAAGAATATGAGAGGAGGTGTGGTCAGCTGTTTTTTTAGGAACAGCCATATATCACAATAAAGTGTAGTTGTGTAGGTTAATAGATTTCTTGAGGTATATTACAATAGTCCTACTGTATGCTGAGTAATATATTAAGATTTGTTCTTAATATATGACCATGTGAGCACTTTCTTTGTCAGAATTCCTCAGAAACAGAGCACTGAGTAGTTTCAGACCTGCATCACCTGAACATTAAAGTCATCTCCACTCTTTAAAAAAACTATTTATATATTTTATTGATTTTCCATGTTAAAGACCATACAATCATAAACAACAATATAACACCCCAAACAAACAAAAAAAACCTGTCTAACCCCCCTCCTCCTAGTCTCAATAAGATCTACGGAGCATAAAATTAAATATTGATAATAATATCAGTCTGCAAGTCATTTCCATTCTTAGTTTGGTTACTGTTTGTTAGATTAGCTCCACATTGCTCTTACAACTACAATTATTTTAGTTATTTTGTTAATAAATCTTTGTTTTGTTGAATATATACATGCCTCGCCAACTTTTTTTCCCACTTGTTACATCCTGCTTTTCCTGGATCTGACTGGTTCATAACAGCCATCATCATATAAGACTACACGACGATACGCATAAGTGCTCGTAAGGAAAAGAATGAAAGAAGCTATTTGTTTTTAACACATACAGTATATTACCGGTTTTAGTAAAACAAATAAATGAATAACATGAAATGTCTTTACAGAAATATGTACAATTTTAGCAATAGTATGCCTCAGTTTAACATTCACTCATATAAATTACAACTTACAGATCACAGTGAATCTACAAATACACAAAACATTTAGTAACCAATAGAATTTTGTTGAAATTGCACTTCTCCAGACTCAAAACTTACCTTTTCAGAATAGCCTACCCACCTACTCTCCATTTTACGTCTTCATTTCTATACATAGTAATTATTCTTTTATCTGTTTATTTCTTTGTATTTTATGGATTGTCTGTTTTATCTTGTTGTACAGTGTCCTTGGGTGTCTTGAAAGGTACTTCTAAATACAATTTATTATTATTATTATTATTATTATTATTATTATTATTCTCTTGAGACATTTCAGGTTCATATTCGTTCAGGTAATTCACATTTTTCTTGTAAATTTTGTGAATATAAACATTTCTGTGCAATTTTACTATTTTTCAATAAAATAAAGAGAAAAATTAGCAGTTTGATTATTTATAGGTTATTATAATAGTATTTTACTGGTCTGACCACACTTGAGATCATATTGCTCTGTATGTAGAACCTGAACTAAAATATTTTTGACACCACTGACTGTTAATATCTTCAGTGTCACTTTTGCATTTTACAAATTCCTCCCATCAGCTGGATTGGACCCTTTGGCGGGCTGGTTTTGGCCCACGGGCCGTATGTTTGACACCCCTGACGTCCCGTAATGGAGACAGTTGCTCAGCAGCTCCAGTTTGTACCTTATTATTAAAGGGGTATTAAATGAAAGGGAGTAATTACCTTGTGCCACAGAATCGTACATTTGGAAACCACGTTGGAGTATTTCATTTTGTTTGAGGTTTCACACAGTCAATCTCAGCCTGTGTTTCAGAAGTCCACTCGTTTATTTGTTCATAACTCTGACTCTCCACTGATCCTCCATGATGACTCCAGCTGCAGTTGCTAGGACACTGATGCATCTGCAGAGCCTCATGGTAGGATCCTCAGTAAATAACACGGTGCAGTCGGTGACTTCGGTTAGCCGTCCCGCCGCACTGTGTCATGTCTTCGCTGTGACAGGTCGGACAGAATTGTGAAGTGTCACATCCGCACAGCGCCCACTCATCCGGAGAACACCACTGTCATGTCTTTTCAAAAGCAGGGTGGGGTGGGGTAGGGTGGGGTAGGGTGGGGGGCAGAGCGAGTACTGTGTGTGTTTGCGGCCTGCGGTGGATGGATGTGATCGAAACTCTCTGGAGTCACAACTCCAACAACTGGACTGCATTATTATGCCTTCAATCTGCCGTCCTCCGTTTGCACTTCTGATAACAGACGCGCCACTGCCTTTTATTGCTGTGTGTTCATCTTTGTCTGCATCTGTCGCTTCATGAACCACATAAAATGTCAGGCTTCTTCGGGTCTTATTGTTTGTTTTTGCTTTTATACTGAGCTTTTGGGATTTTTTTTTTCCAATACCAAAAAAAAAAAAAAAAAAGAAATTATAGATGGGCTATTTTTGGCAAAATTATAATGCAAGCATTTGCTGACACTAAGCACCACTGCTGACTCTGACAATTACACTACAAAATGAGAGCTGAGGGTGGACAACACAATGAATTTCCTCAAATAAAAACAATTTGCTAAAAGGAGATTAAATGCTCTTTCTGTACAGCATTGTATGATGGTCAGTTGAAGATTTCTGACCTTTGTATACCATGTCCATATTTATCATATTACGTTTAACTCTTTCGGTGCCAGACAGTTAAGGGGCTAATAAGCCTTAAAAGTGCCACAGAATTTGGCCATTTTTCAGTATTTCGCGTCGTTTTTATAATCGAAGTCTGAATCGTCATCAGAACTCATTTTCTAGCAGATGGGACTGTTTTGACAGATCGCTGTGTTTACGATATTACTACAAAATGGCCATCTAATTTGCATATGATTTCATTCATAAATTCATTCATAAAATTTCCCAAGCAGAAAACGAAACGCGAGCTCTTCCTTGGTCAAAAACCGCTCGGTAACATCCAACCGATTGCTACTTAGATTCAAAACGCACCGGATGCAGCCGATTCATTATTGATCGTAATTTGCAAGAAGATTTGAAAGAACGTCATCGAAATGTGAGAAAGAAATGGGGGTGGATGGTTTGTTTGTACACAAATATGGCATGTTCTCCAAAGCCGATCTGATCGGCCCGTGGCACTTTAAAGGTTGTATTCGTAAAGCCGATTTAATCGGCCCATGGCACTGAAAGAGTTAAGGAAGATCCAGCGTGTAGTTTTTAAATATTGGTAGTGTCATAACATTTATCATTATTATTTTGTATCCCAGACACCTGTTAGAAAACAAACATCTGAATTCAACGTGTCCCAATACTTTTGTCCATATAAAGTATGAGTTAGGTCAGGGGTCAGCAACCTGCGGCTCCAGAGCCACATGTGGCTCTTTTATCCCTCTGCTGCAGCTTTAATAGTATAATTCTAGATTTGAAGATTATGGTGATCTTTTAACATTAAATTAAAATGTGTTTAATTTTTTTGTTGCTCAATAAAATAATGGTAAAAGGATTAAACCATCAGTTCCATTTGTTAGTGGACGAGGTTAAAGTCAGTATTCTGATCAGTGATGTGTTGGGTGCGAATGGAATAGCTCTTAATGCCAGCTCTGTCAAGAGAATGACAGGAGCCGGCTCCTACCTGAGAGACAGAGCCACTTCTGTCTCTATTTTTGTCCTTTTCAGGCTGCACATATTTGATCAAATACATTGTATCTACTGCACTGAACAGAGCTGTCTTGGAGCTGTCCAGTGCTGAACCTGTTCAAAAGGCACAGGTAACCATAGCGCTGTCCAGTGCTGAACCTCATAGAGGTCGTTTCTGTTTTGTTTTTTTATACATAACATTGAGTTAAAAAAACAAACAAACAAAAAAAAAACCCAAAACAAAACAAAAAAACAATATATGCAGTATTCTGTTCATTTTAGTTGTCAAAAGGGTTTTGTGGCTCCCAGTGTTTTCTTTTCTGTGGGTCCACATGGGTCTTTGAGTGATTAAGGTTGCCAACCCCTGACTTCGGTAATTGTGCTATGAGGCTAATGATATGTTCTAATTACATTGTTTATTCGCACAGCTTGACTTAGCTTTTCTTTAGCCTAGAATGACCTGTTTTTAACGGTATAGGGACTAGGTTCCCCACTGCAACTGAGAAGTTTCTTCTTCTTCTTCTTCTTCTTATTTCCAGTAAATATAGTAAATACATTACTCTCACTGTGCTATATTTGACTGATATCCTGTTAACCTGTTAAAACTAGGCCATTTGTTTCTAGTCATTCCATGTAACACAAAACAATTGAGTAGCTGATAGCAGAGGCTTCATGCAAATAAAACCAAGTTATGATCAGAAAACACCAAACGTAAGACAAAATTCATCACCCTTATCATTGCTTCATAATGGGACCTTTAGTTTTGCTTTTTGTCGTCTCTTGTTCAGTGGGTTTTAGTAGTAGAGACATAATACATATACTGTTGGCTCTACAGTGCAAAGTTTGTCACATTGGTGTGTTGTTTGATGTAAATAGTCATGACATTCACTGGTCTCAGACTATTTTTTTTTTTTTTTTTTAATATATATTTTCCCATTTAAGCGCTGGTTTGAGTTGTGTTCTGTTGTCCAACAATTGGTTTGGTTGAGTTCTTAGCTGACACTCATGACATTACCATGGCAACACAGATGGATGCCCCAATCTAAGAGGCTATGAACTAAAAAAAACTCTCAACAGATGAACCAAACACTAGTTGGTTTTAATCTGCAACTTTACCACTAGATGTCACTAAATTTTACACATTTAATCTTCACCTCTATCACCTGGTAAAGAATTGTATTGTAAGGCAATTCATTATTTTTTCTTATGTATTTGTTTGTAAAAATCCATTATGAGGTAAAATAAAGATCATTTTGTGGTACATTTCATGAATGTAACAGGCAAACTAAGCCATCAGAAAAGTGTTCAGATATCTAAACACTGCTTCATACATACAGGATCAACATCAATCACTCCTGTTATCTGTTAACCACACTTTTCTACCAGACCTGGTTCTATTTCCATGGACATCCTGGAGATCCCAGTGGATCCAGTCGTGTAATGACTAAGCTGCCTCATTGTCTGGACTGTCTATGCACAGTGTTTACACCGTCTTCTCATTCCTTTAAATTGTTTCATCAATGTATTGACTGTTGTTGTCAAACAATCCCCTCAAGGCCACTGAGGGATGTGAAATGCAGAAAATCCAACTAGAGCTGGTGTGTAAACATGATTAATTAAACTGGGTGGGTGGCCTTAAATGAGAATATGATCTGTTTTTCAGAGGTTATCATACAGCTTGCATCATTAAATTAAAACAATAAAGTTACCGATTGCACTAATATTCATTTACATGGCCTGAGTACCAATGTAATTACTGTGTTTTACTGAGAGAATTGATTTATGGGTTGTTATTAGAAGTACTGTTGATAAACTAGTGAGTACAATTATGTTTGTTCATATTCACTGTGTCAGTACGAGTTACAAGTTTAACCTGCAGGAATTTGACAATAACCATAATAAATGGACAGCACTTAGAGAGGGTAAACACCAGCCAAGGCAGATGAAATCCCAATCCATAACACACCATGTCAGAGTTCACACTGTCTTCACAGAGATAATGTTTAGTTCTATCTGTCCTCACCTTGACCTCTGACCTAGAACATCCAACATGGAATTATCTGTGCACACTGTCATCAGACTATTAGTCAGTCCAGTATTTAGTTACTTTTTTCATTTTATTAGGAAAATATTTCATTCATAAGCAAAAATTTTCAGCCTCCAAACCAACCTTTCCTCATGTTTTAATTGAATTCAGCTCACTTTATAACTCATTAGCCCTTGTTTATGATAAAAAGAATAAAACATTTTTGATAGCTATGATAAGATATTTAATGTATCATCTGACATTTAATGACATTTTGGATGAGAAATTATTATATATGTATTTATTTATTTACGTATATATTTTTTTGTATATGAATTGTTGAAAATTTATTCTGTACATATACTCATTCTATGATTGTATTCTAGTTTTGTATCTGTATCACCTTTCATGTATTGTGTGTGTTGTGTTATGTGTTAAGTGTTTGACAATATTTGTAAACTGATATCTAAATAAAGTAAAAAAAAAAAAAAAAAAAAAAAAAGTATCAGTCAAAGAAAACTTAATCACACAAACAGCCATCCAGAAAATATGCAAAACTTGGCATAACCCCTTTTCCGCCAGATTCCCAGAAATGTATTGTCCTCAGTTTAAAAAAGTCCCTGGTAATAATGTGTGCTCTGCGTTTCCACTGCACCTCAAAGTTCCGGAAAATTTACTCAAATGAGGCTCAGACATTTTGAGTCACCATCTCGAAGTCCAGCTAAATTTCTTTTGTGTGTATTGAGCATATGGTCAATGAGGTTCAGGCTGTTTTGAGCATATTTGCTGAATACTCACTTTAGGTTATTGGGATGGACACACATATTATTGCAATGCACTTGTAGGAGCGAGACGAATACACTCAACTCAGCTCTGCCTCAGCTGGATACACTCAAAAGAGTGGATTCATTTGGAAAATGTAGAAAAATAAGATTGTGTTCAGCAAATACATCCAGTGAGGTCCAGGCTTATTATCCGGAGCATATTCAGCTGGACAGATTAATGCAATGCACTAATAATGCCTCATACACCACCACTTCTCACAGCTTCTCTTCTTTGCTTCAGTGATCAAAACAAAAAATAAAGTTTGCAGAACTGGAATTAACAAGTTTGCAGCTGCGCACTGACAATTAGTGATGGGCGTATCGATCCAAATATTGATAGTATCAATACTAGATCGGTATTGGCATCAGATTGATACTAACGTGGTGAGATCGATAGTTTAGTTTCAGTTTTTCTTTTGTATGCATTGCTGCGGTTTTGTCAAAGAGGCGACAGCCAGGTTGCTGGTCTCACCACTTCTGTCCTAGTGCAGAGCAGGTAGGGATGCACCGATACCGCTTTTTTCCAGACCAAGTACGAGTACTTACATTTGAGTACTTGCCATTACCGAGTACCGATACGAGTACTTAATAATCCCATTCCAGTTCTTAGTTTCTTTTGTAAATGTGCTTTATTGTCGTTGTCATTAGTCTGACTGGAAAAAAAAAAGTGCTGCTACTGACATTTAATGTGTTGGAATGAGCATTTCTCAATTAATCCACCAGGGGGCGCCGCTCTGAATTAACCATACTGAACAAATACCACGAAGAAGAGTAAAGTTTTTTTGAGAAGAAGAAGAAGAATGTCAGTAATAACAAACATGGAGACGACAGAGGAAACACTAATGTGATACTAATATTGCAGCATTTTTGCTGGTAAGGTTTAAAAGTTTAGCTTCAGCAGGCAGAGAAAAGAGAAATGAGTGATTAGTTTTGTTTGCACTTCCGCTGGCAGCGGTCTGTACCGCTCCGTACTCCCGGTGCTATTCTCCATCTGGGTACTCATCCTCCATCACCTGGAAAAAGGATGGAATCTCCTCAGAGGACGGACAGAACACTCCGTCTGTATCTGTCTGTGTCTTAAACATTACTTGCAGTCAGCGTTACTTTTATCACCATCATTTATTTTGAAAAAATCTCCACACTCTTCACACTCCCCACACATTATTCCTCCTCCTCGTACCTGCTGCACTGAACTGTGAATGTCACACGGCCGTAAGTGGCATTTGTATCGGATTACTTTTACGAGTATGAGTACGAGTACACACACTGAGTATCGGAGCCGATGCTCGATACTCGTATCGGTGCATCCCTAGGAGCAGGCACATTTTGCTTCTCTTCCCCCGTCTTGTGTTTCGATGTTGTGCGGTCATGTGATTCAGCAGCGCAAAGCAAACCAGCAAGCCGCTGGCTCAGGTGTCTCCGCCCATCAGCACACGCATAATGCATGCACAGACTGAGACACAGAACACAAGCATGGAGTGGAAGACGAGCACCATGTGGTTTAATTTTCAGGCCGAAAATGAGACAACAGCAAGCTGAATAATTTGTAAAAAGGCTATAAGGTACAGATAATTTTGATAAAATTTTTGTATCTCAGTTTCTGAACACCGCCTGAAAGAAGAATTTGTTTTCCAGTGATCATTTTGTGCACTTTATTTATTTACCAAAAACATCTAAAGGTCATGAAAATTAACTGAGATTTAGCAATTCGATAAATCAACCATCTTAAGTATTGAAATGTATCGGTATCAATATACTAGCCCTGTATTTACTTGGTATCAGATCGATACCAAAATATGCAGTATCGCACACCACTACTGACTATAGTGGGTGAATGTAAGAGTTGAATGCTGCAAGTATGTTCCACCAATCAGCATTCTTCAGCACACAGCCACGCCCCCAAGAAATCTGAAAAGTCAAACCCCCCTACCAGGAACTTTTTTCAGGGAAAGTTTGGGGTCGAGAGAAAGTTTTTTAACGTGGTATTTTCAGTGGAAGCCTGGTAAAGTAAAAGTTCCTGGAAAAGTTCCAGTGGTGGAAAAGGGGCTATAGCTTTGTTATACAGGGTGTCCCATAAGTCTCCATACATAGGAAAAATAAACGTTTCTTGACATAAACCATTTTAATTTATATAATATGCTCTATATGACTGCCATTTTGTCGGGAACACATTTCAATGCGTGTCCTCCACTGCTGAAGAACTATAAAGAAGAAATATAAATACATGTTAGAACCATGGAATGTATTATGTCTCCTATGTATGGAGACTTATGGGACACCCTGTAGATTGTCTTATAGGCTTCCTTAGCTTGTGCAGGCCAAGTTATTATATTTTGGCTTTGTTTGTTACATTTGTTCTTTTGTTTTTAGTTTTGGTTAAAACATCATTTTGAGCACTTTTATTCTGTCTCATTCATTGTTTTACTGCCTCTACCCCAACACACCCTCTATAATTTGATGCAGTGTTACTTCAGTATCATTATAAAATGACAATGATTTAATGTAGGTCTGGTAGTCAGGGAGTAGACATGTTATTGGTGTCATTTCAGGTTATTAAGCTGAAGTAGTCAGTAATTTTCTGTCATCTATGGGTTAAATGACAATGCATAACGTATAATATCCAAGTAAATAAAAATATTTCTTTCACTGCTGCACCTTTACATTTTTTCACAGATAAATGTCAACAAACCGTTTGTAGGTTACCCGGCAGACGAACCAACAGGCCTTTTGAAGAACTGCAGCTTTGAAAAGTCCTATGAAGTGTTCAGAAACCTCAATAGGGATGATTTTTGACCCAAGGAAAGTAGACTTCAAACTTACAACAACAACAAACAAACAAACAACAAAACACAGAACTGTCTGTGTCTGGATCATATGGGTGTTCTCAGAACTTCTTAGGGTGTGATTTGTATTGATTTGCATTTGTATGGGTTTGTGTACATGTAGCAACAGGGGCTATGTATTATGGAGATATGTCTTCATTGTGAGACTCAGACAGAAAGTAAAAAAAACTCACTATGATCTTCAGTGTATATAAAGACACATCAAAACAGACTGTGGCCGGTTTGGTAGCAACATGATTACATTATTACAAACAAATAAAAGCAGCAGGGGCAAAGAACGAAACCCCACAAAACTAGGGGGCCGTTTACATGGCGTCGGATTCAGTCGACTCCGGGAAGATTTCATCGCAGATTAGCCTTCTGTTAACATGGAAACGGTGCCTAGAGTGCCCGAATCCGGAAACTTTTGATACCAGGGTCCAGGGTGGAATGTTATCGATACGCTCCGCATTCCAGCTCCGTGTTAACGCGAGTCGGAGCGTTCCGGGGTAAAATATGATGTCACCGCATGCGCGCGCAGCCAAGAACCACCAGTTAACCCACTCCAGGCCAGTTGGTGGCGGTAATGCGCCTCCAAGCTGGTTTGCCAGCCTCTATGACACAATAAAGCTGCAGAAAAAGAAGGAACAACCACAACAACAATGGCCGGTTTCAGAACAACATACGTGCTGCTAACTGTGCTCAGCTCGTCTGTCCAGACAAAGAAGTCCTGCGTCTTTGTACAACCACTCGCCATTGTTGTTTGTAAATAGTGTTGTCCGCCGCTTCTTCTTCTTCTTCTCCTCATTTAAAGGCTGTCTAAACCGGAAATCGTTTGTGCGCAGGCGCATGTTTTACCGCCACTGTTTCACTACAGCTCTACATCGCCAGCTACTGGTCTGGCATGGCCACTACAGCGTATTCAGCCGTCCTCGCGGACTTATGTGAACGCAGATCGTTATCATAGCGGCTTCATCTTAACGCGGAATGATTTTATAACGCAAAGGAGAAATCTTTGCGGAATTGGATCTTAGTGTTGCCTTGTAAACATAGTCTAGGTTCAAAGACTGTTTTTGTGTTTTCTTTCAATGACCTTTGTTCCTCCTACAACAACCAATCAGCTTTTAGTAAGTTTAAGCTACAGGGTTGTTCACAAAGAATGAACCGGTTTCATTACCCAATATTTTAATAAGGAAAAGCAATAGAAAACTCCAGCCATCTACTCACAATCAACTTTTATTTCCCATCTTACAAGTGTTCCATGTGTCCACCACCTGCAGCACAGACAACATCAATGCGATAAGACAATTCCTCCCAGATGCATATCAGCATATAATGATCCACTGTGGGTTATACAAAAAGAATGAACCGACTTCATGACCCATTGCTTGAGTTCTCAAGCATTGTCATGGAATGAGTCAGCGACCATCTGAAAGAGGAGTTTTCTAAGTTTTGAATGGTTGCCTCGGTGACCTTAAACATCAAATAACAACAGCGATCAACTCAGTGGATCATGATATGCTGATACGTGTCTGGGAGGAATTCTCTTATCGCATTGATGTTGTCTGTGCTGCAGGTGGTGGCCACATTGAACACTTGTAAGACAGGAAATAAAAGTTGATTGTGAGTAGAATACTTGTGACTTGGCTGGAGTTTTCTATTGCTTTTCCTTATTAAAATATTGCATAATGAAATCGGTTCATTCTTTTTGAATAACCCTATATTATTATATTAGTATATTATTTGACTGAAAACTACTTGGCTTATTTATCCATGACAGGCAGCATCATTTATGGATTCAGGTCTGGAGTCCGACCAAAATACACTGGAATCTGAATCTTGAGCCATATCATGATTTAAGCTTAACACATTACATCTACCTCATATGTACAGGGTGGGGAAGCAAAATTTACAATGAACATTTAGTTGTTTTTTCTCAGCAGGCACTATGTCAGTTGTTTTGAAACCAAACATATATCGATGTCATAATCATACCTAACACTATTATCCATACCTTTTAAGAAACTTTTGCCCACATGAGTAATCAGGAAAGCAAACGTCAAAGAGTGTGTGATTTGCTGAATGCACTCGTCACACCAAAGGAGATTTCAAAAATAGTTGGAGTGTCCATAAAGACTGTTTATAATGGAAAGAAGAGAATGACTATGAGCAAAACTATTATGAGAAAGTCTGGAAGATACTATTAAAGAAGAATGGGAGAAGTTGTCACCTGAATATTTGAGGAACACTTGCGCAAGTTTCAGAAAGCGTGTGAAGGCAGTTATTGAGAAACACTCAAAAAAATTATTCTTGGCTCTAATAAACATGAAGTAATATTTTAAAGTAAAATGTAACTGAAATATATGAAATTTAAAGTTTATTTATCCGAAAAAGTCAAACATAATGTGAATACGCTTACTATAAAGTGAATCTAAAGAAACAAAGTAAACTTTATTAACTAGATCACACTGAGCATCACAGTCAAACACAGTTTATGTAAAAGTTTGCATTATCTAAAGCAAATCGGACTGAAGGTATTTAATTTATTCATATTGACTCAATATGATAGAGAAAACATTGTATTAAATGCAACTCTTTACATTAAACTTATGTCATAAAATTACATGGAAAATTTACATGTAATTGAAATACATAAAGTCAACATTTTTGGCTTAATTATTTTTTTGAGTGAAGAAGGAGGACACATAGAATAAAAACGTTTTCTATTATGTAAATTTTCTTGTGGCAAATAAATTCTCATGACTTTCAATAAACTAATTGGTCATACACTGTCTTTCAATCCCTGCCTCAAGATATTGTAAATTTTGCTTCCCCACCCTGTAATACAAGAAAAACACTCGGAGAGCGCAGACCTCCGCCAAGACAGATCCGCCCCCCCGATCACCACCAAAATTTAATCATTTATTTCTTGTGCCAGTATCAACATTTCGTGAAAATTTCATGAAAATCTGTCCATAACTTTTTGAGTTATCTTGCTAACAAACAAACAAACATGCACGTACACAAACACACAAAGCAAAGTGATCACAATACCTCCTGGTGGTGGTAATAATAAGGGCAGTGAGGTAAGTAGATGAATGGTGGGAAATCCGAACATGGATGACAAAAAAAAAAAAAAAAAAAAAATGGCCTGAAAAGGGAAACAAAAAGGCAAACTTTTATTTTGTGCTGCTAGAGGTCAGCAGGTGAACAACAAACACTTGCCGTGTTACTTTTTAAACAATGCTATAAAAGTGTGTGTAGTGAAATATGGTGTGCCACATGAGTCCATTCAAGGCCCCAGGACATTTTTGTTACCACTCTGTCATTCTATTTTACTTCTGTGGAATTAGATAAAATGATAAAAAGTATCACTTCAGAAACACAGAAAGAACCCATTCTCTTCCACACACAGATCCAGAACATACACACACAGTAAATTTGCCCTTTGACAACCCACAGCAGCGTTAAGTTGTTACGATACCGATCTTTCTTTGTGGGATTGCAAGACAACGGGATGCGAAATTCCGCAGTCTGCCTCTCATATCTGTGCATGTTGTGTATCAGAGTATTTGCTTGGGCTGTATATTATCTACGTGGCTCAGCCAATAAGAGAGATAGAGTATGAAATGAGAAAGTAAGACAAATAATGCTTTGTATTGCATATTTGCTTGGGTGTTTTTGGTCGGTGTGTGCATGCATGTGTGAGGCTATTAACATGGCAGTCAGCAAGTGACAAAGATGGATGTGGTGGGCTCGCTACTATCAAATCGCAGTGAACGGAGAGAGTCAGAGGTATGTATTACAGCAGAGTTAGTGGGAGTGTAGCATAAATGCATTAGTATGTGCGTCCTTGGTAGCTCTATTGATTTTTACCGTTTTCACAAGGACATCTTCTGCTGGTTGTTATGAAAAGGTTCAGGGGCTGCAGCAACAACCCATACACTACATAATTTAGCATCGCAAACTTCAAAATACTTTTTCCAAGTAAATTGAATTACTGATCTGTGCGAGAACCAATATACTTTCCTCTGGCTACCAATTCATCTGGGACATTTTCTCTACAGTTTAAGAATATCTTGTGAAACCTAAGTTTGTTTTGATACTTTTGATACTGTTATTTGGTGGAAGATTGAAAAAGCAGTTTGTGAACAAAAGAACTGCTGGCTTGCATTTTAAATTTAAGTTAATGTATACGCTCCTGATCAAAATTTTAAGATCAGTTGAGAAATGGCAAGAATTTACATTTTGCACTGTTGGATCTTAAGTATGTTCTGAGTAGTGTTTCAAAATGCAAAAACAAGAAATGGGAGTGAGCCAAAAAAAAAAAAAAAAAAAAGAGTAAGCAATTTATTGAAAACAACAATTGAACTGAAATAGGCTGTTCATCAGCCGATCAAAAGATTAAGACCACACCCTTTAAAAGCCAAAATCTGTGCAAAAATGTGGATTCAATGTCATTTTCTTTCAGGTATTCACATTATCATGACGTCCTGATGGCAAAGGCAAAAAAAGGCCTCTGGCAACGCACCATCGCTACTGAGGTTGGATGACAGCCATTTTGAATTTCTTAAAAGACCCTGAAGGTTAGGCATACAGTACACAGGTTGGAGGATAAATATGACAGAACCTGGTGGCAGTTCCTAACTCATCAAGAGCCTGCCTTTTGCCTGATTCCTTGTTTTTACTTAATATATTTATTTTTCTTTCTTTCTCGCACTTTGACCGCCATCCTAGTCTTCTCAATGCCCACACTCTGACTGCTGGGACTTTCTTCTTATGCAAGAGGTCCAGAATGTTGGTGGTATGAACAGAATGATCAACACAGATTGTTTTTTTTTTTTTTTTGGTCTGTCTGTTTTTTGTACTTGTGTATATTTCTTTTTTTTTTTTATTTTTGGTGTTCTGTTTGCCCAGTAGAGACGTGTGTTTATGTGGATGTATTTGTGGGGATGCCACCTGGATGGGGGGGGACTTTTGTAAGGAATGCTTTAGTTCTATCAATATTGTCGATATGGAAAAAATGATAAAGTTGTTAAAAAAATAAATTAAAAAAAGATCCTGAGGGTTATGGAACAAAAAAGTCATGTGGTAGACCCAAAAAAATTTCGCTGGGGATCCGACTGGATGTCTGTCAAGACATGGGACGATCCTCGACCCAAATGAAGGCGGTTACTGGTGCCGACTGCAGCCCAATAACCATCAGAAGGCATCTGCAAGAGAAGGGCGTTAAGAACAAAACACGTCTTCAAAGGCCTCGTCTCCTTCAATGCCACAAAACTGCCCATTTGGACTTTGCAAGAGAGCACCAGATGTGGGACATTGAAAGGTGGAAGAAAGTTTTGTTCACTGATGAGAAAAAATGTAACCTTGATGGTCCTGATGGCTAATGTTAGTGGCAGGACAAGGAAATCCTAATGGAGATATTTTCTAGGCAGTGCCACAGTGGGGGGGGGGGGGGGGGGGGGGGGCATCGTGATCTGGGGTGCTTTTTCCTTCAGTGGAAATTTGGAGCTTCAGGTTGTGTAGGGGCGTCAAACGGCGGCTGGCTATGTGGAGATGTTGCAAGGGGTCATCCCTCATGACTGAGGGCCCTGGTCTGTGTGGTAATGACTGGGTTTAAAAACAGGACGACGCTGCAGTTCACAATGCCTGGCTGACAAAGGACACTTTATATTTAGAGCTGGTCTAAACCAGACTCTCAAACCAGTTCTCAGAAACCCAACAGAATCCTCCAGGAGCAAACATTAGGTGACAGTGGAAGGAAAAACTGCCTTTTAACAGGAAGAAACCTTTAGCTGACCCCAACTCCTGGAGGATGATTGTCTGTCTTGACCAGTTGGGATTAAAGAGAGAGGGTTAAAGGGAGAGAGAGAGATTGGGTGGGTTCAGTTCAGCAGTTCAGTTCCTCTGCTACAAAATGCTTTCACACAGACCATAATACAAGACAATCCTGTGTCCATCCAATCTAAATCTGACTCATTCTCCTATTTTTGTGATCACTGGCAAACCATTTGATAAATGTGTCCATGTTGTTGAAGAAAAATCACAAAACGTGGTTCAAAGTTTGCTGTGATGAGTGTAGCTTTATTTAGTGTTCCGGAGCACGGTGAGAGTACCGATGCAGACAGTCTGTTTCAGTAGTCTGACCCCGAATCTACGTTTTCAGATGGTATTTATACAGTTACTTCAAAGCAGTCAACAGAAAACAAAAGAGAAACAAAGTAATAAAGAAAAAGGAGGTTGTACTTCAGGAAGGAGACAAGAGAATTTACATTCAGGGGAAAGGGGAGGGGGTCACACTTCAGGAAGGGGGGGTTCACACCAAGGGAAGAGAGGGTAAGTCTCTCAGACCTGATGGAGGCATCTTAACATATAATCGAAACATCACTGGTAAATGCTAAACAGGTTAGCTCGGCAGGGAACATGAAACAAAAGGGTGCCATCTGTGTTCTCAAATCACAAATTTTCTTCTTCAATGTCAAATAACTTAGCTCTTCTATCTTCCATGCTGAGGACACCCAGGTTGTTGTTCAGTCTGTTGTCTATGATTGTGCACAAATGGGCCTTAATGAGTTTGAGAGCTGAGAAGCTGCGCTCACATTCTTCAGTGCTTATTGGCAGGGTTATGGATATGTCTTAGGTGGAAACATTTGTGAAAAGCATCCTAATGTGGTTTAAGGAATACTGCAGGTTCAGTAACTTGAAAAGTTCTGCATTCCACTTTGGTGTTTCCTTTGCAAAAATCCTCCTTATTTGATAAAGTTCATGACTGAGATCCTCAGAATCACATTCATAAATTTCTCCAAAGTGAAAGACTCCTCCCTCTTGAAGGAAACTTTGACTTTTTGGATTCAGAGCATGTATTCCTGTCATTACGTCTCAGGTTTCCGTAGATAAACATCTGCCCGTTTCACCAACTATGATGTCCACAGTGGGGTCGAGGTGTCACATCTCTGCCTGTTCTGTTCTCTCTCTCTCTCTCTCTCTCTTTCTCGGTCACACCTCCTCATCTCTCTCAGACACTCCTCCTAATTACTCAACTCTTTTCACCTATGGGTCCCAGCTGCCGCTCATTAGGCCTGGGCCTATATAACCACTCCCTTGTGCGTGTGTATTTCGCCAGATTGTTCACCTCGTTTGCAACTCTCCAGCGTTACCTGTCTGAACCTCCGATCTAGAACCTGTTTGTCCCGACCTGACCCACCTGCCCAGATTCCCCGAACCCCCGCTCATCTGACCACGCCAGCCTGTCTTCTGCCCCGGTATTGACCCGCCTTCGCCCGACCAAGCCTGTCTGTCTCTGCCCTGGATGATTCGACCCACCTTCAGTCTCCCGACCATGGCTCAGCCTGCTCCCTCTGGTTCTGTTTGGATTCCCCGGTGCACGACCCCTGCCTGCCTTGACCAACCTGCTGTCTGTTCCTTGTCTGTTACTAGTTCATCTGATAATAAAACTGTTCAAAGACTTAAATCTGAGGTGCTGCTTTTGGGTTCTCCATGTGCTTGTGTCACGAGGATAGTCTTCCTAAAGGGGTCATCCATCCCATCATAGAAGTTCTTTGATGGGTAACATTATGCAAACTATGTGATGCCAAACATTTGTTCAGATACTGGTCAGGACAGTTCTACCCTACAAAAACACTGGTATGGACATAAACATTCTCTACATTTAAGGTCAGGCTGAAAACGTTCCTGTTTGAAAAAGCTTATGGTCAGGCTAGTTCAAACCAGACTGAACCCACAGTTCAGTCTAAGCTGCCCTAGGAGCAAGAATGCTGGGGGAAGTACAGGCACTGAGTCCTATCTCCTGTTTCTGGTTCTACATACCATTCTCGTCTGCACTTATATTTTTAATATTTAGCCAACTTAGTCTGTGCAGTACTATTCACCCGGTGTCCCCTTTCCCCCACTCCCCTCCGGGGGAGTGGCTACTTTTTCAGTTGTAGCCGCTTGGGAGCCAATGACGACAGGATCTGCGGTGACCCATCTGTGTCCTGCCCTGACCTGTGTCCTGACCCCCTCCCCCACCTGTCTGGATGGACGTCCTCGGCCCCACCACTGTGGATGGGCCTCCTCGCCCCTGCCTGTCTCATCCAGCGGGACGGACCCCCCATGTGTCCACCCTACTGCATCCTTGCAGACTAGAACTACATCTGCAACTGGACGTCCATCAGTCCTGGTGCATCTCTAGCCTGTCCGTCCATGGGAGTGGATCTCTCCTTCACTGTGGTTCTCCCCGAGGTTTCTCCCTTTTCCCACTGGGTTTTGAGTTTTTCCTTGCCGAGAAGGAGGGTCTAAGGACAGGGGATGCCCAGGATGCTACTCATCTTCTTGCTGTTTATTTGACTGTTGTTTACATCCAACTGACTATGTAAAGCCCTTTGAGATAACCTTGTTGTGATATTGGGCTATACAAATAAAATTGAATTGAATTGAATTGAAAACATATGCCCTTACCTTATGCTGCATTTCTGGCCAGTTTTTGAGCCCGTAAGTCACGACTTCAAGCCACGACTCACGACTTTGCATCATTCCAGGCAAGTCACGCCAAACTGCCTGAGCACAAGGAATTGTGGTAGTTAGATGTAAACGAACCAGCATGGCAGACCATACGGGACTTATGCTCATTTACAGTAATTTCTATCCCAGAGGTGTTTGCTTTTGGCTTATTTGAGGGAAACAGAGGAGGAAAAAGGGCGCATAAGGCAAGAGAAGCTGTTATACCTTTTATGTTATGTTATTTGTATGGTTGTTTGTTGGATACGTGTTTGGTATTAATATATTATTGCACTCCATGGACTGAAAATTTGCTAACGCTAGAGTAGCTGCTGATTATACATAACATTTGCAGATAAATAACGTTAAAGTAATACCTTATTTTAATAAACAATCCGCATAAACACCACATCCATGGGGGGCTACCATTGTTGTTTCATGGGTTACGTGACGTCAGAGCGTCGAACTGGGAGTACATCGATCTAGTATAAGTTCACAGGTGGGAAGTCACGGGTTTGACTGCCATTCCAGTGCATTTTCACCAGTAGAAGGTTGGAAAAACATGAGTTATGGGTTGCCTGCAACGCAGCATTATATCCATAAACTTCCATATGCAAATCAACAACATTCAGGATTATAACAACAGAACTTGACTTATTTTGTTTTTGTGAAATAAAAACAATAAATACACCGTACTTTTATAAAATAGATGTGTATGAGGATAATATTCTGAAATTCGCTCTTGCCTTAACCTAACATTTATCAGAAGTGACAGTGTTTAGTTCTCCTGAAACAGCGACTGTATTTTACTAGATACTATTAAAGTGACACAAACTACTGTTGTATGTATAGGTGATTGCTGGTGATTGATGGTCCCTCTGTTCACTGTTTCCCAAAAGAGAATGGTGTTGGTAGGAGAGTCTCAGAGGGCAGGAGGGAAGGGAGTTGTTAGAAGGGACTGTGATGCAGAGAAAAACAGATTAGAGGAGAAAATGAGGGAGAGCAAAGACGCCAATATTACAGAAAGACTCTGCTCCTGGTGCCAAGGCAAAAAGTGTTTCTATTGATCCATTATTCCAAAATGTCACTAGGCTTTTTTACGCTATGGTCAGCATGGAGTGGAGGAAAAGATCGGAGGAGAAAATGGAATGAATATGCTTACATGCTTACATAACGTTATAAGGTGTATTTTTATTTTATTTTCCCCTTCCTTTTCTCATCACATCCTCTCTGATAACTCAACATGAGTTAACCCATAAAAACCCAGTGCTACTTTTGTGTCAGTTGTCAAATGAATCATGAATTATCAAACGATTTATCACCATTCATTATAACATTATCCTCTAGATTTACCATTTTTCACTGTATATCATGTATTTTCCTATTTTTAATTACATGTGTTTAATTTAGATCAGGGGTGTAAATCTCATTTTAGTTCAGGAGCCACATTCAGCCCAGTATGATCTCAAGTGGGCCAGACCAGTAAAATGATAGCATTATGAAAATGTTTACATCTACAAAGTTGCCTTAAAAATCTGAATAACATTAACAACCTGAAATGTCTTAAGAAAAATAAGTGCAATTTTAACAATATTCTGCCTCACTTTATCATTTACACATGTACATTACAACTTACGTTACGATTACAAATACACAAAACATTTAGTAACAAGCAGAATGTTGTTAAAATTGCACTTATCTTAAGACATTTCAGGTTGTTCATATTCAGGTTTTTCACGTTTTGTAAAAAGATAGTTTGTAAATCTAAACATTTTCAAGTAATTTAACTTTTTATAAATAGATTTGCAGTTTTCATTATTTTTAGGTTATTATGATACCATTTTACTGGTCTGACCCACTTTAGATTGAATTGGTCTGTATGTGGAAGCTGAATTAAACCTATTTTGACCCCAGTGATTTTCAGTATCTTAAGTGTAATTTTTACATTTCGCAAATTCACAGGCTGGATTGGACCCTTTGGTGGGCTGGTTTTGACCCGTGGCCCACATGTTTGACACCTGTGATTTAGATGGTCATGAAAACTCAGTGTTAATTCAAAGGTTATTATATCAAAACAGTGAAAACTGAAGAAAAAGTGAGTTTTTCAGAAAATATATCAGTAACTGTACATGAAACAAGTGTCTCCATCCACTGTCATTTATTAAACTCCATGGGTTTTACTGCTGAATCAATGTTGTAGAAGATGACAGTGTTTCCACGGTAACTATGGAGCCTCTGGATGTCCAAATGGGTCATATCTGATGACCATGAAAAGATGAATAACTGCATTTTACACTAATTATTTACATGTATTGATAGGATTAGTGGATCAACAGGTATTAAACAGTTTAGATCAGTAGATGCTTTTGGTCAATGGTGGAGGTTTAGGTCTTTATGGGTTAAATTGTTAACTCTGTACAGGTCCTAAGATATATGAACCAGCAATTTATACTGTTATTTGCAAATAAAAATAGAATAACTTTGGCACACCAGTGTTTCACCACAAATATTTAACACATACGCTTTTGCTTGTGGGCTCATACTAATAATTAACAGGCTAACATGAATCTTTGTGATCTACAGGGTGGGGAAGCAAAATTTACAATGAACATTTAGTTGTTTTTTTTTTCAGCAGGCACTACGTCAATTGTTTTGAAACCAAACATATATTGATGTCATAATCATACCTAACACTATTCTCCATACCTTTTCAGAAACTTTTGCCCATATGAGTAATCAGGAAAGCAAACGTCAAAGAGTGTGTGATTTGCTGAATGCACTCGTCACACCAAAGGAGATTTCAGAAATAGTTGGAGTGCCCATAAAGACTGTTTATAATGGAAAGAACAGAATGACTATGAGCAAAACTATTACGAGAAAGTCTGGATGATACTATTAAAGAAGAATGGGAGAAGTTGTCACCCGAATATTTGAGGAACACTTGCGCAAGTTTCAGGAAGCGTGTGAAGGCAGTTATTGAGAAAGAAGGAGGACACATAGAATAAATACATTTTCTATTATGTCAATTTTCTTTTGGCAAATAAATTCTCATGACTTTCAATAAACTAATTGGTCATACACTGTCTTTCAATCCCTGCCTCAAAATATTGTAAATTTTGCTTCCCCACCCTGTAGGTTTTTATCTAGTTTGAACTTAGTAGATGTTTGTACAGTTACTTATGCTTGTGCAGTTTTCATAACCTGAGCTAAAATCATGGGCTATAAAGAATGTTGAGCAAGCGTTTTCTTTCTATTTTCATTCCATTAAGGACCTGAAATAGCTTGTGTGTTCTTGGTTTTGGATGGTTGTTTGGATGTTGTGTTTTTTATTATCTGCTCTAATCGTTTAAATTTGTGTAATATTTCTGTAGTTTGATTTTCTAGTAATGGAAGTCCATAATTATGTGATATGGTAGATTCTTTTATTGGAAAAATGCAACATTTTTTGTGCATAAGCCTTGAGAAAACCAAAGAAGAACCTTTATAAGACTATTTCATCTCAAATCTCCAACCCATGCCATGGATCATTTATTTATAAATCCTCTTTTTGGTTGAACTAACCTATGATGACAATTTTAACTCAGCATTTCAGTTACCTAAATATATATTTTTCCATGTAATACTAAGCGGACGTTTTGTCAGTGAGTTGTCAGTCATCATGATGGTATGTTTAAAACACTGAAAAATGTTACCTGATTATTCTTGATAGCCTTTTTTCCCCCCAATTATTTATTTTTTAGTTTGTAGCTGAAGCTGCAGTCACAGAAAATATTATTAGATCACCCTTGTTGTCTTCAATTTCTTGTTGTTTTTTTTTTTTTTTTTAACAACTTTATCAGTTTTCCATTACAATTCCATCTTTAAGTCAAATCTTATGTAATTCTTGAACTTGCCCCCCCCCCCCCCCCCCCCCCCCCCCCCCCCCCCCATCCAGGTGGCATCCCCACAAATACATCCATATAAACGCACAGACAAACAGAACACCAAAAAAAAAAAAAAAAAGAAAAACAGACTCAAGCCACAATTCCTTGTTCATTTTAATGCCTGGTACAACTAAAGGTACATTTGTTTCGACAAATATAATGATAACAACAAAAATGGCTCCTAAGAGTTTAATTTCAGAGCCGATATCTAACCATTTCCCATGGTTTCTTGACAATAACCAAAATCAGTTACGTTCTTACATCAATATAACATTGTACTGACAAAAACAGTGCTTTTAGGCATTCCATGATACACACAGAGTTAGTACTTGATTGCACAACCATTGCCTTTGAAGACTTTTGATGGTCTAATAATTTTTTCCGCAACTGTATGTATCAGCTTTTCAGGAGGAAAGTTATTAAATTATGGAGTCTGACAACTGCTCTGTCATCATAAAAATGGATCCAGATGGTTGTTGGCCCAAAGGCGTCACATGAAACTGGGTGTCTTGGGGCTTATTATTATTGTCTCCAACTATGGAACCACCAACCATTGAGCTTTTCACACCATGAGCGGCTGTAACGTGTCTTCCTGTTTAAATTATCATGCTGAGCACACAAATCCCCAGTGTTTGTTATACGAGTGTGTGACTGCATGTGTGCGCTTCGGAGTCTGCCTGCGCCTTTTTGAGTAGCTCCTACCATCAGGTTTAGCAGATGTTTAGCTGTTGGTGAAGATGACTATCACCCGGCATGATAATAAGGTCACGTCAAGGAGCGTTTGGATGCAGATGTCTGCAAGCTGTGTTTTATGTGTGTGAGTGTGTGGCAGCCGGAGCCTTGCCAAGTATAAGGGCTGACATTCCCGCAGTCCACCTTGCAGAGGAGGCACAGACACGAACAGAGCTCACAAATGCACAGTGATTCACACAGAGATGGCACAAGGCTGCAGGGTTGTACATCCATATGGCAACGATGGCAGGAGACAATTGTTGAAGGGGTTTTGAAAGCTTGTTTTTGAGCCGTAGTTTGCCTTTCCACTGTGTAACATATGCTCTGTATACATACTCTCTGAAGTAATGCAGAAAAATACTGCACTCGTAGAATTTCACAGACCATTTAACTCTTTCCCCGCCATTGACGAGATATTCCGTCATTTGCTTCCCAACGCTTCCCCGCCAATGATGAGATTTTCCGTCAATCCGTGTTTTCACTATTATGCTGTTGTTGGAGGTGTTGCGGATCATGTGAATTACTTTCCTTAGTCCAAAAACAAACAATTAAGCAGCTTTTTCAGAAAAATGACGGACCGGGTTTAACGTTTTCGCACTGGAGTCTCCGTATCCCATGGCAACACATCCAGCGGCAGTCACTGAATGAGGAAATGCAGACTGTGCAGGAACCGCGCGCAGTTTCAAAAGCCTTAAAGATGATTATGGAGACAGAGTCTGACAGTTCAATATATGATGGAGCTACAGAAGAACCATTTAGAGACAGGAACGGAGAAATAGAAGGTGAAGGAGATGGACACGGGAAACAAGGAGCGGCTCAGGTCCGGCACGGAGGTGCGCACGATGGGGGGTGGGGGGGGTGGGCACAGAGCGACACAGAGAAAATGACAGACAGGAGGAAGAGAAAAGAGACATTTCTGGAGGACATTCAAGGAGAACACAGACACACAGACATGGGACAAGACAAAGGACAGCTAGTGTTCATCTGTTAGAGTGAGTTCAGATTCAGACTGAGGACACAGATGTGGTTCAGCTGTATAATGTCAGCAGGAACACAGGTAAGACACTTGGATTTGGCTTTAGTAGGAAATAAATAAATATATATATATATATATATATATATTCATACATAGATAAATAACTAGATGTCCATATAATTATTTACAGATCAAACACAGCAGCTGGTCCAACAGGAGGACCTGGTGCAGCCAAGGAAAGGCCAGAAATCTACAGTATTTAGTGAATTTGTTTCTTTTTTTCTTGAAAATGAGGAACATGGAAGTGTTTATATCAAAAAACTAAATTAATATGTGAAAAACTCAAAACTGCTGTATGTAAATGTGATAAGTTTAGAAGGAACCTGGTGCTTTAGAAGATGTTTGGTCTAAAGTTTGGTGTGGATTCCATTAACATTTTGTGGAATGATGGGATATCTTAGAGTTGTTTGTTACTATTATTGCTGTTATTATTTTATTTTGTGATTTTGAAGACAGTGTTACTGTTGGTGAATAAGAAAGAGTCAAAAATGTAAATAGGAAATCAGTTTTATCTTGAAAATCAATATCTTTGAAAAAAATGCAATTTTCTCAGCTTTTTGCTCAAAATTCAGTTTTTTCCTGAAAATGACCAATATTCAAATGTTCGTATCTCACAAACAAATAAAGATAGAATAAAATCGTTTTTTGTGTTTAAAAGTTGAAGTTCTGTTCTTTCTTTTGATATATTCAGTGTTCACATACTCCAAACACAACATTTTCATTGAGCCTCCAAAGATTAGTGAAAATGACCAAAACGGCTGGTGCTGGCTACCAACTCACTGGAAAATGCTCTGGCGGGGAAAGAGTTAATATAAATGTTACAACCCAGCTCCACAAGGGGGAAAACGGATTGAGGAAGTAACAAAAACCAGGTGGAAAAATGGTGGCTTGTGTAAAGAACTATTTTATTGCAGCTCTCAGTAAGAGTAAATACAAATGACAGAACTAAAGGAGGGCTGAACAGGTACTGCCGGCAAACAGGGGAAAAGTAAATCTGCCTCTGGGCTAGTGGAGGAGCCAAAAACATATAACGTGCTGCACACTCTTAACCCTTTCATGCACAGTGGTCACTCCAGTGGATAGCTCTTCTACAGCTGTTCTCTTGTATATTCATGGATTTTGTTGTTCTTTTCGTTTTTTTTTTTGTTTTTGTTTTTTTTGTTTTTTTTACACATATCTTTTTTTAAAGTTTTAAGACACTACATATATTTTCTGACATGAATACATAACATTATGTAGATCTCTCCTGAGCATAAACCCCCAGAATCACAAGCCCTCTCCATAGTTTTCACACAATTTATCAGTAAATACATGTTTCTGTGCATCAAAAATTAAACGTGTGGTGTCCAGCTGAGTGGACATTTTTGCAACTTCATGAAAAATAGGTTCATAAGAATTTATTTATTTATTTTTTTTTTTCATTATTATTTTTTGTATGTTTTTTTTTTTTTAAATTATTTAAATATTTTTTATTCATTTGTTTATTTTTTTATTTATTTTTCAGACGAAAATTTTCAATCGCATTGTTTTTTTCATGCCTAAAGAGGAATAAAAACACTCGGGAAAAATTTTGATTAAGGTTCTCATAATTCGTGCATGAAAGGGTTAATCCCCCTCTGCCAAACATAGTCTAAGATTCTGTTGAAAGTTAATTTAGATTAGATTGTCTTTGTGTGAAACTTGTTACATACATATTAGTATTTGAAAGTACTCATATTATAACTGCACAAGGCCATTTGACCTTAAAAAAGTAGGTCAAGGTCATCTGTTTTCAATAGACTTGTGCTCTATGCCAAGATACATCCACAGTATAAATTTGGTGCTGATATCTCAATGCATTCTTTAGATAACGTGATTATGTCGATGAATGGACATACAGATGACAAAACGTTTACAATACTGTTATGACACTGGGTCATAATTCGGCCATTTATGTGTATATGTATATATGTTTTCTGTTTAGTGTGTGTGTTCTCCCCCGTCCTGTAGGTGTGCTGTGCCCCTTTTGTGTCTGTCCTGTTTTTCATGTAGGTAAGCTGCTGATTGGTGGAACGCCCTTTTAAAAATGGCCCTGGATCTCCAGTTCGCCGTCTCTTTTGCCTCCTGCCAGCTTCCAACCGTGTGTTCCTGTGTGTGATCATCAGTCTTCGTGTGTTTATTCAAGATTGTATATAGTGTAAATAGAATCTTTTTGTAAATTTGATCTTTTTTTCTGGTAGGGGAGGTCGGCTCTTTTGTTTTTCCCGTTTTCTCCTGTTTATGGTTAGAGAGTTTAGGTTAGTTTTTTTGTATTTCATTTCTTGAATTTATTTTGGATTAGGTAATTTAGTTTTGAACTGAGAAGAAGATATTTTGTTTGTTGTTTTAGCCGTGCCCTCCCCTAACCCTTCTTTAGTTGTTAAAAAAAAAAAAAAATCTTGTGAACTTTAGTTTTTGACTGACGTGTGTGCTTGGGAGCTGGGAGGGGACAAAGTGAGCAATATTATGTTCACCCTGGTAAACCCCTAGGCTGGGGCGTAACAATACCCCTTTGACCAGAAGTTGGCCGAGGGGTAAAGAGAACCATTTCAAATGATTCAGTAATTTTCTGAACCGGCTTTATCCTCACTAGGGTCACGGGGGAGGGTCGCTGGAGCCTACCCCAGCTACTTATGGGCGAAGGCGGGGTACACTTTGGACATGTCACCAGTTCATCACAGGGCTGACATATAAATGGGGGGGCTTATTTCAGGAAAAATTTCAGATTCAACTTTAGCCCTGATTTTCTGATGCTACAAGATGTCCTAAGCACTCCTGTGCAATTTTTTTTGGAAATGTTCATCCAAACCCCCCACCACCACCACCCCAAAAATTGCTTTTTCAACCATGAAAACATGTTTTTTTTGGTCAACTTTCAAACCTTCTTCATTTTTGATAAAGTACAGTGTAACGATATGCTCATGCTGGGCCCTTAAATGTTTTTTTGTGAGACATGTCATGTCTTCAGAGTACTTTGCACTACAAAAGGTGTAGCGTCAAGGTCAAATTATAGGTCAAAGGTCACCCAAATGATCAAAAATGCATATTTGATAGAATTAAGCTGTTAATGTGGGTTCTTCCACATGTTGGGCCCAGGTTCTCTCCTCAGAACACATCTACTGACCACAAACAACTGCCATTCAATAAGACACATTAAACACAACTATTTACTCAATGTATTCTCCATATAGACATGTCAAAAAGAACAAACAGTAGTTTCACATGACTTTGACATTTACATGAATACACTCAAAAAAATGATTCTTGGCTCTAATAAACATGAAGTAATATTTTAAAGTAAAATGTAACTGAAATATATGAAATGTAAAGTTTATTTATCCAAAAAAGTCAAACATAATGTGAATATGCTTAGTATAAAGTGAATCTAAACAAATAAAGTTAACTTTATTAACTAGATCACATAAAAAGGCTGAGCGTCACAGTCAAACACAGTTTACGTAAAAGTTTGCATTAACTAAAGCAAATCCGACTGAAGGTATTTAATTTATTCATATTGACTCAATATAATAGAAAAAAAACATTGTATTAAATGCAACTCTTTACATTAAACTTATGTAATAAAATTACATGGAAAATTTACATGTAATTAAAATACATAAAGTCAACATTTTTGGCCTAATTATTTTTTTGAGTGTATGTCCTGATGTGGGTGACACAGTGGTGCAGTGGATAGCACTGGTGCCTCACAGACAGAAGGTCCTGGGTTCAATTCTAACACCAGTCGATGGGGGTGGGACCTTCCTGTGTAGAGTTTACATGTTCTCCCCATGTCTGCTTGGGGTTCTCTCCGGGTACTCCATTTTTCTCCCATTCAAACACATGCATTGATAGGTTAATTGGTTAATCTAAATTACCCATAGGTGTGAATGTGACACCGAGTTTGTCTCTATATGTTCAGCCCTGAGATGAAGTGGCGACATGTCCAGGGTGAACACCACCTTCACCCATAAGTAGCTGGGATAGGCTCCAAGTGACCCTAGTGAGGATAAAGCCGGTTCAGAAAATGAATGAATGAATGTCCCGTAGCAATATTTGTAGTTCCATGACAGTGGGTTTTAATGTAGTGTTAGTGATGGGCGACACAGTAGTGCAGTGGTTAGCACTGGTGCCTCCCCGTGTCTGCGTGGGTTCTCTCCGGGTACTCTGGCTCCTCCCACCATCCAAACAGATGCACTGATAGGTTAATTGGTTAATCTAAATCACCCATAGGTGTGAATGTGAGAGTGATTGTTTGTCTCTATATGACAGCCCTGCGATGAACTGGCGAAATGTCCAGGGTGTACCCCGCCTTCGCCCGTAAGTAGCTGGGATAGGCTCCAAGTGACCCCCATGACCCTAGTGAGGATATAGTGGGTTCAGAAAATGGATGAATGAAGTGTTAGTGATTCCCGCCAAATTGTATGCTAGTGTTTCCCACCACACTAATGGCAGTAAATTCAAATGGAATGTCCATGTTTTAATATTTAGTCTCTAATGCAGGGGTGGCCAACCCTGGTCCTGGAGAGCCACAATCTAGCATGTTTTAGATGTATCCCTCTTGCAACACACCTGATTCCAATGATAAGCCTATCATCAAGCTCTGCAGAAGCCTGATAACGACCATCAGGTGCGCTGGAAGAGGGAAACGTCTAAAACATACTGGATTGTGGCTCTCCAGGACCAGGGTTGGCCTCCCCTGCTCTAGTGTGTCTTTAAAAGGCCAAAGGCCTTGGGGGATCCCACCAGGAAACCAGAGGGAAGAGAACTAAGGATATATTTGATAAAATGTCGGAATGGTATGAATTTTTGAAAAAAAAACTAGGCATTTTGGTGACCTTTAACCTACAACATGACCTTGACATTAGACTTTTCATAGAACAAAGTACTCTTATGATACAATGTGGCACTGATGAGATCATTAAATGGCCCATCATGAACATACACTTGTCAACATTTGCTAGGGATCAGGACTATAACTTTGCTATATTCAGGGGTGTAATTCTGGAAACTTGACAGTTTATTTTCCCAGTGGAGTACAGCCTGTGGATGCGGATGGTGGCCACACACATTATTGACATCACACCGTATGTGTTTCAGAACATTCTGAGTGGTTTCAATGAAAACAAAATTGGAAGAGTAATTGTTGTGAACTCTAATTTCTAGGGTTGTATCACCCTTTTGCCTGAAAGTGCAATAAAAATGTATGTTTTTTTACCTTTTGGTCCATTTTTCTTTACATGACTAGCCAAAGTACACACATAATATATGAAGTCACCCAAAATATTATACAACATCAATTATTGTGCAAATATAAAACTGATCCCTAGCAAATGTTGACTAGTATATTTACCTCCGCCAAGGAGGTTATGTTTTTGCCAGGGTTTGTTTGTTTGTTTGTTTGTCTGTCCGTTAGTGTGCAACATAACTCAAAAAGTTATGGACAGATTTGGATGAAATTTTCAGGGTTTGTTGGAAATGGGATAAGGAAGAAATGATTAAATTTTGGTGGTGATCGGGGGTGGGGGGGCCCACGGGGGGGGGGCGCAGACCACAAAATTTCATCAAAATCTGTCCATAACTTTTTGAGTTATGTTGCACACTAACGGACGGACAAACCCTGGCAAAAACATAACCTCCTTGGCGTGGGGGGGCCCACGGGAGGGGGGGGGGCACTGATCAGCCTTGGCGGAGGTCTGCGCTCTCCGAGTGCTTCTAGTTATACACTGCACTGGACAAAAGAGTGCAGAAGCTGTGAAAGTTGCAATTTTCAGAGTTAAAAAAGTAATTTTCGGGGTGGGGGGGGGGGGGGGGGGGGGTTTGGATGAAAATTAAAAAAAAAAAAAAAAATTACACAGGAGTGCTTAGAACATCTTGTAGCATTAGAAAATCAGGGCTAATGTGGTATTTGATATTAAGCCCCCCCCTTATATAAAGACAATCACTGTCATATTCAGACCTATAGGTAATTTAGATTAACCTATCAGTGCATGTGTTTGGATGGTGGGAGGAAGGTGGAGTACCAAGAGAGAACCCACGCAGAGACATGGAAAACATACAAATTCCACACAGAAATATTGACTGGTGTTGGAATCAAACCCAGAACCTTTATACTGTGAAGCACAAGTGTCAAGCCTGCAACCAGACGTTAGTCTGGGTCTGTCTGTCTTTTATGTTGTTTGTCTCTTCCTGTTTTATTTTGTTAGTTTTCCCTCATGTGTCATGTCTGTCGTCTTTACTTCCTTTACTTCCTTTCCCTGATCGTGTTCACCTTTCCCCTGATTACCTGAATCCGCCCTGATTTGTGCCACCTGTGTCTCGTTGTCTTCCCTCCCTTTTGTGTATCTAAGTCCAGTCTCTTCCCCTGTTCAGACGCCAGTTTGTAATCTCTTGTAGTTACTTACCAGCGTTCTGATCTTGTCTGTCTTCCTGTTTTTGACCCGTTTTTGCCATCTCGATTTTTGCCTTTTGCCTGCTCCCTGTCGGTTTTGTCTGCCTCATCTGCCTTCCTGGTTTTGACCGTCCTGCCTGACTTATTGGTACGTGAGTTTGTCTATCCCTTATGTCCTGTTGCCCGTCTGTTAGCTTCCCTGTGCATGACCTGTTTCCGTCCCTGACCTCCCTCTGCTTTTCCCTAGTCGGGAAACCGGCTCCGGTAACCGAGCTGCGCAAAGGGTTCACGTCCTCAGCCCGGAGGATGGATCCGAAGAGGATTTCACCAACCATTGTCCTCAAGATTGTGTCACTCATTCTCATTATCCACCTGTTTGTATATTCAGTGACAAATAAATCCCTTGAACTTTATTTTTTGCCTCTGAGTTCTGCATTTGGATTCTGTGCCTGTACTAGTAGCATCACAACAAGTGCTATCCACTGCCCACACTTCTAACAATGCACAAAAAAAAGGCTACCTCTACTCTAGAAAGCCTCTCCTACCAAAGTTATAATTAACAACATTTTAAGTTCACACAGAGCCAAAAGGGCAAACAAACAGCACTCAGCTCACAGTGGTAACAGTAAAAGGTATTTGGTTAACAAAAGGTGGTTTCACAAAGACCATAAACAACGGTCCTAATTAACTGAAACACACAGCAGCTGGTGGGAACACTCAGGTGCTTGAACAGGTCAAAGTTACTAAATTAACACGAGTCAAATACTTCCAAAGCTAAAGTTAACAAAACAAAGAGCAAACAGAGTTCGCAACATGCAACACAACCTCACACGAAAGGCATCCGAGGAGAACTGAGCAGAGCGCACGCTACAGCCGCCCAGAGCTGTCAGCTGGAGCTGGTTTAGTACGATCAGCTGACGGGCGGGTCTCAGGCAATTTGCAGCGTCACCCAATCAGAGGGCTCCACATCAGCATGAGGAAGAAGGAAGTCTGGAAGGGCCCTTATGAAACAAAAATATATGGTAATATATTGAAAAATATAATGCATTATATTAAAAAATACATTTCCATATATGGGAAAGTAGTGCATATATTTTCCAGTATACTGCAATATATGCTTTAATCATATATTGACACATATAAAACATATATTGCAATGAAGAAAAAAACTGCACTATATTTTTACATATAGTTTTATTGGAACTCAGTTTCTTTCCATTGACACAAGTTTACATAAAGCAGATATTTATCGACACTTACATTACTTGGTATGCATAATAACATATTTCATGAAAATATGCATCGTGATATACATGAAAAAGTGTTAGCTGAAAAAAGATGCCTTCTTAGTCATTTTGGCAACATAGGATGAAAAAGATGTACATATATATACATGCATATTTTTTGAAGTGTATTACTAAATATATAATTACATGTATTTAGTAATACACTAGACAATATATGTATGTATATATGCATACATACATTATGAAGTGTATTACTAAATATATAATGACATATTTACATGTATAAGTAAATATATTGTCATATATGTTTCAATATATGGAAAGCGGCAATTCCTTATGTATTTTTCAATATATTGTAATATAATACAAAATATATTGATACAATATATTATTCTGTATATTTTAAATATAAATATATATTATACAGTAATATATTTTTCAGTCAGTAATATATTGACAGTCAATATATAGAGAAATATATTTTCTTTGCATAAGGGGGCATTCCTGGCTTTTACCTCACAAATACTGTACCCATAACAAAGTAAAAGAAATTCATTTCAAAATTCTTCACAAGATATATCCTGTCAACTCTTTCATTTCAAAATTCAAGGATGTGGATAACTCCTGTGTTTTCCGTGGACATGTTGATGAAACTTTAAACTATTTGTTTTTTGAATGTAATATCACAAAGCAATTTTGGTTTAACCTGTGTTCTCACATCTTCATCCAAGTTAACATGTCATACTGTTTTTCCCTGAGAGATGTTATATGTTATTATGAAAATAAGGACAAATGTCTCCAATATTTAGTTGTTTTTTTTTTATTATTATACTGGGTAAATATTTTATTCATAAACAAAAATGTTCAGCCTCCAATCCAACCTTTCCTCATTTTTTAATTGAATTTAACTCACTTCATAAATCATTAACGCTTGTCAATAAAAAAACAAACAAACAAAAAAAAAAAAACAGGACATTGCTTGTTAGTTATGATCAGTTATTTAATGCTTCCTCTGACATCTGATGAAATTTTGTGAGAAACTATTTATGTATTTATCATTTATTTATTTATTTCACCCACCTACCTATTTATTTCTCTCACCTACCTTCTTTTTTGTGTTTTTCTTTTGTCAGTATTTGTCTCTGTATTTGTTCTTCGATTACCATTTAGCATTAACTTTGTATCTGCTTACCCGTTGGATGTATGTTTGTCCCTTGGTTGTTTATTGTAAAGCGTCTTTGAGTACTTAGAAAGCGCTATATAAAACTGATGTATTATTATTATTATTATTATTATTATTATTATCATCATCATCATCATCATCATCATCATCATCATCATTATTATTATTATTATTATTATTATTATTATTTGTATATGAATTATTGAAAATGTATTTTGTGCATATATTAATTTTGTTTGTATTTCATTTTTATATCTGTATTCTCTTGTATGTATTGTGTTATATGTTAAATGTTTGAAAGTTTGTAAATTGATATTTAAATAAAGTTGGAAAAAAAAAAGGGCATTCCTGGCCTTTCACAGTACAAGTACACATTATTAACACACAAAGAGGGGGAGATGCGGCAGTAAAGTCCACAGGCAATTTTTTAATTTTTGTATTTTTTTTTTTTTTTTATAAATGTTTGACTTACAATAACAGTATGATGACCAATGGTAGTCGTCTAGTACTATGAGTCTTATGACAGCATGCTTTTACAATTGGAACTTGTAAAATTTCTGGTAATCTCCCTGCCGCAATTACAGCTAAATTATCAAATTATCAGAACCAATTTGCACCTACTGTTAAATTTAATCTGTGTACAGGTAAGTTTCCAGAAAAGGATACATGCATGTTAAAGCAAGATGCAGATGTGTCATCCAATCAAATCATAAAATAAAAGAAATGGAACATTCACATCCCAGGAGCCCTAAAGAACAGAGATGCTTTATGTGATGAAACTACTGTCCATGCAGGATTGGACTGTTCCTACACAATTAGATGTAGGCTGTTTGCTAAGACATTTGAAAACAAATGGAATAACAGGGTTGTCGACAGACCTGGCAGCACACGTTTGGTAAGCAAAGCATAGGTGACGAATCATAAATCTAAAGACAATGTTAAGAAGAGCAGGAAATGAAGACTAACTTATTCATTTGTTGAGGTGTAGAAGATACTTTCTGTCTGTGTTACAGCTTATTTTAAATAGACACAATACATGTAGATGATATTTAATGATGAAGTTTAATGCTTGTATCTTGACTTGCAACAAATCTTAGATCAGTGGTTCTTAACCTTGTTGGAGGTACTGAACCCCACCAGTTTCATATGCGCATTCACAGAACCCTTCTTTATTAAAAAATAAAATATGATTTTTTTCAAATTCAAGACACAGGTATATGTTTTACTGGTGCACAAAATGAA
Source organism: Sphaeramia orbicularis (assembly GCF_902148855.1). Classification (NCBI taxonomy): domain Eukaryota; kingdom Metazoa; phylum Chordata; class Actinopteri; order Kurtiformes; family Apogonidae; genus Sphaeramia; species Sphaeramia orbicularis. Next base: position 44,597,600 of record NC_043966.1, read on the forward strand.
CCGTGCATTAACATCACTGTGTTTTAAAGAACAAAACCAATACAGTGCATGAACTCGCAACAAATTACATACCTTTTCACAAAGACATGTCCTTTTTTTAATACTACCACACTGAAATGGTTTTAATTTTTAACCTTATGTATTCCAACAATGAACTTATTGTATTTATGCTATTTATAATTTTTAACATTTTAACACACACCCATCACCTAATTTCCATCAGGCTACAATAATAATGAATATTTACTGCAAATCAGCGTGACTGACGGCTTTAGCGTAATACGATTTCTCCATCCGCGACGGTGCGTTGGTCGTCGCATGATTGTAACTGACCAGTGCGGTGACCGAAAAATGTAAACAAACGCTACACATGGCTGCCTCCGTGGTTAACAGGAAGTAACAAAAGTCATAAAAACGATGTGGAAAATACTCAAATAATTCATCGTCAGACAAGTGGAAGAGATTATAAACACTTCCGGATGTGTTGGAGTGCTATAAGTAACAACAATACACCTTGTATATTGGATGTCAATCAGAGAAAGAGTCTCCGAAGCCGTTTGTTTACATACACGGACCTACCCCGACACACACACCCGACTAATGAGTCGAGTGTGTGTCTTGACCTCCGCCGAACCCCTGAGACTGACTCACCAAACCCCTAGGGTTCGATGGAACCCAGGTTAAGAACCACTGTCTTAGATGCTGTAGATCAGGGGTGTCAAACTCATTTTAGTTCAGGGGCCACATACAGCCTAATATTTTATAAAGTGGGCTGGACCAATAAAATAATATAAATAATGGGATAACAACTTATAAATAATTTTGGTGTTCAGTAAAAAAAAGTCATATTCCGTAATGAAAATGTTTACATCTACGAACAGTACTTGAACATAACATGAACAAATATGAACCTGAACATTCTTTTAAAAAATAAGTGCAATTTTAACAATATTACACCTTAGTTTATCATTTATACATGTGCATTATAACTTACACATCACAGTGGATCTACAAATACACGAAACATTAAATAACAGGCAGAATATTGATAAAATTAGAGTACTGTCAAGACATTTCAGGTTGTTCACATTTTTTTTGTAAAAGGCTAGTCTGTAAATGTAAACATTTTTGTGTAATTTTGACTTTTTAAAAACTGAAACAAAGAGGAAAAAACTACAGTTGTCATTATTTATAGGTTATTATGATAGTATTTTACTGATCTGAGCCACTTTAGATTGAATTAACATAAAATTATTATGGCTCCAAAATGACAACACAGCACGGGCTTCTTAAAGACGGGCGCTTTTATTTGACTTCTCAAACGCCGTGAAAACTAAAAGAAATAAAATACAATGGATTTAGGCACTTAACTGAAGCCTAAACAACACGAAATGTGAATAGCAAAAGGCTATCCTACCTCGTGACTACCTGTGACTTTGGAGATTTCAGGTACACAGTCTTTTTGTTTTGCGCATTCTAAATAAACGGGTTAATTAGAACAAACGTGATTACGAATATACAATGATACAAATGTACACAGTATTACAAGATACCTTATACAGCTAGCTTCCCTTAGCAGCTACTGCAGACATGGCTTCGTCAAAGGCTTTAGCGTGTCTGGGCTAAAACGGAACTTGAATCTTCTCTAACTCTCACCAAGTCTCGCGATAAAAGTGATAAATAGACTGAAATAAATAAAATGCTTACATTAACCTTAATATAACAAATAATGCCTCCTATACATGAAACAAAACATATTTTCATAAATGAAGATAATAACATAATTATAATATTTCATCAAATATTTTAACTCTTAAAACAAAACATAAATTTCTTCCATGCTTACACTGTTACACTGACTCTTACAATTATTTTAATCTCTTCAGTGTAATTTCATAGCAATTTTTGCATTTCACAAATTCATTCCAGGGGCTGGATTGGACCCTTTGGTGGGCCGGGTTTGACACCTGGGCTGTAGATCATATCATTGTATTTTTACACCCCTGTTACTATACAATACTGTTACAACAACCTAATCTAATCTAATCCTTTTTTTTTTTTTTTTTTTTACCAGATAGATAGATAGATAGATAAGTGACTTTCCTAGAGTCTCCAAAGCAAATAATCTATCATCCCACTCTGCCACACAGTGTATCACATCCCTCAAACTCGTACACGTTGAGTATATATACACACTTGAATACACATGAGTAAATCTATACCAAGATCTCAATTAGTAACAATCACCCTTCAGTGAACTTCATGCAGAACGGTAATTATCACCAACAGCCTTCACATAAAGACATCAATTAACCTTAAACACAGCATTGGCTGCTTCTGTCAGTTATAGTTAGTACAAACGCTACAGACTCTGGACCATAATGTACAGTATATGATGTCGTTGGAGACCATACAGCTCAGATGTCCTTGGTTTTACGACTTATACATACAAGTTTGAGTAAATTTAACATTTTTGCTTATTTTATGACAACTATACCACTAACATTTTTTTTTTTTTTTTTTAATGAAACATAGTGATTTAGAGTGTGTTTTTTTCAGGAAATGACAACTTTTTCAGAAAATGAAAAGGTACACCTTAGTAAGTCCATAAAACAAATGATATTGATGCAATGTTTGGTATTTAGTTAAAGTAAATATTTAATAGTTATTCATAAAAGAAACAGAGGAATTCACTAAAAACTTATACAGGGTGGGGAAGCAAAATTTACAATATTTTGAGGCAGGGATTGAAAGACAGTGTATGACCAATTAGTTTATTGAAAGTCATGAGAATTTATTTGCCACAAGAAAATTGACATAATAGAAAATGTTTTTATTCTGTGTCTCCTCCTTCTTTCTCAATAACTGCCTTCACACACTTCCTGAAACTTGCGCAAGTGTTCCTCAAATATTCGGGTGACAACTTCTCCCATTCTTCTTTAATAGTATCTTCCAGACTTTCTCGTAATAGTTTTGCTCATAGTCATTCTCTTCTTTCCATTATAAACAGTCTTTATGGACACTCCAACTATTTTTGAAATCTCCTTTGGTGTGACGAGTGCATTCAGCAAATCACACACTCTTTGACGTTTGCTTTCCTGATTACTCATATGGGCAAAAGTTTCTGAAAAGGTATGGATAATAGTGTTAGGTATGATTATGACATCAATATATGTTTGGTTTCAAAACAATTGAACAGTGCCTGCTGAGAAAAAACAACTAAATGTTCATTGTAAATTTTGCTTCCCCACCCTGTATATTAAGTGAAATGCAACACTGTGACCTCTTAATGTATTAGTTTGACTAATAAAAGTGCATTTTGTTCATGATAGATAGATGCACTTTATTTATCCCAAATTGAGAAATCACAGAAAGAAGCAGCAGAAAGAAGCAGCTGCATTGGCTGGGAAATGGACTCTTACCTCCCACATGGCAGGCAAGAATTTTACTACACTGAAAAAAAAAAAAAAATCTGTTGAACTAACATAATAAAAGTATTAAAAACGGTTCCACTAAATAAAGTTATGTTTTGGCAACTCATAAAAATCACGTGCATGTTTAATGATCTGCTTATGTTACACTCACATGATTTTTTCATGCCCTTTTAACATGTTACATTTTTGTTAAATATTTTTACTTTCCTTATTTTAACTGAACAGAGATATATCATATTAACCACTAAAAATGTAATCATTTTAATTGGATTCAACTTCAAAATGATTAACTAAAATAATTATTTTATGTTACTTTAAAAGGTACACTTTTTTTTCCACCATGGAATACTAGTTTCGCAAAGACTGCAATGAAACCCACATCTTTCTTGTGCCACCTAAACACTGCACATTTTTCAGAGAATAAAGTGAAGAAAACAAAATATCTTGAACCACTTTTAATCCAAAGATGGATTACAGAATTCAAAATTGTAAAGAACACTTTGGTGATAAACTCTAAAGCATTACAAAAATGCTGTAGTGGGGAGTATTTTTCATGTACCTCACATAAAATTGTAATACTTGGCAAACAGGTCTTTAAGTAAAAATAAACAATAAAACTGCACATCAAAATATACAGCACTGTGCATAAACAAATCACAGCATATGTCATGGCATATTCAAAGCATTCCCAACACTGAGGAAAGCAAGTTTTTTTCTGAACACCTTGAAATCATCAACAGTACTGTTCTTGAATTCTTGAGATGTCTTGCGGAGCATGGTGCTCTCCGGCTCTAAGACCACTTTAAACAAAACATTACAAACATGCTTTAGTAGTGGAAAAACACACTTCTTTGACTGCAAGAATGAAAAAAATATAACACTGTTTACCTATCAAAAATATATAGTAACTGTGCAAAATTGCAAACGCTGAGGAAAACAAACTTTTCTCTGTAAACACTTTGAAAAATGCTTATCTGTTTTGACAGATAAAATGTTCATTCATAGAGTCTGTTCTTGAGCACTTGAGCTTTTTTGGAAAGAGTGGTTAAGTGGTTGCACCTGCACCGCGGTGGTTGTGTAATGGCGGACAACTTGGCTGAAAAATTGAAACTTTCACAGGCAGGGGGCGTGGTTTTTGGGAGAGAGCAAGACTGTTGTGTGTCACAGTGACATGACATTTTCCTTAAGAGTGAATATCCTCCAAAAATGTGTAAAAGTCCAGTGACCAAATCATGTTTACTCCTCAAACATAAAACAATCATGTCAAATGTAAAAACTAAATTCATAAAAAGTCCACAACCCCTTTGAGGCCATTTTTTCAGTATACTGAACCACCAAACAACAAACGGGAACTCATAAAGAGGCATAATCACCTACATTAACAGCACATTGATTTGTATTCATGTATTTCAGTGAAATGAATCTGAAGAAATTTGTCATTTTAATTCATTTTAACACAGACTATATGGTCTTTAGAGACTTCAACACCTGTAAAGGACATCTGGTGCATTAGTCTGACCATGAACATTTACACAAACTTGGTGTCTTCAAATGTAGAATCATAAATTCTCAAAAAGATTCTGCAGATTCTTAACTCTTTCCCTGCCAGAGCATTTTCCAGTGAGTTGGTAGCCAGCGCCAGCCGTTTTGGTCATTTTCACTAATCTTTGGAGGCTCACTGAAAATGTTGTGTTACAAGTATGTGAGTACTGAATACATCAAAAGAAAGAACAGAACTTCAACTTTTAAACACAAAAAACGATTTTATTCTATCTTTATTCGTTCGTGAGATATAAACATTTGAATATTGGTCATTTTCAGGAAAAAACTGCATTTTGAGCAAAAAGCTGAGAAAATTGCATTTTTTTTCAAAGATGTTGATTTTCAAGATAAAACTGATTTCCTATTTACATTTTTGACTCTTTCTTATTTACCAACAGTAACACTGTCTTCAAAATCACAAAATAAAATAATAATAACAGCAATAATAGTAACAAACAGCTCTAACATATCCCATCATTCCACAAACTGTTAGGGGAATCCACACCAAACTTTAGAGAAAACATCTTCTAAAGCACCAGGATCCTTCTAAATTTTACACATTCACATACACCAATTATGAGTTTTTCACATATTAGTTTAGCTTTTTGATATAAACACTTAAATATTCCTCATTTTCAAGAAAAAAAGAAACAAATTCACTAAATACTGTAGATTTCTGGCCTTTCCTTGGCTGCACCAGGTCCTCCTGTTGGACCAGCTGCTGTGTTTGATCTGAAAATAATTATATGGACATCTAGTTATTTATCTATGTATGAATATATGTATTTATTTATTTCCTACTAAAGCCAAATCCAACAGTGTCTTACCTGTGTCCCCGCTGACATTATACAGCTGAACCACATCTGTGTCCTCAGTCTGAATCTGAACTCACTCTAACAGATGAACACTAGCTGTCCTTTGTCTTGTCCCATGTCTGTGTGTCTGTCTTCTCCTTGAATGTCCACTAGAAATGTCTCTTCTCTCTTCCTCCTGTCTGTCATTTTCTCTGTGTCGTTCCGTGCCCCCCCCGCACCTCCGTCTCGGACCCGAGCCAATCCGTGTTTCCCGTGTCCGTCTCCCTCACCTTCTATTTCTCCGTTCCTGTCTCTAAATGGTTCTTCTGTAGCTCCATCATATATTGAACTGTCAGACTCTGTCTCCATAATCATCTTTAAGGCTTTTGAAACTGCGCGCCGTTGCAGCAGAGTCGGCATTTCCTCATTCACAGTGACACGCGCTGTATGCGTTGCCATGGGATACGGAGACTCCAGTGCAAAAATGTTAAACCCGGTCCTTAATTTTTCCGAAAAAGCTGCTTAATTGTTTGTTTTTGGACTAAGGAAAGTAATTCACTTGATCCACAACACCTCCAACTACAGTATAACAGTGAAAACACGGATTGACGGAAAATCTCGTCATTGGCGGGGAAGCGTTGGGAAGCAATTGACGGAATATCTCGTCAATGGCGGGGAAAGAGTAAACTGTTCTTTCAAACAAGTGACTGAACTTCGAAGGATCCACTTCCGAAAAAAAGCTTCTAAAATACTGCACAGGTACATTTCATCTGCCTTGAATAGTCGATATTCAGTGCAAAGCTAAAGCTGGAGGACAGAGCAATACTTAACTGGACTTTCAAGCCCAGTGATGACTTGCATGCCTTAAATTACGATGCCCAGGTCTCTTGTAGAGTAAAATTGAAGCAGCACAATGTCCTCTTACTGTTAAAAATTGTCATCTGGTTGTACATCTCTTGCTACTCCATTAATGTGCCTCACTAACTTATTGTCTAACCTGAAAAACCTTAGAGGATTAAGGATCCAAACACCAGGCTCTGGTGTCAAAGTCTTGGATTTATAGAGTAGATCCACCCCAGCCACCTCCTGCATCTTGAGGCCAAAAAAGTCTCAGTGCAGGAAAAACTCCATTTTAGGTTCATGAACATTGACACCAGATGTGTCCATAGTTTGCAGAAACTCACAGTGGCAACATTTCTTCCTGGGAGTTGGAAATACTACTGTTTTAACTTATGAAGAGTTCAGAAATCAATCAGTAAGTTTTCCTTCACTACTCTTTCACGTCGCCAGTGGGTGTTTTATGTCACTCTTGGTACCAAAATGCAAGCAGTCTGGCTTTGTTTGACGACTTGTGACCATCCATCTTCATCTTGATGACATTCCATTTCCATTTCAATAGAGTTCATGCCTGGAAATTTAGAGTGGTCTCTTAATTTTTTTCCACAGCTGTAGGTTGCTACAGCTTTTCGAAGCACTCTCATGCCGAAAGCTCATACCTTATCTCACTTTGTAAATTTTACCCAAATGACTTAAATTGCTCAAGTGAATCACACAATCACTCCAATACTGGTTTCCCCACATTAGCAACAAGTAAATTCACATTTGTAGCATTTAGAACTTATTTAGACATTAGACATGCTGATACTACCCACCATGAGGAACCACTGAAGGTGTCTTGAGACAAAGATAACTACACCTACGATGAATGAGGAAGTTGTAAATGTTTCAGAACCACCTTTCAGACCTTCAGGTGTGAGTATTTATCAGTCAAAACTCAGTCAAAACACTGAGGCACTTAACTTCCTTGGCATTTCAACTTTCTGAGCACTTCCGAAATGACTCACTGTTCTTTTTAATGAAAGTTTTATGTTGTCTCACTGTTGGCGTCCATATTCATTGTATCTCATTTGCAAAAAAACAGTTAAAGTGGTGAATGTGCAATGTAACAAGTGGAGCAGCCTGCTGGTCTGTGCCATAATCTACCCACTGTGTAAAGGATTCCACTACATTTCCATTAATGCATCAGTCTAATGACTATACTTAGATGTGCCCATGTGCACTTTCTATAGCCGGTATGATCTGCTCTCCATTAGCATATTCCATTATTTCCCCTGTCTGCTTCTTTTAAAGTGTTACTTACTAGTCCACCATGTAAATTGCTTAAGCACTACAGATGAAAGACTGAATCAGATTTGTGTTACTGTTGCTTCACTGATAGTCATGTTTTTGCCTGCATTAAAATGTAGCCAGACACTGCTGAAGACTGGGGAACGAAAAGCATGACGGGCTTTTTCAGTAAATTTCAAGGTAAGACTCACTGTGCATGTCTGCGGACTTCATCTTTTAGTATTAAAAGCAACAAACCGGAGCCAACTGAACTGAAACGTCTCTGCTTTCAAGTAATCCTCTAAGACTGTTTTTTTTTTCCTTCGGTATGCCTCCTAAAATTAGTTTTTCAGCTGTTTCACAACCCAACTTCCCCAGGAAACATGCAACACTGATTGATTGTTTAAAAGTCCTTTATGTAAGATTTGTCTGTAATTCTGTCTGTACTGTTGGGAACTGATTGGTTGATGGTTGATTATGTCATTTCTAAACGACTATTAGCTAGTTTTACACACTGTTGCTGCTGTAGAGGAGCACAACAAAGACACTGTTTACCGACCTCAACTAAATCTTGTATCTTAAAAATTTTGCCAAGCTTTTGTTATTACTTTGTTTTATTACTACATCATTGCCTGTTTTTAATTTATTGTTATCACCTATCTTTTAACCTGTTTTTCATCATGGTGTTTGCTGCTGACCTCTTGGCCAGATCGCCATTGTAAAAGAGATCTCAATCTCAACGGGACATGAAAGCAGCCGGTACACTGACTTTACGGTAATCAGTAAGTAACAACATTTCTAATGCTAGTTCACCAGTGTCAATAAATTAGCATGCTAACCAGCTTGCACAAGCCTACACAGTTTGCAACAGTTTGCATCCAGTCTATCTTCAGTCCAACATGAGAAGCAGTGCTGATGTTTGGGTTGATGCCACAGATGAGTGTATTTGTTTTGGCAACTATATGTCTTCAGCGCCAAACTAGCACACTAACAAATCAAATCAATGGTGGCTTTGTAACCACTGTTCCATGCAATGTAATGATGTTCCATACCATGGATTTCTGATACTGGGTACTAATCCGATATTTTATACAAATACACTTAATGTCTGGAAAATCTAGAAATAATAATAATAATCTGATGTAGATTCAACTATGTATGTAGTCTGTTCAAATAGCCTACAATAGGGGGTACAAACATTTATTTAAATTTAAAATTTAAATTCCCAGTAAAATATTTAATTAAATAAATAAATGCCCCAAAAATTGCACAAGTTTGTCAATACCTACATTTTATATATTAACTAGAAGCACTCGGAGAGCGCAGACCTCCACCAAGGCTGATCAGTGCCCCCCCCCCCCGTGGGCCCCCCCACCCCCGATCACCACCAAAATTTAATCATTTCTTCCTTATCCCATTTCCAACAAACCCTGAAAATTTCATCCAAATCTGTCCATAACTTTTTGAGTTATGTTGCACACTAACGGACAGACAAACAAACAGACAGACAGACAAACAAACAAACCCTGGCAAAAACATAACCTCCTTGGCGGAGGTAATTGTATTCACTTCTTCAGGAAACCTTACATGAATAAATGTAGGCTTTTTTTGCCTATGTGAGATTATCTCAGTGATGCACATATGACAATATTACTCCAAACTGAAGTCATGCAGCAATTTGTTGAAGCATTTATTTATCTTATTACTTATTTCATAACCATATTTACCTTCACCAAGGAGGTTATGTTTTTGCCGGTGTTGGTTTGTCTGTCTGTCCGTGTGCCAGATAACTCAAAGTTATCGACGGATTTGGATGAAATTTTTAGGAAATGTTGATACTGGCACAAGGAACAAATGATTACATTTTGGTGGTGATCGGGGGGGCACTGATCTGCTTTGGCGGAGGTCTGCACTCTCTGAGTGCTTTTCTAGTTTACTGTAGTTATTGTGAGTTATTCTTTTTATTCTGGTGGCTAACTTGGTTAGTGTATCTGTACACTCCTCTGTATATCAGTTCATCTGTACATTTCTCCTCTGTAGGCTACATAGGCAGGCTATATCTGTTCATTCTCTGTATAAAGGTAAACATTCTTCTTCATGAATTTATACAGTTGTACATTGTACACACTGAACAGCACATTCCTTATTCTATAGTTTGTACATACTCCCCTACATCCTATATTATATTATACCCTCTTATCATCCTGTTATTTCTATTATTCTATCCTTTTAGTGTTCATATTATATTATACCCTCTTATCATCCTCTTATTTCTATTATTCTATCCTTTTAGTGTTCTATTCTATCTATGTAAGACTTCTTTCTAAGTGTTGATGTTTGTATGTCATGTTATTACAAAAGAATTTCCCACGTTTGGGATCAATAAAGCATGTCTAGGTAAATTTAAACGTTGGTAATAAAATTTGTTGTTTTTTTTTAAAGATGCAAATTGGGTAAGGTCTGCAAATCAGTTTTGTCCAAATGGAGTTGCCGTAGTTTTGTAACCATGATGGCTGACCGTACTATGCATGTGCGGAGCAAATCGGGTAGGTGTGCAGATCGGGTAGCTACAAATGCTCTAGTAGCAAAACTACTGGTTGAATTCATAACAAATTGGGTTTATAGATTGCCAGTGACCCAGAATAGATCTGATTATATTTTGGGAAAAGTAGGTCAAAGTTCAATTTTTTTTTTTTTTTTATGACTTTTTACCTCCGCCAAGGAGGTTATGTTTTTTCCAGCGTTGTTTTGTTTGTCTGTCTGTCTGTGTGCTAGATAACTCAAAGTTATGGACAGATTTGGATGAAAATTTCAGGAAATGTTGATACTGGCACAAGGAACAAATGATTAAATTTTGGTGGTGATCTTGAGGGGGGGGGGGGGGGGGGGGACTGATCTGCCTTGGTGGAGGTCTGTGGTCTCTGAGTACTTTTCTAGTTATTAATTTGAACAACTCCACCTGCAACAGTGCTTAGCGCCGCTCAAATCTCCACATTTTCACCCTCTGTACCTGGATAATGCCTGCCTGCAGCATCAAGGGATCCAGGGACACTCTCCTGTTCTCTCCACCTCATCATAAATGTCTCATATTCAGTGTTGTGGTTTAACCTGAGGTGTTTAACAAGGTTTGTTGTATTGCCCCAACTCCTTACTGTTTTTCCACAAACATCACAAACTGCATCTTGGCTGTTTGTGGAGCTGAAATAGCAACACACATGACTTCAGTCCACTGACTGAGACTGTGACTGACTGAACAGCATGCTGTTGCACTTACGACACACTTACCCAGGCGGAAGAAAAAGTAGTTACCACCAACCATGTGCCAATTAGTCAAGATCTCAATAGTTTAGTTACTTTTGACTGTAACTAAATAATTATATACATTACCTCAAATGACTGAAGTATCAACAGTATAGCTATTTTGATTTGAGAATCAATTTTAGAGCATAAAGATCTGGTATCAGAGGTTTTGATATTTCAGTATCAATCCGGACATCACTAGTGCAAGGTCAAATGACAGCATTTAATCAGAGGGTTCTGGTTTTGATAGGTGTGACATATCTTGCACACCTATCAAATCCAGGAAAAAAAAAAAAAAAGAATAAAAACTGTCAACTGTGAGAGCCCCTCAGGTCTTAAAGTAAAACAGAGTAAATATTCTAAACCTCATCTAACCACCCATCACCAGACTGACAGATGAGGTTAGATAGGATTCTCTATGGACTATGATGTTTACAAATGATAGTGAGATCTGTGGCAAGAGCAGAGAGCAGGTGGAGGAAAACCTAGGGAGATGGAGGTTTGCTCTGGAGGGAGGAAGATCAGTCGCAGCAAGACAGAGTACATGTGTGTGAAGGAGAGGGACCAAAGTGGAACAGTGAAGTTACAGGGAGCAGAGATAAAGAAGGTGGAGGATTTTAGGTGCTTCGGGTCAAGACCCACCTTTTTAATCTGGCTTTTAACTAATGCTCTGTTTTTAGCTTATCCTGTCTCGTGGTTTTTAAGTTGACTTTTAACCACTGCATCTGTTTTATCTTTTTTAATGCCTTATATTTATATTACATTTACATATATGTCTTATACTTGCATCATATTCATATTATTTTAACCAATGCTACTTTTTTTTTATCTTTTTAATGTTTTTATTTATATTCTCCAGTGTTTCAGTTTCTATGGGGGCCCTCCGCGCCGGGGGGTGGCTGTGGGCTGTGGTGGCTGTGGTGCCTTCTTGCGATCTGCTCCTCCTTGGTGGTGGTGATGGGGGGGGTCACTGCCACTGCGATGCGGTGGCGGTTCGACCCTCCCTCGCTGATCGGGATGAGGCTCCATGTTGGTGACGCTGGGTTGCCCCCCCCCCCGATGTGGGTGGCTCCCTGTGCGATAGCGCCTCCTCTCTTTTGCTTTATGGTCCTCCCGTGCTCAGCCTGTTTCTTTTCTTTATTTCTTTGTCTATTTCTTTTTGTTTTACTGTTATTATGCTTACTTACACTGGGTACATGGGTGTTAGGGTGTGCATGTGCAGGCGTGTGTGTGTACGTATATGTGTGTATGGCGATGGTGGTGGTGGTGGTGGGGTGCACTGATTTTATATGTAAAGCGCTTTGTGCTACATTTCACTGTATGAAAAGTGCTATATAAATAAAGATTGATTGATTGAACAGTTCAGAGCAATGGTGAGTGTGGAAAAGAGGTGAAGAAGTGTGTGCAAGCAGGTTGGAATGGGTGGAGAAAAGTGTCAGGGGTGTTGTGTGTCAGCAAGAATAAAAGGAAAGGTGTACAAGACAGTGGTGAGAGCAGCCATGTTGTATGGATTAGAGACAGTGGCACTGAGGAAAAGACAGGAGGCAGAGCTGGAGGGAGCAGAGGTTCAGATGCTGAGGTTCTCTTTGGGAGTGACCAGGATGGATGGGATCAGGAATGAGTACATCAGAGGAACAGCACATGTTAGATGTTTTGGAGAAAAAGTCAGAGAGGCCAGACAGAGATGGTTTGGACGTGTGGAGAGGAGGGTTAGTGAATATATTGGCAGAAGGATGATGAGGCTGGAACTGCAAGGCAGGAGGTCTAGAGGAAGACCCCAGACCAGATTTATGGATGTAGTGAGAGAGGACATGAAGGTTGACGGTGTGAGAAAAGAGGAGGCAGAGGATAGGGTTAAATGTGTGTTTGGTGACCCCTGAAGGGAACAGCTGAAAGGAAAAGAAGAAGTGTAAATATTATAAATACAACATACACTTCTGCTGGTGTTCATCTGGTCTCTCTCTCTCTCTCTCTCTCTCTCTCTCTCTCTCTCTCTCTCTCTCTCTCTCTCTCTCTATCTATTTTTTATTCGTGATAGTTAACAAGACATTTTGGACAGAGAAACAACATAAATAAAGGGAAAATCAAACAAATAAACAAACAAAAAACAACAACAATGACAGAGTAATGACAAACAACAACAGTGACAATATCATATTACAATGAAAAAGATAATGAATGTAAAGAACAACTAAATATAGCTTGGTTAGGGGCGATAGGGAAAAGGGGAAGAGGGTAGTGTGAATGAAAGTGAGAAAGAGAGAGGGGGGAGTGAGGGGGGAAAATAATAATTGTTGTAATAATACAAAAATATAATAATAATAATAATAATAATAATAATAATTATAATAATAATAATAATAATAATTATAATAATAATAATAATAATAATAACAGTAGTCTAATTAGCTAATTAAGAGAGAAGGGGGAGTGAGGGGGAAAACAATAATTGTAATAATACAAAAACATATAATAATAATAATAATAATAATAATAATAATAATAATAATAACAGTAGTCTAATTAGCTAGTGTTATTGTGGCGGCAGTAGCAGCAGAGGCAGCCACAATACAAGTTAAATAATGTAATAATATATATATATATATATATATATATATATATATATATATATATATATATATATATATATATATATATGTAATAATATTTGTATCAATTACTATCTGTTTAAGTTTATAAATGAATTAAAATCAATATGGCTATGGGCTATGCTCTCAATATTTGAGCAGACGAGCGGTGAACACCAATGGCATCTTTCTGGTAAAACATCACCCCGCTCTGTTAGAGTTAACTCATTTACTTTATACAATCCTTAATCATATAAAGTAGTCTACAAACTTTTGTGGATATGTCAGACTTCACACATGTATACTGTATACTGTATTGATGGTGTGTTTTTGACTTTGAGGATTTGCGAACTCTGAGACACACCTCTACCTGTGTCGATCAGGATTTGTCAACTGAAAAAGAAAGGAGCTTATTTTGCATTTTGCCAGGCCTTTGTAGATATATAGTGTACTTACACGATTTTATTGCCAAATAAATTGTGGAACAGTGGGATAACATCCAACAGAGCTAGTGATTCAGCTCAGTGGCAGTACTGCTTTGAGCTCCTTTACAGCCATATTGACTTGCTCATAAACTGACCATAAATCCATAGGCCTTTAATAATGAGTGTATGTCATCAGCTGACAGGAGCATATGTCTTCTTCCACGGGTCAGGAAACCAATATGCCTCGTAATGGTAAATACAATCACAAGTATTAGGACAGTAAGCTTAAGTCATTCTGCTTTGATGTAGACAATGATAAATTTTGCTTTAAATAGTGAATGTGAAGCAGAAAGACCAGACTGTCAGCATTTCATCCCAGGCCAGCATACTTTAAACCAGTGGCATCTTCCAGACCCAGCAGCTCATGATCCCCTCACTGAACTTCACTGGATGTCTAAAACGCATACAGTACTCTACCATAAACTAGGGATGCACTAATACCACTTTTTCCCAGACCGAGAACTAGGGGTGTAAGAAAATATCGGTTCTGCAATATATCACAATATTTCATTTCACAATACTGTATCGATATTAAAAAGTACTGCATCAATACTTTTAGGTATTTATTCAAATCCAGATATTGTGGAGGTTCATTTTTGTTTTTTTGATTTTCTTTTTTGATTTTATTTAATTTATTATTGCTTAACACTGTTTTGTTAAATAATGTTAGTTCCTTTATTGGGATTGCACTAAAATAATGTACCGATGTTAGTTCTGAACTAATAGAATATGAACATTTGAACAGGATCTTAACCCTTTCATGCATGAATTGTGAGAACCTTAGTCAAGATTTTTTTCTTCAATGTTTTTATTCCTCCTTAGGCATGAAAAGAAACCATGTGATTGAGTTTTTTATTTTTTTTTTTTCTATGGAGTTACAAAAATATCCATGCATTTAATTTTTGAAGAAAAGAAACAAGTTTTAAACCTAATATCAGAAAGTGATATGAAAACAATGACATAAAAACATTTTTAATTCTGCTAATCTGATGTCTTCTCACATTTTAACATATTCTAATACTAGTAATTACTCACTTCATGGAGATGATATGCAAAAAAAAAAAAAAACCTTCTTGTCAAACAAATAACAATTAATTTACACTAAAACATGTTACTGCAGATCAGGTTTATCAAGAACAGCAAAGTTACGGTAATGGTATGAATGTCAGGGTATGAGATGGTGCGTAAGTGTCCACTGTGTTGGCTGATATGAAATTAAAACAACAAAACCCATGAATATACAAAAGAACAGCTGGAAAATAACTGTCCACTGTAGTGACTTATGCATGAAAGGGTTAAACTGTAATGTCTGTAAAACATCATTTAAGTTTGAACACAGGAACATTTTGTGATATAGCATTAGATCGTGTTCTGATCAAATAAAAATGAGTTTAGTATTTGTTCATATGTCTAGTGTACTTGAATTCTTCAAGAAAATAATCATTTACAAAAAGAAAAAAAAAATTGCCTTTTTAACAGTATCATGATATATCGCAATATATCGTATCGTGATCCTAGTATTGTGATTTGTATCATATCGCCAGATTCCTGCCAATACACAGCCCTACCGAGAACAAGTACTTACATTTGAGTACTTGCCAATGCCGAGTACCGATACGAGTACTTAATAATACCATTACAGTTCTTAGTTCCTTTTGAAAATGTGCTTTATTGTCGTTGTCGTTAGTCTGACTGGAACAAAGTGCTGCTACTGACATTTAATGCGTTGGAATGAGCGTTTCTCAATCAATCCACCAGCGGGCACCGCTATTAATTAACCATACTGGACACATACCGCAAAGAAGAGTAAAGTTTTTTGAGAAGAAGAAGAAGAAAGTCAGTAATAATAAACATGGAGACGACAGAGGTAACACTAATGTGGATACTAATGTTTATATTGATATTGATGAAGGTAGTTGTCATAAATCTGTCAGTAGTTTTTGTCTTACTCACAAAGTCGCTCTTTGTACAGATCCTCTACCTCCATGGTTCCCGGTGGTATTCTCCATCTGGGTACGTATTTATGAGCACCTGGAAAATTGATGGAATGTACACAGAGGACGGACAGAACGCTTTGTCTGTATCCGTCTGTGTCTTTAACGTTACTTGCAGTCTTAGTTTTGTCAGCGTTATTTATTTTGAAAAATCTCCACAGTAACACTAACTGCGTTCATTTTGTCTTCTGTTTATTTAATAATACTTTTCTTTTTCGGATGATGCTTCTGAGGAAGACTGGAGTCACAGTCAAAACTGTCAAGCAGGTAACATCTAAAACTACACTGTAACAAATTTTACCGTTAAATAACAGTAAAATACTGCCAGCTAGAGTTGCCAGCATGCTACTGTTATTCTACAGTATCTCTACTGTAATCTACAACTACAGTTTCTTACTGTAAAAAGTACTACGGTACTGGGCTGTACATAATGTACCTTTTACAGTAAAATACTGTTAGCCACAGTTGCTGCATTTTACAGAAACTACCGTATTCCAAGAAACAATATATTACTGTAAAACGTATTTAATGTAATATTTACGGTACAACACAGCAAAAAGCTAGGATTTTAAGATTTCAAGTTACATTTTAAAATACAAAATCATGAACATTGCGAGAAAAAGCTCTAACAAGAGATGACATTATTATATATAACCATTAAACTGACGCGCTGTTTAGTTTAACGGTGTCCACTTCGCAGCTAGCAAGTATGCTTCAACTTAAATTAGCTGCATGTTTGCTACATACGGTTAGCACCATGAAATATGCAGTATTATTACGTGTTATACTGTGCAAGTTGCGTCCAGTGTGAATGCAGTTTATGGAGGCAATTTAATGTTTAATGAACCCAAAATGCCACAGTTACATTGATAAAATCACAATTACCTGACAAATGAACAACTGGAGCAGAATGGAGTTGTGGCAGTGTTGGTAGAAGTATCAGGTGACCTCCGTTCCAGTGCTGTATGGGGTTCAGTCCAGGTGAAAATAGCCATCCTTAGTTATTTTCTCTTTTTATTTTATCCTTCTGCTTCAAAAAAGAACCACTTACCTTTGACGCATCAAGTCTATAGTTAACATTCATTGGATTGAATCTTTTCTAAATGAGCTGGTGGGATTTGATGCCAGATGATTTTGTTCAGACCAGTTCTGGGTGGACAACAGTGGGGGAATTTAAGGAAATACTGTATAATACTGTCAAATTTTGCAGTAGCTTACTGTTTTAAATTCACACCTTAAAGACCTCATTATTTACAGCATTATACTGTATTTACAAATAATAACATGATACTGTACAAAATTTACTGTTTTTTTACAGTAATTTGTTACAGTGTATACCTTGTCTGAACAAAAGAGAAAAAAGAAAAGTATAATTAAATCTCCACACTGCTGACATTACTCCTCCACTGTGTACCTGCTGCACTTAACTGGGAATGTCATGCTGCCATAAATTGTATTGGTGCGGCTGTATCGGAGTACTTTTACGGGTACGAGTACAAGTACACACACTGAGTATCGGACCCAATACCTGGTACTGGTATCGGTATCGGTGCATCCCCACCATAAACCCAGCACAACATAAACTAAAGAAAACTGCATTCTTTCAATCCATAGCGTTCCATTCCACTGACTGAAAATGCTCTTACTATAGATGCACTCCTTGGTCATAACACAAACGTTTTAATGAAAGTGCTAAATTGTAAAAGGAAATATAAGCCCATAACCACTGAGAGTTAATTTCATAATACTGGGTCTTGGCATAGGGCGACAGCAGGCAACGCAGTGTGGCTTGTTGATTGAAAAGTTCCATCAGCAATATTCCAAGTGTCACTACGTTTGTTGGAGAGCCAAAAACAGAAAAAAAATAGTCTCTATATGCAACTTTAGACAATTTGGTCACAGCTTTTGTTTGCAAAATTGCTTCACTGAAGAACGGCATGGCTTTTAGAGCAGCTAGACCAGTGCAAATGAGACGACAACAATGTGAAATTAAGAAAACAATCACAGTGGTTGGAACTGGCTATTTATGCAGCCAAGCAGTCAGTGTCACATGGATGTAAATGAGACAATACTGAGATATTTGACAATGAGCCCCAAAAGGATCAAATTCACCCAGGATCCAGCACAATACAGTCATTAGAGTTATTTTTTAAAACACATTACAGTTAATATCCACATTCTACCCAGGCCTTTTTATACTTGTAATTTATAGTGTACAGTGTTTGCTCTTCTGTTATATTTGTATTTACTCATGTTTGCTGTGATATTATATAATTATTAAATGTGTGTCATGCTGCTGCTATGCTCTAATCTCCCAGTTTGGGAGAGTTAAAGTACATCTATCTATCTATCTATCTATCTATCCATCCATCCATCCATCCATCCATCCATCCATCCATCCATCCATCCATCCATCCATCCATCCATCCATCCATCCATCCATCCACTGCAAAAATCAAAATCTTACCAAGTGTATTTTTCTCATTTCTGGTCAAAATATCTCATCGCACTTAAAATAAGAGTAACTTTTCAGTGAGACATAACTTATTTTTAGACCAATCTTGAAAATCTTATTTCAAGAAATCTTACCAAGATAATTTTCACTTGTTCCCGTTGCCTTTTTTTTTTTTTTTTTTTTTTGCTTAATTCAAGATTTTTTTCCTTAATTGAAGCAAAAAAAAAAAATCTGCCAATGGAACAAGTGAAAATTATCTTGGTAAGATTTCTTCATCGCATTTAAAATAAGACATAATCACCAAAAGAGTAACTTTTCTGTAAGATAAAAGAACTTATAGATCTTGAAAATCTTATTTTAAGAAATCTTACCAAGATTATTTTCACTTGTTCCTCAAGCACTAGCAGACTTTTTTTTTTTTTTGGCTTAATTCAAGATTTTTTTTTATTAATTCAAGCAAAAAAAAAAATCTGCCAACGAAACAAGGGAAAATTATCTTGGTAAGATTTCTTGAAATAAGATTTTCAAGACCTGTTGTCTAAAAATAGTCTCCTCCTTGAGCTTCCACCTTACTGTGGTGGGGGAGTTTGAGTACCTAAACGATCCCAGGGGCTATGTTGTCGGGGGCTTTATGCCCCTGGCACAGTCTCCCATGACAAACAGGTCCTGGGTGATGGGCCAGACTAAGAGCAGTTCAAAAGCCCCTATGGAACAGTTAAAATCAAGGACCGTGACGTCGCCCGGTATGGCACAGCCAGGACCCCACCCTGGAGCCAGGCCCAGGGTTGGGGCTCATATACGAGCGCCTGGTTTCTGGGCCTTTACCTACAAGGCCCAGCCGGGCACAGCCTGAAGGGACGGTGTGGGCCCACCACCCGCTGAGGGCACCATAGGGGCTGTGTGCATTGTGGATTGGGTGGCAGTCAACACAGAGTCTGGCTTTTGGGATATTTAGACTAGAAATGAGAAAAATACACTTGGTAAGATTTTGATTACTGCAATCTATCTATCTATCTATCTATCTATCTATCTATCTATCTATCTATCTATCTATCTACAAACTGACACATTTAAGATGGTGTGATTAACATCTGAATGCTTACACTGTACACTAACTCACTCATCTCCCTCTGTCTCTCTCTTTTTCTTCAGATCTTTGAGTTTATGAGAGTTGAATGATGTTTCATAAATGTCTAATGATATTAAGGTTAGTCTGAAATTTGGCCTGTCAACCTCTTAGAAATAAAAAAAAATCAAAATCTGACTGCTTCAATACAAACATCCCACCACATAGACTTCAAATCTGAGTCTAACAGATGTAGACCATGTGTTAATTACTGTCAGATCCTCAGTGGCCTGGTGTTAATGATGCAAATGCACATTCAGCTGCTGTGTGCTACTGCACCAAACACAACATCAGTGACTTCTGTCAAATCTGGATATTTTCCAGATTCTTAGATTTACATGTACGTCAATCAAATCAATAGTAGCACTTACTTTGGCTAATATAAGTGAGAGTCAAAAAGTTCCCAGAGTACCACTGTGTCACTGGGGATGAAGCTTGGATCTACCAGTTTGATCCAGAAAGCAACATTCAATCAAAATGGTACCGTTTAAAAGGAGCAGCTGGACCTGAGAAATTCAAAGCAGAGAGGTCTGTTAACCCTTTAAACCCTAAAATGGTCCACCTGGACTTTTTTTCTTATTTTGACAATAACAAGGTTAAAAAATATGCTGTGTGTGAGTCCATTTGCCATTTTTCCAGGGAACATTTTTTTTTTCCTAGGCCTTTCAAAATCTAACAGATTTACAATTTACTTTATGCTATAATGCTGCTAAAATGGCTTCTTCTCCAGCTTCTAGTACAGGCATGGGTGAAATTACTGTAATGACCCAATAAGCCTATTAACTCTTTAAGTGCCAGACAGTTAAGGGGCTAATACGCCTTAAAAGTGCCACAGAATTTGGCCGTTTTTCAGTATTTCGCGTCGTTTTTATAATATTTGAAGAATCCTGCAGGAAACCGCTCGGTAACATCCAACCGATTGCTGATTAGATCCAAAACGCACCAGACGCAGCCGATTCATTATTGATCGTAATTTGCATAATTTATAATAATAATAATAATAATAATAATAATAATAATAATAATAATAATAATATTTATTTATATAGCACTTTTCATACATTAAAAACTGTAGCACAAAGTGCTTTACATATCAGTTTAAAAATCAGTACCGCCGCCCACCCACACCCACCCACACCCACCCACTCACCCGCACACACACACACACACACACACACACACACATATACATGCAAACCCACAAGCTCACACATACTTAAGAAGACTGACTGAGCACGGGTAGACCAGAACAAAAATGTACAAGTAAAAGTAAAACATCAATTTAGGAGGCACTGTCTCAGGGAGCCATCTGCACCAGGATGCAGCCGCCGACCCCGGCGACCAGGCACCAGCAACACAGCCCCGCATCCCAACTAGTGGGAGAGGGCCAACTGGGACCCCCACCCACCAGAAAGGAGCGGACCCCAGTGAGAGAAGGCGCCACAGCCCCCGGAGTCCACAGCCGTCCCCCGGCATGGAGGGCTCCCTCTGATGAAACACTGGAGAATAAGAAACATTAAAAAGATATAAAAATATTATTTGGTCGCGTGACCTCAAATTCCCGTCTGCTTGGTCTCAAAAGGGGGACACAGAAAGAACGTCATCAAAATGTGAGAAAGAAATGGGGGTGGATGGTTTGTTTGTACACAAATGTGGCGTGTTCTCCAAAGCCGATCTGATCGGCCCGTGGCACTTTACAGGTTGTTTTCGTAAAGCCGATTTAATCGGCCCATGGCATTGAAAGAGTTAAGTGCAACATCTCAGGTTTCAGAAACCATTGGAATTTTTCCAATTGTACAAAAAGTAAAAGAGTTACAGCCATCCAAACTGCATATGTGCAGGGTGTGTCAGTGATGAAGCATCAGGTTTTAAAGAGTTAAATAACAAAATAAAACAAACTTTATATTACATTTGTCAGAACTTTTTGACTCTCCCTCATGTTTTGGTAGAATGTGTCCATCTAAAATAGTACTGTAGCAAAATAAATAAAAGACATGATTTGTTGGTTTTGGATTATGATTATGTGTGGTGCATTTTTGCACATTAAACATGCAATTCAATAATTTTTCTTTTTCTTTTTTTTTTTTTTTCAGCAGATTTCATTGATTTGTAAATGTGGAGTAAAGTCTGATACACTAGAAAATCAGACACAAAAAAGGAATAAACTGCGATGCTAGAATATCATTAGAGCCAAATCGTTTATGGCTAAATGGCCATGGTTTGCAGACAACTACACCTGTACACACTAACCTATGGCTCTGTGTTATTTGGGTCATGATCATGGATGCTGTATGTCCATATGTGATGTCCTTTTACATACCTGTCCATGATTCTGTTCTGATGTATTATATTGGATGTGCTGCTTTTGTATGTTTGGATCATATGTGCTGTATGATTGTACTGATGTTTAATTGTTCTCTTGTATCTTTTTTTTATCTTTATTGATTTATCTTGTCTCTTATCTGTCTGTTTTTTAGGGACCCTAAAAAAAAACAATATATTGCAGCACATTAATTAAAAAGAGAGAGTCTTTTTGATTAATGCGCTTTAATATATTGTTTTTTTTAGGGTCCCTATTGTCATCAGGTCGGGGACTACAGCAGGATACTAGCCATGTTGGCTATAGCTGCCCCTTTTTTACTGTTATTAGTCGCTTTTCCATTGGACATCACCGATATTTACTAAATGTCGAAAAAATAGAAGTGTGTAATGTCGGTTTTTCCATAAATCACAAATGCGATGATTTGTTTATTTATTATTGCGAGATGACACAAGAAGTCATTCCATAAACATGGTGACAAATATAAATATGGTGTTAATTTACAGATATATTCATTATTATCATTTTATTACCCCTCTATCTTGTACTAAATTTAAAGAAAATGATTGGGTTTCCTGGTGTGTCCACACATACCGTGACATGTTTCTTCTTCTTCTTCGCTTGTTGTAACGTACATCAACATCCGTTTTTAAATTCACCTAACTCTAGTTGTGAAAAAAAGGTCTTTGCATTGCAGTTTTGGGTGATATACCATTTGTGCTATGCTTGAAAAACCACCTCTTGCCAGCGCAAAAACTTCTAATTGAAAAACAAGACTTTTGGCGAAAATGTCGTTTTTCCATTAAGCAAATTTTTATGCACAAGTTATATTTGCACAATTCGAGGGTCAATGGAAAAGCGATTACTGATACAGTTAATTAATTGAGATTGTCCACAATACAATAAACTAAACTATAATTCTTCAAATAATAGACATAAATGCAGCACAATTCAATGCAATACTAGCAGTCGCAATCCACTGTGGATTTACAAAGAGAGGAAATATTCTAATATTTTCCCCAAGACCCCCCAGTACATATACAGAAAACCCCCGTTGTCGCTGTACATGGACTTATATCCTCCTCAGATTTGGAAAGACTGAGTGAACAACTGTAAGCAGTCATGCTATCTGGTTCCAGGCATGAGTTGGTGTTGAGGTACATCTCAGAAAATCCCCCTCCAAAAAAATCCTCCTCCAAAGGGATTAATTCATATATGAATGACCTGAAAGCCATCAGTCTTAAGTCCATAAGTCCAAAGTGTCTAACATCTAAAGGTCACTGACCGTGGAATGAATTTATGGCCAGGAGCAGTGACAAAAAATCCCATAAATGCTGGGTGTCACGGTGCTCGCCCATACCTTGTTATATTGAGTGGTGCACAGGCATACATATGGACTATTCATCATTCGAAATATTAAAATCTATCTAACCAACGTATGGAATGGAACATACTTGTGCTTGTACGTGCAAACATCAGCTGACATATGTCATAGCTTCAGGGGGTCTTGCTAATGTGTTGGTGTTTGCTAGCATGACAGAGGTTTATGTCAATGATTTATGTACAAATTCATGATTGATGTTCACAAATAATCACATATTCCTGCGATAACGCATAATGATAGTAAATTTCTTCAGTTCAATTCCTAAGTTGTGCATTGATTTACATTTTGAAAGCATTTTGTTGTATCTGATGCTGTTTATTGTTGGGATTATAAATAAACCCACATAGATAAATCATCACCTGGGGTTTCTGCTTATGTTAGCCATATATTGTAGGTTCTCCTGGGACAGAGAGAGGTCTATCTCTGGAGTGGACTATTTTTTGCATAATTCTGCCATTTTGCTAGCACCTAAATTTGGTTTAGCTTTTACTTACATATTACTTACGTATTACATTGTAAAACTGCAGATCTCAGAGCCCATGAAGACACAAAACCAGACATAATCATTAGTGGCTTTTCCACTGGACATCTGTGCAAAACTTTACCGATATTTACTAAATGTCGAAAAAAACAGAAGTGCCGGAAATGTTGGGTTTTCCATTAAATCACAAAGGCAATGATTTCTTTATTATCACGAGATGACATGAGATGTCATTCCATAAACATGGAGATGAACATAAATATCATGTTTATTTACAGATATATTCATTATTATTATTATTATTATTATTATTATATTACCTCTCTATCCTGTAGTATATTTAAAAAAATATTCAGTTTCCTGGTGTGTCCACACATATCGCACCATGCTTCTTTTAAAACTCTTCTTCACTTAACTTAAATAACATCCGTCAACATTCATTTTTTTTTCTTTTTATTCACGTGATTCTAGTTGCGAGAAAAGATCTTTCTACTGCAGTTTTGCATGATATACCAATTTGGCTACACCTGAAAAACCACCTCTTGCCAGTACAAAATCTTTTTATCGAAAAATGAGAGGTTTGGCGAAATTGTCGTTTTTCCATTAGGCCAATTTTTATTTGCAAGTTATATTCGCGCAATTTGAGGGTCAATGGAAAAGTGACTGTTGACTACAATGGCACCAAAGGGGTGGACAACAACCCTGATGGAAGATGAACAGCCTACCAGCCTCTTGCTGTTTTCAACATCATCAATAGGGTCAAGGATGAAGATTGTATCAATACTTTTACTTTCCTTGATCAATACTGCTTAGTAATCCTTACTTTAAGAGTATTCTTATTGTTCTTTTTTAGGTTAGGGTTACAGTTAAAACTCTGAACATAACTGTTCGCTTTATTTTCTCATTTGTATAATAGGAATATTTATTAGGAAAGTGCAAAAGCATTGATTTAAACTAATCATTATCATAGATTGTGTTTTTCTTCAGTAATACTTATATGAAACAAATATTACATATCATATATGGGTGCTTCTATGAAACTGGTCATGGGGACTAAAAATTCAAGCCAGATGTGACTAATGTTATGAAGCAAGTTTGGAAGCACTTTGGGTCTATTTTAAAAAAATAAATACTTACTGAGATAAAAGAGAAAGTATTTTTCAGATAAAACACATTTTTATATTATTTTACATTATATTTAAAACAAAAATCTGCATGTAACACATTCAAAAGAACACGAAAATTATGTGCTACTACTTTTTAAAAAATAAGTCTTTATTCTCTCACAGGTACATTTTGGGAATCAAACAAATTATGCAAGCCAGAGTGTTTCACAAAAATGATAGCTGTTGCAAAATCGTTCATGACTTTTATGCATTTAACTGGGCAGGTTCTGCATGTAACACAAGTGGACACGATGGGTTACATACAAAACCTGGAATGAGACTGAGATTGATGAAAAACCTGCATGTCTGGATTAGAAAAACCACTAGGATCATCAAATTTGACACAGTGTCTTTATTTATAGTGCTATATAGGACCATTTCAAGCCATATGGTCCAGATCAAACGCAATGGCACCTAGGTAGTTTTTCCTGTCCCAATTTTGGTCCTATTTTTGGCCCCAATATTTTATTAAAAATTCAAATCCTATTCATTTAATCTCCCTACTACAATATGCAGAAGCTATATGTTAATTTGCAATTGATTATTCATGTCATTGGCATACATACTTAATCAAGGAAAATGAAAACAGTTTGAGATCAATGGTCACATTAACGGGGAAGTTTTGTTTTGTTTTTTTTTTTGTTTTTTTTTTAATTTGACCTTATTTCTGGCATGAGTTATGATCATTTATTCACCCAGAGAACTTTGGTGTCATTTGAAGCCTTTCCAAAGACAGTGAGATTGATTGAGAGCCACGTATATCCATATAAATGGGAACGGATGGGGCAGCGATAATGCAGCCTTTAACCCTTTCATGCATACTGGTCACTACAGTACACAGCTATTCTACAGCTGTTCTCTTGTATATTCATGGTTTTGTTGTTCTTTTCGTACTGTTTTGGTTTTTTTGTTTACACATATCTTTATTAAAGTTTTAACACACTACATATCTTTCTGACATGCATTGGTAACATTATATAGATCTCTCCTGTGCATAAACCCCCAGAATCATAAACCCTCCCCATAGCTTTCACACAATTTATCAGTAAATACATGTTTCTGTCCGTCAAAAATTAACCGTGGTGTCCAGCTAAGTGGACATTTTTGCAACTTCATGAAAAATAGGTTCATAAGATTTTTTTTTTTTTCATTATTATTATTATTTTTTTTTTTTTTAATGTATTTTTAAATTTTTTTAGAATTATTTTTATTTTATTTGTTTTTATTTATTTATCAGAAGAAAATTTTCCAATCACATTGTTTTTTCATGCCTAAAGAGGAATAAAAACATTCAGGAAAAAGTTTTGATTAAGGTTCTCATAATTCGTGCATGAAAGGGTTAAACTGCCATTTTTAACCCACTATCAGTGCCCAAAATCTCATCATAGTAAGGCGGTAGAGTGAGAAGGGTCTGGAAGTAAATAAAAGCGCCTATAACTACTAGTATCGCATAATGTTGAGTTAGTGGTTAAGAATTCATGTTCATGGGGATTTTTACAATTTAGATCGAGTTTGATGATGATGGACTGTTATTCAATAAAATGCCCCAAAATATTCCTGCCATTGTGGGTTTCAATAAATACATTTAAGTCATTATGGCTCAAATGGTAGATGGACTTTTAACTCTGACAGAACAGTCCACAACAGTGTCCTGCTCCATCTGGTCCCCCCTGGTTAATTTTCTACAGTTTTCACTTTTGTTTTTCTCTCCTTATACACTTTTTACCCCTCAACTGTTCCACACTTCTGTACTTTTTTCAGTTGATTTCTTACCCCCCCCACCCCCCCCTTATATATTTATTTATTTAATTCTGGCCTGAAAACCAATGACCATTGATATTTATCTCTCAATTAGAGACAAACCACAACATTATCAATTCCTATCAATACCCTTTATATGGCTGATATTATTTTATCTGTTTATTTATTTTTAGTTATTACCTCCGCCAAGGAGGTTATGTTTTTGCCAGGGTTTGTTTGTTTGTCTGTTTGTTTGTCTGTTTGTTTGTTTGTTTGTCTGTCCGTTAGTGTGCAACATAACTCAAAAAGTTATGGACAGATTTGGATGAGATTTTCAGGGTTTGTTGGAAATGGGATAAGGAAGAAATGATTAAATTTTGGTGGTGATCGGGGGTGGGGGGGGCCCACGGGGGGGCCCATTTCCAACAAACCCTGAAAATTTCATCAAAATCTGTCCATAACTTTTTGAGTTATGTTGCACACTAACGGACAGACAAACAAACAAACAAACAAACAAACCCTGGCAAAAACATAACCTCCTTGGCGTGGGGGGGCCCACAGGGGGGGCCACTGATCAGCCTTGGCGGAGGTCTGCGCTCTCCAAGTGCTTCTAGTTATCATTTGTTGTTGTTACCAATTCCTTTGTCTTTTCTTTAATTTTTGTCTCTCATACACACACAAACACACACACACACACACACACACTAATGTATAATAATGAAAATGTAATTACCTCCGCCAAGGAGGTTATGTTTTTGCCAGGGTTTGTTTTTTTGTTTGTTTGTCTGTCTGTCTGTCTGTTAGTGTGCAACATAACTCAAAAAGTTATGGACAGATTTTGATGAAATTTTCAGGGTTTGTTGGAAATGGGATAAGGAAGAAATTATTAAATTTTGGTGGTGATCGGGGGTGGGGGGGCCCACGGGGGGGGGGGCGCAGACCACAAAATTTCATCAAAATCTGTCCATAACTTTTTGAGTTATGTTGCACACTAACGGACAGACAGACAGACAGACAGACAAACAAACCCTGGCAAAAACATAACCTCCTTGGCGTGGGGGGGCCCACAGGGGGGGCCACTGATCAGCCTTGGCGGAGGTCTGCGCTCTCCGAGTGCTTCTAGTTAGTATCTGTTTCTTGTTTTGTCTTGTTCGTTGTCATGTCTTTCATGTATTTTGTTATGTACTGCATCACTTAATAAAAATAAATAGCAACCCTCTCCAAACCATACTCTCCTGTCAATTTACTTCATAGAAGCAGAAGTGAATTACCAGTTATGGTTAAAGATCATTTTTAAATTACTAATTATTACTACCTGGAATGCATTGAGGAAACTATTTGGGACTAAACATAAACTGAGTTGTTTAACAACATTGGTTGATAATCCTGACTTAACCAGAGGGGGCACTGGGTCTAACTATCAGAAATGGTATGAAGCAGGAATTTACAATATTTCTAATCTTTGGGATAAAGGGAAATTTAAAACATTTGAGTCCTTACAAACTAAATACAGACTACAAACAAAAGACTTTTATAAATACCTTCAGGTCAGACACTATGTACAAGCCAAAATGGAAACTCTTAATCTCCCAGATGACTTCAATTTATTAGAAAAGACCCTTTTAGATAGTCTTAATCAAAGTCACTTTGTCTCCAAATTTTATTCAAAGCTGCAGCATTTGAATACTGATAAGTTATCATTCTTACGGAAATCGTGGGAAACTGAGCTGAAAACAACAATAGATACTGATGTATGAGAGGAAATCTTACTTTTACCTTCAAAAATATCCATATGTAACAGATTCAGAGAAATGCAATATTCTGTTTTACAAAAAGTTTACACACTACCAGTCAAAAGTTTGGACTCACCTTCTCATTTAAATGGCATGAGATGGACCGCAGATGGTCAACAAGTGCTCAGCATCACTGGGAACTCCTTCAGGACTTTTGGAAAACATTTCAGGTGACAACCTTATGAAGCTCATCGAGAGAATGGCAAAAATGTTCAAAGCAGTAATAAAAGCAAAATGTGGCTATTTTGAAGAATCTAAAATATAAAACATGCTTTGAGTTATGTCACACTTTTTTTAATTACATAATTCCACATGTGTTCATTCATAGTTTTGATGCCTTTAGTGAGAATCTACAATGTAAATAATCATGAAAATTAAGAAAAACCAGGTAAGTCCAAACTTTTGACTGGTAGTGTATATCTCCATATATGTACAGTAAATATACAGCAAAAGCCTCTCCAAACTGCCCCAAATGTAAAACTATTTTAGGGACAAGACTTCACTGCCTCTGGGAATGTGAAAAGATTCAACAGTTTTGGCAAACTATATGTGTTGAGGTTAGTGTGGTTATTAAGCACCAGGTACAGCCTAATCCATTATTGTGTCTATTTGGATGTATCCCTGAATCATTGAGAACACATGAGTATACTGTTCAGTTTTTGTTAATGTTGGGCTGTTATGACCAAATGGGTTGGAGAAGAACCTCCTTCAATACATCTATGGAAGTCCTTGATATCAGACTATATTTCTCTGGAAAGACTAAGATTTTATATTAACGATCAGAAGGACGTCGTTACAGCAAAGTTTGGAAAAGTGTTGGAATGTCTGGGAACTCAGACTGCAACTACCTGAAATAGACTGAAAAGGAACTTTTGAGATCATCGCTGTGGACATATTTTGGATCTGCCTTATATTTCATGCAACCTGTATGTACTGCACTGGACTGGATAATTTTGAAAATGTTCAATAAAAAGAATGTTCAATAAGTAAATAAATAAACAGACTTTTTTATGCAGGGCCGGTTCACTTTCAGTTTTATTTTGCAAAGGGAAACAGGAAACTGTTGTTGTAAAGTGGATCACTGTTGTGTGCAGTCGTATGTATCTATATCACGCCACTCACTTACAGTACCAATCAGGTGAAATTGGATAATTTTCCACAGCACACCTGATAACTTCTCACGGCACACTGGTTGGAAAACACTGCTTTATGGGTTAAATCATCCTGAATTTACAATATCTCATTGCAGGAACTGAAATTGAATTACTGGTTCTACGTACCATTCTTGTCTGCACTTATATTTTTAATATTTAGCCAACTAGTTTGTGCAGTACTATTCACCCGGTGTCCCCTTTCCCCACTCCCCTCTGGGGGAGTGGCTACTTTTTCAGTTGTAGCCGCTTGGGAGCCAATGACGACAGGATCTGCGCTGACCCATCTGTGTCCTGCCCTGACCTGTGTCCTGACCCCCTCCCCCACCTGTCTGGATGGACGTCCTCGGCCTCACCACTGTGGATGGACCTCCTCGCCCCTGCCTGTCTCATCCAGTGGGATGGACCCCCCATGTGTCCACCCTACTGCATCCTTGCAGACTAGAACTACATCTGCAACTGGAGGTCCATCAGTCCTGGTGCATCTCTAGCCTGTCCGTCCATGGGAGTGGATCTCTCCTTCACTGTGGTTCTCCCCGAGGTTTCTCCCTTTTCCCACTGGGTTTTGAGTTTTTCCTTGCCGAGAAGCAGGGTCTAAGGCAGGGGTGTCCAAACTTTTTTTTAAAGAGGGCCAGATCTGATAATGTGGAGATTGCCAGGGGCCAGTGGTCCCTTCAGATGTTTTTTAAACAGTAAAAATTACATATAAAAGCACTGTTCTACAACAATTTTATTTTCATTGTCACAATATCATGTTTTTTTAATGGCAATGTAACCAAATCTAAGCCACTCAGGTGTGAACTAGTTAAAAAAAAAAAAAAAAAAAGACATTTCTGCCTTCCTTTCACACTGGAGTCAGATAACATAGAACAAACTGTGTGGAGTATCTTAAACGTCCAAGAAGTTGATAAAAATCTTAACCCCACATTCATTTTAAACATGACTTATATGAGTAATCATTACTCATATATTACTCAGTAATGCAAAGTCTGTTAACATTTAAGATGAAAACATATGACTCTTACTCTTGTCTTTCACAAAATCATTCAGAAAGTAATATTTTGTGTCACATCTACAAGTACATAACACCAGCAGTTATAGGCAACTAACCTGGCCACTTGGTAGCCTGCCCTGGTGGTGAATTCATTGAACTCCCAGGTTCACATGAAGAGTCACTGTTGTGAGTTTAAAGCAGCTTGAATTTGCTTCACTTTTTCAGAGCGCTCACTCCCTGCTAGCTTGTCGTATGCGTTAGCATTTTTTGTCTGCTAGTGTCTCTTTACATTGAATTCCTTAAACAAGGCAACAGTCTCTTGACAAATTAGGCAAACACAATCGCCTCGATTTTCAGGGGGAAAAAAATGTAATTCCCATCTCTCTTGGAAGTGGCAGCCCTCACTGCCAACTTTCATTTTTTTACTTACAGGCGCCATGGTTAGAAATTATCGAAAAGGGTTCACGGTGAGGTCACAGAGCCAGATAGAGTTAGAGTGGTGCTGCCACCATGAGGTGAAAGGAGAAACTGCATTTTGAACCTTTTATGATTCATGTACTCGGATCAACAGTCCAAGCGGGCCATAAATAATACATTCTAAAACTGAAGATGTGGGCCGTATAAAATCTGACCACGGGCCGTGATTGGCCCCCGGGCCGGACTTTGGACTTGCCTGGTCTAAGGACAGGGGATGCCCTGGACATTACTCATTTTCTTGCTGTTTATTTGACTGTTGTTTACATCCAACTGACTCTGTAAAGCCCTTTGAGATAACCTTGTTGTGATATTGGGCTATATAAATAAAATTGAATTGAATTGAATTGAATTAAAAAGATCATTCATACTATCCAGCTTTTCAAAGCAGAAACTGTGTTAAATGAATCCTGGCAGTATTTATATGGAATTGAATTCAAAATTGTGTAAAATATTTGGTTTAGCACAGAGGAAATGTCCTTGTCTGAGAATATAAAGACCTTGTCAGAGAATGGGATATTCTTATCTTTGAGTGGAATGTCCTTGTCAAAACCACTATTCCATAAAATCACATGAATGAATGGGATGCCCCTCTGGATTAATATAGTCCTGTAAAACCTCAGTACAAATTGTCTGGGGTTGAATTCAAGTCATGTGTGAAGGTTTCACATTCACTTTTGTAATAATTTGATTAGAATTCCAAGTAATAAAATGCAATGAAACCTGTAAAAATCCTTGTAATTATTTTCCAGGCGTGAATGAGAACTGAGCTTCTATAAGATATCAAGTATATTAAATGTTTTAACTCCTCCGTCATTTCCATGTGTTCTTATTCTGTGCTCCTTCGGCGTCAAATCATTGCTGATCCAAATCATCTGTCATGTAGGGACCGCTTCTGACAGAAGACTGAGTGAATGTGAAGCGGGCCTCTGGTGAAACAGGATGGGATACGGGAGTTTCTTGGAGGGATTTGTGAGAGGGCAAATTACGTATATGACAGCTGATGTGACTTAAAAATGCTGAGCAAAAAATCTAATCCTTCAAGGAATCAGCGCGAATAATAAATATTGGGTTGTGGTTTGACAGCATACAGAATGTGAAATTAAGCTCAATGTGTTCACGATAGCCTCCCCCTGATGATTCATGCCCAAATCCAAAAGCTTGTCTCTATTACACTCGTATAAAACACCGTACAACTCCAATTAATCGGCAGGGGTTTTATTACTTCTGACAATAAAGGTCATCTGACGCGCAACAAAAACAGGCATTTATTCCCTAAGACGACGTGATGTATCCGTGACAAGCAGACAACATCAAATTTAACGTGATATTTTTTGGAGCTCAAACATTTGCCGTAGCTGCCAAAACATGACATTTCCCTTGTGATTATAAGAGACATGAGACTGCATTTAATGGAAGTTTAATGGTACATCATTCTTTACCCCATATCATACTGCAACACACACCACACACACACAAAAAAAAAATGTTGCCGAGAGGGTGGTTGTCAAAAATAAGCTGGTGGACGTCCAGTGAAGTTAAAGCAAACTGACAACGGGAGGGTAGTGGACAGATGATGCAAAGTACAGTTTGAGAAGGACATTATAAGCTGCAAGAATCTGGTGTGTGTGTTCTATTTCATGGTTAACAAAGACAGTCCTTAACCCTAATGGACCCTAATCCTAAAAAAAACAATATACACATTAGGCCTGTCATGGTACACACAATTTTCGGTTCGGTACGTTTTCGGTTTTGAAAGCCACGGTTCGTTTTTTTTTTTTTTTTTTTTTTTTTTTCGGTTCGGTACAGGAAGAAAGAAAACCCCTCAAAATGTCTTTAATACATTTATGAATTGTTTTAACATTTTCCCCCCAATTTTTGAACACAATAGAATATAGAAAACAGGAATAATATAATTCTGCTGCTATAAATCAAATAGAAAATAAAATAAATTATTAATATTACTAAATGTATTTTAAACATTAGTATTGCACTTTTCCCTGACAGGTAGTTTTGAACAAACAACAAAAATCTAATGACAGTTCTGTCAGTTCACATGCTGCATAAAAAATGTTAACAAAAAAATTCTACATGAAGTGCAATATTAACAAGAAGGTAAATTGGTATTCTGTTTAAACAAACTGAAGAGCAACATTGACAACAAATTTAACCAAATTATTTATTTTAGGACAGAGAACAAAGTGTTTAGGCCACTGTGTGTACTTGTGTGTGTGTGTGTGTGTGCGCGCGTGCAAGGTGTGATTTGTCTGGGGGATGGTTTGTTTGTTTTTTTTTTTTTTTTTTTTGGTCGGAGCCGGGGGGGTGTGGGGGGTGCGGTCCGGTCCATAGCTAACGTAACTAACGCTGGCATGAAACGAAAGTGAAACTTTATTTTTATATACTTTCAACGTCCAACTCCGAGTTCTATTCCTCTTTTATACAGCGTGAGAGAGAGAGACAGACAGAGCTAGTGTGTTTTAGAACTACCGTAGTTCCTAGGGGCCAAACAACGTCCGTCTTATCAGCGTCTCTTTCCTCATTGTTGTCTTTCACTGAACCTGAACTGATCCCAAACAGGACTGTAATGATGGCGGAGGGTCTTCAGTCTCTTCCTTCCAGGTTGACATCATCTTGGTTGTTTTTTTTAAACCATATATCAGCTGCTATTTCGTATTTCGGGTCAATGTGTGTGTCCTTCAATATGTCCGTGTGAAACTTGCGCAGATTTAAAGTTGCGCATCAAACAATGTCTTTCATTCCTTTTTCTTTTTGTCAACATACTGTGTGCTTTCGGTACAGCTGTGTATCGAACCGAACAGGTGTGTAACGAAACGGTTTGGTTCGGTATGTGTACCATTACAGGCCTAATACACATACAGGGGTTGGACAAAATAATGGAAACACCTTAAAAAATCAACAAAATATAATTTAATATGGTGTAGGTCCGCCTTTTGCGGTAATTACAGCCTCAATTCTTCGAGGTATTGATTCATACAACTTGTGAATTGTTTCCAAAGGAATTTTAAGCCATTCTTCAGTTAGAATACCCTCCAACTCTTTTAGAGACGATGGCGGTGGAAATCGACGTCTTACTTGAATCTCTAAAACTGACCATAAATGCTCAATAATGTTGAGGTCTGGGGACTGTGCCGGCCATACCAGATGCTCAATTTCATTAGAATGTTCCTCATGCCATTCTTTAACAATTCTAGCTGTATGGATTGGGGCATTATCATCTTGAGGTGAAGGTGTTTCCATTATTTTGTCCAACCCCTGTATACAAAAATAAAGACGAAACATACAGTACCATATAAGATAAACCTCAACCCTTTATGTTCTGCCATGACTTCTTAAGATATCCGTGTTATCCACTAAGGGTGGGCGATACTGGAAATTTTGGTGTCGGTCTGATACCACGTAAATACAGGGCTAGTATTGCCGATACCCATACTTTTACTTGAAGTGTCATGGTCATTGAACATTTTTTTGATTTTGCCTTTAGTTAGTTGATTATGATAAAACACAGGACAAAGATTGTAGGCAAATAAACATGTTTTTTTTTAATTAACCAAGTACAATATAAAATAATTAAACACTCTAAAAATAATAAATTAATTCACCTTTTATATTTGTGGCACATATCACAAATAGCAGTTAATAAGCTCCACACACTGCTCCTCTTTCTCTTCGGCATCACTGGCTACTCTCAGTCAGTGCTCTGACCTTCTGCTCTAGAGCGGGGATGCACTGTTTGCACAGACAGATGGATTTGGAGAGAAACTTTGCTTGCATGAACTTTGTCAAAATTTGAGTAATTTGCTGGACGTATAGAAGACAAACTGCAACACAAGTATCATTCTCATCACGCTAGTACCGATACTCATCTTAGTATTGATACTATTGATAATTAGATTGATTTGCCCAGCTCTATCATTGACATTGTTTTCATTCTGTTGAACTAGTGGATGGAAGTAATCTGACATCAACAACTGATTTCTGATCTGCTGTTTTGAAGCATGAACTTTGTATTCTAACCAATGCCATGTCGACTTATTTAGAGCAAAATGTACGTATTTAGACAAGGGGGCGGAGCTTTAGGATGGTGGGTGTGTCAGTGCTAACGCTTGGCTTTTTTTTTTTTTTTTTTACAAATTTGTGAAAAAAATTAAAGTTAAGACTCAAAATGAATCCCCATGTAGGCAGGGTATCAGTGAGCAGGTAGAACTGGGCGGGATATTAGTAAGCTGCTCTTCTTACTGTTTCACTTGGAAACAAATTTGCCACTTTAACCCTTTCATGCATAGCGGTCACTACAGTGGACAGTTATTCTACAGCTTTGATTGTATATTCATGGGTTTTGTTGTTTTAGTTCCATATCAACCGACACAGTGGACACTTATGCATCATCTCATAAACTGCAATTCATACCATTATTGTAACTTTGCTGTTCTTGATTGGTTCTTGAGTGGAAATCAATTGTTAATATTTATTTTTTGCATATTATCTCCATGAAGTGACTAATAACTAGTACAGGGTGACACAAAAAAACAGGAACTTTTTAACAATCCAATAAAACCAAGAGTGATGGAAGAAAAATATTTTATTCATAGTAATTGAAACCTTAAAACATGCCATTTAAGAAACGATGGAATTTTCATTTTTTAAAAATGACTTCCTGTAGATGGCGTCCTCCTGTACGAATGCATTCTTGAAATCTGCTGTTGAGATTCCTCATTGACCGCTACAACATCTCAGCTGGGATACTGTGAATTTCATCCTGAATTCTCTGTTTTAACTCATCCACAGTTCTTGGTCGAGTTGTGTACTCTTTACTCTTGAGATAGCCCCACGAGAAAAGATCACAAACGGACAAATCTGGCGATCTAGGGGGCCAGGGAACATTACTGAATCTTGAGATCACACGGTTACCCAACAATTCTCGCACAGCCGCCAATGGTTACTAAAATGGGGGTGTGTTTACTTGCTCAAGGTCACTGTCTCGCAGTGCTGCCACTTGCTCATGTCTGCCAATATGCACTTCAAAAATTCCCGTTTTTTTGGGTAGTAACCATTGACGGCTGTGCGAGAATTGTTTGGTAAACCGTGTGTCGTCAAGATTTGGTAACGTTCCCTGGCCCCCTAGATCGCCAGATTTGTCAGTTTGTGATTTTTTCTCGTGGGGCTATCTCAAGAGTAAAGTGTACACGACTCGACCAAGAACTTTGGATGAGTTAAAACAGAGAATTCAGGATGAAATTCACAGTATCCCAGCTGAGATGTTGTAGCGGTCAATGAGGAATCTCAACAGCAGATTTCAAGAATGCATTCATACAGGAGGACGCCATCTACAGGAAGTCATTTTTAAAAAATGAAAATTCCATCATTGTTTCTTAAATGGCATGGTTAAAGGTTTCAATTACTATGAATAAAATATTTTTCTACCATCACTCTTGGTTTTATTGGATTGTTTAAAAGTTCCCGTTTTTTTTTGTGTTACCTTGTATTAGAACAGGCATGTCCAAAGTCCGGCCCGGGGGCCAATCACGGCCCGCGGTCAGATTTTATATGGCCCACAGCTTGGGTTTTATATTATATTATTTATGGCCCGCTTGGACTGTTGAACCAAGTACATGAATCATAAAAGGTTCAAAATGCAGTTTCTCCTTTCACCTCATGGTGGCAGCACCACTCTAACTCTATCTGGCTCTGTGACCTCGCCATGAACCTTTTTCGCTAATTTCTAACCACAGCGCCTGTAAATAAAATAACGAAAGTTGACAGTGAGGGCCGCCGCTTCCAGGAGAAATGGATATTACAATTTTTTTTCACTGAAAATTGAGGCAATTATGTTTGCCTAATTTGTCAAGAGACTGTTGCCTTGTTTAAGAATTCAATGTAAAGAGACACTAGCAGACAAAACATGCTAACGCATATGACAAGCTAGCAGGGAGTGAGCTGCTTTCAAGCATTCAAGATGCTTTAAACTCACAACAGTGACTCTTCATGTGAACATGTGAGTTCAATGAATTCACCACCAAGGCAGGCTACCAAGTTGCCAGGTTAGTTGCCTATAACTGCTGGTGTTATGTACTTGTAGATGTGACACAAAATATTACTTTCTGAATGATTTTGTGAAAGACAAGAGTAAGAGTCATATGTTTTCATCTTAAACATTAACAGACTTTGCATTACTGAGTAATATATGAGTAATGATTACTCATATAAGTCATGTTTAAAATGAATGTGGGGTTAAGATTTTTATTAACTTGGAAGTTTAAGATACTCTATACAGTTTGTTCTATGTTATCTGACTCCAGATGTGAAAGGAAGGCAGAATTGTTTTGGTTTTTTTTTGGTTTTTTTTTTAATTTGTTCACACCTGAGTGGCTTAGATTTGGTTACATTGCCATTTAAAAAAATGATATTGTGACAATGAAAATAAAATTGTTGTAGAACAGCGCATTTATATGTAATTTTTACTGTTTAAAAAATGTCTGAAGGGACCTCTGGCCCCTGGCAATGTCCACATTATCAGATCTGGCCCTCTTGAAAAAAAGTTTGGACACCCCTGTATTAGAATATGTTAAAATGTGAGAAAACATCAGATTAGCTGCATTAAACATGGTTTCATTTCACTGTTTTCATATCACTTTATGATATTGGGTTTTAAATACATGTTTCTTTGCTTCAAGAATAAAATTCATGGTGTAGCTGAGTGGACATTTTTGTAACTCCATGAAAAACAGGTTGATTTAAAAATAAAATTCAATCACATTGTTTTTTTTTTCATGCCTAAAGAGGAATAAAAACACTCAGGAAAAAATAATCTTGATTAAGGTTCTCATAATTCATGCATGAAAGGGTTAACTACATTTGGTTAAAAAGACCAGAAGGTCCAAAAGTGGAAAACAAAATAAATCATCTTACACCTCCCTCAAGACAGATTTGCTCCTCTTATTGTTAATTAACCAATATTGAAGAAATCAGATAATAAAGTGAATGTGTGTTACAGTGTGGATGTGCATGGTTCTACAGTCAGCCTGTTAATATTGTACCAGCTCTGGGGGGCCCACTCAGCACCACCGGGATCTTCAGCAGGTGTTTATTCCACCATGTGTCAGGTTGGTCCAATACGCTTCATCTGGATTCAAAATTAGATCTGCTACTTAATTTTCCTCTATTGAGATACGATGCAACAAAAGATGCGAGGCGGTGTTGTGTATGAAAACGTCCATGATGGTAATTTACAGACTCTCAGGGGAAATTATGAATGGGCCACAAGAAACAAACCATCAGTTTTTTTCAATCTCAATGTTTGTACAGTGCCAACAATTATTAGGAAGCTGAAAAGTATTACTTGACCCTTATGAAACAAAAATATATGGCAATATATTGAAAAATATAATGCATTAGATTAAAAAATACATTTCCATATATGGGAAAGTAGTGCATATGTTTTCCAATATACTGCAATATATGCTTTAATCATATATTGATACATATAAAACATATATTGCAATGAAGACAAAAACTGCCCTATATTTTTACATATAGTTTTATTGAAACTCAATTTCTTTCCATTGACACAAGTTTACATAAAGCAGATATTTATCAACACTTACATTATGTGGTATGCATAATAACATATTTCATGAAAATATGCATTGTGATGTACATGAAAAAAGTGTTAACTGAAAAAAGATGCCTTCTTAGTCATTTTGGCAACATAGGATGAAAAAGATGTACATATATATACATGCATATTTTTTGAAGTGTATTACTAAATATATAATTACATATATTTAGTAATACACTAGACAATATATGTATGTATATATGCATACATGCATTATGAAGTGTATTACTAAATATATAATGACCTATATTTACATATGTAAGTAAATATATTGTCATATATGTTTCAATATATGGAAAGCGGCAATTCCTTATGTATTTTTCAATATATTGTAATATAATACAAAATATATTGACACAATATATTATTCTGTATATTTTAAATATAAATATATATTATACAGTAATATATTTTTCAGTCAGTAATATATTGACAGTCAATATATAGAGAAATATATTTTCTTTGCATAAGGGAATATCTGCAGTTCTCAAAGAAACTGAAGAAACCTCTGGATGTTCAATTTTATGCAGTGGTTAATCAGAAGTACTTGTGAAGTCTCAAAGGAAAAAATATGACTAATGCTCTTGGTCTGCCTGTCCACTCACACTGTGGAGCAAAGCACTCGACTCCACTGTCAGCAGGCGAAAGTGGCACTCAATCCACACTGGACACTGAATATAAAACAACTGTTGCTCCTGGATAAAAGGCCATGGTTCTGAAATTAAAGCAGTACAATAGGCTTTTTATTTTTCAGTCCATCATCTGCTCAGATCCCTGTTGTCATTTTAAAACCACAGGTGACTGTGCTTTTATAACAGCCTCCACTTTCATTATGATTTGCTGAATATTTTTAGTGTTTTAAAATGCTTCTGAAATCTTTACTTAATACAAATATTTTATATTTTATGTGCCATGCATCTATTTGTCTGTGTGTCTATATATTAAGCTATTTAAATATACAGCCTATTTCTTTATTTCTTAATCTATTTCTTTTTGTTTTATATTTATTTTTGCGTACTAACACTGGGTACATGGGTGGCGGGGTATGTGTTTACATGTGTGTATCAGTGGTGGTGGGGTGTACTGATTTTATATGTAGAGCACTTTATCCTACATTTCACTGTATGAAAAGTGTTACATAAATAAAGATTGATTGATTGGTATATTACATGTCTGTCTAGTTACTTTAACATATGTTAAGCATAGTCTGACCAGTGGGCTTTAAAAGTTGAATGAAAGGTTGGTAATACAGGGTGGGGAAGCAAAATGTACAATATTTTGAGACAGGGATTGAAAGACAGTGTATGACCAATTAGTTTATTGAAAATCATGAGAATTTATTTGCCACAAGAAAATTTCCATAATAGAAAATGTTTTTATTCTATGTCTCCTCCTTTCTCAATAACTGCCTTCACACGCTTCCTGAAACTTGCACAACTGTTCCTCAAATATTCGGGTGACAACTTCTCCCATTCTTCTTTAATAGTATCTTCCAGACTTTCTCGTAATAGTTTTGCTCATAGTCATTCTCTTCTTTCCATTATAAACAGTCTTTATGGACACTCCAACTATTTTTGAAATCTCCTTTGGTGTGACGAATGCATTCAGCAAATCACACACTCTTTGACGTTTGCTTTCCTGATTACTCATATGGGCAAAAGTTTCCGAAAAGGTATGGATAATAGTGTTAGGTATGATTATGACATCAATATATGTTTGGTTTCAAAACAACCGACGTAGTGCCTGCTGAGAAAAAAACAACTAAATGTTCATTGAAAATTTTGCTTCCCCACCCTGTACATAAATAGATAAGTTTCTCTGCAGGTGTTTGTAGCACTGACATGGTGCTAAACTGGACATGATCTGTGGTTTAGCCAATTGAAGGTTTGGATTGCTTTCCTATAAAAATGCATATTACTAAAAGATGACAAGTAAATACATGGCAGGCAGAAGTTTAACTGGCTCACACATGTCTACAACCCCTGTAGAGGTTTGATCTGTTGAAAAACACACAATGAGGAACATTAAAAGTAGGGATGCACCAATACCACTTTTTTCCAGACTGAGTACAAGTCCAAGTACTTACAGTTGAGTACTTGCCGATACCGAGTACTGATATGAGGACTTAATACCATTACAGTTCTTAGTTACATTTGAAAATGTGCTTTATTGTCGTTGTCATTAGTCTGACTGGAACAAAGTGCTGCTACTGATATTTAATGTGCTGGAATGAGCGTTTCTCAATCAATCCACCAGGGGGCGCCGCTCTTAGTTAACCATACTGGACAAATACCACAAAGAAAAGTTACGTTTTTTGAGAAGAAGAAAGTCTGCAATAATAAACATGGAGACGACAGAGGTAACACTAATGTGGATACTAATGTTTATATTGATATTGATGAGGGTAGTTGTCATAAATCTGTCAGTAGTTTTTCACTAACTCAGTCACTCTTTGAACAGATCCTCTACCTCCACAGTTCCCACTGGTATTCTCTGTTTGGGTACACATCCGTGAGCACCTGGAAAACAGATGGAATGTGCACAGAGGATGGACAGAACGTTCCCTCCATATCAGTGGCGGCTGCTCGTCTTTCAGACAGGAGAAGCTCATCGTCTGCTTCCATCAAAACAAACAAACAAAAAAAAAAAGTCAAGTTATTTAAACATACATTCGGACCTCCGTTCCTTTTAAGAAAATGGTTAGTGACCTTATCATACCAAGTAGGCGTCTTTTCCAGGAACTGGACCAGTGTCCTCTCTGCTTAGATTGCCTTGGCCCATTGTGTTATGGGTGTAAGACTTCAGCCTTTTTAAACAACAGGTGCTCCTTTCACTCCGACCTAGCCGACAGTTTGATTGATTTAACTATCTACAAAACGATATTAAACTCGAACAAGAAATGATTAAATTATGTAACTGAAACAAGAAAACAGTGAAATTATGTTAAATTGAAACAGGAAGTACAAGAGTGTTTTATTTACAGTGCAAGAAATGAACGAGTAATTTTGTAGTGGTTTCTCTCTCTCTTTCACAGCAGAATGTGCGACGGTATTAAACTGAACTGTGTCAGTGAAGGAGGAGATCTGAAAATAGCTGTCAATCAAACAGGATTCAGCCTTTCGACTGATCCTCCAATCAGCACGTGGGATTCTGGCGTCCAGCCCGGCCGAGCTCCGCCCACAGCTCCATTCACCCCCAGAGATGCCCACACTGCTAACATTACTCCTCCGCTGCGTACCTGCTGCACTTAATTGTGAATGTCACGCTCATTTGTAAGTCTGGGTAATCATGAATTTGCAGGGGGGTGGGGGGCTGGAGCTGGGCAGTGTGGGGCCTGGGGTGGGGCGGCGCCGGCCTCTCCCAACCCTCGGCCCCCTAGTGGTATGGCCGTGGTCTTTGATGAGGGCAGTGTGAGGCAGCTGGCTCGAAGGCACCCACCCCTATCTCTTGTATAGGAAAAATTAAAAATGGTCACTCCACAGTGGACAGACTATCTCCTAAATGGTCTGAGAGTGGTCCAGCTGCGGAGTGGACTAGGTCTACATTCAACAACAAAATAAAACAAAAACAAAAAACAAACAAACAAATAAAGGAGAGGAAAAAAAAAAAAAACAGGGGGGGGAGGGGGTAGGTAGGAGGAATACCCTTTGATTGGCCATGGCTGGTCTCGTCCTTGGGCTGTGGTTGTGCTGCTGGGGGTTGTGTAGGGGGTTGATGGTGTCCTCCCCTTTTTGGACTCTGCATGCTTGGCTCCACCCCTCACCCCCCCATAGCCATATTAATTAAAACAGATTCATATAAACTCAAAACAGATAGTAAGTGACACAAATACATTGTTACAAATATTCAATTATTTTTAGTACGGTCTACTCTCGTTAAACCGCCCGCCGTTATACCGCCATTTTCGCTCACCGCCGACCAAAACCATTGCACAAAAATCCCCAATGCATTATTCCATTAGCTACCGCCATTTCCGCCTATCGCCATCCACCAGCCCAGTTCCATGCACAAACAACACTTATACCATTGATTTCCCGACCGTTATACCGCCAGCGTGATTGCCATCGAGTATACATAAATTTTAACAATGCACTGAAACAAACGCGCCAGACGCTGATCGCGACAAGCTACGAGTAGGTCTACGGAACGGCCGCCGTTCATTTATCGCAGAACACTCAGTAGGTCAGGATGTCGGGAAGAGGACGTGGGATTAAGCCAAAGCCTCAAGATGATGGGGTGTCATTTCCCGACACGGTATAATAATGCTTAAAATGTTTCCCCACTTTAAATGATCCCTTACAACATAACAGAATCAAGATTTATTTAGAAACGCAATTAGAACGGGTTAACGGAGGCAGCATAGACATCATATAGTAAAGACATGCACATTATGGACGCAACCCGTTGTAACGCCATTTTCGCTATACCGCCAATTTGGCCGTGAACGGAAGTTGGCGGTATAACGAGAGTAGACTGTAGTAGTATTATGACTGCCTCCGCCGCTACCGCTGCCACAATAATTCTAGCAAATTAGGGTACTGGTATTATTAAATATTTTTGTATAATTACAACAATTATTATTTTCCTCCTCACTCCCCCCTCTCTCTTTCTCACTTTCATTTACACCTCCCTCTTCCCCTTTTCCCTATCACCCCTAACCAAGCTATATGATTTAGTTGCTATTTACATTTATGATCTTTTTCTTTGTAATATGACGTTGTTGTTGTTGTTGTTGTCTGTCAATAATCTGTCATTGTTGTTGTTTTTGGTTTGTTTGTTTGTTTATTTGTTTGAGTTTCCCTTTGTTTATGTGTTGTTGTTTTTCTGTCCACATTGTCTTGTTAACTGTCACTAATTAAAAAAAAAAAAGTGAATGTCCCGCTGCCATAAGTGGTATCAGTGTGGTTGTATCGGAGT
The DNA here is from genome assembly GCF_902148855.1 of Sphaeramia orbicularis. Taxonomy (NCBI): domain Eukaryota; kingdom Metazoa; phylum Chordata; class Actinopteri; order Kurtiformes; family Apogonidae; genus Sphaeramia; species Sphaeramia orbicularis. The sequence continues at coordinate 44,641,480 of NC_043966.1, forward strand.
ACTTTTACGAGTATGAGTAAAAGTACACACGCTGAGTATCGGACCTGATACCCGATACTGGTATTGGTGCATCCCAAATTTAAAGCAGTTTGCTGGAGTTCAAAACGTACATGCTAAAGAAAGAAAACACAGCACTTACACAGCGTTAAATGTTTGCCATATGTCAAAATGACCAATCATACACTGAACATGCAAGAGAGAAAATGGAACAATTAATCTGACGAACTTCACCAGATGATGGCAGCTAGTCTAGTCCAGTAAGAGGTGGAGAACAGGTGGAGCTCAGGTCTCCAGAGCCCATCTCCTCAAGAGACTAAAGGTTGTGTCAAAGTATGATATCTCCAAGATGAAGGTTGATGTTATGAGAAAGGGCAGAACGCTGAAAGGGTCTAGATCAGGGGTATCCATTCCTGGTCCTCAAGAGCTACTATCCTGCATGTTTTAGATGCTTCCCTCTTCCAGCACACCTGACGGTCATTATCAGGCTTCTGCAGAGCTTAATGATAGACTTATTATTTGAATGAGGTGTATTGGAAGAGGGATACATCTAAAACAGTGGTTCTTAACCTTGTTGGCGGTACTGAATCCCACCAGTTTCATATGCGCATTCACTGAACACTTCTTTATTAAAAAATAAAATATGATTTTTTTAAAAATCCAAGATACAGGTATATGTTTTACTGGTACACAAAATGAACCGTGCATTAACATCACTGTGCTCAAAGAACAAAACCAACACAGTGCATGAACTTACAACAAATTACATACCTTTCCACAAAGACATGACCTTTTTAATACAACCGCACTGAAATGGTTTTAATTTTTAACCTTATGTATTCCAATAATGAACTTACTGTATTTATGCTATTTATCATTTTTAACATTTTAACACACACCCATCACCTAATTTCCATCAGGCTACAATAATAATGAATATTTACTGCAAATCAGTGTGACTTCTGCTGTTGTGTACATGTATGTGTAGGCCGTCAGGTCAGCCCGGTTTTCGTTTCATCTCGCTCCAAACTTACTGAACCACGCAATTTTGACATAAAAAAAAAAGATAATTGCATGTAGTGTATCAAAAAAAGAAGTTCTCGTTATACTCCTTCAGTATTTTTGTGATCGTTGTTTTATTACGGCACTAGCTCGGCTTTAGCGTAATACGATTTCTCCATCCGCGACGGTGCGTCGGTTGTCACGATTGTAACTGACCAGTGCGGTGACCGAAAAATGTAAACAAACGCTACACATGGCTGCCTCCGTGGTTAACAGGAAGTAGCAAAAGTCATAACAACGATGTGGAAAATACTCAAATAATTCATCGTCAGACGAGTGGAAGAGATTATAAACACTTCCGGATTGTGTTGTAGTGCTATAAGCAACAACAATACACCGCGTATATTGGATGTCAATCAGAGAAAGAGTCTCCGAAGCCCTTTGTTTACATACACGGACCTAGCCCGACACACACACCCGACTAATGAGTCGAGTGTGTGTCTTGACCTCTGCCGAACCCCTGAGACTGACTCACCGAACCCCTAGGGTTCGATCGAACCCGGGTTAAGAACCACTGATCTAAAACATGCAGGATAGTAGATCTCGAGGACCTTGATTGGACCCCCCGGTCTAGATATTTCGCTCTTCCATCACACCTGCAAACCATTACATCATTATCAGGCTTCTGCAGAGTTTGATGATGAGCTGATCATTAGTTGAACCAGGTGTGTTGGAAGAAGGAAAAATCTAAAACATGCAGGATACTGGCCCTCAAGGACTGGATTTGAATACCCCGGGTTAGATCCTCTGTCAGCGATTTGTTCCCAAAATGAGATTATCAGCACCAAAATAGGTTATTTCCAAAAGCTATTTTCAGCTTCCCTGGTGTGATCGGACAAGACTGGACTGATTTACGGCAGACTTACGTCACTATAACGACCCCACACCGACCGGCAGAGTTTAATACTGAGACATAAACTGAACAAGTGAGGAGTAAGATCTGTCCTTTTTCCTAAAGAAAGGGATTTCTTGGATTTATTTTGTTGTAATGGTGGACACTGGAACTGGAGCTGGACTGGCAGAAAGAAAAAGAAAAAGAGAACTGAATGGGAGAGTGAAAGAACACAGACTAAAACGCCGCTAAACCTCTGCATTAAACGGACAGATAGAACTAAGGGAGTTAAAAGGAATGAAAACAGACCTGGAGTTGTCCCTCGTCCTTCTTCACAGGTATAAAATGCTTCTGTTCTTTACACATATGCATTGGAACATTGTACTTGACTATAGTGTCTGTTGGTAGCTCAATCAAACACTTAGCAAATGCTTCTGTGTTTGCCTCTTTGGCGCCACTAATGTTTTATTTGGAGCATTGTTTCAGTCTCAAACTAAGGGCTTTGTAAGTGAGACTGAAATGGTTCTGTATGGAGTTTAATGTTCATGCCGGGGCCTGGATAGTAAACTGTCCTTCAGGAACAAGACTAATCTAAAAGCAGAATACTGTGAATGCAGAAGGTTGAATCAGCTACAGCTGAACTGCTAATGCAGAAAGATGAAGATGTTGAATGACTGAAGTTATTTATGAAAATGCTTGTGGAAAAGCTAGTGCAAATGTATATTATTGGGACATGTCTTAAACACCGGTCTGTGAGTAACACTCCGGTGCTCCAGAGGAAAAGAGACATAGAAGAGTTTTTTTTTGTTGTTGTGTTTTTTCATTCATTCATCATCAGTCTTTTTTTTTTTTTTATTTGAACAATTAACAATGAACAGTAAATATGCATAATAGTATACAACAACAAGGGTAGAAAGTTCCATAATTCACAAAATATTTTCCATTATATACAGAAATACATGTAAAACATTAGGAAATAAATAAATAAATAAATAAATAAACATATGTAATTGCTCGAATAAATAGAAATTATACAAATTGAATAAGATTATACATTTGACATATTTTTTTTGTTTTATTTGCTTTAGAATTTATACTGTTTCTCAAATTGTCTACGTAATTGGAAAAAAGGGCTTTGAAAACAGTGATGTTTGGACGTTGATGTGCAAATTTGGAGCAATGAATGTGAAATTTGGCAAAAATACAGGGTGGGGAAGCAAAATTTACAATGAACATTTAGTTTTTTTGTTTTTTTTTTTCTCAGCAGGCACTACGTCAGTTGTTTTGAAACCAAACATATATTGATGTCATAATCATACCTAACACTATTATCCATACCTTTTCAGAAACTTTTGCCCATATGAGTAATCAGGAAAGTAAACGTCAAAGAGTGTGTGATTTGCTGAATGCACTCGTCACACCAAAGGAGATTTCAAAAATAGTTGGAGTGTCCATAAAGACTGTTTATAATGGAAAGAAGAGAATGACTATGAGCAAAACTATTACGAGAAAGTCTGGAAGATACTATTAAAGAAGAATGGGAGAAGTTGTCACCCGAATATTTGAGGAACACTTGCGTAAGTTTCAGGAAGCGTGTGAAGGCAGTTATTGAGAAAGGAGGGCACACAGAATAAAAACATTTTCTATTATGTAAATTTTCTTGTGGCAAATAAATTCTCATGACTTTCAATAAACTAACTGGTCATACAATGTCTTTCAATCCCTGTCTCAAAATATTGTAAATTTTGCTTCCCCACCCTGTAATCAAAAGGTCGATAATATATCTTTTTTCTGGAGTTATGTTATCAATGTGTGATAGGCCAAATAAAATGCGTTGAAAGTTCAGTTTACACGAAGAGTCAATTTTTGTGTTTATAAAATTATTTAAATCAATCCAAAATATATGTGTGTAGGTGCAATCCCAAAATAAATGACATATTGTTTCCTCTAGACATAGAAGAGTTGGACTTTCAAAGTTTGGTTTCACTTTAATTTTCACCCCAGTTACTAAACTTGGGTACAAATGGACTTGAAGAAGTTTGCTTGTTGTCTCATTTCAAACATCACTTTGCACCTGCAAGTTATTGTCTGAAAAAAAGAAATGCAGAGTTGTAAAGAAGATCTGCTCCTCATTCATTAGCTTCAAATGCACGCCTTGACCAGAGTTATGCCCTTACAACAGTAGGTGCTAGTGCTCATGGGAAGCGCAGTCTTTGTCCATTAAAAACACCTCCGATTCTGGCCGAAGGTGTTGCTGTAATCCACTTTAAACAAATTCTCTTTTCACTTATCCTTTCTTACTTTAATTCCACTCAGACTCTCACTACAGTACCTCTTTACTGAACGTACGTCTCATTAGAAAAGATAAAACTTCAGGACTGTGAACCAAGCGAGGCAAAACATGATCATGATACGTCCATGAAATGACCCAAGGCTTTAAAACAGTGACGCAGGCAGAAGCTAAATTTAATTTCCATGGAAACAGAGATGCTGTGTCCATCTGTTACTGTGCTGGAGCAAAATTCGAAATATCTTGATAGTAAAATGTGATATTTTTACCATGTCTCTCATAATATCACAAGTTAACACAATTTAAAGCATGAGGGCAAATGTAGCAAGATAACTTTACAACTTTATTTTCTGGTCTGAGGCTGAAAAACACAATAATGACCATTAGTATTGTGTCAGTTTTACATACAGTCTCGGAAAAAAATATTGGGCCACCTTTTGTTTTCTTCACTTTCTTGTTCATTTTAATGCCTGGTAAAACTAAAGGCGCATTTTTTTGGACAAATATAATGATACCAACAAAAATAGCTCATAAGAGTTTAATTTCAGAGCTGATATCTATCCAGTTTCCATTTTCTTGATAATAACCAAAATCACTTAAGTTCTTACATCAATATCTGTGACATTGTACTGACAAAAACAGTGTTTTTAGGCATTCCATGTTTTCTTTTCTGTCTGTTTTAGTCACATGATACACACAGGAGTTACTACTTGATTGCTCAACCATTGTTTCTAATGACCTTTGATTGGCTAATAACTTTTTCCACGACTGTATGTTTCAGATTCTCCACTACTGCACAGATGCAGAGGTCCACATTGCATCTTAGGATTGAGACGTTTCCACACCTCTAACACAGTTGCACACTGGCAGTCCGCTGGATCATTTTTCTTCTGCATACACAGAGAAATAAACTGTGTGGATCTGAGTCTTACTGTATACAGAAAAGATCTGTGTGAGACTATCGATCATTCACACACACAGACTGTGACAGTGTCCTTGGATGAAAATTGGGGCCGGTGGCCAATTGCCTCACAGAGCCCACAGAGTCGGGAGATTAGCCTAGTTTTCTCTGAAACAAAAGAACGACGGAGAGACAAGGGATAGACTGATGCATGAAAGAGAAGACGGATGGCTTGAGTGAGCAGAGGGATGAGAGGGTTTTTAGGGGGGGCGGGGGTTAGAATTCTTTGCCTCATTTACCAAATTTTCATTCCGGCTGCGTATTATGTTGGCTAACACTGTGAAAGTGTGACCCTGAAGTACACTGCAGATTAGCCTAGTTTTGCATTTTGGAGGAAACAGAAACAATGAGGGCAGAATGAAAGACAGGGGGAGTAACATGCCTAGATAAAGACCTTTTTGTGTCTACTTTTGCACAGACATAACACAGTTAGAGGCCTGAGATAACAGCATGACCCTAGACAATCGCTGCTATAGCTTCTTGAGGTAGTGATGTTCGATACCATGGATTTCCTTTCCGATCCAATACCAAGTAAAATTCAGGCTAGTATCGGCAATACTTACTTACCGTACTTTCCGGACTATAAGCCGCTACTTTTTTCTCGTTTTGAACCCCGCGGCTTATACAGTGATGCAGCTCGAGCATAGATTTACAGGGTGGGGAAGCAAAATTTACAATGAACATTTAGTTGTTTTTTTTCTCAGCAGGCTCTATGTCAATTGTTTTGAAACCAAACATATATTGATGTCATAATCATACCTAACACTATTATCCATACCTTTTCAGAAACTTTTGCCCATTTGAGTAATCAGGAAAGCAAACGTCAAAGAGTGTGTGATTTGCTGAATGCACTCGTCACACCAAAGGAGATTTCAAAAATAGTTGGAGTGTCCATAAAGACTGTTTATAATGGAAAGAAGAGAATGACTGTGAGCAAAACTATTACGAGAAAGTCTGGAAGATACTATTAAAGAAGAATGGGAGAAGTTGTCACCCGAATATTTGAGGAACATTTGCGCAAGTTTCAGGAAGCGTGTGAAGGCAGTTATTGAGAAAGAAGGAGGACACATAGAACTAGAAGCACTCGGAGAGCGCAGACCTCCACCAAGGCTGATCAGTGGGCCCCCCCGTGGGCCCCCCCACCCCCGATCACCACCAAAATTTAATCATTTCTTTCTTATCCCATTTCCAACAAACCCTGAAATTTTCATCCAAATCTGTCCTTAACTTTTTGAGTTATGTTGCACACTAATGGACAGACAAACAAACAAACAAACAGACAAACAAACAAACAAACAAACAGACAAACAAACAAACAAACCCTGGCAAAAACATAACCTCCTTGGCGGAGGTAATAAAAACATTTTGTATTATTTAAATTTTCTTGTGGCAAATAAATTCTCATGACTTTCAATAAACTAATTGGTCATGCACTGCCTTTCAATCCCTGCCTCAAAATATTGTAAATTTTGCTTCCCCACCCTGTATACGGGCTAACGGCCTCCAGGGGGCACTCTAGCAGGAAGCACAAAAGTGAGAGACAGGTGGAAGAGGTGATGCGAAGAGGAGAAGTTTTAATCTTCACTTTTAACAATCATTTTGCATGTCATGCACAAACCCTCATCATGGAAAACACATGAAGAAATGCATATTTTGCAGCTTTTAAGTTAAAAGCAATCGATGCGTCTAAGAAGGAAATAGAGCTGCTGCACGGAAGTGCCATTAAGCAACAATGGAGGAGAGTCTGAGAAGGAGTGTGACGGAGAATTTGAGGCTGTTCAACTCCGACACTGAAGAAGACGACTGCAGTGGTTTAATGAGCAGAAGGAAGATGAAGGTACAGATCAGTGACTTTTCTGGGTTTTTTTAACCAGCCATGTTACTGTTGTTTTACTGCCGTGTTATAGGCACTGTTTGGAAAAAAGCAGTTAAGGTATGGAAATAAATAGTTAAATAATCTTTCTGTTTACCATCTTTCTGTGTAAATATCTCAGATCACAACGTGGACACCTGCGGCTTATAGTCAGGTGTGACTTATATTCTGGTGCGCCTTATAGCCCGGAAAGTACAGTACTTACTGCCCTTAATGCCAGTCCTGGCATGTAAGGCAGCAACAAAAGTTCTCCACTTCCTTCTGTCCTGGGCTGCTCTCTGGATGCTGTCCCATGTGTGGTTGAAACTCTCCAGCTCTTTTGCCACCGTCCTCCGCCAGGTGATCAAGAATTTCCACCTTTGTGTCTGTGGCGTCCGCAGGGCTTTGACCACAGGCATTCATCCTGGTATCTGCTGATACTCCTGGAAACCCATCACGTCCAGTTGTTGTCGCATCTTTTGTTGCTGTTTCCGTGACAAAAGTTTTCTACAGGACTGGGTTGTCAACCCTGAGCCTAACCCCCAACCAGGAGGGCCAGGTATTGCCTTTTGTCTGACCCCTCACCTGTAACCTGCCCGGCATGGTTGAACCTGCCAGGGGATTTAAAAGCCCCCGCTGGTATAGCCTACAGGGTCCTTGACGCACTGAAGCCTCCCCACCATGACAAGGTAGCAGTACAGGGGGAAGGGTAGGGTTAGGGTAAGGTATTGGCAATACTGATCCGATACTGATACTTTGTACAAATACACTGATGTCTGGAAAATCTGAAAAAAATGTGTGTATTTCAAATCATAACTTCATAAAGAATACAAGACATGAGAGTAATTGTTCAGTTAGTAAGAACTGGTGCTGTCAAATGATTACATTTTTTAATCAGATTAATCACAGGGTTGTGGATTAATTTCGATTTAAATATGATTCATTTTTTATCTATATTAATCACATATATGTACTTAACATATTTGTCACAAGCTGGGCAACGCATTAGCCAAAGTGCTAGTAGAATCGCCCGACTAACGTACACTACCAGTCAAAAGTTTGGACTCACCTTCTCATTTAAATGGTCTAAGATGGACCACAGATGGCCAACAAGGGCTCAGCATCACTGAGAACTCCTTCAAGACTGTTGGAAAACATTTCAGGTGACTACCTCATGAAGCTCATCGAGAGAATGACAAGAATGTGCAAAGCAGTAATAAAAGCAAAGTGTGGCTATTTTGAAGAATCTAAAATATAAAACATGCTTTGAGTTATATCACTTTTTTTTTTAAATTACATCATTCCATATGTGTTCATTTATAGTTTTGATGCCTTCAGTGAGAATCTACAATGTAAATAGTTATGAAAATAAAGAAAAAACAGGTGAGTCCCAACTTTTGACTGCAGTGTATACTTTATGTCAATGTGCTATTTCAAGCTGCAAGTGCTCCTTCCTGCAGAGTGTGCATGATACTTTGTCAGTCAACTGTATTGTCTTGGGGTTTTTTTATCCTCATATTTCCCATCCAGAGGGCCAACGTGCTGTATAGCGTCTTCCATCTTTATGGGTTGGTTCTGCTGCCTGTCACTACCAGATCAACTGCCCATCTGCGCATTTGTGTCAGCAACTCTACTTGGACAAACTGCCCAAAATGCATTGCCAGAGACATTAAGAGTCATTCTGTGCCGCAGATTTATCAATTATGTTAAAATTTCGAATCAGATTAATCATGATGATGGATTAATCCACGTTCATGCATTAATTTTGACAGCCCTATTAAGAATGGTGCCCAAAGTGCTTTACAAAGCCTTACATTCACCCATTTATACACATACTCAGTGGGTGGCTGCTGCCATCCAAGGCGCTACCAAGGCCTACTGGGAGCAATTTAGGGTTCAGTGTCTTGCCCAAGGACACTTCCACACGTGGACAGTCGTAGCCAGGATTCGAACTGCCAACCCTTTGGGCTCTACCAACTGAGCCACAGCTGCCCTAAGAACTATTTATAAGAACTATTATAAAAATGAAAACTAGCATATTAATTCATGTTACAGGAACATGTTAAGATGAAACATGAAAATATTAAGCATAGATAGATAGATAGATAGATAGATAGATAGATAGATAGATACTTTATTCATCCCAGAGCGAAATTTACATTTACAACATTGACACTTTCCCTCATTCACAAGTTTTTGTTAAGAAACAATAACATATTTACTGTTTTCCCCTTTAGTGTGCTCTTTTTTTTTTTTTTTGCTCAGAACCCCTCCTACCATTGAAAATACTATCTCTGTTGGTCCGGAAGTGGCAGTCAGTCCCAGATGTCTCTCTGCTAATTTGTTTTATGGCTGGGAAGGACTGACTTAGAAGTGTGACGCAGTACACACTTACCCAGGCGGAAGAAGTAGTTCCCACCAATCACGTATCATTTGGACAAGATCCCAATAGTTTATCTACTTTCCGATGTGTTGCTGATATACATTACCTCAAATCACCAAAGTATCAAAAGTATTGATATTTTGATTAGTGAATCGATTCTCGAATGTAATGATCTGGTATCAGAGATATCGATATTTCAGTATCGATCCACATATTACTATCTTGAGGAACTGTTTGTTGAAAATGTGATCTAGAACACTTTTTTCCACTACTAAATCTGAAGTCTTCTTGTCAAAAATAGTCTAAATATAGGAATAGGTGACAACTGTTAATTTATTAACAATGTTAACAATTTATTAAAGCAGTGCAAACATTTCAGAGGAATAAATGTACATATATTGAAGACTGTGTGTTCCCTTGAACTAACCTCCTGCAGCATTGCTAAAAAAAACAAATTACAAAGACCATTTTTTTCCTACATGAAATGATATAGTACAATTAAAACTGTTTTTAGAAAGAAAGCGAGTATGGGTAAGGTTTTCCTTTAACAATGTCAGAAGAAGAACAGTCCAAAGCATATTCATATTGCAGTAGCTTTGCGTGGAAACTGTGCTTGTGATGGACTTAATTTGGTCACAGAAATCCTGGTTAGCTTTAGATTGGATTTTGTGGCAGCGCTAAAGTTTTCTTCTTGAGATTTTTCATTTTTCTTCAACTCTTTATGTAGATACCGTGAGCAAAATAACGAACAAAGTTGTGACTCATAGAAAAGCTGTATGTTTGTTTACATTGTAATGATTAAAATTATAATTATACCGGTGTGGCGCATTTTGGGATATAATTTTCACTGTATATAAATAGCGTATATTGGCAAGGACAGAAATCAACAGAAATAGAGCTGTATATTTAACAGCAGCCCTCGTCATGCACTTAATAAGTTCATGTGGTTAGAGATAATTGCTTTTTTACATCGGGTGGCATGTGTACTAATTTACCTGAGGAGAAGAGCTCAGATGGAGTGTTGAAGTTCAAATAGATTAAAAGATGAGAATTACACATTTGCATATAATTTACATCCAGTACGCAGAAAAGGGCTTATGCTGTAGTTTTCACATCCACATGTAATGAATAATGTTCAGTGTGTGATTAATGGACGTCAGTGTTTATTTTAAACTTTGTGTAGTCAACTGAATACAATGAAGCTGAAGGGATAGATAGATAGATAGATAGATAGATAGATAGATAGATAGATAGATAGATAGATAGATAGATAGATAGATAGATAGATAGATAGATAGATAGACTTATACTGACTACCTTTGTACTTTCGTAAGAATTTTTTTCCAGGAGTCAGTCTGGTCTTATTTGCTTATTTGAACCATCTAGTACAGTGGTTCCCAACCTTTTTTTAACCCCATTATAACATCACAAACTTCTGGTGACCCCAGACATTCAAAACACAGACTTTTTTTTTTTTTTTGCTAAAATTAATTTGTTTTTGATCATGTAATAGTTTGCTATACTATGTTGCAAATAAATGTTAATTTTAGACGACACTTAGCCCATGTAATGTATATTATTATGGACGGAGGCAGAAAAGCCAGGTGTAGATTACTGCACAAAGTGAGAATTTGATTTTCCTTGGTCAGGATATGTACAGTCAGTCCAGCTTGTATTTACAAGGCTGACAATTAATACTGAACAAACAAGAACTCAAACTATGAATTATGAAAGAGCTGCAGCATCTGAAACTGACCACAATGAACATTTGAAAGATAAACAGTACCACAGTGCTTCAGTTACAGTGTTTGTCATGTCTTTTATGTATTGTGGTTGTCTCTCAACTCACCATATATGTTTTATTAGTAAGTTTTGTTTTGTTTTTTTCAATTACTAGAAATTTCAGGTGACCCCATTTGAATTACAGGTGACCCTGTGTGGGTTCCCGACCCTAAGGTTGCAAAACACTGATCTAGTAAGTGGTCAATGCCAGCAACGCCTCTGTCCTGTGATGTAAAATCATTGTTTTTTTTGTCAACACTCTAGTGACTTTAAAGCAAGTGATATTGTGCCTTCAGTTCCTGAGTTGTCAAATGGCAACGTAAAATGATGAATGTTAGCGTAAAATAAAAGCAGAGATAAAAATCAAAACAAAGAAACTGAAGGCACTTTTCCAAACCTTTGTGTCAAGGTAGCCTAGAGTAGTAGAGTCATGTCTGATGGAATCTAAGCGGTGATCATTACCCTGCCCCCCGAAGGGGAGGCAAGGGGTATTGTTTTTGGTTTGGTTTGTTTCTTTGTTTGTTTCTTGAACACTTTAGCAGCAAAACTATTGGTTGAATTCATACCAAATTGGGTTTATAGATTGCCAGTGACCCAGTATAGATATGATTATTTTTTGGGAAAAGTAGGTCAAAGTTAAAATTTTTAATGAATTTTTATTTTTATTTATTTATTTTTTTTCCGCATTTATTTATAATGGCCGAAATTTGTCTATGCTGTCTATATCTATGCTGTCATCAGCACACACATAGACACGATGACATCAGCTGGATCAATGCCAAAATAAGCTACAATATGCGCGGGCGGAGTTTGTTGTCATTAAATCTCTTCTGTTTACGCCCTAGTGAATTCATGTTACTGACTTGACTTCTTCCCTGGAGTCTCAGTGCTTTATCACCTCACAGGTTTTCCCTGGATCATCACAGGTTTTCCTAAGATCATCTCTGAACCTGCTGCTGTGGTCCTGCCTCTCTCCACCTTCATCGTCATCACTCACTTATCCATATAGTTACAATAGTGTTTATTATACTGTTCTATAGATGTTCTAGTTCAGTTATCTGTGCATGTCTCTCCCCCTACCTCCCCCCTCTCCCCCAGCCTCTCTCTATCTCTATCGCTCTCTCTTTTCTCCTCCTTTACTTTCTTGCTTTAACCCCAACTGGTCAATGGCAGATGGCCATCCTTCAGGAGTCTGGGTCTGCTCGTGGTTTCTACTGTTAAAAGGAAGTTTTTCCTCACCACTGTCACCAGTCATAAGTGTTTGCTCCTGGAGGATTCTGTTGGGTTTCTGTAAATTGGCTTAAAATGCAATTTGATTTGATCTATCTCTTCTTTATGTGAAGCACTTTGTAACATGTTGTTTTAAAAAGTCCTATATAAATAAAGCTTTACTTACTTACTTACTTGTGTCTGACACCACTTGTTATATACAGCTGTCAATCACATATTTAACCCCAGTAGCCTATTGGTCTAAATTCCAGTGGTACACACCTCCCATCATGGGGTAGATTTTCTACAGCCTGAAATACATCCTAGAGTCATGGAAAGAAGTCTCATTTCCTGTCAGCCCACTAAAGGTAAAGACGGATGTTTTGCCCCGATAACATTAGAAAATTTTAATAAATCTTTGAGCCTCTTGTGCCACAGTTAAGAACCACATACTGTAGTTCTCAGCAAGTATTGACTAATGTGAATAATTTGTTTAGAACCAATTATTTCAGTTTATATTGCTCAGGTATTAAACATCACTTACTGCACAGGGTAGCTGATAATACAATTCCAAATATACATTTGAGATAGAATGCTTTACGGAAATCTATTTTGGATTGAATCAGGGTTTTGGTGATTTAATACAAGCACACTGAGACTGTCAATTATGTGAACATACAAAAGTTTCAGGCTTGTGAATGAAGAAGTATTATAGAGTGACCTTGGTGGTTCTTGAAGGTCTTTGCATTAGATCCAGTTTCGTAGTGTAATCATTCTAAATCTAAATCCATTTTGAACCAGGCTGACATGCTATACATGCTCAATACCCACTGCCTCTGCTTCATATTATCAGCCTCTTGCAGTAACAACCCCTATCTCCAGTTTTCTCATTTCTAGAACTCAGATACAGTGACATCTGGTCGTGTCCCCTGTATTAAGATAATGTTTTATCACCATGAGACCATGTCATTACACTGGAGCTAAGCCATTACTGTCCGTGCTTGGACTAGATTTAACCATTTGTCTTCAGTTTGTTGGCATATGTGAGTGTAAGAGGTTTCCAGAACCAAGACTCTGTGGACATTACAATTATTATGGGGTAGTTTTTACAGAAATTTGTGTGATAAAAGTTGAAAATTGTGATGGCATACTAAGAGCCACAAAACAATGAACAGTATGATTGTGAAGTGGTAACAGGAGTTCATTTTCAGTTGCATTTCATTTGAAGAAATTTGTTTTACGGGTTTAATTTGTTATTTATAAGGATGCACCGATACCGACACCAGTATCAGGTATCGGGTCTGATACTCAGCGTGTGTACTTGTACTCATAAAAGTACTCCAATAAAACCGCACCAATACCACTTACGGCAGCATGACATTCGCAGTTAAGTGCACCAGGTATGCAGCAGAGGAGTAATGTCAGCAGTGTGGAGATTTTCAAAATAAATGACGGTGACAAAAGTAACGTTGAAGACACAGACGGATACGGACGGAGCGTTCCGTCCGGCCTCTGCCTACATTCCATCTGTTTTCCAGGTGCTCACAGATTCGTACCAAGACGGAGAATACCACCGGGAACTGTGGAGGTAGAGGATCTGTTCAAAGAGCGGTTGTTTGAGTTAAAGAAAAAGTACTGGCAAATTTATGACAACTGCCCTCATCAATATCAATATTAGTATCCACATTAGTGTTACCTCTGTCGTCTCCATGTTTATTATTACTGACTTTCTTCTTCTCAAAAAACTTTACTTTTCTTCGTGGTATTTGTCCAGTATGGTTAATTAAGAGCGGTGCCCCCTGGTGGATTAATTGAGAAATGCTCATTCCAACACATTAAATGTCAGTAGCAGCACTTTGTTCCAGTCAGACTAATGACAACGACAATAAAGCACATTTACAAAAGGAACGAAGAACTGGAATGGGATTATTAAGTACTCGTATCGGTACTCGGTATCGGCAAGTACTCAAATGTAAGTACTTGTACTTGTACTCGGTCTGGAAAAAAGTGGTAGTGCATCCCTAGTTATTTACACAGGAAGTGGGTTAAAATTCTGTATCTCTGTATGTCATTGTCTTTGGATTCATGTTAAGGCCATGTCGCACCATGAAGATTTAGGCAGGGTATGCCGTTGGATCAAAATTTCTCTAGAACACTGGTGGAGAATTATCTGTTTTGTTTTGTTTTTTTTCACCGTATACATAGAATGTGTCGATAATTTAAAGATAACTTACACCAACAAAAGCTCAGAGTATTGTCCATGTTGCAACTTTCAGTGTCAAATCAATGAGGTCATGCTGATGTTGGAGGACAGCTGGTAGATATCATCGTGCCATGCCTCTGCTCACCACGGTGTCTTCAGGAGTACTGACCGGTTCCTCCTGTCAACCCCAGTTTTATATAACCTACCAGGCGGCTCCAGAGCTGCATGTAGTTCTTTCATCCCTCTGCTGTGGCTCCCTGTGGCTTTGGAAAATTAATAATGAGTATTTAATTTCCCAATTGACGACTGTGGCTCAGATGGTGTAGCATCCAATGACCAAAGGGCTGGAGGTTCAAATCCTGGCTCTGACTGTCCACATGTCGAAGAGTCCTTGGGCAAGACACTGAACTCTAAATTGCTCCCAGTAGGGCCAGGCAGCGCCTTGCATGGCAGCAGCTGCCCACTGGTGTATGAGTGTGTGCGTGAATGGGTGAATGTGAGGCTTTGTAAAGCACTTAAGCGGCACCATTTAATTTGAATGTATTTTATTTTAGTCTGTTAGTTTTTTAAGTGTGAAGATTATGGTGATATTAGGTATTACAGGTATTATCTTCTATTGCACAACAAAGTCCTGTCGCTGTCCAGAAGGGGGTGGTGAAACGTTTTGTGCATGTGCAAAATTTGTTGATGACCTCACCGTACTACAACATAGACCTTTAGCATGCTCTTAACTCTTTCATGCACAATGGTCACTCCAGTGGACAGTTCTTCTCCAGCTGTTCTCTTGAATATTCATGAATTTTGTTGTTTTAGTTCCATATCAGCCAACACAGCGGACACTTATGCATCATCCCATTCACTGACATTCACACCATTACTGTAACTGTGCTGTTTTAGATAAACCTGATCTGCACTAACATGTTTGAGTGTAAAAAAAATGTGAATTGTTAGACTTTTTTTTTTTTTTTGCATATTATATCCATGCTGGTATGTTAAAATGTGAGAAAACATCAGATTATCAGCATTTATGTCATAGTTTTCTCATAGTTTTCTCACAGTATATCAGTAAATATGTTTCTTTACTTCTAACATTAAACGCATGGTGTTCAGCTGAATGGACATTTTGGTAACTCCATGAAAAATAGGATCATAAAAAATCAATCGCATAGTTTTTTGTTTTGTTTTTTTCATGCCTAAATGTCTAGAATAAAATCTTGATTAAGGTTCTCATAATTCAAGCATGAAAGGGTTAACCTATAGGCCTACAAAAGTTACCCATACCTTATTTGATGTACACCAGCGTATTCGCCAAATTTTTTATTCGTCAGCATATGCTGGTGACAGGAAAAGGGTTTAATTTGAGCTGGATCCAGCCGGTTCGGGGTCCGGAACCTACTACATTGGATCTGAAACCTCTTTGAAAACATTAATATATGAAAAAAAAAAAAAGTTTATTGTTATCTGTCTTGTTAATCTTTGTTCCCCATCGAAGTTACACAAAAATCTTATGTTCAGATGCATTTTAAGGTCAATTTTAAGGGAAACACGGATGTAACAGGAACAGTCTAAAACACTTAATGTAAAAAACCTTAACATAGCTTAATGTCCGAAAACAGTGATCAGTCATCACGAAATTATGCACGGACATCACTAATCATGTCCACTTTGACCTCTGCACAAATCAGAACCAAAGCCCCAATATTATGGATGCTGTCCATGTTAAGCCTTATTTTTCTGTTAATAAAACACTTTCCCTTCAGCACCGCACATTTGAGTCCAGTCATTCACTTTATCTTAATAATTTGTATATGAGAGAGAGACAGACAGACAGTTTATTAAATAAATTTGGTGATGATTAATCGCATCCACCTTCGTTTTGAATCGCAAAATCCACCTTCCTCTGTGTTCTGGCACCTCCCACTTTACAAATTACACACTGGACGGGACAGTATAATATGGCTGGTATATTTTGTTGAAGTTTCTGTATTGTGCAAGGTGGAAGGAAGATGTTTGATGTTATGTGATGCTAATGCTAATGTCAACATGGCATCTCAAAATCTACTGTCTGAGTTTTCTGTACCTGAAACCTGAGATATTCGACATATGTAAAAATTCTACTTCCTGTCACCAGCAATTACATTTATTTTTAATTAAATTATTGCTATTTTTGGTTCTGCTAGTGATGAAATAGAACATTCACATGAATCCTTATGAAAAAAAATATGACATGTTACCGATGATGAACAACAAACTTTTTCCAAAACATTTTCAGCCTTAAAGGGTTAGGGTTAAAAAAAAAAAGGGTTAAGAAACAAAAATTAGATTTTGAAGTGTTAGATTATCTTGAATATGTAGAATATCTTGTTTTAAGAGTTAATTTTCTTATTTTTAGTGTTAATACAGCTACAGACATTCTTAGTTCTAGATTTAACAATCTTAATTCCAGAAATCTTGTCAAGTGAAATTATTTTGCTGCATGGACAGATATTTAATTTGGTTGTAGTACATTTTTCCTCAGATTTAGTGTTTTTATCTTGTTTTTAGATGCTCTTTTTTGCAGTGTGTGTATACAGGTTCCACATCCTCTCTCCAGTGTGTTTTGTTCATTTGTTCTTGATATCATGTTGCTTCAGACGGATGTGATTCTGATGTTTCCTCTCTGCTCAGTATCACCAGCAACTGAACAAACCTCCCACCTGTTTGTTCCTCTCCACCCACCTTTACTCTGAGCTTGGCAAATCAAATTTCATTTTAGAAAAGCATGAGATCACTATGCAGTTAAATGTAAGTCAATATCAGCTTGATTCCTTCAGTCTGTGGGACTTTTTTCAGATCCTCTGATTGATATTGTGAGGACAGACTGCTGACTGCTGCAGAGGTCACAGCACAAATATATAAACTTTACAATGGACATAATCTCAAAAGCTTCATATGTATAATGTAGGTAAATGGAAAGGGAATATAAGGGGACACCAAATTACTATTTGATTAACCCATAAGGACCCAGTGTGACTTTTGTGTCACTTCCCAAATGAATTTTTCTCTCCATTTAATCATTCTAAGAGATTTGTCACCATATATTAGAATATTAGCCTCAGAAGTTTGCATTTTTTCCCAGTGAAAATAATCTATTTTCCTATGTTTAATTCACTGATCATGTAGACGTTCATAACAGCTCAAATTAAAGTCAAGGGTTATTATATCAAAACAGGAAAAACTGAAGAAAATGTGACTTTTTTTGTAAAATATATCAATAACTCAACTGAACATAAACCAAGTGTCTACATCCACTGTCACTGATCCAACTCCATAGGTTTTACTGGTGAATCAATGTTATAGAAGATGGTGTTTCCACAGTAAGTAAGGAGCTTCTGAACATCCAAATGGGTCATATCTGATAACCATGAAAAGATGACAAACTGCATTTTACAACCATTATTTACATATATTGATAGGATTAGTGGATCAACAGTTATTTTAAATTTTTATATGAGTAAATGATTTTAATCGTCAGTGGATTTGGGGTCTTTATGGGTTAATCTCCAGTGGGCCGGACCAGTAAAATAATAGCATAATAACCTATAAATAATGACAACTCCAAATTTTTTATATGCAAAAAATAAGATTAAATTATGAAATCATTTACATTTTACAAACTATCCAAACAAAAAAGATGTGAATAACCTGAAAAAAATGAAATTTCTGAAGAAAGATAAGAAGAAATAATAAGAAAAAATTTATAAATATTCTGCCTCAACTTATGATTTCTACATGTGCATTACAGATCAGATCTACAAAGACACTAAACAGGCAGAATATTGTTAAAATTACATGTATTTTTCTTTAGACATTTCAGATTGTTCACATTTGTTCAGGTTATTGGCGTTTTATTATTAAAGGATATCAGAGTTTAATGTTCTTTGCAATAAATCAAAGAGAAGCAATTGGAGTTGCCATTATTTATAGGCATAACGTCATATTATTTTTCTCACATTAAACCAAGAAGAACATTTGGAGTCATTATTTCTAGGTTATTATGCTATTATTTTTGAGTTCAACACCCTTAACTGTTAATATCTCCTGCACTTTGCAAAGTCATCCTGTGGGCCAGATTGAACCCTTTGGCAGGCTGCATTTGGCCCCCGGGCCGCATGTTTGACACCCCTGATCTACATGATCAGACAATTGAATATACAGAAAAATACCTGATTCACACTGAAAAATGCAAAATACAGAGGATAATATAAATGGTGATAAATCACTTAAAACAGGTTAAATACAGAGGAAAAAATGCCACAAAATTAGCACTGGGTCTTTATGAGTTAAGTTTGTTTTGCACTGGAAAATGTATACTGGACTTTTCATTTAACTGACTCCTGAATGTGAACCAGTTAATTCCACACTTAGGCCGGATCTACTAAAAGTTTGCATGTATAAAAACGTGTGTAAATTCATTATACACGCAAAAGAAAATGTATACTGAACAATAAAAGAAACACAAGTTTTGGTTGTTAATTTAGGCAAGAGTTCAGCTGTCCTGTTGAGTTGTCAACTGAGATACACATTAAAATAAGTGAGTTGTAACCATTGGAGCGTGTGTTTGCAGGCAAATACGACCACGAGTGGTGTTGAGCACGTGTACAAAGTATCGGAGGTGCAGTACATTTTGATTGGTATCAAGCATACCAATGGTGCGTTCTCTCAGATTATCATTAAGGCAAGGCATCGTGGTAATGGTAATGGTGGTGGTAACTTTTGAATCTTACCATTTCTTTTTATAGCCCCCGGATAAACAAAGGGAATTGCCACTCCCATTTGTTGCTCCCACTACCATATCACTCAAAACGTACCACTCGTGGTCGTGTTTGC
Organism: Sphaeramia orbicularis; assembly: GCF_902148855.1. Classification (NCBI taxonomy): domain Eukaryota; kingdom Metazoa; phylum Chordata; class Actinopteri; order Kurtiformes; family Apogonidae; genus Sphaeramia; species Sphaeramia orbicularis. The sequence goes on from NC_043966.1 coordinate 44,660,920, forward strand.
CTGCAAACACACGCTCCAATGGTTACAACTCACTTATTTTAATGTGTATCTCAGTTGACAACTCAACAGGACAGCTGAACTCTTGCCTAAATTAATGACCAAAACTTGCGTTTCTTTTGTTGTTCAGTATACAAACAGAAGAAAATGGCAATATACGAGGGCTGCTCAATAAGTTCATGGCCTCACCCAGAAATACTGGTTGTTATAATACAGGATGTTACATTCTTTCGTGATGGGATAGTGATGCTTGAACATTGATGGACCAAGTGCATTGCTGTAAATGGAGATTATGTTGAAAAATAAAATATAAATTATCAGTCTGTGTTGTTCTGTTCTGGGTGAGGCCATGAACTTATTGAACGGCCCTCGTATTAATTTAGCACATGCAAAGTGATTTATCAAACCCAAAAGGAATTTTGCTGATAGAAACTGTGTCTATATTTATATTTAACACGTCTCAAAAGGAGGTGCAAACGGTTTGTATGAGTAATTGTGTGCACACATGGAAGTGGTTATTGTTGCAAGAAGGACACATCGAAACAGAGACAAGATATAGAGAACGCATTTTTCACCCTTGTGTGAAAATGTTTGGACTGATGGAAGAAAAAATAATTGAGATGTATGTGAACCCCCCCCCCCCCCACACACACACACACACACACACTTTACAGGACTGTTGTAAAGGCTGCATTTCTCACTTGATTGTGATTAAAAATACACACTGACATTAGGCTACAGTGTGACAAAATTATGTGCGCCTGACAGTCATTCAATTCAACAACCCCCACGGCCCCCCCACCTCTAAAATGAATCCAGTGCCACTGCCCAGCAGTGCCATTTTAGAAGTTCTCGGTGAATTAGGGGATGATTTGGGGCCAGTCACATGGAGAAGTCATACAATACCTTCTATGAAAAAACTCCTCGCAGCATTACATTTCCGTGCATCTGAATCATTCCAGTCCCTGTTGCCATTAGTGCTGGCATATCCCACAGCAGTTTTTCCAGCATATTGTCTCCATGATGACAACCAGTAGCGCATGCAAAATCCTTATTTAAATAGGGTGGTCTCCAAGACTTTGCACCTGTTGTCATTTGTGCAAGCAATCTCAGTAAATCACCCACAAACCTAAATTCAGCCCCACATGCAAAATTCTGGATTGCACACACAAATTAGTGCATGCAAATTGGGATCTTAGTAGATCCAGCCCTTAGTGGATACCTGTAGTGAATTTTCATCGCTAGCTATTTCAAAAGTTTGCGTATAATACTAGCAGTTCCATCAGGTAAATTCCATCAGAGCCTGTTGTCAAGTATGAGCGAGTACTAAGTCACTGCTCTGTCAGCCAGACATGGTCAGAGACATGTTGCCTCTTTCACAGGCTGTTCTAGCACTGGTAGGGATGCACGCTTTGGGTGCCTTGAAAAGCGCTATACAAATCTAATCTAATCTATTATTATTATTATTATTATTATTATTATTATTATTAAGCATGACCAGTACAGGTACACTTTAATGTTTTATACAAAAGAAAAATAACAAAAAAAATAAAACTGGAAATACTTACGCATCTTAAAAAGTGAACAGAGTGTGGTGTCAAAAAAAATCAGTATTTTAATCAAAAGTATTCAATTTGTATTCAAAAGTATTTAACCTCTGTTCAAAAAGTATTTAAACTGTATTCATTTGCATGCCAGAAGTTATTCTTAGTGTAATGTGTGGATTGTACCAGAGTAGCTGACTTTTTTTCCTGGGAGACCCACAAAAGAACGAACATGTGAAGCCATCGAAAGAATACGTGAAATTGTGGAAAGTTACAAAACGGGGTGGGCAGAAGGAGCATGTGAGGTCATGGAAAGTTTCGGCGAACGTGGTGTACAAGAGAAGTACATGTGAGTGGAAATTTTGGACATTCTGGGAAATAATTGACATTTTCTGGGAAAAAGTTTAATATTTATATATGATAAATTAATACTGGGAATTAGCTGCATATATATATTCTCTGACCAGTCCTGACAGACACCTAAAAAACCATACCCTATTGGAGACAAGCTAAAAAAGGGGGTTTCCGACGTGACTAGATTAATGTTCAAAATATGATTTTAAAAAAATGGGTATGGTTTGTAGCTAAACCCAACCTACTTCTGACAATATAAAAATGGTCTCCCGGGGAGAAAAGTCGGTTGCTTCTGCGGATGTCAACTCAGTATTTATTTATGCATGAATAAACGCTTTATGCGTCTCCAATTCTGCTCGATCTCTGACTTTGACTTGACTCTTTGTGTATTTACTGGAAGAAGCTCCACTACAGAGATTAGGGAGTACAGAGACATAAATTCAACATGCTAGAGTACAGTATGGGAGAGCGTCAAAGAGACCAAAGATGTCTCCCACCTGCAGCAGTAAATTTTACACAACAAGAGCCTGACTTTTTGTTATTCAAAGTAAGGAGTCCATTAGTACGCTGACATTTAAGGAAAACAGTATTTTTGTCTTTTCACTTACAAAAGATGCAAAATTCTCTTTCAAGCTCATTGTGATTGAGCTAGTTCATAAAACTATTCATAGGACAATAGATGCTTCACTTAGAGCAAAGAATAAGACTGCTAACTGTGCTGCTGACTGTCTTGGCCAGGACACTCTTGTAAAAGAGATATCCAGTCTCTGAGAGACTTTGCCGATTAAATAAATGTTTCATAAGGAGATATTTCATTTGAGTTCTTAACGAAATTGAACAAGTTTACCAGAGTCAGACACCAAGATGCTACTCTGAAAACATTTAGCTGCTAAATGAATACCTGACACTACAAAGCCCACAATGAAAACCCTTTGAGAAAGAAAAAACACTGAATTTAATGAACTGAAAATATTTTTCTACATAGGTTTAAAGCAGTTCGAGCTTTTTCTGAATCAGTTTGACTAAACCTATCATAGAGGAAAACACAGACTAGTGTTAATTTCATCAGACGAGATGAGACGAATATGTTCATCAACGACCCCTCTTCCCATGACGAAGACAAGACGATGACGAGACGGCACCAATGTTCTAAAAGCGGGGTACACACCTAAGGATTTTCTCAATTTGAAGAGATTTTTTCTGTTACAGACCCCACACATGAAGATAAAAAATCAGGCATTGAACAGTTTTGATCGTACTGTGCGTGGTGTGCTTTGATAATCTCAGCACAACACGCCGAACACATAATGATTCTGTCCCACCACTGATCTAGAATCTAGTCCGCCAAGCCAGAACTCTTGCGTGATCTAACAAAAACAGGGAAGAACAAACATAGTATGACTCAGTAGCAGAGTCCTGAATCGGGTAACACCCCTCCACCCTCAAAAAAAGTGAGCTTCATGTCTGTTTACATCCAGCCACAGATGTCATTGAGCAGCACAGACATTTAATGATAGCGTGTGTTTTAGCCAAAAATGAAGCCCTTAAAAGTGAGTTATGTCTAGAAAATGTGTTTAATCACAGGTCGGGTCAGGTTGTGGGTCTAATGCACATGGGTACGGGTGGGTGTGGGTTTGGAAAAGTGGACCCATGCAGGACTCTGCTTGGGAGTTGTCGGCTTTCCTCACACACATGAAGATTTTTTGTTGTAAATATTGAACAAATTTAATATTTACGATTGTTGGCCCCGACCCGTTTCAGAGCCAATTACCAGGACAAATTCGCTCTGAACACACCGCAGACCACAGGATAATCTTATAGGACAATCTTATAAGACATAAAATAATCTGGGGTTTGCCGTCCTTGGTCGGGACGGGGGGGAAATCGGGACAAAGCCAGCCTGATTATCTTTAAGTGTGTACCCCACCTAAGACTGTGTTTATGTGCCTTATCGTTGACAATAAAAATGAGCCAAAAATGTTTTGCATGAAATAAAAAGTAAACATAAACTTCCTCCTTGTTTTCGTCTACACTAAAGTAATCGCAACATTCCCCCTGTCCAGACAAAGATGGTTTCGGTTTCCTGTGTGGACTGAGTGACTTGAGAGAGTGAGAGAGAGAGAAAGAGAGAGAGACAGAGAGGCGTAACTGGGAGCTTACGGCCTTACTTGGAACTGGATCTGAGGTCCGAGGGGCTCTGTCTGGCTCTGAGCCCCCAGCTGGGACTGATGAAAACTGCTCAGGACTGTTTTGTTTACAGGTGTTTGCTGTGTTTATGTATTCACTTAAAAAAAAAAAAAAAAACTTAATTCAGAGACTTTTTTTTTCTAGACCTCCATCTCTTAATGAATTTTTTCCAATGGGTCTATTTTAGTTTTGTGATATATTAACAGAACTGAACCCAACATGTATTGGTTGTATTTATGGTCTACAGTAGTTTTTATTCTATTTTAACCTGTGTCTGCTCAGCTATAAGAGTCTGTAGCTGTAAGAGTTGTGCTATTTAATAAGATTTTTTTTGTTTTGTTTGTTTGTTTTTTTAAATTCGGTTGATGATTCTAAATAAAATTTTGTCAGAACAAGTGCATTACAGTCTACTCTCGTTAAACCGCCCGCCGTTATACCGCCATTTTCGCTCACCGCCGACCAAAACCATTGCACAAAAATCCCCAATGCATTATTCCATTAGCTACCGCCATTTCCACCTATCGCCATCCGCCAGCCCAGTTCCATGCACAAACAACACTTATACCATTGATTTCCCGACCGTTATACCGCCAGCGTGATTGCCATCGAGTACACATAAATTTTAACAATGCACTGAAACAAACGCGCCAGACGCTGATCGCGACAAGCTACGAGTAGGTCTACGGAACGGCCACCGTTCATTTATCGCAGAACACTCAGTAGGTCAGGATGTCGGGAAGAGGACGTGGGATTAAGCCAAAGCCTCAAGATGATGGGGTGTCATTTCCCGACACGGTATAATAATGCTTAAAATGTTTCCCCACTTTAAATGATCCCTTACAACATAACAGAATCAAGATTTATTTAGAAACGCAATTAGAACGGGTTAACGGAGGCAGCATAGACATCATATAGTAAAGACATGCACATTATGGACGCAACCCATTGTAACGCCATTTTCGCTATACCGCCAATTTGGCCGTGAGCGGAAGTTGGCGGTATAACGAGAGTAGACTGTATTTGGAAATGTGTACTGAATCAACAAACCAGACACTTTTAGCAAATTGCATTGATGACACTGGTCAACGACAAATTTATTGTTTAAGTTTTTTGAGCTGATTTAGGATAATTTTGGTGTGCTGAATCCAAAAATCACATTAACTTTGCTCAATCAGGTCAACTTTCTGAACTATGCTACATATTGGCTTTTTTACATTTTTGCTTACATTTATGGGCATTTTCACATCATATGATACAAAATTCTTTCATATTTCTTGCAATACACGAGTTCTGAAGATTTTACTTTTACCAATTTATGATTAATGCTTTTTTTTAATATTACAGGTGAATGAAATGGCTTCGACTAGAAGATCTTGCAAAAATAAGCCTGACGTATTCTGCTATATCTGCTGTGAATACACCATTGTACCTAACAGGAATCAAGTCACAAGTTTCATAAAGTGTGCTTACCAATCTAATTTTGGTATTAATTATTATATTTTGTGAGAAGATCAAATTTTTCAAACTCAAATTAGCAAAAAAAAACCTGACCTGATTGAGAAAAACAGATGTCATTTTTGGATTTAGCGGTGCAAAATGGTCCTAATTCAGTTGAAAAAACCTAGACAACTTGCAAAAAACATTTTTTTGTAACCAAGTGTGATTTATTCATTCAGTTCATTCAAGATGTTTTGGGGTTTTTTTCAGGTTATTATGACATTCAATCAATATTTTAGCTGTGAAACACAATTCAACTGGAATGATAAACCAAAATTTTCCCTGAAATAAAAAATAAAAAAAAGACTAAAATGTTTTGACTAAAATTAGACTAAAATACCTTGATTTCTTGTTTGACTAAAATGTTGAGACTTTTAGTCGACTAAAACATGACTAACAAAAAATGAAATGTGAAGAACTAAATATGACTAAGACTAATGAGGAACTTTGACACAAGACTAAGACTAAATAGAAAAATGAGCGATAAAATTAACACTGGCATAGACCAAACCTGGACTGAACAGAGTCTGGGTCTGGTAGTGGTACAGTATCAGGGCAGATCAAAGTGAACCATAGTTTAGTTCATTTCTGGTGTGACAACACTTTTCGGATGCTTTGAGCGGTTCCAGGAAGTCACAGCAGGTTATAGGGCTCATGTGGAGGGGAGCAAATCAAAGTTTGATAGAACTATGTCAGAAGGAGTAACTTGAAGTCAGTTGAAAAAACATAAAAATACCAAAACTTTTATTGTAAACAACTTTCCAATATCAAATGTTGAATTTATAGATGATAGTAATACAGACAACTACATACATCTGGACATTTGCTTCTTTCTAATGAAGTGGCAAAAGTATAGAGCTCACAGAACTGCAATATAAACCAAAACTAGATCAACTGTATACAACACAAAAAAAGAAGAACTTCATATTTTCAGATTTAAAATGTATCACAATTGAATTTACTCAAAGGATAACCTAAAGAAAAAATTCAGGTAGAGGAAATTATCTAGGTTTTGTTTTTAGCCAACTGACATTTTATGTAGTTTCATCATTAACATTAAAGTGCGGTTTTTATTTTTATTTTATTTTATTGTATTTCTGTTTTTATTTTTTATTTTATTGTATTTCAAACTTCATCTTATTTCTCGCACTTCAAAAATTCTATGCATAATCAAATATTTTAATGTGCGCTGTTTTTATATTTATTTTTATTTTATTATATTTCTAATCAAATCTTAATGTATTTTAATATTGTATTTTTTCAATCAATGTGAAGCACTTTGGGCTACAATTTCTGTATGAAAGGTGCTATACAAATAAAGTTTATTATTATTATTATTATTATTATTATTATTATTATTATTATTATTATTATTAAAGGTTCAATAAGCTGTAAGACGCATGTGCTTATGCCATGTTGGAGTCGATGTTGCGGAATTTGTTAGCTAACAGTTGTCTCAATCGTTAAACAGAACAGGGTAACAGCCTGTGCACTGATTACCTCCGCCAAGGAGGTTATGTTTTTGCCAGGGTTTGTTTGTTTGTTTGTTTGTCTGTCCGTTAGTGTGCAACATAACTCAAAAAGTTATGGACAGATTTGGATGAAATTTTCAGGGTTTGTTGGAAATGGGATAAGGAAGAAATGATTAAATTTTGGTGGTGATCGGGGGTGGGGGGGGCCCACGGGGGGGGCCACTGATCGTTAGTGTGCAACATAAGTCAAAAAGTTATGGACGGATTTGGATGAAATTTTCAGGGTTTGTTGGAAATGGGATGAGGAAGAAATGATTACATTTTGGTGGTGATCGGGGGTGGGGGGGCACTGATCAGCCTTGGCGGAGGTCTGCGCTCTCCGAGTGCTTCTAGTTTCTATATATGTGCTTCAAGTTCTTCAGAATCAGAATCAGTTTATTTGCCATTTGCAGAAAAAAAAAAAAAAAACTGCACTGGAAACAAGTGGCAAGAGCTCAGCATAAAGATACATGAAAGACAGTAACAAGGTAAAAGGTTAAAAAAAAAAAAAAAGAAAAATTACATAAATAAGAGTACTAAAAAGACAGGTGTCCCCATAGATCGAAGGACACTCACTTGGACAAAGTGCATGACTATAAAATACATTATTTATACTCAAATACAAAAATAAAGCATACACCATTAGGGATGGGAATTATTAAGAATTTAGTGTTTCCGATCCCATTATCAATATTGCTTATCGATCCGATTCCTTCAATCAATTCTCTTATCGATTGTCATTGGATGAGGGAATAAAAGAGTACAAACAGGTGTGTTTGCATTAACTGTCTTTTATATTTCCATCTCTGCACAGAAAATATAACATATACAGTGTGTACAAATAATAAGAACAGATAAAGCCAGGCCCAGTCCAGGGGGGAGGGGGGGGGGGCTACAGTGAAAGTGAAACTAAAGACGCTTTACTCATTCCTCTATTGCCGCATTTCTACTACATGGAACCGGTTCAACTCGGGTTGTCTCCCGTTGTTGTGCACCTCATTTCCTTTCCCTTCTTACCTTCAGAAACGTGTATTTGAGAAGTTACGACATTTGTTGCCCACACTGGAACCGGCCCGCCGTTCATTCTGCTGCTACATTCACAAGCACCGCTAAGTAGAGCGTCAAATACGTGACATTCCTGTAAATGATTGACATGCTGTGGACAAATGTTTGAGCAGATTGGAGGGATTCCACCCTTTTGAAGACATGGAAGATTTGACAGTGTTTTAAGTAAGTGGGCCTGGTGTCGTCTTTTTAGACTGTTTCTGCCTCAACGCCATGTTGGCTATGTTCTGACCAAAACAATGCAGTGTACGTGTGATGCCATTGCGCATGCGCAATGAAGGCGGAATCGATAAGCAGAATCATTTAGCAGGCAGGCAAACGATTCCAAGGAATTGAGCTACTGGGAACCTTGATTCCCATCCCTATACACCATACATTGTTAAGAATGTGATATGGAATTGTTAAGGTTACGCACAGCACTGGGAAAGAAACTATTGGCAAAGAGGTAGAACATTTGATAGAACGATAGCGTCTGCTGGACCTCTGTTCTGCTCCTCTACAGCCACTACAGTACATAACACTAGCTACTATTAGCTTAGAAATGGAATGAGCTAACATCAACATATGGACACCAAAAACTTCTTGTTAGCAAACAAGCATGCAATCTTGAAAAAATGTGTATTAAATACATTATGGAGCAACAGTATAAAGAGGAAAAGAGATTATTTGGTGTTTATTTCAACTCAAACTCTTATATTAAATTTTCTTCTTATAACCTCTGTCCAGCATTTCCAGTTGAACTGCTCATTCATGTCTGCACTGGAAAAAATCAAAATCTTACCAAGTGTATTTTTCTCATTTCTAGTCTAAATATCTTATTACACTTAAAATAAGACATAATCACCTAACCAGTAACTTTTCAGGGAGATATAAGAACTTACTTTTAGACAATAGATCTTGAAAATCTTATTTCAAGAAATCTTACCAAGATATTTTTCACTTGTTTCATTGGCAGATTTTTTTTGCTTGAATTAATGAAAAAATTTTAAAAAAAATCTTGGATTAAGACACAAAAAAAAAAAAAAAATCTGCTAGTGGAATAAATAAAATTATCTTGGTAAAATTTCTTAAAATAAGATTTTCAAGATCTATAAGTTCTTATATCTTACAGAAAAGTTACTCTTTAGGTGATTATGTCTTATTTTAAATGTGATGAGATATTTTGACTAGAAATGAGAAAAATACACTTGGTAAGATTTTGATTTTTGCAGTGTGTTTGTTCAAATGCTCTGGTCATCACTTTTGTTTTTAATCCTTGTCTTTTTAAAATCTGACCATTGCACATTATTGTATATTTTTATTTGTATATACACTACCAGTCAAAAGTTTGGACTCACTTTCTCATTTAAATGACATTAGATGGACTGTAAATGGTCAACAAGTGCTCAGCGTCACTGGGAACTCCTTCAGGACTTTTGGAAAACATTTCAGGTGACTACTTTATGAAGCTCATCGAGAGAATGACAAGAATGTGCAAAGAATGTGCAAGTAATAAAAGCCAAATGTGGCTATTTTGAAGAATCTAAAATATAAAACATGCTTTGAGTTATGTCACACTTTTTTTTTTAACCCTTTCATGCACAGTGGTCACTACAGTGGGCAGTTATTCTACAGTTGTTCTCATGTATATTCATGGATTTTATTGTTTTACGTCCATATCAACCAACACAGTGGACGCTTATGCAACACCCCATACATTACAATTCATTCCATTTCCATTCCTGTTCTTGCTAAACCTGATCTGCAGTAACATACTTGAGTGTAAATCAATTGCAAATTGTTATTAGACAGTAATTTAAATTTCTTTTAAAACAAAAAGTTTTTTTTTTTTTTTTTTTTTTTTGTTGCATATTATCTGAGTGAGTAATAACTAGTATTTCAGTATGTTAAAATGTGAGGAAACATCAGATTCACAGCATAAAAAAAATGATTTTATTTCATAGTTTCCACACAGTATGTCAGTAAATACATGTTTCTTTGCTTCAAAAATTAAATGTATGGTGTCCAGCTGAGGGGACATTTTTGCAACTCCAAGAAAAATAGGTTCATAAAAAAAATTTCCCATACATTTTTTTTCATGCCTAAAGAGGAATAAAAACATTCAGGAAAAAAAAATAGATTGAATCATAATTTTAATCATAATTCATGCATGAAAGGGTTAATTGCATAATTCCATATGTGTTCATTCATAGTTTTGATGCCTTTAGTGGGAATCTACGATGTAAATAGTCATGAAAATAAAGAAAAACCAGGTGAGTCCAAACTTTTGACTGGTAGTATATTTATATTTTTGTTCTTCATGAGTTTCTTTTTATTTAATTTTTTTCCAAATATGTTTTTTATTGTAGTCTCCAGTTGCACCTAGACAAATGTACATTGCAGTAAAGTTTGTTTTGATTCTGATTCTCATTCTGATTAAAGGTTCAACGTGTCAGATTTAAGAGGCTCTAGCTGCAGAACCTTCATTAGTGTATAATCTAAATCCTGTTATTAAGTTTTCTTTACCTTAGTATCAGCTGTTCAGGAGCGTTTTAACCTCCACCATGTTCTGCTGCCATGTTGCTACAGTACTTCAATGCTCTTCTGCCTTCATCACCACTTCTTTTGCGACTGTATGATTAAATCACTTCAGGGTCGAGACATTTCGTCTTGAATAAAAAATATCTAATTACTCTCACAGAGCTCCTCTCACTGTTAAAGCCTCTCTTAATTGAAATAAGTGGTGCAGATACAATAGGTATCTTTCATAAGTTGGAAACAGCCTAAGGAACCATTTGATAGTGCTTTACTAATGCAATTTTGTGGAATTATGCTTTAGTGTAAACAAACACTATAGATTATTACTTTAAAGAATGATACTGCATGAAGACAGATTGATTTCGGCACTAGCTTGTAAAGCACTGGCAAATGTTGCTGTTTAACTGGAGTTTGATACAGCCACTCCCTGCAGCTCATTGCGTTTGTCTTAGTCGCTTTACGAGCGCATTCGTTAGAGGAGCAAATTGATTTTTGCAGGGAATGTTTTTTTTTTTTTTTTTTTTTTTTGTAGGTAATTATGGAAATGGCGGAGTTTCCTGCACATCTGCTCTACCAGTCTGTTCTCTTCGGGTTCTGACAAACTACTTCACAGGAAATGTTAAAATAACTGCAGGGAGACGCATATGCACACCAACATGTGAATGCATCTGCATACAGTAGATTTGTGTACAGATGCATTCAAGGTCATAAATATGAACCATGAAAATGTGACTGTACAGTACCTATAAGATGTGTGTACAGTCCCTACACCCCCACACATAGTTCCTAGAATCCACAGACAGATCGGGAACCACTACAGCATCCTCTTAAGGTGAAGGACTTTAATGACTATAGGCACAAATGAAAACACTATAAAGAACACACACACATATACGGCGCACACCCAGTATAGCTGTGTAATAAAGTCTACAGAGATATCTCTCCTCCTCCTCCTCTTCTTTGTCTTTTATATCCACACACAAATCTGCACCGCCACACAAGCGCTCATACAGAGACGTAGAAAATAATGAGCGACGCACAATCGCCGCTAATAATCTGATACCCAGTGGCTCTAATTTTTTAGGCTATAATGAGTTTTACACCACAGAACCTTTTTAATCGCATAAAAGCACAAACACACAGATAAACATGCCTCCTCTGCAGCTTTTCTCACAGCAGAGCCCTGCCATCGACACTGCAGTAAATTTCACAGACTGATCACCTTTTCCTACGTACCTGAGCACTCGCAATGAATACACTCATTGACTAAAGGGTAATTATCGATTAATCTGAATATATTCACTTCAGCCATTTAAAGGTGCTCATTGCTTATGTGTTTATGTGGGGTTTGTGGAGGAGCCTGGTGTACTGAGAGCCTGTTGTTTATTGACTGTATTTTTAAAGCTGTGTATGACTTTTGTCACCAATTTTTCATCAAATCTTTATCACAAATCTGAAAGTCTTTCCATGATTATGCACCTGAATCTCTTCGCCTGCGATGAACACTTTCGAAGTGTACTCCACCAGAAACAATCCATTTGTTTACAAACAGAGCCAGAAGGTCACTTGGACATTTTCAGGAATTTGTCGCAACTTGAATAGATCAGTTTCATGATGACATAGGACATATGCTGCTCACGCACCTTGGAGGCAGAAAGCACGCCAAGTTTGTAGCAAAACACTGACTGCAAGTGTAAATAATGCCGTTATCTTACTGTGCCGTGGGTTGTCAGAACAGAAAGAACACACAGAAAGATTTGAACTTCTACAGAATCCCTTCCAGAAAAATCAGCGAAAGTTATGGTTATGGTTAGTTATGATCGCCTTAACCGGAAATATTCCGCCATTGACGTTTTTTTTTTTTTTTAATGACGGAAAATTCTGAAGGCCGTCCGTCATTTTGACAGATTAAAATACAGAGGGTAATTGTTTAGCTGACTTTAGCCTAAATTAGATGCTACTTTGCTAGTGCAAAATGTGAAGACAGCCGAGTCTCCTTAGTTATTTTAAAAAGCCCAGTAAATGTGATGGCACTGATAATCACGGTGAAAAAAGAGGGACTGATGTGGTGAAGGATGACGGACAAGCAAGTTATATGCCAGTTCTGATAGCATTTCGTGTGTTATATGTAGACATTTTCTACCTTTCATGTGTTATGGCACGTCAGTTTGTGCCCAGATCTGTGGTTCACAGAACCTGAACCCTAACCCTCAGTGCATGGTATCTGACACTGTGTGAACAAACAGAAGGAAAGCTTAGAATGTCTACAGATAACACACCAATTAAAAGTGGCGTATATAATTATGCGAGTCGTGATATCGCGTTGGTTTATCAGCCAGCAGCAACTACAGCTGCTGCATCACTGAGATGTTTTTGAACATTAAATACTACTAAATATATCTCATTATCATTAAAAAATAAAAATTTGAAATGACGGATAATAATATGTTATGATGGAATTTTTATGACCCTGTCCGTCAAAATGTCTAGTGCAACCTCTGCTCGCCACCCGTCTGTGACCGTCTGCTGTTCTGCTATGGGACAGCCTTCCCGAAGTGGTTAAGTCAAATTATGCAGCTGTGAAAGAGAAGATGGGATCGGCTTTTGGACAGAAACAGTTAATGGATGGTTTTAGAGCTAACATATTCGCTCGTTCACGAGTTCCGGGGCAGAGCCTGGAGGTGTATGTGAGCCGGCTGGTAGCTGGTACTGCTGTTTTTGCCTCCGAGGTGCGCGTGCATCACTGTTTTTAGTAAGCATTGAAACTCATCTATTGTGGGATGCGGAGCTCCACACAGCTGCAGTAACAAGAGGCAATGAAGCCATTTCTGTGTTTGTTGTCATTGCCTGCCCATCAGAGGATAGACTTTAAAGTTCTGTCGCTGGTCTATAAAGCTCTGAATGGTTTAGGACCAAAACACATCAGTGACCTCCTGACCCAGTATGAACCCACCAGACCCCTCAGGTCATCTGGATCCGGTCTGTTGTCAGTTGCCAGAGTCAGAACCAGACATGGAGAAGCTGCGTTCAGCTTCTACGCTCCACATGTCTGGAACAAACTTCGAGAAAGCATCAGATCAGCTGAAACACTCAGTTTATTTAAATCCAGGTTTAAGACCCACCTGTTCTCAGCTGCATTTGAATAGAGTTTTTATTCTTTTAGCTTAAAGTTTTTATCTGTTTATCCGTTTTATCTATTTATCTGATTCAGTTTTTTTTTTTTTTTGTTTGTTTGCTTGTTTTTCTCATGCCAATACTTTTATTGCTTCTGCTGTAATGCTTTTAATGTTTTATATAAAGCACTTTGAATTGTCTTGTACATGAAATGTGCTATATAAATAAACCTGCCTTGCCTTGCCATTGTGGCCATAATGTGGCTGCATGGAGCTCCACTTTCCACAATGTACGTCGCGACACATTTCTGAAAATGCCCGTGACCTACCAGCTCTGTTTGTAAACAAATGGATTGTTTATGGTGGAGTACACATTGAAATTGTTCACCGTGAGGTAAAAGATTCAGGTGTGTAATCATGGAAAGACTTATGCATTCGTGATTCCAAGGCTATGACTCGGGTTTTACAGATTTGATGAAAAATTGGTGACGATTGGTGTTGTGGCTGTAGACGAGCAGAAGAGATGTTTTAATGAACTTGGGTGTGACAAGGAAAGAGTGACCAAAGAACTGGAAAGGGAAGTTGCTAACATCAACAAACTACTGACACCAAGCTCATGAATATGTACAATTCCTCCCTCCTGCAAAGAATCATAAAATGGAACTGCAAACTGCTTTCTTTTTTTTGTTTAATAACACTGTATTTTTCATAAAATGTGCAGTTTGTATGGGATGGTATTTAAGTTTAGGGTTCTGTGTGGTAAAATTTAGTCTTAAAAATGATAAATAAAGTTAGTGGCAGCCAAAATGTCCAGTACAACATGACTGAAGCCATGTCATGTATCTGCAAAACTGTTACATCTGTAGCATTTTTTTTTTTTTTTTTAAAGCATCGATAGGTAATTTCCTTTCAGCATATTCTACCTGAAGTGATCCAACACTATACACAATATATGCTTGTGTTTTCAGGCTGCACAAAATCTACCCCATGGTGCTCTGATTTCAGCAGATTAGAGGCCTTTTCAGGCAAGTAGGAGAGTTCAATACATGATTGACAGCTGTAATTACTGATCGCTGTTCAGATTCTGTCAGATTCAACCCGGACATGACTCTGCTGCTCTACTCCATGTCTGAAGCAAGAGAATCTGCAGAATGCAGGCATGTGGAAAATATATCCATGAGAAGAACTGTAGTGTATCCACCTGTATTAAAACCTTGTATTGTGGAACTTATGCACATACTACTGTTCATTATAGGTTCAATATGTAAAATTGGTGCATTATTGTATGCTTATGGAGCTTTTGCTAGAGTTTGTTTACATTAGTTGAGTCAATTTGACTAAGCGAGGCAGCAGGGAAGGTCTTGGGTTTGATCTCAGCACCAGGCCGCTGCATCTTTCTGTGTAGAGTCTTTCTGGGTGCTTCAGCTTCCTCCCACCATCTAACAACATGCATCTTAATGGGTTAACTGGTCAATCTAATGCCGTGTTTCCACTTCGTGGAACTGACTCGACTCAGGTACCAGAGACTGTTCCTGGAGACTGTTTCCATTGTAGGGTACTACAAACTTTAGAGTATCTGGACATCATAGCGATGCGGCACGTTACTTCTGTGTCGTCTGCTCAGAGAGTTGCTGATAAACTCACTCATTGCGTGTTGTCTCGTCAAATTCATGATGAATTTTTACGTCGGCCACCAAAGACTGAATCTCCTGACTGAATGGTGTAGTTCTGCGGGCTGTCATCGTGTGGATTAACCTACCGCTACATTTACTGTAAACGTCCGCATCTGTTTTTTGTAAAACGGTGGGTCACAGAGACAACTCTCTGACCAATTAGTGAGTGGTCTGCAGTGTTTACACATCACATTTTAGTATTAGTCTTGGAACTTCGGCGGAGGTGATACCAAAAAACTAGTACCAGGTACCAGATCCCAGGTCTTGTTTCGTAATGGAAACGCAAAAAGGCCGAGTCGAGTCAAGTCGGGCTGAGTCAATACCACATAGTGGAAACGCAGCATTAATCAACCATTGGTGTGAATATAAGAGTGAAGAGTGGTTTGTCTGTTTATTTCAGCCCAGTGATGAACTGATGCCACGTCCAGATTGAACCCTCCTTCACCCACCAGTAGCTGGAATAGGCTCAAGCCCCGCCTTGACCCTCTCGAGGTCTAAAGGTCCATTTATGCTCACTTGATGCATGTAAATATGCACCTCTGTTTCAAATGTCGCCAAGTGTCACTGCCCTAATACTTTCATGCATCCATTAAGCTGGAATTAATGTTTGGCGATCCGTCCGCCAGAGGGCGCCGTTATGATTTAACATATTGGCCAAACACCAAGAAGCGTAGAGAAGAAGGAGAAGTGGAGGAAGAACAAGGTCATTAATTACAAACACGGCGATGACAGAGATATTACTAATGTTGATATTGACGATATTAGTTGTAAATATGTCCCCGCGATTTTCAGCGGTACTGTTCTGTTCCTTCCATTTGGGTTCACATATGCAAGCTCCCAGAGGACGGACAGAAATATACATACACTCCATCTGTATGTACGTGAATTAACCCTTAAGGGGTTCAGAAAATGAATGAATGAATTAATTAATTAATTTCCTAGCTAATTGTAGCTAGTGTTATTCACAATGTACACAAAAAGTAGAGAAGGACCGAAGAACTTGGAGAGTACATCACAGTTTTATTCAGGAAAAAACTGTCCTCCTTCGAATCAGAATTCAGAGATATAGACAAAAGGTATAATCAGCATAATACAGACGTCAGTACAAACTTAATCTACACATATGTTTTAAGCAACTATTACATTTGAGTGGCTTTAGAATGATGTAACGTCATTGCCATTCTTTCATCAGCCTTTGCACGCATTATATTTATGTTACTAAAATATTGTGTGTGATGTAAAATTAAATTTTTGTCATCATTCATTTAAATATGGCTTACGTCTTCATTAAGTTTAACAAATATTTCTTTGTTGCTTCACATCATGTACCAGAAAACTCTGATGGCTCTTACAAGTCACATTTAGGACAAACGATGGCTTCTGACAACTTCATCACAGCACTCCTGTAATTTTTCCAAAGCTGTAAATATTTATTCAGGAATGTTGCCAGCATGAGACAGAAAGTACTCTTGTTTAGACAAGATATTCTAAGGGAGAGAGGTGTAAATGATAATTCATGCTTTGTGACAAAGGGGAATATGAAAATAAAGTAAACCCCGCAGATACACTTTTCCGGCTACAGGCACCGTGTTGAACATAAGAAAATGGAAAACATTAGTAACATCTGTCACCAAGATTCAGTTGAGCTTGTTTTTTCAGACACATACTCAGACTGAATATGGATTTCTGACATGACCATATCAGCTATTCATCAAAAATATACCAAAATATCTCAAATATACAAGTTCACCCACATACATGAACATTTATTCAGTGTAAGGTTTTACTCCAAGACCTTTGTTAAAGCTTTTTCAGGCTCTTGGTATCCATCAGGTCAGGGGTCACTTAAAAGCCAGCAGCAGAGGGCAGGTGTCTGCATCTTCAGACCAGACCGTCCATCCCCTGCTCCCTGCCCTCTGCCTCCAGCTTTCAGGTGGCCCCTGACCGTCCACAGGCCCCTGACCTCCCCTTCTGACTCTCAGGTAACCCTTGACCGTCTGGGCTGGAGACACAGCCTCCTACCCTTCTCATCCATCTCTCTGGTGAACCCTGACCATGGGAAGCCGGAGGCACTTGTAACCCGGAGGTGAAGGGCGGGGGGCTGCAAATGGGCAATCTGAGAGCCAAAGGTGGAAGGCAAGACACTGTGTCTCTGGTCCAAACAGACAGGGGTCAACTGAGAGAAAGAGGCAAAGAGCAGGGAACTGCATCTCCGACCAGGATGGTCAGGGGTCACCTGAGAGACGGAGGTGGAGGGCAAGGGCCTGTGGACTGGCAGGGGCCACCTGAAAGAAGCACAGAGCAGGGGTCAGGAGATAGATGGCCTGAGCTGGAGATGTAGACGCCCGAGAGCTGGAGGTAGACGCCTTTAGCTCTAAGATGTCTAGGTCTCCAGTCCAGACCATCCATCCCCTGTCCTGTGTCTGGCTCTCAGTGAGCCCCTGACATTCCACAGCCCCCTGCCCTCCAAGTCTGGCTCAAAGGCATTTGCAACTCCAGCCCGGACCGTCCATCCCCCTGCCCTGTGCCTCTCAGGTGGCCCCTGACTGTTTGAGTCAGAGCCACAGACGCCTGAGAGTCAGAGAAAGAGGGTGGATGGTCTGTGGTGGAAAAACAGATATTTTTGAGACAGACGCCGAGGGTAAGGGGATGTGACTTTGGCCAGAATGGTCAGGGGCCACCTAATAGCCAGAGGCAGAGGGCTGCGGACAGTCAGATGCCACCTGAGAGCTGGACATAGAGGGCAGGGGGCAGGGCATGGACAGTCTAGGCCGGATTCACATTAGAGCCAGAAGCAGAGGGCAGGGGGTTCCAGATAGTCAGGGGCCACCTGAGACCCAAAGGCCGTTAACATGTTAGCTGGAACTTAAATGTATTTAGTTACTTTACTCCTTCATATTTGTTTTGTAGATTCCATGTCCTGTTGTTAATAGCAAGATGAGAACAGAGATGTGCAGGTATTGTTAAATTAATTGCTCCATGAGTGTGTGTCAGAACAGTTAAGGCAAAGGTTTAAGTTAACTCATTTTATCATCCTCGTAGGGAAACTCATTCTTTGCATTTTACCTGTCCTAATACACGTAGCACCTGACATTAGAATTAGCATTAGCAATTAGCACTTAGCATCAGTGAGCTAGCATTGAAGTGACCAACTCCAGGTCTTGATCAGTACCTTGGCCATAGCAGTAGTGTACTTTATTTTATTGACAGTTGTTTTCTGCGTAACTAAGACAACAACCAGTGTTCTGTGCAACATTTCACATGTATGTAGTATGATTCATACAATAAAGGTGGGGTCTGAGATGTTTTTCTGGAGCATTTTTTTTATTATATTCCTTAAAATCCCCTTCACACCCCAATTACAACTAATTAATTAAATGCTTTAACAAAAATTTTAAAAAATCAGTCACCTGTGGAACGGGTAAGACTGAAAAAACACCAGCCAATCATTTTGAGTGCCCACTCGAAATGATTGAACGGTGATATGTCTGTCAGACTCAACTGCCATTCACCCCTCCCCCCTTCCCCCCTCTGCGCGTAGCCCCTCTTCATGTTCCCAACAGCTGGAGCCTTGTACAGGAAGCGTAGCCAGAGCTTGGCTATATTAGTTATATTAGGAAGGAAAGTTCACCTGCAAACTGTTTTGTCACCAACATAAACCACTAGGAAATGTAACATTAGTCACATAGGTCTGAACTGGGGCTGTTCTGGAAGAGTAGGGCTGTTAGAAGAAACTGAATGAGGGATACGCGAGCCGGAGGTTCAGCCGGGGCCGTAGTCGGGGTAGGAGCCTGAGGCGTACGGGACCGGAGCAGAGGATGGAGCCTCAGCCGGTGTTGGAGACGGTTCGGTCAGACCGGACCGTAGACGGCGTCGGAGCCCAACCCAGGTACGGAGCAGAGCAGAGCCTCAGCCGGTGAACTGATGCTGTGCAGCGCTCGTGAACCTTCGGGAACAAGCATTGTGCATGCCACCACTCTGGAGGCGTGGCTTCAGAGGGACGTCTGAAGAAAGGGGTTTGGACTTTTGAACTGAGTATTTTCAAACTGTAGCTTGCTCGAACCGTTTTTCCAAGATCTCAGACCCCACCTTTAAGTAATATAAGTGAAATACAGTGAAACACAGAGATGACGGACACTCACAGTCCACTGTACCATAGAAGTGACACAAATCATTTGGCACCATGAGATATCATAGTTAATCTGACTACCTGATGATAATGTTTTCAGACAAACTGTCATGAACAATATTTGTCTATAGAAAGCACAGCAGTGAAGTGTGTTGATACGACCTGAAATAGACCTAATCAGTGCGTAAGTGCCACATAATCAGGTCAGTCTATGGAAGTGACAGCAGAGGTAGCATGCTGATGAGAGTCTGAGCTGTAACATCACAACATAAATACTGACTAACACAGATCTCAAGGACTCATTAACTCACTCATTCACACTAAATGAATCATTTCCACTCAGTGGTTCAGTAATGAGCCTCTTCTTCCATATATTCATGCAATGCTGTGTGCTCCTCTGAATCATAATCACAGATCTGACCTAAGTTCAGAATTCCTGACAGTGGCGTTAGGTTAACACAGTCAGGGTCAAGGAAGTCCAACCTAAATTTGATTTCAGAGCAAAACTTTAGGACTCAGGGTTACAGCCACTTCTCCTCTACTGCTGTTTACATGGGGAGAGGTTCTGTTGGGTTTGTTGTTGTGTGTCAGCCTATTCTCTATGTGTTCATAGGTTGGTCATAGGCTGAGCTGAGTTACCTGTTTATTATGACCTTTAGTTAAGTCATGTTGTGTGTAGTGACCTTTAGTGGGTGTACGCCAATTTAATGGGTAAGGGTCAGGATGAAGCAGGGCCAGGTCCAGGTGGATACATCAAAATAACAGACCTGGAGACTGGGTATGTCCCATGGTCAAATGGTCACTATGCTCTATAATGATCTTTTTCTAACCCTAACCATATTGTTCTGAGCATAAACAAGCGCAAGTATATTGTACATTTCAACATTATATGTGGTTCTTGGGTTAATTCATCATGCTTGCATCTACCAGTTTCTGCAATATGTCCTCCTGCCTTTAGGGGGTGCTAATCCATCTTTCTAAGCCGACAAATTAGCAAAACCCATACATACTATTGCCAATTGTTTTGTTCTGTTGGGGACATGTTGATGTGTAGAGACAACCACAGGTGGTAATGGTCATGGTAAAAGAAAAATTCTGAACAAGCTGCTCTTTACTGCACTGGGCATCCCTGTTTTACAGAGATTACATCCATATGCATCTACAGCCTCATTTGCATGGGACTCGTTAACTATGAACCTCTGATAGTTGGTCATAATTAGGGAGGTCATGTGTGATAATTATTATATCTTGTGTGAATCTGTTATGTCTGTAATTAATTTAAGTAAAAATCCCACCACCAATTACCAATTACCATGTTTCATGTTTTTAAAAACTAAACATTATGCAATTGGAACATAATATTCAATTAATTTGACTCTTCGTAATATAATAAAAGTCGTAAATAGAATAGAATAGAATAGAATAGAATAGAATATCTTTAATGCCATTGTGGAAAGTACTGTGAAATTGAAAGTGCCATCCAATCTGTGCATCATGAAAGAAAGAAAGAAAGAAAGAAAGAAAGAAAGAAAAATGATCATGCTTGTTTTCAAGGTCATGCACTCAGGTGGGAGTGTATGAGAGACTGTGCATGTATGTCTGACTCGATCTAACATGCCAAAATATACCCCCAGTCCATACCCCAGTCCAGAATAAACCCCCAGTCCAGTACGTTCCCCAAGTCCAGTGTATATACCAGTGGTTCTTAACCTTGTTGGAGGTACTGAACCCCACCAGTTTCATATGCGCATTCACCGAACCCTTCTTTATTAAAAAATAAAATGTGATTTTTTTCAAATTCAAGACACAGGTATATGTTTTACTGGTGCACAAAATGAACCGTGCATTAACATCACTGTGTTCAAAGAACAAAACCAACACAGTGCATGAACTCACAACAAATTACATACCTTTTCACAAAGACATGACCTTTTTTTAATACTACCACACTGAAATGGTTTTAATTTTTAACCTTATGTATTCCAATAATGAACTTATTGTATTTATGCTATTTATCATTTTTAACATTTTAACACACACCCATCACCTAATTTCCATCAGGCTACAATAATAATGAATATTTACTGCAAATCAGCGTGACTGATGGCTTTAGCTTAATACAATTTCTCCATCCGCGACGGTGCATCGGTCGTCACATGATTGTAACTGACCAGTGCGGTGACCGAAAAATGTAAACAAATGCTACACATGGCTGCCTCCGTGGTTAACAGGAAGTAGCAAAAGTCATAACAACGATGTGGAAAATACTCAAATAATTCATCGTCAGACGAGTGGAAGAGATTATAAACATTTCCGGATGTGTTGGAGTGCTATAAGCAACAACAATACACTGCGTATATTGGATGTCAATCAGAGAAAGAGTCTCCGAAGCCGTTTGTTTACATACACGGACCTAGCCCGACACACACACCCGACTAATGAGTCGAGTGTTTGTCTTGACCTCCGCCGAACCCCTGAGACTGACTCACCGAACCCCTAGGGTTCGATCGAACCCAGGTTAAGAACCACTGGTATATACCCAGTCCAGAATATACCTCCAGTCCAGAACATGCCCCCAGTCCAGTATTTACAGCTAGTCCAGAATATAGCCCAAATCCAGAATATATCCCGAGTCCAGAACATAACCCCAGTCCAGAATATACCCCCAATCCAGTACATACCCCCAGTCCAGTACATACCCCCAGTCCAGAACATACCCCCAGTCCAGTACATACCCCCAGTCCAGAACAAACCCCCAGTCCAGTACATACCCCCAGTCCAGAACAGACCCCCAGTCCAGAACATACCCCCAGTCCAGAATAAACCCCCAGTTCAGAACTTACAACTAGTCCAGAACATACCCCCAGTCCAGAATATAACCCCAGTCCAGTACATACCCCCAGTCCAGAACATACCCCCAATCCAGAATATACCCCCACTCCCGAAACTGCCCCAATCCAGAACATACCCCCATTCCAGAATAAACCCCAGTCCAGAACATACCCCCAGTCCAGAATATACCCCAAGTCCAGTACATACCCCCAGTCCAGAACATATCTCCAGTCCAGAACATACCCCCAGTCCAGAATATACCCCAAGTCCAGTACATACCCTGAGTCCAAAACATATCCCCAGTCCAGAATAAACCCCAGTCCAGAACATACCCCCAGTCCAGAATATACCCCCAGTCCAGTACATACCCCCAGTCCAGAACATATCCCAAGTCCAGAACATACCCCCAGTCCAGAATAAACCCCCATTCCAGAACATACAACTAGTCCAGAACATACCCCCAGTCCAGAATAAACCCCCAGTCCAGAACATGCCCCGGTCCAGAACATACCCCCAGTCCACTAAATACCCCCAGTCCAGAACATACAACTAATCCAGAACGTACCCCCAGTCTAGTAAATACCCCCAGTCCAGAACATACAACTAATCCAGAACGTACCCCCAGTCTAGTAAATACCCCCAGTCCAGAACATACCCCCAGTCCAGCATAAACCCCCAGTCCAGAACATACAACTAGTCCAGAACATACCCCCAGTCCAGAACATACCCCCATTCCAGAACATACCCCTAGTCCAGAATGTACCCCCAGTCCAGTACATACAACTAGTCTAGAACATACCCCCAGTCCAGTACATACATCCTGTCCAGAACATACCCCAAGTCCAGTATATACCCCCAGTCCAGTACATACCCCTAGTCCAGACTTTTATTTTGATAGTTTTAGGGTATAATCTGGTCTAGACCACTTTAACCCCGGGTATATACTGGGTGTATACTTTTGCCTGTTACACAAATGGACAAATATTGGTGAATCTGAGTAAAAAAAAAAGACTTATGCAAATGCAGTTCATGAAACACACAAAGTAGGGGGTTAGTTTTTAAATCACTGTATTTCCACAGATTAAACTAGTCCTGTGTAAACAGAGTTTACATTTTACAAACTGTTTTGTTTTGTATGAAATGTAAGACCACCTGCAAGGCAATCTGTTCCACATCATCTGTGAACTGACTGAGTTGCAAGAGAACATATTCTCATGAAGCATCCGTAAATTCTTTGTGGAATACAGTACCTACCTTACCAACTTTAATAGAGGAGACCAGAATTGTCCCGTTTCAATGGTCAGATGGTAACCAGGTAGTATTCCTCTATCAGCAGTAACCATAATTAGGGATGCACCAATACCACTTTTTTCCAGACCGAGTACAAGAACAAGTACTTACATCTGAGTACTTGCCGATACCGAGTACCGATATGAGCACTTAATAATACCATTACAGTTCTTAGTTCCTTTTGAAAATGTGCTTTATTCCGTGCATTTACATGACAACTTTTATTCCTGGTTTAATCTGAATAAATGTTGGATCCTATTTCAGATGACCATGTAAACACCTTATTCCAGTTGAAAAATAATAGTTCGGAATAAATTTAAATCCGAATAAAGTCACTGGTTTAATCCCCTTTTAATTCCGAACTAAATTATTCCTTGGACATGTAAACCCTTTATTCCGTTTGGACTTTATTCCTGCCATTCTGCACATGCTCGTTGTCTTGCCCTGTCACGAAGACGCACACATTATGCGCTGGCAGAAGAATATGCAATGCAGTGTAGTCTTACCAAACTGTTCCAGTGGGCTATTCTGATGGGATCTACCAGCCTGGAAAACCCTGGAGGAATAGTTCATCACCTGTTTTTTATTAATCATTTGTCATGCACTAATGAGTTCGATAAGTGGGCAAATCAGTTTGCACTGCAGTGCACCGATTGCCTTGTTCTCGCAGCCCTTCCGTTAGCTTAGCTTAGCCTAGTTTAGCATAATCGCTTCATTCCTATGGTCAGACGTAGTCAGGCTTTTACAGGTGATTCGTAATATTTTATGAGTGATTCTGTGAAATTCACTTCTCCCTAATCATTACTTTAGTCCGGTGGGGTCAATATGATCACAAATTGAGGCTCAAATCACGGCGATGTGACTTACTGCAGTAATAAAATCTTGGGAAATAAAAACTAATGCAAAGCTAAAACGGTAAAGCAAAGCTAATTTAGCGCATGCATCCCTACCAACACAAAGATTTTCCAACTTCTGTCAACACAACAGTCCAAAGATTGTATGAGTGCAGTAAGTCACAGATCTAAAGAAATAATTAGGGAGAATCAGATTTCACAAAATCACTTACAAAAGACTACAAATCACCTTTAAAAAACTGGCTACGTGCGACT
Organism: Sphaeramia orbicularis; assembly: GCF_902148855.1. Lineage (NCBI taxonomy): Eukaryota > Metazoa > Chordata > Actinopteri > Kurtiformes > Apogonidae > Sphaeramia > Sphaeramia orbicularis. Next base: position 44,685,738 of record NC_043966.1, read on the forward strand.
ATGGAAATGCAGTGACTATGCTAAGCTAAGCTAACAGAAGGGCTGCCAGAACAAGGCAACGTGAGCACTGCAGCGCAAACCCTTTTGCTCACTTATCTACCTATTAATACCTCATGTAAACCTTTATTCGGATTTAACATTTCCATGTAAAACAGAAGAGAAAATACTTTAGTTCCAAATTAATTTCTTCTGGAGAAATAAATCGGATTTAAAAAAACATCATCCATCTGTACCCATTGTCGTTGTCATTAGTCTGACTGGAACAAAGTGCTGCTACTGACATTTAATGTGTTGGAATAAGCGTTTCTCAATCAATCCACCAGGGGGCGCCACTCTTAATTAACCATACTGGACAAATATGTCAAAGAAAAGTAAAGTTTTTTTGCGAAGAACAAAGTCAGTAATAATAAACATGGAGATGACAGAGGTAACAGTAATGTGGATACTAATGTTAATGTTGATATTGATGAGGGTAGTTGTCATAAATATCTCAGTATTTTTTCACTCACTCACAGTCGCTCTTTGAAAAGATCCTCTACCTCCACGGATCCTGGTGGTATTCTCCGTCTGGGTACGCATCCGTGAGCACCTGGAAAACGGATGGAATGTACACAGAGGATGTACAGAAAGCTCCATCCGTATCCGTCTGTGTCTTTAACGTTACTTGCAGTCAGCGTTACTTTTGTCACTGTCATTTAGTTTGAAAAATCTCCACACTGCTGACATTACTCCTCCTACTTAACTGCGAATGTCACACTGCCGTAAGTGGTATCAGTGTGGTTGTATCGGAGTATTTTTATGAGTACAAGTACAAGTACACACGCTGAGTATCGGACCCGATACCCAATACTGATATCGGTATCGGTACATCCCTAACTTTAATCTCTTCTTAACTCTAACCCAGTTTGTACCTGAATCAAACCAAACCTTATTTTAGTAGAAGGGCAGGTAGCATTGTCACATCCTACCTCTGTAAATATTTTAATACACTTTAAAAAAAAAAGAAAAAAAAAATTATCTATCACTCTGAAGAACTAAATGGTTTGGAAAATTATTGAATACATGAATGAACATGAGGCAAGGCAAGGCAAGTTTATTTGTATAGCACATTTCAGCAACAAGGCAATTCAAGGTGCTTCACACAGGACATTGCAATAAAAGAAACAAAAAGAAACACATTTAAAACATTACAAAAGAAACATGTAAAAGGTGATTAAAAACAGTGAGTAATAAAACAACACATAAAATCAAAAAAAATAAAATAGAATAAAATAGAAATAAAAACACACATTTAATTAAGAGTTGCAGTGCAGAGTTTCAAAAGAGAATATAAAATTTAAAAAGTCAAAAGCCTTTTAGTCAAAGGCAGCAGTGAACAGGTGAGTCTTTAACCTTGACTTAAAAGAACTCAGACTCTCAGCAGACCTGATATTTTCTGGTAGTTTGTTCCAGATATACGGAGCATAGAAACTGAACGCAGATTCTCCATGTTTAGTTCTGACTTTGGGAACACAGAGCAGACCTGCACCAGACCACCTGAGTGGTCTGGATGGTTCATACTGGACTAGAAGGTCTCTGATGTATTTTGGGCCTGAACCATTCAGTGCTTTATATGCTAGTAAGAGAATTTTGAAGTCTATTCTCTGAGAGACAGGGAGCCAGTGTAGAGACCTCAGAACTGGACTGATGTGGTCCACTCTCTTGGTCTTAGTGAGGACTCGAGCAGCAGCATTCTGGATCAGTTGGAGTTGTCGAACAGACTTTTTAGGCAGACCAGAGAGGATACTGTTACAGTAGTCAACTCGACTAAAGATAAATGCATGGACAAGTTTTTCAAGGTCCTGCTGCGACATCAGTCCTTTAATCCTAGAAATGTTCTTGAGATGATAGTAAGCTGACTTTGTAATTGTTTGTATGTGGTTTTTAAAATTCAGGTCTGAATGAGGAGAAATTACTTTACTGACCAAATTGTATTTTCTGACCAGTCAAAAAAAAAAAAAGCAGGCATTAAAATTTTGTAAGATAGTGATCAGACTCTGCCTCCTTCACTGTTGTTTATTCAGAAAATACAAAATTCCAAAGGAGGTGATTGGTGGCAGCCATTTCTAGGACAGTTTGTTCTGCCCAAAGTAAGTAAATGTCAGCGCTAGTTTGGTAGCAAATAAACTGTGGGTACACCGCGACCTTCAGTCTGTGCCCGTCATAAGACAAACAGATTCTGTTATGAGCAAACAGAATATCTTCAGGAGTGTGATTTGTGCTTCTTGTGAGTGCCTAATTCATAAAGACTGAATCCAGCCTGATGCGCAAAGGAAACTCAAAGAAAAAGGTAAACATGCCTCTTATCCCAGCCACCCACCTGTTTACCTTAACCGATTTCTATTTTCACAGCACTTCTATATGCTGCTTCAGTGAAAGAAGCTTGAACATCATTCCCACAATAGAAGAGATGGCTCACCGTTAATTACAGCTACGCAAAAGACTAATTTTAACATGTGGAGGCTGAACAGAGACAGCTGGCTGTTGGATTTAACATATATACACCTCACACAGACCTTACAGTCAGGCCAGTGAAGTCATTAACTCTAAAATCAGCATTACCTATTTATCTCTCTCTCTCTCTCTCTCTCTCTCTCTCTCTCTCTCTCTCTCTCTCTCTCTATGTGTGTGTGTGTGTGTCACATCATATCACAGGGCTCTTGAGCGTTGCACCATATCCATGTTGTTCTTTCATTACCGTGGGCTTATGCAGATTTACATGGATATTGCGGTTCGTTGGGGCCTTAAACCATAGGGGCTTAGGCAATCAAGCAGATCTGTGTGTGTGTGTGTGTGTGTGTGTGTGTGCATGTAAGGAGGAGAAAAGGGAGGAGAATGAGGGGGGGGTGGGGGTGGCGGGGCAGATGATCATTGACTTGATGAAATAAGTATGACATGAAAGCCTGTCAGCTCAAATAATCTCGCTCTTTGAATCTCCCCGAGTCTCCTGTGTGACACACTACATTTGCATTGCCACCTTAAATTAACTTTATTTCACCCATGTGACACTGGGACAGTCAGCTGATCATGTGTTCAACAAGATGTGAACAGGGAAGTCTCCACCGCATCAACGACAATTAGAAGGTGTTGAAAATACAGGCGTAGACAAAAAAAAAAAAAAAACATAACAAAAAACACATCATTACACATGTAAGAAAATAAAGGTTGAATAAGGGTTGGTGTCTCCTATTTTTGGGCAAACCCTCTCGTTTAGGTCACGTCAATCATAGTGAATAATCCCACTGTGACACAGTCCCATAGGGGGCAGTGTTGAGCAGCATGTACATTCAAGGACAATAGTAACATAGTACAGATCTACTGTGTAAAATGTTCAAGCAAAATGTGCTGTTGGTTTAGAAACAGGTCTGACTAATACTTTTACAAGGGTAATGATTTTGTAATTAGTTTAGATGAGTTTAAATTATTTAAAAAAAAAAAAAAAAAAAGGCATGTATATATGCTACATATTCTCAATATATTCAATATATAAGAGTTTTATACAGTGTATACCATAATACTGGAAGGTCTGTTGAGCCGCATTATGTGATAAATTCACATTATGTAACAAAAGTTCAAAATGTAATAAGAATGTCACGTCATCTTGTAATAAAGCCGTATTATGTAATAAGCTGACGCATTTTGTAATAAACTACTTCAGTGCATTATGTAGTAAAATTTTTCACATTATGTAGTAAGTTATTACAATTTGAGAAATTTATTACAAAATGCACTTGACACATTTTTTTTTTTTTTCAGGAAAATGTAATAACATGGTTCATCACATAATAATGACACTCAAGTAGATTTTTTTTCCCCTCTTTAATTGAAGTAGCCCTGCAAATTAGTAGTTGTAGTAGTGGTAATGATAGCCTACCTATTACCATTACATTCGCAATTACTACACACACTCCAACATGCACACACAAAGTAGAAAATGCTGATGTTGAACAATAAATGGCTTTATTTCTAAACAGAACCTTTTTAAGGCAAATGAAATTTCTCAAATTGTAATAACTTACTACATAATGTGAAAAAATGTACTATATAATGCTTTGATGTAGTTTATTACAAAATGCGTCATCTTATTACATAATGCGACTTTATTACAAGATGATGTGACATTCTTATTACATTTTGAACTTTTATTACATAATGGGGATTCATTACATAATGCGGCTCCACAAGGTCTGTCTGTCTGAGGCGATTTTAACTGGCCAATTTGGTACCTACAGTTGAATATAGTCCCATCTCAACATTAGATATCTTTTTTCTTTAAAATTCCCTTTTTTTTTAAAGTCAGTAGGGACTGATTTCATTCACATTGCTAAGCAGTTGTCAGGGGGAGGGACAAGAACCATCCTTGCACATCAGGAGACAGTGGGTGTGATCAGGATTGTCCTAAAAGGGAGGGGACTCAGTTGACACTTTTACACAGAAATCCCAGAAAAAAAGGCAAGATGGTGATCCCACCATTTTTCCACCACTGACTGATTTTCACAGCCAAGAAAAAGGTGTAACAGAGGTGAGACAGGCTGGACTTCTACACGGCGGACCTAGAATCAAAGGGGGGGTGACACAGCGCTTATTTTTAAATCCCCCTGATACGGGAAAGACAGCGGGTGCACATGGAGAAACTGGCATGGATTCTGTGGCCCGCTGCAGCCGCCTTCGTGCCCCGGGTGAAAATGGCACATAGTCACAGAATCATACCAGTGCCTCCATGTGTGCCCACTGTTACCGTCATCAAAACATCACACCTTGGTTGCAGAATGAGAGGTGTTCCTTCTATATATGAATCATGATTCCACCTTCACCACGGTTCTGTTTCTACCTCCAGAGGTGTTACAGAGCCGTGATAAAGGTGGGACCAAATGATCCCACCATTTAGTTTACACAGACGTTGGTCCGGAATAAAGGCGAAATATTCCCACAACAGAAGTGCTGTGTAAAAGGGGCTTGTTAGTGTGTGTGTGTTTGTATGTGTGTCTCAGGCATCACACAAAATCTGGAAAGGACTGGTCAAGGAAGAGACTTATGAAAAAAGCAAGTTGATAAGACCAATATTTTGGGAGACATTACTAATTTTAGAATACAGTGGCCTTACAATCATGTTGCTATGCCAGTGATGGTTGACAGGAAGCACAATACCATGCTGCATGGTGGGAAATGAAGTTAAAAAACAGGAACGACGCATGTACTAACTTCAGTTCCCTAGATATCGGTGTTAATATATACTCATTGCCAATGAAAACGCAACACTTGAAGATTCTTATATTTTTCTTAAATCGATGAGGATTTTTATTCCATAAGCTCTTTGGAATTAATCTTAGGCCATATCTATACAGTAAAAATAAAAAAAAAATCAGATCCAAATTTGTTGACAGAAAATAAGGATAAAGACAGAAACTCAAGGACCCCCAAAACCAAAAGTCATAAAAGTGGTCCCGGAGGTGCTGCAGCTCAATGTAGCGATCCTGCTGTGGCGTGGTCACACATGCTCATCCAGGGCGAGGTCTGTCTGCAGTTGAGCCAGTTTCTTCATGCCTCTGTTGCATCCTGACTATGGTGGACACATTGCATCCGAAACGGCGCGCCACCTGCCGAGCAGAGATTCCGGCCTCCAGGAGCCCCATAGCATGGCATCTTTGGTCACGTGTCAGTCTAGGCATCGCTGAGTTATTGCAAATGATTTTGGTGCTTTTCAGCTTGCCTTTATATACAGAACATGACCACTCCTTAACTGACCACAATTCCTTAAGTTGAGCAGTTTGTTGCTGAGCAATGAGGAAAACAAGTCTTATGAATGCAGACAAGTTCATTCAAGCGTGACAATAGCTCAACCCGTCTCAGGTTGTTAAGAAATTGTTTGGGATTATTTTATACAGGTGAAACTTAAACATATTGTTGAAGCTCAAGAACAATAAAACACATTCAAGTGTTGCGTTTTCATTGGCACTGAGTATATTAATTGTTGTTTAAATTTTAAAGAAAGATTAACCAAACAATTTTTATGTCAGTACTTATTTATTTACACTGAATAAAAATATAAATGCCCCACTTTTGTTTTTGCTCCCATTTTTCATGAGCTGAACTCAAAGATCTAAAACTTTTTCTACAAACACAAAAGGCCTATTTCTCTCAAATATTGTTCATAAATTTGTCTAAATCTGTGTTAGTGAGCACTTCTCCTTTGTCCTTTGCTGAGATAATCCATCCACCTCACAGGTGTGGCATATCAAGATGCTGATTAGACAGCAGGATTATTGCACAGGTATGATTTAGGCTGGCCACAATAAAAGGCCACTCTAAAATGTGCACTTTTACTGTGTTGGGTGGTCCAGGGGGGTCAGAAAACCAGTCAGTATTTGTTGTGACCACCATTTTCCTCGCACAGTCTTCTTCATGAATTCTTTGAAACAGCTTTGGAGATGGCTTATGGTAGAGAAATGAACATTCAATTCACAGGCAAAAGCTCTGGTGGAGATTCCTGAAGTCAGCATGCCAATTGCATATTCCCTCAAAACTTGTGACATCTGTGGTATTGTGCTGTGTGATAAAACTGCACATTTTGGAGTGGCCTTTTATTGTGGCCAGCCTAAGGCACACCTGTGCAAAAATCCTGCTGTCTAATCAGCATCTTGATATGCCACACCTGTGAGGTGGATGGATTATCTCAGCAAAGAAGAAGTATTCACTAACACAAATTTAGACAGATTTGTGAACAATATTTGAGAGAAATAAACCTTTTGTGTACACAGAAAAAGTTTTAGATCTTTGAGTTCAGCTCATGAAAAATGGGAGCAAAAACAAAAGTGGAGCATTTATATTTTTGTTCAGTGTACTTACTTACTTACTTATTAGGATCCCAATTAGCTGATGCAGGACATCAGCTACTCTTCCTGTGGTCCTCCCATACCTAACAGACATAACAGTATCCATTTACAAACGTAGAAACAATGTAATCCACACTAATACAACAAGTACGCTTAACAGTCAAATAAAACATGAACAATAATAATAATACTGCAAGATAAAATAAGAAAAAACAAAACTTACAAAATCTGTTAAAAAAGCTTAACCCTTTCATGCATACTGGTCACGACAGTGGACATTTATTCTACAGCTGTTCTCTTGTATATTCATGAGTTTTGTTGGTTCATTTGCATCTCAGCCAACACAGTGGACGCTTATGCATCATCCCATACACTGACATTCATACCATTACTGTACCTTTGCTGTTCTTGATCAACCTGATCTGCAGTGACATGTTTTGTTTTGTTTTTTTGTTTGTTTTTTTTAACTGTAAATCAATTACTAATTGTTATTAGACTGTTTTTTTTTTTTGGCATATTATCTCCATAAAATGAATAATAACTAGTATTAGAGTGCGTTAAATTGTGAGAAAACATCTGATTAGCAGCATTAAAAATGTTTTCATTGCATAGTTTTCCATATCACTTTCTGATATTAGGTTTTAAATACATGTTTCTTTGCTTCAAAAATTAAATACATTGAGTGGCCATTTTTCTAACTTCTCAAAAAAAACAAAAAAAAAACTCAATTGCATTGTTTTTTTCATGCCTACAAAGGAATAAAAACACTCAGGAAAAATATACTGGGTAAGAATATCATAATTCATGCATGAAAGGGTTAAAGCACTGCTTGGCTTTTTTTTTTTTACCGTCATAAATGCTGTTTGAAGACTGATGTTAGAAAAATGCTTGTACAAACCACATTTTTAAGTGTCTTGGATTATGGGGACATCATTTACAGGAATGCAGCTGCAACAACTCTCCACTGTCTGGACACAGTCTATCACAGTGCTTTATGTTTCATTACAAATGCTGCATTCAGAACCCATCACTGTGAACTGTATGCTCTGGTCTCATGCCAGAGTCTCATACGAGTATCGGCATCGGCTCCGATACTCATTGTGTGTACTCATACTCATAAAAGATATCCGATACATTGCACCGATACCACTTACGGCCGTGTGACATTCTGAGTTTAGTGCAGCAGGTACGAGGAGGAGGAATAATGTGTGTGGAGTGTGAAGAGTGTGGAGATTTAACCAAATAAATGACAGTGATAAAAGTAACACTGGCTGCAAGTAACGTTACAGACACAGACAGATACGGACGCAGCGTTCTGTCCTTCTTCTGCGTACATTCCATCTGTTTTCCAGGTGCTCGCAGATGCGTACCCAGGATGACAATACCAGCGGGGGTACGGAGCGGTGCGGACTGCCGCCAGCAGAAGTGAAAACAAAACTTCTCGCTCATTTCTCTTTTCTCTACCTGCTGAAGCTAAGCTTTTAAACCTTACCAGTGAAAACGCTGCAATATTAGGATCACATTAGTGTTACATCTGTTGTCTCCATGTTTGTTATTACTGATTTTATTCTTCTTCTTCTCAAAAAACTTTACTCTTCTTCGTGGTATTTGTCCAGTATGGTTAATTAAGAGCGGCGCCCCCTGGTGGATTAATTGAGAAACGCTCATTCCAACACATTAAATGTCAGTAGCAGCACTTTGTTCCAGTCAGACTAATGACAATGACAATAAAGTACATTTTCAAAAGGAACTAAAAACTGTAATGGTATTATTAAGTACTCATATCGGTACTCAGTATCTGCAAGTACTCAAATGTAAGTACTTGTTCTTGTAGTCGGTCTGGAAAAGTGGTATTGGTGCATCCCTAATTATAGTTATTGCTGATAGAGGAATGCTACCTGGTTACCATCTGACCATTGAAACAGGACATGAATTCTGGTCTCCTCTATTAAAGTTGCTGAGGTAGGTACTGTATTCCACAAAGAACTTATGGATGTTTCATGAGAATATGTTCTCTTGCAACTCAGTCAGTTCACAGATTATATGGAACAGATTGCCTTGCAGGTGGTCTTACATTTCATACAAAACAAAACAACGACATGACAATGACAATAAAGCACATTTTTAAAAGTAACTAAGAACTGTAATGGTATTATTAAGTACTCATATCGATACTCGGTATCAGCAAGTACTCAACTGTAAGTACTCGTACTCATACTCGGTCTAGAAAAAAGTGGTATCAGTGCATCCCTAGTTTTCATAATGCCAAAAGAAAGCCAAAAATGACAAATGTATGCCATTATACTACCAAAATATTTGCTATCTGGGTTTGAGCCAATATACCTCAGATAGAGCTGCAGGAGACTTAGCTTTTCATATGTAAATATTCTGGCTGGACTACTGCTGTTAGTGATATCAGTATTTGAAATGAACATCATTCCTAAATGTCTGGTAACATTCAGGGCCATTTCATGATTACTTGGAATACATTCTTACATACAGATCATTTAATAATCAATATATTTATCACAATATAAAACTAGAAGCACTCGGAGAGCGCAGACCTCCGCCAAGGCTGATCAGTGGGCCCCCCCACCCCCGATCACCACCAAAATTTAATCATTTCTTCCTTATCCCATTTCCAACAAACCCTGAAAATTTCATCCAAATCTGTCCATAACTTTTTTACTTATGTTGCACACTAACGGACAGACAAACAAACAAACAAACAAACAGACAAACAAACAAACCCTGGCAAAAACATAACCTCCTTGGCGGAGGTAACTATATTATGATATTTGTCATTATTGTTTTGTAGCCCAGACCCCTGTTAGAAAAGAGACACTTGAATTCAACGTGTCCCAATACTTTTGTCCATTTTGGATATGAGTTAGACAATAATACTATGAGGGTAATGATATGTTGACATTGGCTCCACAGTAAATCCTAGCCCTGACACCACCACCACCACCAACACCTGCTGCACTTTGATGGTAGTAACCTAATCATACTTTCTTCATCTTTTAAGCCTCATCATCCATTGTCCTTAAAGCGTTCCGCACGTGAGACATTCCATGTGACTGCAGCTGTGTACCGGTACTTTTAACTGCACAGTGTTGCAGTAATGACTGTTTGGCTCTTATGGGATAAGTGAATTACAGCAATGGCATTATGGAGCTGTGCCCATATGTTGCTGTGATGTTGATGTATATAATGGAATTTTCTTGATTATCTTATGGAATTTCCACCAATTGCTAGTGATTTACTGCAGTGTGGTGTCATTCATTACGATCAGCAAGTGGGTACTGAAGCAGCTGTAACTGCATCAGAGACTGCCCTCGGGGGTGTTGTGTAATCATATAGCTCATATACAGTGATTATCAATGTATATGCTGTGTCAAAAGTTTTTCTTCATAACTGTTGCCTGGGTTAGTTCAGAGAAAATACGATTTTACTGGCAGCGCCTGCAATGTAGCACACTAAAGGGGAAAAAGGAGCAACGTGGAAACAAAATAATGTATTTTAATGAGTCGGTTTAATCTAATGAAAATCCGCAGAGGCAGGCAATGAAGGAGAACAGGCCCAACAGATGCAACTAAATATTAAAATGACACATTAACATGACTTAAGCATGACTTTAATTTGGTATTTTAATCTGACTCGGGCATTTCTGTCACGACATAACTGCTCAGAGTAACAGGTGCTTTGGGATCTTCTGGATCTGGTTTGGTCACCTCTCTGGGGTAATGCAACTTTAACATGTTTACATGGCAGATGTGGTGTTTGTGTTTCCTCTTCAGCGTGCCAAGAATATATTGGTGTGTCCTGGAGCGCCGATAAGGGGGAGTAAACATGAGAAATTCATGAAGCCCAGCATTTGTGGGGGGGCCATAGAGCTGTGGAGGGGGTCCAGTGGATACACGTTAGAAGTTGTGGAAAATGTTGTGTAAGATCTGCTGTATAAGGCATAGAAGTTGGCTGTCGGACATTAAAAGGATGTTAAGTTTCAGTTTTGTTTCACGCTAGCTTAAGTGATGTTATGTATTCCGCCCCCGGTCCAATAGATTGAGAAGGTAGTGAATTTATGAAGGGTCCACAATGTTTATGCTTTCATGAGGCCCACAATTGGTAGTGGCACCCCTGTGTTTCTCTAAGGCAGGGGTCTCAAACTCATTTTCTTTCAGGGGCCACATTCAGCCCGATTTGATCTCCAGTGGGCCGGACCAGTAAAATAATAGCAAAATAACCTATAAATATGGACAACTCCAAATTTTTGTCTTTGTTTTAGGACCAAAAAAAACCCCATTAAATTATGAAAATACTTACTTTTATAAACTATTCAAACAAAAAAGATGTGAAAAACCTGAAAAAACTGAAATTTCTTAAGAAAAAATAAGTGCAATTTTAACAATATTATTCCTCAACTTACCATTTATACATGTGCATTATGGAACTGAACTACAAAGACACTAAATACTTCGTAACAGGCAGAAAATTGTTAAAATTGTGCTTAATTTTATTTTGACATTTCAGGTTGTTCATATTTGTTCAGGATATTCACACTGTATTGTTACAGGATAGTTTGTAAATGTAAATATTTTCATAATTTAATGTTATTTTTTGCACTAAAACAAAGACAAAAATGTGAAGTTGTCATTATTTATAGACATAATGTAATATTTTTTTTTACGTCAAACTGAGAAGAAAATATGGAGTCATTATTTCTTGTAGGTTATTATGTTCTTATTTTACTGTAGATCATATTGGTCTGTATGTGGAACCTGTACGAAAATGAGTGCAAATTCATGCCACGGGCCAGATTGGAACCTTTGGCAGGCCGCATTTGGCCCCCGGGCCGCATGTTTGAGACCCCTGCTCTAAGGACTGATTAACTTAGTGGAGAGGCCTGATTTGAACTGAGAAAATTGTTTTTATTCTCAAAGATATTGATGTTTAAGATAAAACTGATTTCCTACTTACATTTTTGACTCTTTCTTATTTACAAACAGTGTATTCAAAATCACAAAATGACATTTAAAAACAACAACAACAATAATAATAATAATAATAATAATAATAATAACACTGGGTTACAAAACAATGTTTTTTGGCAAGTTGTCTAGGTTTTTTCAACTGAATTAGGACCATTTTGCACCACTAAATCCAAAAATGACATCTGTTTTTCTCAATCAGGTCAGGTTTTTTTGCTAATTTGATTTTGAAAAATTTGATCTTCTCACAAAATTGATTACATTTTTGTGACTTTGTCAGTTGATTTTTTATATAGTTCTCACCCAAAATAGCTTTTAAGAGAAAAAAAAATCATTTTCTAACAGGATTCCTGTTAGGTACAATGGTGTATTCACCGCAGATGTAGCAGAATACGTCAGGCTTATTTTTGCAAGATCTTCTAGTTGATGCCATTTCATTCACCTGTAATATTTAAAAAAACCTTAATCATAAATTGGCAAAAGTAAAATCTTCAGAACTCGTTTATTGCAACAAATATGAAAGAATTTTGTATCATATGACGTGAAAATGCCCATAAATGTAAGCAAAGATGTTAAAAAGCCAATATGTAGCATAGTTCAGAAAGGTGACCTGATTGAGCAAAATTAATGTGATTTTTGGATTCAGCACACCAAAATTATCCTAAATCAGCTCAAAAAACTTAAACAATAAATTTGTTGTTGACCAGTGTAGTAATAATAATAATAATAATAATAATAATAATAATAATAATAATAATAATAATAATAATAAACAGTTCTAAGATATCCCAACATTCCACAAAATGTTAGGGAAAAACAAAGACTACACACCAAACTTTACACCAAACATCTCCTAAAGCACCAGATTCCTTATAAACTTTACACATTTACATAAATCAGTTATGAGTCATTCAAATATTAGTTTTGCCCTTTTTATATAGTGCTCACATATACATTTTCAACAAAAACAAATGCACTAAATACTGTAGATTTCTGTTCCTTTGCTTGGCTGCACCACGTCCTCCTGTTGGACCACATCCTCTTGCTGTGTTTGATCTGTCGATAATTATATGAACACCTAGTTATTTATCTATGTATGAATATATGTATTTATTTATTTCATACAAAAGCCGAATAAAACAGTGTGTTACTTCTGTCACCGCTGGCATAATGGAGCTGAACCACATCTGTGTTGAAAGAGTGTTTGATACAAAATTTTTAGGGGTTGTTATTGATCACAAATTAACATGGAAATCACATATTAGATATATAAAAGGAAAGATTGCAAAATCAATGACAATCTTGTATAAGTCCAGAAATCTACTCAGCCATAAGGCACCACATATAATTTACTGTTCACTTATACTCCCTTATATGTCATATTGTGTGGGAGTGTGGGGCTCGACATATAAAACAACTGTAAATACTGTCGTCCTCCTACAAAAACCAGCCATACGTATTATTAATAAGGCTGGTTTCTATGAACATACTAATGAATTGTTTATGAAATTCCATATTATGAAATTTTAATGATTTGGTTTACTATAAAATAATGCAAATAATGTATAAAGCCAAATTAAAGTTACTCCCTGTCTGTGTACAAAGGTTCTTCTCAACACAAGTCTAAATATGATTTGTGAGACGTTTGTAAATTTGTTGTACAAAAAGCTAAAAAAGAGACAAAAAGAATATGTATATCTGTTGTTGGACTTAAACTATAGAATGAGGCCAGCATGGATTTAAGAATGTGTAGCCCATTTTTGATATTTAAAAAAATGGTACGTAAGGCAATTTTTGAAGGATACAATTGTTAAGCTCTAATAAGTAATAGGTAAATAATTTATTTTTGATTCTAAATTAAATTACCATTAATTTGGTGGTTAAGTTTTCTATTTCTCTGGTTTATTGTCACCTTTTTATGTTTCGCTTGTTTGTTTGCTTGGATGCATTGTTTTTGTTTTTCTTTTTCCTATATTGGATGCTGGGTAGCTGAATTTGTTATGTAGGACAGGCATTAATAGAAGCATTTTGCCTCCGCCTGTGCCTTTTCAGTTAACCTGTTGGTAATGTTTGTAATGTTTGAGGTGTTGTTGTTGACACTGGTTGTATTATTATGTGATGACTGAATAAATTAGAATTTCATCATCAATCCGCTCCGTGTCCGAGGTCTGATCCAGCAGGGTGATTTCATTTAGGTACACTGTAATGTGGGAAAGCAGATCATTTTTAGAGTGTATTCACACCTACCACGTTTGGTCCGGACCAGAGTTTGTTTCCCCAGAAAGTCCAGACTTGTTTTTAGGTGTGAATACAAACATGCAAACTCTGATTCGAACCAAACAAGCATTTGGAAGCGGACCGAGACCACCTAGTCCGCTTCCAAATGGACTCTGGGCCAGTTCACTTCTGGTGTGAATGTAACCGACCTCGAACCGAACCAAACCAAGGAATCTTGAGCCTTTTTGTACTTGACGAGCCACCATAGCCACTGGAAGTAGCCGAGGTTTACAGGTGGTCAGAGCTAATAGTAGCAGCTATGAGCTGTGGGCAGATGTGGAGCAATGAGGAAACTGAATGTGCCATTGACATTTGGTCAGATGCCCGTTTTATGAAACTGGCTCCGACTGAGCTTTTCTTGAGTGTTAACATTATTTTCGGAAATTTGTGTCTGTAAAAAAACAATTTATATTCCGAAAATGATAACTGTATGTAGGAGCACCATGTCTATTTTCATCAACACCGGCCATCTCTGATTGACCCCACCCCCGAATTTTCTGTCCAATGCTACCACAGTTCGTCACGTGTGTTTCTGTTCACGCATTTTGGTCCACTAGCAAAAAGTGCAATGTGAATGCGATCCAACCCAAATGAAAAAAATAAAGTCTGCATTTGATCCGAATCAAATAAGCGGACCAAAGGACTTTTCAGGTGTGAATACACCCTTAGACTCAAGACCGGTTAACAGGTAAGTTGGTTAACTCTTGAAGAGTTTTGAAATGTTCACAAAGAACATTGAGAACTTTGCTTGCAGACTTTAGTGGAAACCAGAAACATCTGCTTAGTCTGGCTCTGCTTCCATGCAAACTGATTTCCATTTGTCAGCCAATTACAACTCACAAGCTCTTTATGGTTTGATAAGATGATGAGCTGCTACCTGTGCTTCTTTATGGCCAACATTTCTGTTAGGAGGAACCGCTGAACACAACATGGGCTACTCTTCCTGCGACAGGCTGTATTGCCTCTGTGTGAGTTTTTTTTTTTTTTTTTTCCCCTTTCATGCACCATTTGCATTTGCCTCAGCTTGTAATTCCGTTAATTATCAGTTAACTGGTTAGGTGGTCAGGGACTGTCAACTTTGAACAGCAGTAGACCCATTCTCAATTGGCTGTATCCATCATATACCACAGCTGTGTCATTTTTAAGTGCTCACATATGTGTTGTCATTATTCTGTTATGTGCAATGTAGTCAAAATTACTGCTGAAACATTGGTGTTAATTACCAGATGACAAAAATGAACGACTAAATCACCACTGAATCTTTGCATTGAACAGCCTATAAGGAAAAAATTAACAACACTATGTGGTTGCTTTGATTGGTTATGGCTCTGTCCAATTACACCCAGAGGTATTTGGGTCTGTGCCTGTTTATAATGCTTCTTAGAAATGAATATTTATCTTGTATGCACGTAAAACTGCAGCTATCATTGAGTCATACTCAAGGATAAAATCAAGAGGATGGTCGCTGAAGAATAATTATAAAATAATTACAATATTGCTCTGAACTGCTCTAAAATGTCACATATTTCTCTACTGATGAAGCTTGTCTCCCAGTAAACTCTTGGACGCCAGTATTGATAAGATTCAGAATCAGTTCTGCTCACTGAAGATGTTGTGGCTATAGAAGCTAGGACCTCACATTCCAGTACATACACGTCTAAAACAAGTCATGACACTTTGCGTAGCACATCCCAGTAACAAGACGTGGACTGATGGTTGGCAAGTCATGTCAATCAATAGGTGAGGCCCAATCAGAAGAAAGAATCAGATGACGTAAAGTCCAACCCATTGCTCGGGGTGGAGTCACCAAAGAAGATAACTGTCAACCACACCCGGTATTCAGGGCTCTTTGACTCGAGTTCCTGCGGGAGCTCTTATCTAGAGAGACCAGCGTTGGCTTTTATATTTCACATGTGATCAGAGTAAATTCTTAGACTGAGACCAAGTGCATCCTGAACTCATCTTTGGAACTTCCAATCAATGAACACGAAAAATCCTAACAATCGCCAACAGCCTCTTCACCTTTTTCATATATTTTGTATATGAGTACGAGAGACCAAACATCACTTCATAGCTGTAATAATGTTGAGAAATGCAGTAGAGTAAGGCTGAATCTCAATTCACTCCTTGGCCCCTCCCCCTTACCCCTCCCCCTCTGTTTTGTGCATACAAGAGAAGGGAGGGTGTTGTCCCAATTCTCAATTAGACTGAGGGGAAGGGCTAAGGCGGAGGGCTGTGTAGCCCTTGGAACTGAGATATGTCAGGATCACACTACGAATGGAGGGGCAGGAGAAATTTCCCATAATTCTATTCAAATCATTGGCAAAATGGAAGTAAACACAGCCAAAAAGTACAGCAGTGTGATGAAAGAAACACACAAATGTACAAATTTTCTTCATAAACAACTTAATCATTTGATCGACCGTTTAAAGCTGTTTCAATGTGTTATAGATCGCATTTCTGCAGTTTATAGTCGATATCCGTAAAAAGACGACCAAAGCCCATGGAACAGAGATGGTTACGGCTGCTGACGACATGGTGAATACTTTTGGAAACAAGGTTGTCACATCTGTTAAAAGCGGCATTGATGTCCACTGATGATGTAACAGGTCACGAAGGGTTGTCCTATTTCATAGGGGAATGTTTAAACCCCTACCCCTTGTAGCTCCGTTTCAAGGGGTAGTGCCAAGTGCAAGGGCCAAGGGGTAGGGATAAGGGGGAAGGCTAAGGGGTGAATTGGGATTGGGCCTAAAAGATGGTTTATGCTTGCTGCATGAACGTGACATGCGGAAAATAGATGCAGGGAGTCGGCACGAGAATATGCATGATGCTTTTATACTCCGGGCAGCTCCGTGCAGCGTCTATTCCCAAACTGCAGGCGTGAGTGTGCCACAAACGCATGTCTATCACAGTAAAAAACTAGAGAAGAAGAAAATTATCAATAAACTTACCTCCTCTGGAGGGAAATTTGTGTCTGTTTCCCTGTGTTTAATAAAATTCAAGAACCAGCTCAGAATCCATGGGACATTTGGGCTCCCCCCTGAGTCTCCACTTCTCCCTGTGGCGGTCTGTTTTTGCCTTCACATATCTGTCCTGAATGTTTTTTCCAGGGTTTTTTTTACCCATTCCGTGTCTTTGCTGACTGTAGCTGCAATTTGCCTCCATGAATTGTTCACCACTCGGCTGTCGCGGTGGTCCCGGTGTGACGAATCATACAAGTGCCTGTACTTCTGTACTTCTACCACCAGGAGCTCCTGAATGTCGGCCATGCTGTCCACGCGTCTCTTACAAATATTCTGAGTTGCGCAACACAGAAAGTTTCCGCCTGAGATGAGCCACGCAAAGGGGCGTGGCTGTGAAAATGACGTCAATTGACCGCGTGAAGCCGCGCAGAGCTCGCTGACGCAGTAAGCATAAACCAACCTTAAGACTCCACTTCAGCATCGCAGGAAGTGACCACAAATGCAACATGCTTACAAACATCATATGGAGCTTGTGTCAAGGAGGTGGAACATGAGGCAGAGCTACATTTCAGTGATAGCCGGTGTACAAGATCCTGCCGGGCAAGAGTTTTACAGCCTTGTCAGCCTCAATTTTTACCTTTTTAACTTTCAGCTCTATCTGTGCCTTTCTGATTTGTGCTTTCTCCCAGGCTTCAATTTTTTTTAGGCAAACAAGTGGTATTTTTAGCCTTGCTGCTCCCTCAAGCACACCAGTAGGATGTGGCTTCCCCCTAAAGCTTCCAGGTAGCCACATCATCTGTTGAGCTGCCGTCTTCCAGCACAGCAGGCTGCTCTGATGGCGCCAACAACCCAATTACCTCCTGTCCCACTAAACTGATCAATAACTATAGCCTTAGGCTTGCTTTCAGCTAGTTGTTTTGAATGTGTGATACAGAAATGATTTATGATCTGCACTAAAGCATTTTTATGGCCATTATGAAGGTGGTCAAGTGGGTAGATGTCTACAAAGGACAATGTCTCAAATTGCAAAACAATCTACCTCTGATACAATTAACACTGACATGGGAAAATGAGATATATCCCCCAATTATTTTACAACTCCACTTGGATAAGATTAGTGTCAGAAACTACCTAGATGTAATGACAACTAAGCTATTTATTTGTATTGAGTGGGATTAAAAATTCTTAATAAGAAAAAAAAAAAAAAAAAAATCCATTCAATAAAACATAAAACTGTGTTTCTGGGTTGTAATCAATGTTCTTCTTCTTTCCATCCTGATCTAGGCTGTAACAGACACCTAACTCTTTCCCCGCCTGAGTGTTTTACAGTGAGTTGCTCGCCAGTCCCAGCCTTTTTGGTCACATCCACTGATCTTTGAAGGTTAACTGAAAATGTTGTGTTACAAGTACAGGGTGGGGAAGCAAAATTTACAATATTTTGAGGCAGGGATTGAAAGGCAGTGTATGGCCAATTAGTTTGTTGAAAGTCATGAGAATTTATTTGTCACAAGAAAATGTACATAATAGAAAATGTTTTTATTCTATGTGTCCTCCTTTCTCAATAACTGCCTTCACACGCTTCCTGAAACTTGTGCAAGTGTTCCTCAAATATTCGGGTGACAACTTCTCCCATTCTTCTTTAATAGTATCTTCCAGACTTTCTCGTAATAGTTTTGCTCATAGTCATTCTCTTCTTTACATTATAAACAGTCTTTATGGACACTCCAACTATTTTTGAAATCTCCTTTGGTGTGATGAGTGCATTCAGCAAATCACACACTCTTTGACGTTTGCTTTCCTGATTACTCATATGGGCAAAAGTTTCTGAAAAGGTATGGAGAATAGTGTTAGGTATGATTATGACATTAATATATGTTTGGTTTCAAAACAATTGACGTAGTGCCTGCTGAGAAAAAACAACTAAATGTTCATTGTAAATTTTGCTTCCCCACCCTGTATATGAACACTGAATACATCAAAAGAAAGAACAGAACTTCAGCTTTTAAACACAAAAATAATTTTATTCCATCTTCATTCGTTCATGAGGTATAAACATTTGAATATTAGTGACGTTCAGGAAAAAATGACATTTTGAGCAAAAAACAGAAAATTGCATTTTTTTCCCCCAAAGATTTTGATTTTCAAGATAAAACTGATTTCCTATTCACATTTTTTATTCTTTCTTATTTCCAAACATTAACACTGTATTCAAAATCACAAAATGTAATAATTATAGCCATAACAATAATAAACAGTTCTAAGAAATCCTAACATTCCACAAAATATTAGGGGAAACCAACTTCACACCAAACTTTACACCAAACATCTCCTAAAACACCTGATTCCTTATAAGCTTTACACATTTACATACATCAATTATGAGTCATTCACATATTAGTTTAGCCTTTTTCATATAACACTTCCATATTCCTCATTTTCAACAAAAACAATACAGAAATAATTGCACTAAATACTGTATATTTCTGTTCCTTTCCTTGGCTGCACCACATCCTCTTGCTGTCTTTGATCTGTAAATAATTATATGAACATCCAGGTATTTATCTATTTATGAATATATGTATTTTTTTATTTCATACAAAAGCCAAATAAAACAGTGTCTTGCTTCTGTCACTGTTGACATTTGAGAGCTGAGAATGACATCTGTGTCAAATCCAGTGTCACAATCTGAACTCACATTATCTAAAAGATGAAGACTAGGCGTCCTTTGTCTTGTCCCAGGTCTGGTTGTCTGTCTTTTTCTTGAATGTCCAAAAATGTCTCTTATATCTTCCTCCTGTCTGTGATTGTCTCCATGTCCCTCTATTTCCACGCAACCCCCTGCCATCTCCCTCATCTCCGTGTCCATCTCCCTCGCCTCCTCTTTCTCCGTTGCTGTCTCTACAAGGTTCTTTTGAAGGTTCATCAAACACTGAATTGTCAGAGTCGGTCTCTACAATCATCTTTAATGCTTCTGAAACCTCACATTTCCTGCGGAGCCGGCATTCTCCCATTCAAAGTGAATGGTTCTGTATATGTTCCTAAGGGATACCAGTGATTCAAGTTCGAAAACTTTACAACCAGTTCTTCATTTTTCTGGAAAAGCTGCTTCTTTGTTTGTTTTTGGACTAAGGAAACTAATTCACATGATCCGCAACAGCTCCAACTACAGTATAACAGCGAAAACACGGATTGACGGAAAATCTCGTCAATGGCGGGGGAAGAATTAAGATGTCCATATCAGGCTGCTTTTATATCCATTACAGAGACACACTCATTTTTCTTTGACATTATGACACATTGCTGACGCACATAACAGGAAGTCACTCATTTCAATTTGTGACTGGTACAGTATGACTGGTTCATTAGTGCTCGCGGCTTACAGTTCCTTAGGGATCGTCTAGGCAGTGATATAAAAACTGATGAGTGCTGCAGTACGTGGGTGCATAGTCTGTGAGGTATTACACATCAGATGATCTAATATGTTTGAAAAGCCATTAACTTAGAACAAGGAAGTGAAACTTTTACATTTTCAACAAAAAACATAGCATACGAGTCTTTCATGCAAAAAGATCTACTAAAAAGTGTAAATAAGCACATTATTTATTTCACAGAAGCCTTAGGTGACCTTTGACATGATAGTTTGTCAAACCCATTTTCTCATTTCCCAATTTGTAGCTCTTTGATTACTAAGAGGCACTGAAAAGAATAAGAAGTCCTTGTTTTGGAGCAATTATTTTATTAAGTAAATGCTGGTGAAATTATGACACATTGAAGAAGTGCATCATCTGTCTGTTATTTAGTTACAGTGTGCAGGTGTGTTACGTCCCAGTCCAGGGGTTAACCGAGATGCACATAATATGCTCCCCTTGTCCTTCCCCAACTCCCAAACACAACTCCCAGACCAGAAAACTACAGTCCAAAATGTGTTCGCTCCGCCAAAACAACAAACAAAACTAGGGCTGCATAATATTGGAAAAAACTGACATTGCGATTTTTTTTAACCCTTTCATTCATTCATTCATTTTCTGAACCCGCTTTATCCTCACTAGGGTCACGGGGGTCGCTTGGAGCCTATCCCAGCTACATGGGGGCGAAGGCGGGGTACACCCTGGACAAGTCGCCAGTTTTAACCCTGTGATATATATTGTGATATGAAAAAATACTCAAGAGGATATAAAAGCTGTGTGGTGCCGACGTCAATGGTCAAACAAATTGGTTGTGTTTCCTCTTGTTGTGGCAACAGGTGGAAGGGACTATTGTCTGTCAGTCTGCCCCAGGGCAGCTATGGCTACAGATGTAGTTTACCACCACCAGAGGGAGAATGTGAGAGCGAATGAATAATGGGTCAATAATGTAAAGCGCTTTGGGTGTCTAGAAAAGCGCTATATAAATCCGATCCATTATTATTATTATTATTATTATTATTATTATTATTATTGTTGTTATTATTATTATTATTATTATTATTATTATTATTATTATTAATTATTATTATTGACACATAACACATGTTTAAATATCATACTTCTTGTAGCTGAAATAATTCCAGATACCTGACGTTGCTTTTCTTTTTGGCACCAAGTCTTAATTTACAGTAATTTTCTCTTGTTCGTTGCTCATTTTTCAATGTTATTACCAGTGACTCACTCCAAACTGATTAAGAATAATTGTGATTGGTGGATTGCTACGCACAGTGTGTGTCACATACCCTTGAAATTAGATGAGAACATATTGAGTTAATTTGTCTCCGACATTGCAGGAGCTGTGATGTGACTATTGCACCCATGTATATTGCGATGACGATGCTCAAACGATATATATCTAGTAGCTCTAATCAAAACCATCCTTAAAGTCAAACTAAATTACCTGTTAAAAAATAAATCAGGAAATAAAAATAAAATAATTTAAAATCCTTTAACCAAAAACCGGAGAAAAACGTTAAGAGCCACCTTCCCCTAGCAGAAATTTGGACTGTGATTCAAAAATACGATTTCCAAAAACTACAGAACAGATACAACTTTGACAGACGAGTGCCGGCCACCAGGAACACACAGACACGACCTCTATTAGGAGCTGGGCAGGGACAAATGATAGAACAACCTGCTATAACCAGTGCCATTTTTGAAGGCGGATCAATCTAGCTCCACCAATCAGCTGCTTCAGCTGAAGAAAAACAAAAGGAACAAAAAAGGCACAGCACCCCTACAGGACTGGGGGGAAAATACAACACTACATAAAAATACATACACAGAAACAAACATATTATTATGACCCTGGTTCAAAACAAGGTGTATTTTGTGATCTTTGCAAAATTAGCATGTTCATTTAAACTTACAATTAACTTTCAAGTCAATTCACATTATAGCATAACACTGGGTTACAAAAAATGTTTTTTGTAAGTTGTCTAGGTTTTTTCAACTGAATTAGGATCATTTTGCACCGCTAAATCCAAAAATGACATCTGTTTTTCTCAATCAGGTCAGGTTTTTTTGCTAATTTGATTTTGAAAAATTTGATCTCCTCACAAAATTGATTACATTTTTGTGACTTTATCAGTTGATTTTTTACATAGTTCTCACCCAAAATAGGTTTTAAGAGAAAAAAAAAATCATTTGATCACTTGATTCCTGTTAGGTACAATGGTGTATTCACCGCAGATGTAGCAGAATACGTCAGGCTTATTTTTGCAAGATCTTCTGGTTGAAGCCATTTCATTCACCTGTAATATTTAAAAAAAACAATCATAAATTGGCAAAAGTAAAATCTTCAGAACTCGTTTATTGCAAGAAATATGAAAGAATTATGTATCATATGATGTGAAAATGCCCATAAATGTAAGCAAAAATGTTAAAAAGCCAATATGTAGCATAGTTCAGAAAGTTGACCTTATTGAGCAAAATTAATGTGATTTTTGGATTCAGCACACCAAAATTATCCTAAATCAGCTCAAAAAACCTAAACAATAAATTTGTTGTTGACCAGTGTAATGTATCAAGTAGGCCATACAGGGAATGTATACAGCTTAAAGATGGGGTAGGAGATCTTGGAAAAATGGTTCAAGCAAGCTACATTTTGAAAATACGCAATTCAAAAGTCCAAACCTGTTTCTTCAGACATCCCCCCCCAAAGCCATGCCTCCAGAGTACTGGCACGTGCAATGTTGTTTCCCAAGGGTTCATAAATGCTGCACAGCACCAATTTGCCCGGCTCCTGCCCCAGCTCATACCCAATTCATACCTATCTGGTTAACATTGCATTCCCTAGTGATTAATGTTAATGACAAAACAGTTTACTGGTGAAATTTCCATCCTAATATAGCTAGTATAGCCAAGCTCTGGCTCTGGCTTTGTTTCCTATACAAGTGCTCCAAGCCTCTGAGAATGCATGATTCATGCATGAAGAGGGGTACGCACAGAGGGAGGAGGGACAAATGTCTGTTGAGTTTGACAGACATATCACCAATCAATCATTTCGATGGGCCAGTTAAAATGATTGGATGGTGTTTTTTCAGTCCTGTCTGTTCCACAGGTGACCTTTTTTTGTTTTTGTTTTCTGTGTTAGAGCATTTAATTAATTGGCTGTAATCAGGGTATGAAGGGGATTTTAAGCAATTTTGTAAAAAATGCTTCAGGAAAACATCTCCTACCCCACCTTTAAGAGTTTGATAAGCATTGTGGTAAAGTTATTGCAATGTACCCATACATTATGACTACCAAGAGGTAAAGTGATATTATTTTGATGATCTTATTACACTGGGTGACACGGTGGTGCAGTGAAGGTCCTGGGTTCAGTTCCAATACCAGTTGACGGGGGGTGGGACCTTTCTTTGTGGAATTTGCATGTTCTCCCCATGTCTGCATGGGTTCTCTCCGGGTACTCCGGCTTCCTCCCACCCTCCAAAGACATGCACTGATAGGTTAATTGGTTAATCTAAATTGCCCGTTGGTGTGAATTTGAGAGTGATTGTTTGTCTCTATGTTCAGCCCTGTGATGAACTGGCGACATGTCCAGGGTGTACCCCACCTTCGCCCCTATGTAGCTGAGATAGGCTCCAAGCGACCCCCGTGACCCTAGTGAGGATAAAGCAGGTTCAGAAAATGAATAAATGAATGAATGATCTTATTACAGTAGAACCTGTCAGTGGGTGGGATATGGTAGGTAGCAAGTCTATAGTCTATAGCAGTGGTTCTTAACCTTGTTGGAGGTACTGAACCCCACCAGTTTCATATGCGCATTCACCGAACCCTTCTTTATTAAAAAATAAAATGTGATTTTTTTCAAATTCAAGACACAGGCATATGTTTTACTGGTGCACAAAATGAACCGTGCATTAACATCACTGTGTTCAAAGGACAAAACCAATACAGTGCATGAACTCGCAACAAATTACATACCTTTTCACAAAGACATGACCTTTTTTAATACTACCACACTGAAATGGTTTTAATTTTTAACCTTATGTATTCCAATAATGAACTTATTGTATTTATGCTATTTATCATTTTTAACATTTTAACACACACCCATCACCTAATTTCCATCAGGCTACAATAATAATGAATATTTACTGCAAATCAGCGTGACTGACGGCTTTAGCGTAATACAATTTCTCCATCCGCGACGGTGCATCGGTCGTCACATGATTGTAACTGACCAGTGCGGTGACCGAAAAATGTAAACAAATGCTACACATGGCTGCCTCCGTGGTTAACAGGAAGTAGCAAAAGTCATAACAACGATGTGGAAAATACTCAAATAATTCATCGTCAGACGAGTGGAAGAGATTATAAACATTTCCGGATGTGTTGGAGTGCTATAAGCAACAACAATACACCGCGTATATTGGATGTCAATCAGAGAAAGAGTCTCCGAAGCCGTTTGTTTACATACACAGACCTAGCCCGACACACACACCCGACTAATGAGTCGAGTGTTTGTCTTGACCTCCGCCGAACCCCTGAGACTGACTCACCGAACCCCTAGGGTTCGATCGAACCCAGGTTAAGAACCACTGGTCTATAGTCCTCAAAGTTGATGTATTAGAGGCAGCAAAATAGACAAGAGTAAGGATCTGAGCAGGTTTGACAGGAGAGACATTTTAATGACAAAATCACTGGGTCAGAGCGTCTCCAGATCTTGTTGAACATTTCCAATGTAAAATGGTTAGTACCGACCAACAGTGGTCTAAAAGAAAGCAATGTCTCAACCAATCAACCATCTACAGGAGCAGAACATTATTACTACCTGTCTAATATTGTGTAGGTTCTCCTTTTTCCACGGAAACAGCTCTGGCCCGAGGCCTAGACTCCACCAGACCTCTGAAGGTGTGCTGTGGTGTCTGGACCAAGACATTAGGGGCAGATCCCTGAAACCCTGGAAGTAGATAGGAGGACCTCCATGGATCAGATTTATTTTCCCAACACCTCCCACAGACCTGACCAGTCATCCACCACATCAGCTTTGTTGTACTACTTATTCTCATCATCTTTCAAGCAACTACATAACACTCCCTTTTCTGTCCAGGGGAATTGTTCCAGAAACCACAGCTTGGATTGACAGGACATGAATAGATTGACAGTGTTGAGGCTGAAGAGTTTTTTGGATTGTGATTTTTGTGGAAAAAGAAATTACAAACCAAATTAATCTTATTGAACTGCATTGAATTAACTCCATTTTTGTTATGAGCAAAACAAGAAACTGGAAACGGAAACTTGGGAAGTTGTGACTTGGTGTGGAATTGATTTTTGGACTGTGGGGAGTGTGGGATTTGGGGTTTTGAAAAATCTATACAAATATTTGTCTAATGTTGAATAAATGTGTTGCTGTGTTTCATTTGGTTTTATGTTATTTGTGTCTTAGTGTTTTTCTATTCTCTAACTAACTAGAGCACATAATTCCCTGTGGAACCATCACAACAAAATTAATGATGTACTAAATGTTTGATACAGATTCACTCTTTCCAGCGACTACAGTTGTAGATTGGTATTCTGCACAGTGATGCATTTTTTGTTTAATTTTGTTTTATTTTCTTCCTAGTGCAAACAGCATGTGAAATGTGGATTTACCAAAGGAAAAGTCAATGACCAGGGCTTCTGCGAGCACAGTATTGACGAGAACAGCATGGTGTCCACCTTCCCAATCAGTTACTGATCACAGCTCCCAGGACATGTCCAGGGGTGACTCCAACAGGCCCAGTGGAGAGGAAGAAGGCTGCAAAATGAAGAGGATGTAGATGTGAAGGATAACAGATGAAGGCTGGATGCACACAGCTCGCTATTAGGAGGAAGATGAGCCTGTCTGAGAGCTCACTGGTGTTACATATTTACTTTGATTTGATTGAGCTGAAGTGGAAAAAAGCCTGTTAGTAGGATGATGATGACGATTTTAGTATTCTGTTAAAAATGGACCTGTATTTTACACTTTACAGTTTTGTCATTTTTAACCCTATAACGCCAAACATATCATATTTGAAACATGAGTTTTGAAGCCCTCTACAAGATCAGTGTGATATTTTTGTTCTCGAAAAACCTGATGTATACAATTAGATACATGCAATACATGAATAATCCACCAGGGGGGAGGAATTCATTCACCAGAGGCCTTTCCAGTGACACAATAAGACTGTCATTAATGAGGAAGGAGGCAGAACTTTGCCAATTTTGAAAAGGAATTACCAATTTTAGACATGTTTGTGTTATACTATGTGTTTGTTCAAAAATAGTATTTGATCATTGAGACCCAATGTATCAAATATGATACAAAATTGAATCTCATAAATGGAAATTGATATTTGAAAATATTTTGTTTTTTTTGGAGGGGGGTTGTTCGTAGGGACCAATAGAGGCTCCAGTTTCAAACAACTAGAATTTTCTGTCAATGATTTAATGATTCAGGTTGTACAGAGTTAAATGTTACTGAACAATTTATGGGGAAATAGTTCACATTTTACCAAAAAACAGCCATTTATCATCTATACATCTTAGTAACTCCTGAATAAATGTGTTTTACAGTATACAATGAGGTTATCTTTGTCATTATTAACTCTTTCCCCGCCATTGACGAGATATTCCGTCAATTGCTTCCCAACGCTTCCCCGCCAATGACGAGATTTTCCGTCAATCCGTGTTTTCACTGTTATACTGTAGTTGGAGGTGTTGTGGATCATGTGAATTACTTTCCTTAGTCCAAAAACAAACAATTAAGCAGCTTTTTCGGAAAAATGACGGGCCGGGTTTAACGTTTTTGCACTGGAGTCTCCGTATCCCATGGCAACGCATCCAGCGGCAGTCACTGAATGAGGAAATGAAGACTGCAGGAACCGCGCGCAGTTTCAAAAGCCTTAAAGATGATTATGGAGACAGAGTCTGACAATTCAATATATGATGGAGCTACAGAA
Organism: Sphaeramia orbicularis; assembly: GCF_902148855.1. Lineage (NCBI taxonomy): Eukaryota > Metazoa > Chordata > Actinopteri > Kurtiformes > Apogonidae > Sphaeramia > Sphaeramia orbicularis. The sequence continues at coordinate 44,713,237 of NC_043966.1, forward strand.
GAACCATTTAGAGACAGGAACGGAGAAATAGAAGGTCAGGGAGACGGACACGGAACACGGGAAACAAGGAGCGGCTCAGGTCCGACACGGAGGTGCGGGTGGGGGGCGGGGGCACAGAGCGACACGGAGAAAATGACAGACAGGAGGAAGAGAAAAGAGACATTTCTAGTGGACATTCAAGGAGAAGACAGACATACAGACATGGGACAAGACAAAGGAAAGCTAGTCTGCATCTGTTAGAGTGAGTTCAGATTCAGACTGAGGACACAGAACAGATTCAGCTGTAGAATGTCAGCAGGACACATGGAAGACACTTTTGGATTTGGCTTTTGTATGAAATAAATAAATACATATATTCATACAGAGATAAATAACTAGATGTCCATAGAATTATTTACAGATCAAACACAGCAGCTGGTCCAACAGGAGGACCTGGTGCAGCCAAAGGCCAGAAATCTACAGTATTTAGTGCATTTGTTTCTTTTTTTCTTGAAAATGAGGAATATTGAGGTGTTTATATCCAAAAGCTAAACTACTATGTGTTAGACTTATAACTGATGTATGTAAATGTGCAAAGTTTAGAAGGAACCTTGTGCTTTACAAGATGTTCGGTCTAAAGTTTGGTGTGGATTCCCCTAACATTTTGTGGAATGATGGGATATCTTAGAGCTGTTTGTTACTATTATTGCTGTTATTATTATTTTATTTTGTGATTTTGAAGATAGTGTTACTGTTGGTGAATAAGAAAGAGTCAAAAATGTAAATAGGAAATCAGTTTTATCTTGAAAATCAATATCTTTGAAAAAAATGCAATTTTCCCAGCTTTTTGCTCAAAATTCAGTTTTTTCCTGAAAATGACCAATATTCAAATGTTTATATCTCACGAACGAATAAAGATAGAATAAAATAGTTTTTTGTGTTTAAAAGTTGAAGTTCTGTTCTTTCTTTTGATGTATTCAGTGTTCACATACTCCTAACACAACATTTTCAGTGAGCCTCCAAAGATTAGTGAAAATGACCAAAACGGCTGGCGCTGGCTACCAACTCACTGGAAAATGCTCTGGCGGGGAAAGAGTTAAATGCTAGTAACTCAAGGGCTGTTATTGTGGACATCCAGGCATCTCCATTCTCATTGGTTCTGCATGATAAATAGATGTGTTCAGATCAGAAAGAATGGGATTTTCTGCCAAACTAAGTAATGCATCTATGATTTACAAAAATTAGCTGTTCTCCAAATTTTGTACGTCTAGTATAATCTTGTTGTACCACAAACATCGGTCTTGTTGGACTGGTCCAGTTTTGTCACTCATTTTGTTACTCCTTGTTCCAAAGGGCCACCATAGTGACACTTATGATAAACTAAGTTTGCAGCCAGGTGAGCGATCTTGTCCAAGATTTTTTACAAACGCAGTACGAAGCCCCCTTTCACACGGCGCACTAATGGATGCCTTTTGAATTACGTAAGAAAAACACACGATGTTCATGGATCAGGAGGCCTTTCCAGGATCCACAGGTTCCTGCAGTGGCCGCAAGTAGTTCTCAAGAATGCATTATGATGTTATTAGGAGTCCCTTGCAGTATTCACACGCATGGACGCACAGACAGAGATTTGCATGGTGTTCTTAAGGTGGACATAAGGTGCAGTGCAGCAGTAGTACAACATTTGTAGCGTTCTTAGAGGGGTCAAATACAAACTGTCAAGACGGAGTGAATGACCGGACTCAAATGCACGGTGCAGAACATACAATGAATAAATTGTTTTATTAACAGAAAAATAAGCTTGAAAAGACAACACCAAACCTGCAGAGAGATAATGCATAGTCCACAGTACCTAGGTGGTCTGATGTAGGAAGGTCTCAAAGCACCCTTACGAAGACCATGTTTGTACGACACAAAATCACATAATTTTCTCATGGAGGCCTCAAGTTGCTCTTGTTGCAGCTGTATGGACTTCATAAGACGGCCGTAAGAAACTACTGCTCCCTCCATGAATGTCTACGAATGTCTACGAACTCCACAACACGTACGAACCGAAAGATTCATACAAACCCACTGTTCATAAGAAGCTTTGTGACTGAGGCTTTAGGGTGGTAAACTAAACTACCAGAAAAAGGAACATAAAATAGTCGACTTATAACATTTCTCACCATTTTTTGTGCATGTGTCATTTTTTTCCTGTCAAAAATCCTCCAGAAGAACATAAATATCTGTTACTGTTTCAAAATGTACACATATACAGGTACAAACACCAAGCTCCATTGTGACATAACATTCCTAAGCTCATATATTTCCAGCTGTGTGGCCAGTATACACAGTAGTACGTATTTGATACAGTACTTCATTATGTACAGTAATTCCCGAATGGGTGCAATATGTCTCGTTGACAGACTCTCCATATTCCCCTGATCCCAACGGTGACAATAACTGAATTCACACCTTGGCTGTTCGTCTTTCATTTCCATGCTAATGTATTCCCATGCTTCATACTGATCCATAATATACCATTGGTGATAGTGATGTCACAAAATTGCCTTGACAACTGAGCCAACAAAAGAAAAAATGCATTATTTGCATTCATTCATGTATAGCTTATGAGATATTTTAAGTAGAGCCGTGCTAGGGTATTCATTTGTGGGTTTTTGGCTTATGCAGGACATTTTATTCATTTAGTCATTTATCACTTTTGAACCACTTTATATGAGATGGTCACTGGATTTGATAACATCTTGTATGGACGTGGAGCATGTCAGGAGACAGCTTCTATTGTAACAAGGATGCACAAAACACTCATATTTATCTGATGTTTACATTGAAGTCAGGTAAACGATACTGTTAAAAAGGCTGAAACAATAAACCATAAACCAAGAGAAGAAGGCTGGATGGGGTTTGCCAGGGGCAGCATATTTATAGGTTTTAAAGCAATAAGAATAGCCATGACCCACTGAGGTGATGGTATTATTGTGTGCATAAGAGTGACAGGGTCAGTGCTGTGAAGTTTATTTAATCCCTTCACAGAGAAAGAGATACATAAAAAGAAATAGAAGGATGGAGACATATTCAGAGAACTGATCAAAGAAGGTTAGTGGGAATGTAGAAGGAATGCAGAAGGGAATGAAGAGGTGCTCAGATCTTTTACTTAATCCTTGCCATTCATGCGGATGGATCCATGCCACAGGTGTACCCTGGGAAATTGCTGTGGGAATAATATACAGGGGTTGGACAAAATAATGGAAACACCTTCACCTCAAGATGATAATACCCCAATCCATACAGCTAGAATTGTTAAAGAATGGCATGAGGAACATTCTAATGAAGTTGAGCATCTCGTATGGCTGGCACAGTCCCCAGACCTCAACATTATTGAGCATTTATGGTCAGTTTTAGAGATTCAAGTAAGACGTCGATTTCCACCGCCATCGTCTCTAAAAGAGTTGGAGGGTATTCTAACTGAAGAATGGCTTAAAATTCCTTTGGAAACAATTCACAAGTTGTATGAATCAATACCTCGGAGAATTGAGGCTGTAATTGCTGCAAAAGGCGGACCTACACCATATTAAATTATATTTTGTTGATTTTTTAAGGTGTTTCCATTATTTTGTCCAACCCCTGTACAAGTCATTATATGAACATCCAGGGGAGGGGGGGGTTATATATTGTTTCATCTTTAAAACCTGAGATATGATGATGTTTTAGAAACCTTGTGAGAGCAGTGTTTACCCCAGCATCTATCTATCTATCTATCTATCTATCTATCTATCTATCTATCTATCTATCTGAGGTGATTTCTCAAAGACTGCAAGGGAAACTCAGCTTTCCCTAAAATTATGAAAATTAAATGGTTAAATATGTACGGTTGTGTTGATATTTCATTGACGACAAATGTATTAGAACACGTTCATCTCACAGACGAGTTCGTTCAGAATCAGCTTTATCACAAATCAAAGGACTCGATGTCATTCACTTCTCATCCATTCCCGTTGCGCTGTTTTCTCATCCGATCTCTGCTCAGTGCATTTGCCCGTAGATGCTCAGCGTCCGTGCGCTTCAATGGGACTGAGCGGAACAGTTTTTTTCATTGCCTCAAAACTGGACGGTAATTGGATAAATGCCACAATGTTGTCCCGCCCCCAGATGCTCGGCGTCTCTGGGGGTGAATGGAGCTGTGGGCGGAGCTCGGCTGGGCTGGACACTGGGCTTCCACGTGCTGATTGGAGGATCAGTTGAAAGGCTGAATCCCATTTGATTGACAGCTATTTTGAGATCTACTCCTTCACTTGACAGAGTTCAGTTTAATACCGTCGCACATTCTGCTGTGAAATCGAGAGAGAAACCACTACGAAATTACTTGTTCATTTCTTGCACTGTAAATAAAACACACTCATTGTACTTCCTTGTTTCAATTTAACATAATTTCAACGTTTTCTTGTTTACTTGGTAGGATAAGGTCACTGACCATTTTCTTAAAAAGGAATGGAGGGCTGAATTTATGTTTAAGTAACTTGACTTTTTTGTTGTTTTTTTTTTTTTGATGTAAGCCGACAATGAGCTTCCCCTCTCTGAAAGACAAGCAGCCGCCACTGCTATCTATCTATCTATCTATCTATCTATCTATCTATCTATCTATCTATCTATCTATCTATCTATCTATCTATCTATCTATCTATCTGCAGTCACACCAATAACAGACAAAGGTTTTTATACTTCTATACATCGTGGTTTGTTACATCACAGATGGTTTATCGCTGTTAAAGGTAAAAAGTTCTTTATTTATCATAACACACAATCGGTGTAACATCCCAACTGTAATAATTCAGTGTAATTAGTTTCTTTTAGATTTTTAGAGAAAACAAATTTTGCTTTCTTTCTGGAGCAGAAATTAGGCGGGAATGCTCACATTTCAAAGTTAACACATATGCTTCTGGAATGAAAATGTTTCAAAAAGATGTTTTCAGTCAGAATGATGAATTCAATTTAACAAGAGGATTTTAAAGATGTAATAATTTTTAACAGAATTAAAACACACCTGAAACAGTGTATACGATTACTGTAGTTTATTTTGTTTTTACCTTTGGTGAGATATGCCACTGCAATAAAACTTGTAACTCACTTTGATTTAACAGAAACTTTGATTGTATTTCACTGTTTTAAAAACCCTCTATGAGCAGTGCATACACTATCTATCTATCTATCTATCTATCTATCTATCTATCTATCTATCTATCTATCTATCTATCTATCTATCTATCTATCTATCTATCTATCTATCTGCTGAGTACACGAAAGGTCATCATTCGAGTCAGTTTATTTCTAGTTCATTCTGGTACCTTAACTTTTGCCCACATTCATATTAGGTGACAGGACTATGTCTGAATGTTGGAGACCCCTTGTTCTAGAGCAGTGACAAAGATAAAATCTGTTCAGAGCTGGTGCAGAAACATAATAGACTCTGTATATATTAACAGCTCAATTTTAAGGAAACAAAACCACATTTTCAGGTGATCATACACCAATGAAATCAAAATTATGAATATTATGATACATTTCAGCAATTAGATTCCCCACCTTAAAAATAATTTCTGTTTGTCACATTCTTACAAACTCATAAGTATGGATAATATTATTTTTAGATTGTAATATACAAAAACAATAGGCAAAACCACCGCAATTATGTTGTAATTACATGTATTTAACAGAATTTGTATAAGTATATTCTGTCCACTTACATATAAACATGGCCTCTGTGCTGTTTTGGTCAGTGTCCTCTGGTTTAATATACTCCAGTGACTCAGTCATTTCTGAAAGTAACAAAAAAAAAAAAAAAAAAAGCCTTAAGCTGAAGTTGTAGAATGACCATTATTTAGCTACAATTGACTCATTTCCAAAACACAGTGTGAAGAACTACCATCTGCCAGCTGTGTTCTCACTTTTATGAACTAATTTTATAACTTCCATTAGTTTACTGTAGGTTTTTATGTCATCATCTGTATTCGAACAATAAAGGCTGCCAGCAGATTTACAAACACACTGGATAAAGATGCCATTATTACCCATTTGTTTTATGGTAATCAGCTGCTGTTTTAGAAAACACTAATGGGCTTCTATAATTTATCAGAGCAGTCTGTTACTGTAATGTCAAAGAATGATTAACCTTGATGGCAGTAATCTACAGTTCACAAACATTAACCTGTGCTGATGCAAGCTATTGTATTTGCTTTTAGTTTGTTTCACTTTGCATAATGTTTGAAGTAATGGCATTATACAAGCAGTGCCACATGGTGAGTCATTTCTGCAGCTCATGAGAACATATGTTCCCTGACTGGTCATCGTAGTTTTCTCAAGTTTTTGAAAAAAATATGAATCAAATCAAATTTTATTTATACAGTACAAAATCATAACCAAAGTTATCTCTTGACACTTTACATTTAGAGCTGGTCTGAACTAGACTCTTAAGGTAAGTTACAGACAGACAGCAGAATCCTCCAGGAGAAAACACTTGGTGACAGTGGATCAAAAACGTCCTTTAACAGGCAGAAACCTGGAGCACACCCTGACTCTGGAAGATGGACGTCTGCTTTGACCAGTTGGGGTTAAAGAGAGAGGGTAAAGAAGGAGAAACCGAGAGAGAGAGAGATGAACATATAGTATATAATGTGTGGAGGGTCAGTGTATCTTTTGGTAATTGGATTTTCTTTTCAGAAGCAAAACAAAAACGAGTGGTTAATCGATTTTCGTTTTAAAATACAAGAATTAAAATTGAATTTCAACATTTTTTCTTCATCAGTGTCAAAACAGATAAACCAAATTTAAACAATGGATTGATTTTCGTTTTTCTCTGTCGAATAACAAAAAAGAAAGTTACTACCTGACCGAAATGGAAAAACAGACCAAAAAAAGCTGTTTGTACAAAATCTAGACATTGTAGACATGCTCCCTCCACGAATGTCTACGAACTCCAGATTTCATAGGAACTGGAAGATTCGTACGAACTAGGGATGCACCGATACCACTTTTTTCCAGTACAAGTATAAGTACTTACATTTGAGTACTTGCCGATACCGAGTACCGTTACGAGTACTTAATAATCCCATTCCAGTTCTTAGTTCCTTCTGTAAATGTGCTTTATTGTCGTTGTCATTAGTCTGACTGGAACAAAGTGCTGCTACTGACATTTAATGTGTTGGAATGAGCCTTTCTCAATTAATCCACCAGGGGGCACTGCTCTTAATTAACCAAATACCACAAAGAAGAGTAAAGTTTTTTGAGAAGAAGAAGAAGAAAGTCAGTAATAACAAAGAGACTACAGAGGTAACACTAATGTGATACTAATATTGCAGCGTTTTCGCTGGTAAGATTTAAAAGCTTAGCTTCAGGAGGTAGAGAAAAGAGAAATGAGTGATAAGTTTCGTTTTCACTTCCTCTGGCGGCGGTCTGCACGCTCCGTACCTCCATAGTATTATAAATAGGATGGAAACCGGCCCAGCCCTGGGTAGTCGTCATAAATCTGTCTGTAGTTTTTCTCTAACTCACACAGTCGCTCTTTGAACAGATCCTCCACCTCCATGGTTCCCGGGGGTACCTGGAAAATGGATGGTAGAGGACGGACAGAACGCTGCGTCCATATCCGTCTGTATCTTTAACGTTACTTGCAGACAGCGTTACTTTTGTCACTGTTATTTATTTTGAAAAATCTCCACACTCTTCACACTCCCCACACATTATTCCACCGCTGCGTACCTGCTGAACTGAACTGTGAATGTCACACAGCCGTAAGTGGTATCGGTGCATTTGTATATGTTATACCCCTGAAACAGGGGAGAAATAATCACAAAGTGATTCAACAGCGTTTCCTCTTCAAGGGATTTTACTTGAATCCAAGTGCACACTCAGTACATGTTTCACTTCAAATATCACATTAACCTCAAACTCATTTTCACAGAATATTGAACATTCAGTTAATGCACTCCATTAACATATATGAAGTTAGTTGTAGAATGGCTATGCTAGGACAAGTGTAAAAGTTTGAATGAAATGATTGGAATATATTTCAATCGTCACATTTCCCTCAAAACTTGTTTTTACCTCATTTTAAACATTCAGTCAACACACTGAATTAGCATACATGAAGTCAGTTCTGAAACGGCTATGCTAGGGTAAGCGTAAAAGCTTGGTTACTGACTTAAATAGGACACATGAACACAACATTTACTTATCATTTACACTCGCTGATACAATAAATATAACAATTCAGTAACGGTGTTAGACCAGACCACTGCAGAAACTAATTTAGACACATAAGCACTCACAAAATAGCCATAGCCGCATGAACTAAGCTGCATAGCCAAACGTAACGTTTCTAACGTTTTCACCCGAACACAAGGTAGAGCGCAAAACATGCTCATAAAGTTACATATAAAGTGATCTACAACACAGACTTAATCGTTATACTTGGTACAAGCGATTGATAACTGGTAGTGGCAAAAATGCACAGTATTTACCTGAAACAGGGGAGAAATAATCACAAAGTGATTCAACAGCGTTTCCTCTTCAAGGGATTTTACTTGAATGAGGAAAATGCACGATCTCCCCTGAGTTAGTGGGCGGAGACTAACACCATCACTCCCGGTCTCACAGATCAAAAGTTATCAAAGCGGATCAAATAAATCAATAATAACCTTATCAAAAATATATTATGAAATGAAACATTTTCATTTATAAGGCACCTTAGTCACAAGTCATTTTAACATCAATATGAATATCTTTTTCATAACAAATTTTTTAAACGTATCTAAAATCTTTCTATGAACTTCTAGCTCTATGTATTTGTATCTTGTAACATATAGGATTACTTTTATGAGCACGAGTGCAAGAACACACACTGAGTATCAGAGCCAATGCCTGATACTGGCATGGGATTGGTGCATCCCTTGTACAAACCCATCGTTCGTAAGAATGTTTGTGACCTAGGCATTAGCGCTCTTTCCTAAAAAAATGACACATCTGCTCTCAAAAAATGAAAAAAAAAAAAAAAAAAAACAGCTGTTTTTGGTCTCTTTTTCCATTTCTATAAGGTAGTAACTTTCTTTTTTATTACTGGAAAGAGAAAATGAAAATCAGTCATTTTTTTTTTTTAAATTTGGTTTATCAGTTTTGACACGAAAAAAGAAAAACACCTGGAAATTCAATTTTAATTCTTGTATATTTTAAACCAAAAATTAATTAACCACTAGTTTTTATTTTGTTTCTGAAAAGAAAATCCAATTATCAAAAGATACACTGACCCTGGAGCATCTGGACTGTTTGTTTTTGGGTTTGCAGCTGAATTTGTTCTTTTGGAGCAACTTGTTAGAACAGGCCTATGAAAACAATTTTGATACAACTAAGGGCTGAGAATGATACTCTAAGAGGCTATTTGGTACTCTGAATCAATGAAAATGTATTATAAACTGAATAATGGCCCAGTTTTGAAGTTATCAATCAGTTTATTGACAGCTTGCTGCTAATGGGTGTGAGTAAGAACATTTCTGACATTGCTGATGACTTTTTCCAACTAAAACTTAACAATAATTTTGTGAGATCCAAGATAATCACAACATGTGTCCAGGACAGACTTGTCAATTGAATGCTTTCATGACACAATAAATAGTTTCAAGCCTTGGTGCAAAATACCATGTAGACAGCATTTCTCTGATAAACGCTTACCAGAGGTATACATAAACGTTAAACAAAATTTGCAAATACAGAGTGGATGGCAAAACCAAACATTGCTCAGATGTGGATGTCATTTCTTCCATGACAGTAGATCTGGAATTCCTGGTCATGAATCCCACTTTCTCCAGAATTAGGTTATTTTAAAATCTAATGAAAAAAAACATATACTCTAAATCAGTGGTTCTTAACCTTGTTGGAGGTACTGAACCCCACCAGTTTCATATGCGCATTCACCGAACCCTTCTTTATTAAAAAATAAAATGTGATTTTTTTCAAATTCAAGACACAGGTATATATTTTACTGGTGCACAAAATGAACCGTGCATTAACATCACTGTGTTCAAAGAACAAAACCAACACAGTGCATGAACTCGCAACAAATTACATACCTTTTCACAAAGACATGACCTTTTTTAATACTACCACACTGAAATGGTTTTAATTTTTAACCTTATGTATTCCAATAATGAACTTATTGTATTTATGCTATTTATCATTTTTAACATTTTAACACACACCCATCACCTAATTTCCATCAGGCTACAATAATAATGAATATTTACTGCAAATCAGCGTGACTGATGGCTTTAGCGTTATACAATTTCTCCATCCCCGACGGTGCATCGGTCGTCACATGATTGTAACTGACCAGTGCGGTGACCGAAAAATGTAAACAAATGCTACACATGGCTGCCTCCATGGTTAACAGGAAGTAGCAAAAGTCATAACAACGATGTGGAAAATACTCAAATAATTCATCGTCAGACGAGTGGAAGAGATTATAAACATTTCCGGATGTGTTGGAGTGCTATAAGCAACAACAATACACCGCGTATATTGGATGTCAATCAGAGAAAGAGTCTCCGAAGCCGTTTGTTTACATACACGGACCTAGCCCGACACACACACCCGACTAATGAGTCGAGTGTTTGTCTTGACCTCCGCCGAACCCCTGAGACTGACTCACAGAACCCCTAGGGTTCGATCGAACCCAGGTTAAGAACCACTGCTCTAAATAAATATTAGTAAAACCTGTAGCTGTTTGTTGCACATCAGCTGGAATTGCAACAGACAAAATCACTATTAAAATGTATTGTTCCTGAATCATATTGTATCTCCATGCATTTACATATATATCAAATGAACTTATGAGAGACTTATGAGAACCAACAGTAGTAAGATTTTACTACTGCTAAAGGTTTTTCTAAATATAACGATTAAATAACATGATATATAATAAGCAGTGGTGCAATGGTCACTGGAGAAGTGGGTATACTATCAATTTTTGCCTTTTTTTTTTTTTTTTTTTAATTGAAGTCATCCAGAAAAACACCCTATTTTAGAAACAGTGACATGTAAGACTACTCTATTTAATTTACCCAAAACTCTGTCAGTAGTGTTTGCTCACTTTTATAAATTATCATGACTTGATCAGGAGCAGTTTACAGGTATTACTGGTCACACAAGCAGCTGCATGAATGTAAATGTATTCAACATTAGGCAAACATAGGATAACGTTAGCCTTTCATAACGTTAGCCTTTCGTAACGTTAGCCTACTCACACAGTTTAACTATCTCTTCTCTAAATGTGCAGTCATATGGCCAGTAGTTTAAAACAATGACTCATATTTACACTTTATTCTGCCTTTCTCATTCGCATTTCCAATAATCGTTCAACAAGACGTGCAGTTACCTGTCAATCAGCTGGGGTGGAACTGGCACCTGAGGTGTCCAATCAGGTTCCAGAGGTGGCCAGTGCTAGTTAGCAATATTTTCCTCAGCATGACCCGCCCTACTCTGCTTCTGATTGGGTCATCAGTCCTCATGCCTTAAGTTAACCAATCTAATCAGTGATGGCAGCTGGTACTAGCCAATTAGAGGCAGCGTAAGGCGGGTCATGGCTTCACAATCCTAGGGAAAATAAATGGTCAATTTGGCTCAGATACTACAGAATGGTGCGTATTAGGGGGATTTAGAAGTGGGTATATGCAATGAAGACTGAAAAATAAGTAGGTATACGATGTAAACCTACTTATTTTTCCTGGACTACACCACTGACAATACGTGACTAATGTTCAAGGCCTGGAACAATTGTGAAATAAATATAAAAATCACTCATACATATCTGGCATTGTGTCTTCATGGGTGAAAACATTTACATTATTTGCATATAGAAGTGTAAGTGCATTTATATCATGTCATGACTACTTAGTAAAAGCACTGAATATACACTCTCCATCCATCTGCTCCCATTGTGCTGCTACTTACATATTACACATAATTCAGATATACTAATTTATTCATCATCATTCTTAACATGATGGTGATACTTATGTTCTTATGCAGCATTAAGTGCAGTCATGTTCCCATGAGCGACTGTACTCATGCTTGAGAAAATGTGTAATTGATAAAACATGTCATTGGACTGCGTTTCATGTCTTCAGGGGGTACAAGTGGTTCATGATGAGGAATGGCACAGTCTAATGGTGTCGTTTTAAGATAATGTACAGACACCACAGACTGGAGGTGAATTTTCATTATTTAAATGTATGGTGCAATGAATGTGTAGGTGTGGGAGAAGCAAAGAGATACTGATGCATTATTCTACTGGGTCATTAGACTGCAACGAGGGGGGCACATGATGCATTATGCATGTGTGATCATGTTATACGTGTGGCCTTATGTCAGCAACGCTAACCTCCCACCCCCAGTAGTGTTTACTTAGTGGTTGAAAGTGTCAGGATGAAAAAAAAAAAAAAAAAAAGCCGAATAAAACAAATATTTCAATGGGATTTCACAAAAAAAAAAGAAAAAAAAAACAGACAGATTTTACAGACCAATGGCTTACAACAAAATAAACAGCAGACTCATATTTATTTTATTTTACTGGTTTATTTAACAGGGACATTGTACATTAATTCACATTGCTGTAAATGCAACAGAGTGCAGTATTTCCAAGTTAGGTTAAATCAGGAATTATATAATTCATTCTGTCCCTAAATGTGGAGATATTATGGAGGCAAACACGTTGGCATTATATAACTAATTAAAAATGAAAAAAACATTATTGCTAAGAGCATTTCACTTTACAAATACATCCACAACACTGCCACAATGGACTCGAGTTTTGTTTGGGTATTTAAGCAGATTCTACTGCCTGGGGTGCGTTCAACTCACACTGTTGAACTCTACTCTGCTTAGTTTCCCTCTTGGCATATTTTTGTTATATAATAATGAGGTCCAGCTTTGACCACTACAAAATGTTAAGCACTGGGGCTCTTCACATCGAACCTGTATGAGTACATTTCAGGTTTGGGACAAATACAACCGTCTTTAGAACCTTCGTATTTCCTCTCTGTTGGTAATGCATTTTTCTTTTTCCCTTCAAACTTTCTGCATGACCACACAATGAGAGTATTGATGGTGTGGCAATGTCCAGCATGAAGAGAGTAGTGTAGTTATCAGTCATTTTACTGAGGAAATGTTATTTGGCCAGTGCTGGTGTTTTATTAACTACTCACATTCAGCTGCAATATGTTGGATAATGGATAATGCTAAGTAGCTGGTCAGTTCATGTTTGTTACTGTATATGTCACACGGAGGTTACCCCTTTCAGCCGGATCCCCGGGCCACACCAGCACAGACAAAAAAGGCAGTGTTCGTATAAAAATGATTTATTTGTAATAAAATAACAGAATAGAATCTATGAACAAAAACAGTTAAAACACAACTGATCAGTGGTTAAAATATGCTAAAACATAAAACAATCTAAAAAAGGGGCCGCTACGAATAAAACACAGGAAATGTCTGAGTCCCACATCCATTCAATGAAATCAGCGCAAAGCGCTAATCAAGATACTCAAGTCTGCTGACGGCGTCCGTGTAGCGTCACGCGGTGAATCCTTATTCAGGCCTTGTCTCTGTGGGTCCGGTCACAGTGCCACGGCCTCGCTCCGTTGCCGCTTGTCCGGGTCGGGGAAACTGTCGCGGCGTCGGCTTTGTGTCCTCCGGTGAACCGTTGTGTGGCCTCGTCCTCCTGCAGCTCCGATACGTTGTTCCTCGCCGGCTCGTCCTCCCCCAGGAACGCTCCGCCACGGCTGGAAGAACAGTAGCAACTTACGAGCTGATCTACACAGATAGCAGCCACTTTCACCCACACAAACACAGTTTCATACGTTCCTTCACTTAGCGTATTTGTGGCTCATCAAAGTCCTTTTCCCCCCGACACCGTCCGAACGCTGGAGCGCTGGCCATGAAACGCCGTCCTGCAGAGCCTCGAGCTTCTTCCTCGTCGCTGAGTCTGTGTCTTTTATAGCTGCTCAGGAAGTCCGTGAAAGGGGAGAGTGTAACACCTTTCAGGTGCGCACCCCTGCTAATTGTCAAGCCCAGCTGGCTGTGGACCAATAGTTAATGTAGGGGGAGGGGAACAGGGGGAGACAGCAGTGCTGAATAAAAAAAGTCCAATCCACGTTGGCTTCTGCTAGTCCATATAAAATCACTGCAAGCTGCACACAGAATAAAATGTACACACCATGCAATATAAAATTTACAATAAAAATGCACAGCAAGCATAAAACACTAAAAGCATCGCCATGTACGATTGTTTAACACATAACAGCCCCTGTCATCCTGTGACATATAGATCAGGGGTGGGCAATTAAGTTTCCTATGGGGCCACATGAGAAACTTTGTCAGTTGTTAAAGACCGGATCAATACATTTGCAGCTCTTCTTAATCTCTCTCTCTCTCTCCCTCTATATACATATATATATATTTATTTATTTATTTATTTATTTATTTATTTATTTATTTATACAGGGTGGGGAAGCAAAATTTACAATATTTTGATTGAAAGGGATTGAAAGAGTGTATGACCAATTAGTTTATTGAAAGTCATGAGAATTTATTTGCCACAAGAAAATTTACATAATAGAAAATGTTTTTATTCTATGTGTCCTCCTTCTTTCTCAATAACTGCCTTCACACGCTTCTTGAAACTTGCGCAAGTGTTCCTCAAATATTCAGGTGACAACTTCTCCCATTCTTCTTTAATAGTATCTTCCAGACTTTCTCGTAATAGTTTTGCTCATAGTCATTCTCTTCTTTACATTATAAACAGTCTTTATGGACACTCCAACTATTTTTGAAATCTCCTTTGGTGTGACGAGTGCATTCAGCAAATCACACACTCTTTGACGTTTGCTTTCCTGATTACTCATATGGGCAAAAGTTTCTGAAAAGGTATGGATAATAGTGTTAGGTATGATCATGACATCAACATATGTTTGGTTTCAAAACAATTGACGTAGTGCCTGCTGAGAGAAAACAACTAAATGTTCATTGTAAATTTTGCTTCCCCACCCTATGTATATATATATATATATACACACTTTACTATAATACAAAAACAGTAAATGCAACAATACAATTATAACATGAAAATGTGGAGCACAGAATACAACTATTTAATGAATATTCACAAAAAGACTTTGGAAAATGTACAAAACCACCTCCACATTAACTTACATGAAAAATCATGAATGAATCCAGCCTTGTTTGTTTGCATATCACAGTTCCTTTTCTTTTTCTTTACCTCTGACTTCAGTAAAGAAATACTTTCAAGTCCATGTCTTGTTAAAAACTCTGCATTGGGAATCAATCTTTTTTTTTTTTTTTTTTTTTTTTTTTTGCCATTAGCTGACATCTTCATGGGCTGAAACTGACCAACAAACTAATCAGTGCATAAGCCTTATGCAAGTACAGAAAGTATGTGTGAAAAAAAAAAAAGGTAAATTAGCAGATTCTTCAAAATGAAAGCAGTGGGGTTGTATTGGTCACGTCTATTATGATGATACATATTTGCATTGACTTTTAATTTGCCAGTGACCTCATGTGGGCCAGTTAGGGTCAGCTGTCGGGCCGCATGTGGCCCCCGGGCCTTACAATGCCCAGGTCTGGTATAGATTAATCACTTGTTTACAGTAACATTAGGTCAAATTATGCTCCCAGTTGCTTTGGACGCTGGTCTGTGTCGAGAGATACATCACAGTGTTCTGTCACAGGATCATTTTTGCAGATTTAAGAGAGTCAAGAAGTAGAAGTCTTGGTTCCTGTTGAACATTTTGGCAAATTAGTTGTAATTTAAGTGGTCCAAAAGGAGTCCTGTGACAGAAAAATTACCCTGTGACAGAAGACTGTGGTGTTTCTTGACAAATTTGGTCCTGCTGTTACAGATGAGTTCTTCATGGTTTCAGTTCTTTACATTCTGTTCTTGCACAGGTAGTTCGGTGATATCCCCACAGCTGTGGGCTTGAGATAAAATCCTGAGTCCTCTTTTTCAACTCTGAGACAAAACCAATTAAACATACAGTTAATTACAAGACTACACTGCGACATTGAAAAAGGGGCCTTAAGACATTGTCTCAAGTCCAAGACTGACCTTTAGTATTAGACTGGTGAGGGATTTTCAGGTAAGAGCAGGTTAAGGTTCAGGTTCTGACATACGTTCATAACAGTTCATAGCAGTATTTGACGTCTGAGAGAAGCTGCTCCTTTGCCTTTATTGGCTGTGGTGTCCTCAGAGAACGCACGTCTGGTGTTATAAAACATAATTATAATCCCTCATGTTTCTCACAATTTGAACCAAAGTCTTGATCTGTCAAAAGTTTTGTAACTTTACAAATCAGACTAGGTGGCTCACAACCAATTTTTACCGCCGGCCCTCACCGCAGGGTATTGTCATCGGTTCGTTGTCCATCTATCTGTCTATTTGACCTAATGTTACTGTAAACATATGATAAATCTATACGGTAACATACATGTACTGACCAGCTAGTTAGCATTATCCATTATCCAGCACATTGTAGCTGAATATGAGAAGGGCAGCCATGTCTCAGCAGGTACAGCGGGTCATCCAATGACTGAAGGGTTGGCGGTTTGAATGTGCTGTTGTTTTCAGGGGCAAAACACTTCACCTTGCCTCCAGTGCCACTCACACTGGTGTATGGAGTAACATTAAACATTTATTAACACTTAGGAATCATAAATAAAGGTACTGTTAGTGATAGCATAGCGAGGTAGTTCACATCAGAAATATCTGCTCCAAAACTCAGACAAATCTGTTCTAGTTTCACCCAAGGAGACTTTGCAAGTATAGCTACAGATTAGCCAACCTCATATAAAGTGTCAGTTGGTGCCAGCTATTTTCCACTTAGCTTGGCATGCAAGCTACTTCATTTAGCACATATTGGGGGGTGTTGCCATGGACCTCAGCCTTGAATTATCAGCCATCTCCAACCAATCCCTCACTTGGCATCCTGTGAATTATTCAGTTACACCTGCTTTTTTATTGGGCAACCAGAGCTGCATTTAAAACATTGTTTTACCATTCCTCTGCCAGATTGCCTCTTATTTTTTATGCAAATTAATCATGCGACAAAATAATGGCAGGATCACCAGAGGCGCAACCAATGGTAGTTGCAAAATTGCATACTGAAAGACCTCCATGGGGCAGTCAACGTTTTCTATAAAAGGCTCTCAAATGTGGAACACACTGCCCACAGAAATAAAATTAACACAAGATATAAAAAACTTTTAACAAAAGTGTTGAAGGCTAAAGCAAAATCAGAGATGTCAGCATTGTTAACCATTATGATTTTACTGTAATTTTATGTAAATTTGATGTAAATATTTAACACACACACATACACACACACACACACACACACATATATATATATATATATATATATATATATATATATATATATATATATATATATATATATATATATTAGTGGTGGGCAGTGATTAAAATTTTTAATCACGATTAATCGCATGGCTTTCTGCGATTAATCGCGATTAATCGCATAGTTGTTGGGGGGGGGGGGGGGGGGGGACGCATCAACAGCATGTATTGCCTTTCAGTGATATTCCAGACTGGAAGTACTCTGGTGATAACAATAATTGCACGTCAGTGCTTCCAAACAACTGTGTCCTTCTCAACCCCACCATCTGAAGACATTTAAAATGAAAACATCCATGTAAAAAAACATTACTTTTACACGTTTATGTCCCCACCAGTGTATTTACAGTTGTGAGTGATTGACAGGAGTCTTAAGCCCACTAATCAGTACTAATACTAATAAGCCCATTAATATGTCATGTTCAGTTGTTCAAAGCAAGCAAAAGGGGCCCTGAAGTGGTCAGAATAAGTTGCACTAACGTATGTTTTGCCCTTTCCGTGTTACCGTAGTTAGTTCGGACATAGATCTAACAGACATGTTTCTTTCACTCTTGTTTGTATGGCCCAAAAAACGTTTGCCTCTAAGTATTTTATGTTCAGTTGTTGTAAGAATGAATAGTATCAAATATCTCTGATGTGAGCCTTTGTTGCTGAATAAAAAGACGTTGTAAATCTTTAATTAACCTGTAAATGCTAATCGTTAGCATGTCTATGGATTTTCCCATTCAAGTTAGCATCAAGATAAAATGACTGCTAATACAACATTCACATCGTAAATGAGTAAAGGTTAGTTAAAAGGCTTGCATATTAGACCTAAACACAACCAATGAATTTACATAAACTTAGCATGAGCCTGCATAAAGAATTAGCAACCCATCTCTGACTGCTTGCATAAACATCCACCCATCCATTCTCTCCCGCTTATCCGGGGCCGGGTCGCGGGGGTAACAGTCTAAGCAGGGATGCCCAGACTTCCCTCTCCCCAGACACTTCCTCCAGCTCTTCCGGGGGGATCCCGAGGCGTTCCCAGGCCAGCCGAGAGACATAGTCTCTCCAACGTGTCCTGGGTCTTCCCCGAGGTCTCCTCCCGGTGGGACATGCCCGGAACACCTCCCCAGGGAGGCGTCCAGGAGGCATCCGAAACAGATGCCCGAGCCACCTCAGCTGCTCAGCTTGCATAAACAAATTAGCTTAAACATCAGCATTACTTGTAAAGTTCGCTGGTTTTCTTCTCTCAGCTGCACATACACACAGCACCGGTGTGTGGACCGGCAAAATAAAAGCATGAGTTTCAAAATAAGAGTCCGTATGTATAAATCAACTAAGACTTGCTTGAAAGGCAGAACAATAATAAAACGGCGTTAACGTGAGATAAAAAAAATTGTTGGCGTCATTTAATGAATGCGTTAATGCGGTAATAACGCGTTAACTTGCCCACCCCTAATATATATATATATATATATATATATATATATATATATATATATATATATATATATATATATGTACACATGTATATATGTACAAACAAAAAATTATATGGAAAAGTTATGAAATAGAAACTTGTGTATTCAAAGTCTATCCTTAGATGTATTGGCCACCCAAAACATTGCCCTATCTATCTATCTATCTATCTATCTATCTATCTATCTATCTATCTATCTATCTGTCTATCTATCTATCTATCTATCTATCTATCTATCTATCTATCTATCTATCTATCTATCTATCTATCTATCTATCCCTATTTAGCACCATCTGTCCATCGATGCGCTATAGCAGGGGTAGCAAACATACAGCCTGCAGGCTAAAACTGGCCCACCAAAGGTCATAGTTTGTCCCACAGTATGCATTTGGAAAGTGCAAAAATTCTACTACTTATTAAGAGTCAAAGGTGTCATACTTGTTTTACTTCAGGTTCCATTCAGCCCAGTTGTGATCTCAAGTAAAAGAATAGCATAATAACCTGTAAATAATGACTCCAAATTTAAATCAAATTTCATGGTGAAAAGTATCGGTATCAGATTGGTATTGATAAAACTAATCTTAAAAAAAAAAATCAGATCAGAAGCATAGAAATCCAGATCGGGACATCACTAGCAGTGATGCCTGCAAACTCATTAGTGATAAAGTTTGGTTTCCGAAACACAAAGAATTCATCTGTAAAACAACATGCAAAACCAAACTGAACCAAAAACTGTGACAAAAAAATAAGGAATATATGTTCATGGGTTTGTTTTGGATGGTGAAGATGTTTGAGTGTTTTGTCATTGCATTTTATTCAGGGTTGGTATGTTTCCATCATTTTAATGCTGCAATTCTGTCAAATGAAACAGTTGCTGTTGATGGATGTTGGATTTTTAACACAGAAAAATAAACTAAGAATTTAGATTTCCTGCATTGTGGTGCTTTGAAAAAAGTGCAGAGACTGTTTGTCGTTACTGTTACTGTGAATCAATCTTAAAATAGAGAATTCTTACATTGTTCCCTCTTCTAATAATTTTTCATTGTATGTAGGGTCTTGGACTTGTCTCAGTCTTGACCTGCCTTGGTCTTGACTTGGTATCGACCCTTAAAAGTCTTGGTCCTGTCTTGGTCTCTGAACCCTCTGTTCTCAGAAATGTCTTGGTCTCGGATGGTATGGTCTTGGCTACAACACTACCTCTGTTTACATTCGGACACAGACGTCATTGAGAAGCACATATTAGAGATTTATTGATGGTGTGCATTTTAGCCAAAAATAAACCCCTTAAAAGTGAGTTAATGTGGAGACAATGTGTTTAATCACAGGTCGGGATGGGTGCGGGTTTAGAAAAGTCGACCCATGCAGAGCTCTACTTGGGAGTCGTCGTTTTCCCCACACATGAATATTTTTGGTTCTAAATCTTGACCAAGTCTAATATTTACAATTGTTGGCCCTGACCTGTTTCAGAGCCGATTATTGGGACAAATTCACTCTTAACACATCTCAGACCACAGGGTAATCTTCTAAGACATAAAATATTCTGGCCTTTACCACCCTTAGTCGGGAAGGGGGTAAATTGGGACAAAAACAGCTGTCTTATCTTTAACAGTGTACCCTACTTACCATCGTCTGTTGTTTCAGATCCTGCTGTCATCACATATCGTTGTTGATTTTACACTTACTTTAGTTTGTCACTGTTGAGTCCAGCCTCCTGCCAGCGGTACAAAGGCTTTATCTAAAAAAAAAAAAAAAAAAAAAAAAAAAACCCTTTGCATGTTCACATGGACCAACTTGTGCGGACAGCTGAATTACAGTGACATGAGATCTCACAAATACGCCGCTAAACATGATATGTCAGCGTACACACAACCGTGCAAAAACCTATCAGTCATGATGACACTTCATATTTCATGCAGCCATACGGTACATGGGCCTCGCAGACGGACTTCGGTAAAAACACTGCGTAGCGTTTCAGTGGACAAACAAACCGTGTCTCGTTCAGGTATTAGGGAGTATTTACTGTGGAGTCGCCTGCTAGTGTAACTCTAGTGGAATGTCCATTAGAGCAGAGAACAGATCTTTTCACAGTATAAGTCATAGTAATGAACTCCAGTAGAAGTCCCAGCAGCCCATTACATCAACACGCCCAACAACATTTCAACTCCCAGAGACAGAGAGCTGCTGTAAAACCAGTGTGTCCTGGTAAAGCAGAATCTTGGCGTGTTTTAAGTGCTAGCTAATCTAATTATATGTGCTGAACTGTTGTTTTTGTGGCGTATTTCAGATTAATAGTGTAGTTTTACAGTCTAGTCAAGTTCTGAAACACCAGCAACTCACTTTTAGCATTTTAAGAATCTATTTTCCTTTTCTGTACAGAGCTACTGAATTGCCTATTGAGTCTTATTGCATTGTTCACACTACAGTGTTAATTTTGTCACCCATTTTTCTATTTAGTCTTAGTCTTGTGTCAAAGTTCCTCTAGCTTCCTCTCGTTGTAGACAGAAATGAGAAGGGAGTTTTTGTTTAGTTTTTATTCCCTACAAAACATTTTCGTTTTTATTTATCAGCGATAAGGGACATTAACACTGTCTTGGTCAGTGTTTTAAGAACGTCGGTGCACTCTCATCATCATCTCGTCTTCGTCATGGGAAAAAGGGTTGTTGACGAACATATTTTGTCTCGTCTGACAAAATTAACACATCACACTAATACAGATAATTACTAGTACATGTTCTAAATGAGTATTTCCCCCTCTAATTGAAAAAAAAAACTGTCCACATGACTTTCACTTTACAGAATATTCACAAAAAGCATTTGTTTATCATGAACTTGAGCAGCTATGACAAGTGTAGTTTAAACTTGAGTTAACTTAAGTGTTGATTTGTGTCATTTAAGTGTATTCTATATGTCATTTTCTCCACAACACCAGGACATGTGTCTTTTTCTGCTCTCCTAACTTTATTACTCAGCTAAGATTCACATAAAGGTACAGTGTGTTAGATTTTTATAGTGTTCTTTCCAATAAATAATGTAATTATTAATTATAATAGAAAAAGAGTGCTCAATCAGTCAAAAAAAAACCAATTTGTTCGATTACATTTAACCTGGAAAACCTGTTTAAATATACATAGCGTAGGCACTGCTTGCTGGGGCATTATCGACACCATTTTTTCCCTACATGAGCCTACAGAGGACAAAAATCGAAGTAGCTGCCTGCAGAATGGGGCGGGCCTCTCCATATCGTCATTGCTGAAAATTCCATGATGGGCCCAATGGTGGACGGACGTTTCGGACTTGGACGTTTCGGCCTAGGACGTAAGTAGGACTTTTCGGGTTAGGGTTAGGGACTGCAAAAAGTGCAGTCCGAAACATCCTAGTCCGGAACATCCTACATTCGGGCCCAATGTAAGTCAGAGACAGGTATCAGCTGTGGTCCATGCCTGAACTTCAGAGCTCAAGCCCAGTCTCCCTGTTCCTCTCCCGACTGACCAGCCCTGCACCAGTACCAACAATGGCAATGGCACTGGTACCAATGACTGGTACTGGTTTGAGAAGGGCAACTGTCTGCAACTTTGTTCCCAGTGCCATTCCCGGTACCAGTTGCCATCACTGGTACCAGCATTGGGAACGAAGTAGCAAACAGCTGTCCTTCTCAACCCCATTTGTAAATCATTACTAGGGACATTATTAACAGCTTACTAATATATAAACAATGTGTTAATTAATGCTGAGTAGTGCATACATAATGATAACTACTTACAATATTCAACTTTTATTAATACTTAATTATTTATGAGCTAACTTTGAGCAGTAAACATTGATCAACTACTTATTAATACATTAACTAATATGTTACCTAATGCTAAGTAATACATAATAATGATTGATAATATATTATTACACAGCTAATTGATGCTTAATAATGCACTAACTAACGTTGATTAAAGGACCCTTATTGTAAAGTGTTACCAACTTTTTTTCTTGACTGTAGTTGAGGTTAATCAGTTTCACTTACAAGTCCATAAATTGACTTTGTTTTACAGTGGTTTATGAAGTTTTAAGTTTTTCTGAGTCATTAAGGTAATGTTTAGCATTAGCTCACCCATGACCCCTAACAGATGGCTCTGACCCCTTCTGCTCCTGTAATTCCACCATTTGTCCAAATATGGTCACTTTTGGCTCCAAATAGCTGACATAGAAATGGCAAAGTCTCCTCCTGGCTTCATGTTATGTCATGTTTCCTTCAGTAATTATATAAACTTTGTGCTCTAAACTCATGAACAGCTCGTCTGCTGTGGATGTAGTGAGTAGTATTGTGATAAAAGCAGCAGTGACACCATCTGTCACGAGAGGGGAAATGACGAATCAGGGAAATATATTTACAAACTGATGAGACCCAACCGTGCAGCCACTGTAAGTCTGCAGCACCATGTGAAATAGGTTGAAAGTCTAACTCACTTTATTACTTGTGTTAGGGGGATTCAGTCTCAGTATTTTATTGTGGGACACCATTGAAGGTGCTCAGGGACCATTTCCAGACTTTCATCAGTACCTTGGTCAAAGGCACTCATAAAACAATTAACCTATACACTCTTGAACAAAATCTTAAGACCATTGCGTTTTGCAGTGGTGGATCCTAACCAGGCTTTAACCCAGTGGTTCTTAACCTTGTTGGAGGTACTGAACCCCACCAGTTTCATATGCGCATTCACCGAACCCTTCTTTATTAAAAAATAAATGTGATTTTTTTCAAATTCAAGACACGGGTATATGTTTTACTGGTGCACAAAATGAACCATGCATTAACATCACTGTGTTCAAAGAACAAAACCAATACAGTGCATGAACTCGCAACAAATTACATACCTTTTCACAAAGACATGACCTTTTTTTAATACTACCACACTGAAATGGTTTTAATTTTTAACCTTATGTATTCCAATAATGAACTTATTGTATTTATGCTATTTATTATTTTTAACATTTTAACACACACCCATCACCTAATTTCCATCAGGCTACAATAATAATGAATATTTACTGCAAATCAGCGTGACTGACGGCTTTAGCGTAATACAATTTCTCCATCTGCAACGGTGCGTTGGTCGTCACATGATTGTAACTGACCAGTGCGGTGACCGAAAAATGTAAACAAACGCTATACATGGCTGCCTCCGTGGTTAACAGGAAGTAGCAAAAGACATAACAACGATGTGGAAAATACTCAAATAATTCATCGTCAGAGGAGTGGAAGAGATTATAAACACTTCTGGATTGTGTTGTAGTGCTATAAGCAACAACAATACACCGCGTATACTGGATGTCAATCAGAGAAAGAGTCTCCGAAGCCGTTTGTTTACATACACGGACCTAGCCCGACACACACACCCGACTAATGAGTCGAGTGTTTGTCTTGACCTCCGCCGAACCCCTGAGACTGACTCACCGAACCCCTAGGGTTCGATCGAACCCAGGTTAAGAACCACTGCTTTAACCCATAAAGACCCAAACATCCACTGGCAACCAAAATCATTCACTGATATAAAATGTTTAATACCTGTTGATCTACTAATCCTACCAATACATGTAAATAATTGAGTTAAAATATGGCTTCTCAGCTTTAAATCATCATCAGATATGACCCATTTAGACGTTCAGAGGCTCTGTAGTGAACGTGAAAACATGTCATCTTCTACAACATTGATTCACCTGTAAAACCCATGGAGTTCAATAAATGACAGTGGATGGAGACGCTTATTTTGTGTTCAGTTAAGAATATATTTTGCAGAAAAATGTATCTTTTTCTTCAGTTTTATTTGTTTTTGATATAAAAACCCTCAACTTTAATCTGAGCTTTAATGAACATCTACATGATCAGTAAATAAATATAGAAAAACACATGATTTTCACTTAAAAATACAGAATAAAGAGAATAATATTAGAGTAAATGGTGATAAATCACTTTAGAAAGGTAAAAATAGAGAACAAATCTTTTCTAAACTGACTCAGAAGTAGCACTGGGTCTTTATGGGTTAAGTAAGGCTTTAAAATACAAAAAGAAGAAGACAAAACACAAAAAAATAGTTGGGAATTGATTGAAAATGCATTTTAACTCAAAATGACTGTTCATCAGAGAATTAAAGTTTAGGACCATAGAACAAAAACACCAAGAAACTGAACTAGAAGTGTCAAAAAATTATTAAGTAGTGGGCAGCCCCTCTATTCTTGCTGATCATTTAAATCAATTGTTTAGGCATGTTGATGCAAGTATATCCAGAAAGCTGGTAGGAATGTAGCTGAATGTGGATGCTGTGGAGGGCAGACCATGGATGCCCTTCCAACCAGGGCCGGACTGAGACTCATTTTCAGCCCTGGAGTTTCATACCTCAGACCGGCCCACTTTAGATCACGACCGATTATTATTAAAATCATACGATTCTAACCTTACATGTTAGGTCTACACACTGTTCTGCAAAGCCTTCTAATTCAGTGTATTTTCTAAAACATTTCCAATTCAGCGCAAGTAAAGGTTGCTTCACAATGTGGATTTATTTCAACAGTGAGTGCACATTGACATCTCCAACATTATTATTCCTCACAACACAACAATAACAAAATCTATATTTTTTTTCTTATAAGTGTTAACATTTTTCAAACCTTTAAAATGTTTGAAATGAAATTAAAGTATAAAAATATTAAAAATTAAAAAAATAAATAAATAAATTAAGCTTGCTGCACTTTCTAATAACTATTATTTTTGTATCCTCTGCAACAAAAGATTTCCATCACAACTTACTTGCGGTTTGTTCCATCGATGCTATTGAAAACTTTTGGTATAGTGATATTAGGGGTTTGATGAGGATGATAAGAAAAAAATGCCTGTATATCCTGTGACTGAGGGTGAGCAAAGCAATCAAAGCTAACAACAGACTCCTCTTCATCTGTGTCATTTGTGCCTAGTGGTTCAGGGTTCTGCTGCTGAGCTGCTCCTCTGTCATCAGCAGACTCTGCTCTCCCTTTCACTCTTCCTCCAGTTTCTCTAGACTCACCTGCACCTGGATCACAATAAAAAATAATATCTACAGACATTTTGACTTACTGAACCAGTTCAAATCTTTACACTGGCTAAATATGCAGGCTTATTTAATATGACTTTATACTATTGCCTTGCAGTTGTGGGCTTTGTGTATTTACTGTCTCACTTTTAATAACAAAAATTAAAATAGGTCAGGACTATGGTTTGGGTCTAGAAAGTGGTTTTACGGGAACTGATGCTTGTTCACACAGTCTGTTCCAACAGCTCACCTTTTCCTTCCATACTGACAGGAACAATCCCCTCATCACTACTGGCTCCTGGCTCTGCTTCTGACACTAAAGCACAGTTTAAAAATGCTCATAATTGTCAGCACAAATCTTCTATTTTCAAAGCCTTGGTGTCAGTTTCATTCATGTAGTGCTGAATCCTGGAGCATCTCAGAGCACCTTTCATACTGAACAGGCCTACACCATACTCTTCATTGGAGCCTATTTCTTCTAATCCTCTTCCCTCTCTGAGCAGTCCTACCTGCCCACTCTGGACTTGTGGGCTCATGGCAGGTGCTGGATCTGGTTTCTGAATCTGAGAAGCTACAAGACAAAGTTTCCCACTTTCGTGGCGTCGCATCATACTATTATTTAAATGACATAACATTATGTTCCACGTCACAATGCCACACAATTCACTGACTCGATAATTAACTAACTTGAAAGGTGGTTTACCCGGTTCATCGTCCTTATTAGTTGTTTCCAACCGGGAAGTCGTTTTTGTGAAAAAGTTGCAGATTTTGTCACATTTGGCTGCGTTTGCTTCCAGAGCTTTCCTCTTTTTAATTCTTGTCTTCTCCACAC
Source organism: Sphaeramia orbicularis (assembly GCF_902148855.1). Classification (NCBI taxonomy): domain Eukaryota; kingdom Metazoa; phylum Chordata; class Actinopteri; order Kurtiformes; family Apogonidae; genus Sphaeramia; species Sphaeramia orbicularis. Next base: position 44,740,041 of record NC_043966.1, read on the forward strand.
CACCCTTGCTCTTTCTATTATCCATGTTTCAAACAGCAAACACAGCTGACCATCGACATAGCCTACAGAGCACAGATCGTAAAAGCTCCACAGCTACAGTATAGAGCTACTAACTGTATGCAAGGAGATGTTACGCCAGGTCTTGGTGTGTCCGCAAAAAAAAAAAAACAGGAAGAAAACAAACAGTTTACTAGTAGAGGGGGTGGGGCCCAGGAACAGCAGCTGCAGATTACGTGGTCAACTCAGTGCTATGACTGAACACCGGCCCCCAAAAAATAAATAAATAAAATATTAAATACATATTTAAAGTGAACTCCGGCCCTCGCGGCCCAAATATTATACCGGCCCACCGGGAATTGTCCCGGTCCTCCCGATTAGCCAGTCCGGGCCTGCTTCCAACTGATGTCCATTTTAGTAAAATGTCCTTGCCATCCATCCCCAAATGTTCTCATTGGGATTTAGATCTGGGGAATATGCAGGATGGTCCAAAAGAGCAGCATTATTCTCCTGGAAGAAGTCCTTCATCAGGCAGCTGTTGTGAATTGGACCTACATGGTGGACCCACATGGTGCGGCGAGAACGTCAACACAGAAAGACCTCAGTCTGATGGGGAATCAAACCTGGAATCTTCAAACTACGAGATGGCTCCATTAAACCCCTGCATCACCCAAAGTTGTTTTTTTTTTTTTTTTTTGTGGTTTTCTTTCAATAGATAGGATCAGCTGCATTTTAAAAATATACGTTCTCAGGAGGTTGAACTGTTTGGACGCTGGAAATATAGTAAAAGTTAAACATTTTAAAAGAAAATCACAATATTGTTGACATACACTAGCTCTAAGCTGCCAGACAGTCCACCAAAAAGACTTGCTTTGGGAATTTTTAAAGGGGTCATATTTTGCGAAACCCACTTTTATTAGTCTTTGGTTCATTTATTTATGTATTTGGACCCTAATAGTTCATAAAGTTTGAATTTGAACCCTCCAGGTGCTGCAAAGCTATCTTTATACTAATTCAGGCAAAAAATTTAGTGGATTTCTAAAACCCATTTCAATTCTTGCTTAATTTGTTACGTTTTATAACTAGTTACATCATGACATTTGCACATATAAGGTCAAGACTTCCAATGAACATTTCTCTGAATAATTATACAATAACATAATTGTTTGAAAATATGCCCAAACTTTGAGCCAATTACCTAAAATGTTCAGTTGTTGGTTGTATTAATGAACAGAGTGACTGAATGGGACAGTTAACAACCTGGAGGGGGTGGGGCGTGAAGTGGCTCATTTGGATTTAAAGGGCCAGCGCTCAAAACATCCTTTCTGGTGTCATTACTCAGAAATAGGGTTGAAGATGGACCTTTGGAGTTGAATTAATGAAGAATTCAGACCCAAGCAGAGCATTTACAGTTTATGTAGACCACAGGGAAATGTTTTAAAATGCATAATTCCATTTAAAAAAACAAAATATCACTCCCTTTATCGAATGTCATCCATGAATAAGATGCAAAAACATGGCATGTTTTCCCATATTTTAGATTCACAGTGTTTTAGATTTTGATTCACTGCTATTTACTCATTTTCTTTCCTTTCTGACATGGATTTTTGATATAATAGCTCTGTATTATGTGAACATCTACAGTCATTTTATCCCCAGTCAAGCATTAGATTCATGCTGTTCTGAAGAAGTCACATCATGTTTGCTTTACTGAAATGAAAAGTTTTCTCCGAGTTTAGGCAACAGTGATGAGACTTAGTGTGAGTGTATTTGTTATGGACTAAAATCTACATATGTTCCACTTCAACCAGCCCTTTTGCACCTTTTGCAGGCACATTTGAAGACACCCACACGGTTTGAACTCCTAAAACCTGACTCTACGTATCCTATGTACTCTAGGTAAGTTTTGTAGGTTTGGAAACTTTCAGTAGAATAAACGTGGCTTCATCATTCAGCTGCTGCATCCGCCACTTTAAAGGCATCTGAGACCCACAAAACTACATTTTACAAAGTTCTGTCTTTTGTTTTGTAAAGTTGCCAATTTTTTACAGCACCAGATTCAGCATATTCTCAGACAAGTGCTTATTTTACTCACTTACTTAGTGACTTGCACACATTACAATATGGGATATAATTTCAAAAAAAAAAAAAAAAATCTAAAAACTGATTTCATATAGAACATACAGCAAAATGCTGAAAGAAGATCCAGGAAACTTTATTTTTGGCCTTTCCTAGAAATTGTTTGAAGCCTATGGGTTCTGTTTGTGACTTAAGGGCCATCCACATCAAGAACAACTACCTGTAGAACCCACACTCTAAAAAATGATTAATAGGCTCAACGTAAAAAAATTGAGGTAACAATTTCCATTAATCTTTTTAAGTTATTTCAACTTGGCAAATTGCTTAAATGCCACAAGACTTCTCCAGTTAAGTAAACTCTATTATTTTAGTACAAACAACATGATTTGCTTTTTACTCTACGAGCTTAATTAAGTCAAACCAACTTAATTTTAATTGTGTAAAAACTACTCCATTTAGTTATATTGACTTATTGTTTTACTTTCATTCTACTCAAAAATGTTCATACAAGTAGTTTCTTTAATTTTTTGAGTTGGTCTAACTTGTTTCTGTACATCAGAAGAAATTCCATATGGAAATTCCAGTTATATGACTGAGCCATTTAATTTTCTGCGCAACTAACTTACTAAATTTGTCTACATGTTAATATCTCAAATGTACACAGTACTATTGTTCTCATGTTCATATTAATTTATACTTGTTAAGCAGCGAGAAGTTACATTAAACAATATAACTGCAACTAACAATAAACAGGAAAGGCACTGTTTGGCCTATGGCTCTGACTCATGGTGCAGTTCTATAAAAATAAAAAAAATAAACACAAAAAAGCCAGTAAACATTAGCATGCACACATTAACTCAAAATTAACACCAACATCACAACCCTGCTGAACCCCTGCACATAAAAGAACACGTTTTCAACAATATACCCAATACCCGCAATGCAGCAAATACGCCACAATATAAACTACAATTTTAAATTAGAAAGGAGCAAAATGTGTATTATTCAGTCCTTGAATAATTAAAACTACTGTTGCAGAGACAAAGCTAAATTCTATCAAGCCTTAAAGTTTGGTAAAGTTCTGTGTAAAATCATGTTTCTCCCTTTTTTTTCTGTGCTTCCCTCCTTTTCTTGTGGTGGGCGTGGTCTGTCAGCAAAACATGTCCAGGCTCGTCAGCTTTGTACTCAGCTTTTAGAGGAAGCTTACAAGATTTTTAAGATGTACTAACTTAATATATTTTTTTGTTAAGTTAAAGGCAGAAATGTCTGTTCAAAATCAATATGTTATTAAGTTAAGAGTGTTTTCCTTGTTTTTCATTTAGACCAACTTAATAAAATAACTTATCATCTGATTTAAATGTGTACATGTAACAAACTTAATTTTTTTAAAACGAGAAAGCTCTTGATTTTAAGCTTAACTTACTAACCCCATGAATCATTTTTTAGAGTGTGTACAGTCTGACCAGTAGACCATATGCTAAATCAAGATCAACCTAGTTGAGTTGTTAACACATTTTGGGCTGGATCTTTTTTATTTATTTATTTATTTATTTATTTTATATTGACCCGCCACCACCCTCCTCTACGGGGGACAACTTTATTATTAATTGCAGCTTATACTTAACAAGTGACCAGTAACAGTTTCAAGTTTATACTCCTATTGACCTACATTCCTTGCTAGTACACATGTACGAGGGGGGAAGGGAGGGACGAGACTTAACAAAGTGGCAGATTGACACACGACAGTGGGACAGAACACACATAAGACAAGACAGTAGGATAGAACAGACATAAGACGGAACAGTGAGACAGGAAAGACATAAGACAAGATAAATGGACAGACAAATTAAGTGGTCGCTCTTATAGATGCTAATGTCGATCAGATGCATTGCATTGTTGTAAGTGTGGTGTGTGTATATTTATGTTAATGATGAGTGGGGGTGAGGTGTGGAAGTTAAATGCTGAGATAGAAATTGGGTGTTGGGGGGGTTAAAGGCGCAAGGGGGTACGTGTTCTGTTCTGATGATATATGCAGTTTTCAGCTATGTTTGTTTTAAGAAAGTTATGAATGGATTCCAGTTGTTCTCAAAGGTTGACATATGCTTCTTCTGGAGAGCATTATTTTTTTCCATTGAAATATATTCAGCTATGGGTTTAGTCCAGTGAGTGATATGACATGTATTCTTGGATTTCCAGTTTTGTAGGATTACTTTTTTGGTGACAGCGAGAGAAATGAGTAATGAGTTTTTGAATCTGGATGGGAGGTGTACATTGGATATATCGCCAAGAAGACAGAATGGTGCTGGGCTGGATCTATTAAAGGTTTGCGTGTATTAAAAAAAAAGTACAAACTGATTTACCAACAGTGTGCACCGGTGGCGATTTCTCATAGACTGCATAGACATAATGTAAATACTGTCAAATGAGTTTATTCTAATTTGGTATAGGCCTATTTAGTTCATTGTTCTGGCTTGAAGTCCAAGGACAGGAGTGAGTATTTAAAATGTTATTATTTTCAGTTATTTGATGATGAGAATGGGGGTGGGATTAAATAAGTTTTTCTTCTTTCCACTCCTTTTCGAGTGTACGGGGTGGGGAAGCTAAATTTACAATATTTTGATTGAAAGGGATTGAAAGACAGTGTATGACCAATTAGTTTAGTTGAAAGTCATGAGAATTTATTTGCCACAAGAAAATGTACATCATAGAAAATGTTTTTATTCTATGTGTCCTCCTTCTTTCTCAATAACTGCCTTCACACGCTTCCTGAAACTTGCGCAAGTGTTCCTCAAATATTCGGGTGACAACTTCTCCCATTCTTCTTTAATAGTATCTTCCAGACTTTCTCATAATAGTTTTGCTCATAGTCATTCTCTTCTTTCCATTATAAACAGTCTTTATGGACACTCCAACTATTTTTGAAATCTCCTTTGGTGTGACGAGTGCATTCAGCAAATCACACACTCTTTGACGTTTGCTTTCCTGATTACTCATATGGGCAAAAGTTTCTGAAAAGGTATGGATAATAGTGTTAGGTATGATTATGACATCAATATATGTTTGGTTTCAAAACAATTGACATAGTGCCTGCTGAGAAAAAACAACTAAATGTTCATTGTAAATTTTGCTTCCCCACCCTGTAGATGAATGATTTTTGGAATTTTGAATTTGCATGTATTCTATAAATGCTCGAAATAAACAAACAAATGAATGACTGAACATTACTTGCATTAACGGCACTCTAACATTACAAGCAGGGCCACATTTCCAGACCTGTGTCAGTGTAGTGGGTTTCAGGGATGATTACAGTCACCTATCTCCACTGTTGTTTTACTTTTTTAGGCTCAATAGCGGCATTGTCCAAGCAAACATCGACTGACCACTGTAGAGTCGACACACACCACTACACACAGCAGTCACATTTAACCATGTTTTGACCTTGGTGCTGCTGGACTTTTGCAGCTGCTACAGTTGATGAGGCACTAAACAGCCATTTCCTGGTGCTGGCTCTTGAGTGACAACAGGGGAGCAATCATCGAAATTCAGCCATTTCAGCATTTTTCAGATAATAAAACTTAAATGAATCAAATTAATGAATTCAATTTATCACCCAGCTCTGGTTTAACACCATGTATCTTTCTGTGTGCAGGACAACTATGTATTCATCAGTGGCAGCTGCTCGTCTTTCAGACAGGGGAAGCTCATTGTCAGCTTACATACAAAAAAATAAAAAATAATAAAAAAAAAAATTGTCAAGTTATTTAAACATACATTCGGCCCTCCGTTCCTTTTTAAGAAAATGGTCATATCGTACCCAGTAGGCGTCTTTTCCAGGGACTGGACCAGTGTCCTCTCTGCTTAGATTGCCTTGGCCCAGTGTGTTGTGGGTGTCAGACTTCAGCCTTTTTAAACAAGAGATGCTCCTTTCACTCCGACTTAGCCGACAGTTTGATTCATTTAACTATCTACAAAACGATATTCAGCTCGAACAAGAAATGATTGAATTATGTAACTGAAACAAGAAAACGCTGAAATTATGTTAAATTGAAACAAGGAAGTACAATGAGTGTGTTTTATTTACAGTGCAAGAAATGAACGAGTAATTTCGTAGTGGTTTCTCTGATTTCGCAGCAGAATGTGTGATGGTATTAAACTGAACTGTGTCAGTGAAGGAGTAGATCTCAAAATAGCTGTCAATCAAATGGGATTCAGCCTTTCGACTGATCCTCCAATCAGCACGTGGGATTCTGGCGTCCAGCCCGGCCGAGCTCCGCCCACAGCTCCATTCACCCCCAGAGACGTCCGGCGGGACAACATCGTGGCATTTATCCAATTACCGTCCAGTTTTCAGGCAATGAAAAAAACTGTTCCACTCAGTCCCATTGAAGCCCAGAGACGCCCGGAGTCTACGGACAAATGCACTGAGCAGAGATCGAATGAGAAAACAGCGCAACGGGAATGGATGAGAAGTGAACAACATCGCGTCCGTTGATTTGTGATAAAGCTGATTCTGAACGAACTCATCTGTGAGATGAACATGTTCTAACGCATTTGTAGTCAATGAAATGTCAACACAACTGTACACATTTAACCATTTAATTTTCATAATTTTAGGGGAAGCCGGGTTTCCCTTGCAGTCTATGAGAAATCGCCACTGGTATTCATGTAGGCAGGTCTTATTTTTTTTCTGCAGTAAACCACATCTCTGCTAATTCTGAGTGCTATCACATCTTGTTTTTCAACATATAGTATTTAATTGGTCGGCTGACCTTCCCCGAAATAACATAAAACACAAACTTACATAACGTATTTCACTTTTACTATTCATAGACAACCTTTTTAATGTCTCCAATTAAAATCTCACACTTAAAAAAGAGTTTTTAGAGCTAGAGGTAGGGTTATACGACAAACATGATGGACTGATCTGACCCTTATCCATTTTTTTCCCTCTTCATGAGCGCAAAGAGAAGAAGAACGCATGGTTACATCATCAGTGTCTCCCCACAGAGTGTCTGACATTTTAGTCTATGTAATTCTGGTGGTCAAACCTGTGCTTTTCATGTTGGAGGTAAAAAAAAAAAGAAAGGTGTAGGCAGCTAACTATTGCAATAAAATGTAGAATTGCTTTCTGTGATGTTGTGAATAATGAAGAAATGCAGTTAAAAAAAAAACAAAAACAAAACTGTGGAACTGAACATGTGAACATGTTCAGCCTCTTTTTAGGGGGAAATGTTAGCTTTGACAGAATGGAGCGGTGAAGAGGGAGAGACTTTGTAGTGAAAATTGTCTTTTTTGCTAATCCCATTTCATGCCAGCTCAATCCTGCTCCCTGGAATATTCTGAAATTTACACAAAGCGATGAAGGAGGGAGGGAAAGGCAGACAGAGAGGAGCAGGGGTGAGAGACAAAAAAAATATATTTGTGAAACAGAAGGAGAAAGAATAAAAGATGGAGGGACAGAAAAGGAAATTGGATGCAATTGATATTCTGCTGCTGCAGTCCATCAAAGCATGAATTGGACATGGTCTACTCGGTCTTAACCCCTGCATTTCCAATGGGAGGCAGACAATGAGTTTAAGATTCTCTTACACTTAACACCACTCCCTGGTGCCTGGGCTCGTCTACAGCTGAAGTCTCCCACTTTTAATCTTCCTTGTATTCAGGCTGTAGTGTAACAATGCTTGAAGAGCTCTATCCTGTCTTTATCCTGCATTAGTGTAGCTCTGGTAGCCATGTTGGAACACCCCCACTCTGCTGCAGGAGGCATTGGTATGGATGAGGACAGTTTGAGTCAGACCTCTAACCTCATTGAAAAGTCTGAACTATGTGTACCAAAACTGTCAAGCAACTCAAAAATCACCTAAATAATTATAGAATTTCTAAAACTGATTAAAACTTAAAGCTGAAGGAGACAAATCAAGGCCAGAACTGGGAATGCTCACATTTCTTTTGCAGCTGTTTGCTCTCAGTCTGTATCAAAAGACACGAATGAAAAGGGCAGAAGAGTCCAAATATGAACAGTAGTCTGTAATTACAGCTGTCAGTCATTATTTAACCCTTTAATTGTCAGCAGCCAAGCAGCTAAAAATCTTCTTCTACCACCTGAAAACAGAGCTCAGAGAAGGAGGCAGACTTTTTTGTTTCCTATCAGACCATTTGAATTACAATACACTGACATGTATTATTGGATACTTTATCCTAGAATTATTATTTTTTTCTATATATTATTTATCATTCACAGCAACTTCAAATTAATTGCATACATCAATTTTTACTCTGAGAAACATTGTAAAATATTTAATTGATATAACTACTGCTCTAATATATAGTCAGCACAGTGTTTGTCTTTATAGGACTTTTATTCGCAAGTGGCACTTTCTTAAGTTTCTACAAAGAACAGTTTGGATGAAATTGTGAGACACAGGCAGAAATCACATTATAACACTTCAAATGAAGGCTCAAACAACAAAGTATGGGAAATAGTGGGATTTAAGGTTAAACATTACAGGTTAACTCACTTTATTGTCATCGTACATCTATGAATTTTACTTATTTTAATATATACATACAGTACGTAGCAATTAGCGTGAGCACATAGTAGACATTATGAGCAGTGAGCTGCCATTCAAAGCACCCTGAGACCGTGGTCAAAAGCACCATTAGGAGAATTAACCTATATATACCTTATTATATTATTGGATGTACTAAATTAAACTTGTGTGCATTGTACTTAAATGTCAACACATTATGCCTTTATGTTTTTGTCAACCCAAGCCCAGTATTCAACACTTGCAGTCCTTGAGTCCTTTGTTTTATTTGATTAACTGTGGTAAATTTAACCATGTTCACGATAACCACCACAGGCTGAGGTCACCTGCCTTTTCTCTGAGAAAAATAATATTAATAATAACATACATTTAACAAGTGGTGCCAAGCACAACAAACCCCACCCCTCTCGTGTATTGTAGCTTATTTTGGCATCGATCCAGGTGATGTCATCATGTCTGTGTGTCCTGATGTCAGCATATCAGTTGCTTAGATGTGCCAAGTTTGTAAATTGAAACAAAATTGATGTCTTTATAGACATTTGAAATTTCACCCATTATAAGTAAATGGGGGGAAATAATATTTTAAAAAGTCACTTTAAAAAAATTGGAACTTTCCCAAAATGTAATCAGATCTATTCTGGGTCATTGGCAATCTACAAACCCAATTTGGTATGAATTCAACCAATAGTTTTGCTGCTAGAGTGTTTATGGCTACCTGATCTGCGCACATACCCGATTTGCTTCATGCATGCGCAATACCGTCAGCCATCACGGCCACAAAACTATGGCAACTCCGTTTGGACAAAACTGATTTGCGGACCTTACCTGATTTGCGTCTTTAAAAAAAAAAAGAAAATATTACCCAACATTTATATTTACTTAGACATTATTGATCCCAAGCTTGGAAAATTATTTTGTAATAACATGACATACAAACATCAACACTTACAAAGAAGTCTTACATAGATAGAATAGAACACTAAAAGGATAGAATAATAGAAATAAGAGGATGATAAGAGAGTGTAATACAATACAGGATGTAGGGGAGCATGTACAAAATATAGAACATGGAGTCTGCTGTTCAGTGTACAATTGTACAAATTTACAAAGATGTTTACCTACATACACAGAATGAACAGATATAGCCTGCCTATGTAGCCTACAGAGGAGAAATGTACAGATGCACTGATAGACGGAGAAGTGTACAGATACACTAACCAAGTTAGCCACCAGAATAAAAAGAATAACTGACAATAACTACAATAAATAAGGGGTTTGTACAGGCAATGTGCAGTGAGGTTTGTGGCTACCTGATGTGTGGATCAGAGATCTGTATTCCTATTTGTAAGTTTAAATGTTGTTAATAAAGTTTTTGTGTTTTATTTAAAACTCGCAAATAGTTTTTTTTTTTTTTTTTTTTTTTTTTCCAAACGGAGTTACTGTAGTTTTGTTGCCATAATGGCCGACCGTATTGCGCATGCGCAAAGCAAATCAGGTAGGTGCACAGATCGGGTAGCCACAGTATTAACAAACAAACAAACAGAACCAAAAACAATACCCCTTCCATTCCCTTCAGGGGGTGGAGTAATGAATGAATTAACTGTATTAGTCATAGACTGTATGTTAGGGTGGATGCTTTGAGAGTGTTTCAAATCTCAATCTCCCCCTGGTGGCTGGCTTTGGTATAGAGTCCTGCTTTGTGTGCATGCGTGCGTGCATGTTGGTTTGTTTGTTTGTTTGTTTGTTAGGAAGATAACTCAAAAAGTTAGGGACAGATTTTCATGAAATTTTCAGGAAATGTTGATACACAAGGAAGAAATGATTAAATTTTGGTGGTGATCGGGGGTGGGGGGGGCAGATCTGTCTTGGCAGAGGTCTGCGCTCTCCAAGTGCTTTTCTTGTTTATTTTGTATTAGAGTCAATGACGAGAGGTAATATTTACATTCTTTTTGAATTATGTGTCATGCCTGTTAAAAAGTTAATTTTATGAGTCAGAGTCACAGTTTGTGGTGAAACTGTTGAAGTATAAGACATGGAATACAGGGAAAGACTACACAACCAAAAGAAGTGGCATCAGCATATGTTTTTCAATGAAGTTGTCTCTGCAGCTTCAACATGATCAGAATTGTTGTGATTTTCATCTCTTTTGATACATTTTCAACTTTCTCTCAAAAAGTGAGGTGAAGTGTACCACCGTAACAGCCATTCTGGTGCCAGTTTGTACTGTGACCTTACTATCTTTACCACAAATTGGAATTTCTTTGATTCTTAACCCATAAAGACCCAGTGCTACATTTGTGGCAGTTCCCAAATTATTTTTTCTTCATATTTCATCATTTTTTTTATGTGATTTATCACCATTTATATTATCCTATGAGTTTTTCATTTTTCGGTTTAAGTCATGTATTTTCCTATATTTAATTCACTAATCATGTAGATGTTCATAAAAACTCAGAGTAAACCCATTCCAATCTAATCCAATTTCACTTGTAAAGCACTTTAAAAACATCTGCAGTGGACCAAAGTGCTGTACAGAAGAATAATTAAAACCAAAATAGCAGAATAAAATACAGAATAGATTAAAAGACATAGAACTGTACAAAAAAGAAAACAGTGAAGTACAGAAGAATAAATAAAACCCAAATAAAAGAATAAAATACAAGAATAGATTAAAAAAAAAACATATAAAAAGCCATACAATTAAAAACAACAAAAAAATATGAACAATTAACCACTACCAAATAAAAAACAGAATAAAAATAATACCTTCAAACATCTCACATGGTTTCAAAAGCCAAGGAGAAAAGATGGGTTTTAAGAAGGGATTTAAAAACAGACGCTGGACAAGACAAGTAGGAAGAAAAAAAAAAAAAAAAAAAAGTAGTGTGAGATACTCCCTGGTAAAATGTCCAAATAAAAGAGGATACACAAGCAAAGGTGTTAGAAAAATGGGCAATGATGACTGGGAGTACAGTTGGTGTCGGCTGCTGCCTTATTGGTACAGACAGCTGCCTGTCAGCCAGCTGAGCCCATAAAGGAGAAAAAAAACAAAAAAACAACAGACAGAGGGGAGGTCTGTCTGATAGAGAGTGCAGCATAAATCCAATGGTTATTGCATCAAAATAGAGAAAAGCTGAAGAAACAGTGACTTTTTCAACAAAAAAACATATCATTAACTGAACGTAAAAACAAGTGTGTCCATCCACTGTCATTGATCCAACTCCATGGGTTTTACTGGTGAATCAGTGTTGTAGAACAGGGGCACCTGCAAGGACCACGTGAGTCGCCCGAAGGCCTGTTCTAAAAATAGAACTAGTCCAGATGTCTCCAACATGTTGCTCGCAATCTACACTCTAAAAAATGATTAATAGGCTCAACGTAAAAAAATTGAGGTAACAATTTCCATTAATCTTTTTAAGTTATTTCAACTTGGCAAATTGCTTAAATGCCACAAGACTTCTCTAGTTAAGTAAACTCTATTACTTTAGTACAAGCAACATGATTTGCTTTTTACTCTACGAGCTTAATTAAGTCGAACCAACTTAATTTTAATTGTGTAAAAACTACTCCATTTAGTTATATTGACTTATTGCTTTACTTTTATTCTACTCAAAAATGTTCATAAAAGTAGTTTCTTTAATTTTTTGAGTTGGTCTAACTTATTTCTGTACATCAGAAGAAATTCCACATGGAAATTCCAGTTATATGACTGACCCCTTTAATTCTCTGCGCAACTAACTTACTAAATTTGTCTGCATGTTAATATCTCAAATGTACACAGTACTATTGTTCTCATGTTCTTGCAGATATTAATTTAAATTTGTTAAGCAGTGAGAAGTTACATTAAGCAATACAACTGCAACTAACAATAAACAGGAAAGGCACTGTTTGGCCTATGGCTCTGACTCATGGTGCAGTTCTATAAAAATAAAAAATAAAAAATTTTTTTAAAAAGCCAGTAAACATTAGCATGCACACATTAACTCAAAATTAACACCAACATCACAACCCTGCTGAACCCCTGCACATAAAAGAACACGTTTTCAACAATATACCCAATACCCACAATGCAATGCAGCAAATATGCGACAATATATACTACAATTTTAAATTAGAAAGGAGCAAAATGTGTATTATTCAGTCCTTGAATAATTAAAACTACTGTTGCAGAAACAAAACTAAATTCTATCAAGCCTTAAAGTTTGGTAAAGTTCTGTGCAAAATCATGTTTCTCCCTTTTTTTTTTTTCTGTGCTTCCCTCCTTTTCTTGTGGTGGGCGTGGTCTGTCAGCAAAACATGTCCAGGCTCGTCAGCTTTGTACTCAGCTTTTAGAGGAAGCTTATAAGATTTTTAAGTCGTACTAACTTAATATATTTCTTTGTTAAGTTAAAGGCAGAAATGTCTGTTCAAAATCAATATGTTATTAAGTTAAGAGTGTTTTCCTTGTTTTTCATTTAGACCAACTTAATAAAATAACTTATCATCTGATTTAAATGTGTACATGTCACAAACTTAATTTTTTTAAGCAGAGAAAGCTCTTGATTTTAAGCTTAACTTACTAACCCCATGAATCATTTTTTAGAGTGTACCGGTGGCTCGCCAAGGGTCAATAATATAAGAACACAAAGCTGATTCATCAATTGGTTGAACAGGTCTAAATTTCCACCTAATCAAAATTACAAGTGTCCTGCCCCCCTCCCGAGATGAAATGGTCAGCTAGCTGTCAATCAAACTTTAGCGCTGGTTTGCTGTCTGTGATTGGAGAGGGGCGGGGCCCAGGAGGAGCAGGATGAGCCAGATAGCCCCGCAACGATGTGCGCCGAGTATAGTCAGAGAGTTATTTTCACAAACAATGAAACACGGGCTTCTGTTTGAATAATGTGAAAGACAAGTGTGTGTGTGTGATCAGTGGGCGGAGCCTGGCAGTTGGTAAAAGATGCAACTTGCAGTGGAATTTCACCAAAGTTCATAGCAACTTTTCTGGAGATTCTCCGGTGGGAATCAGCCTCCGTAAAGTTAACTCTTTCCCCGCCATTGACGAGATATTCCGTCAATTGCTTCCCAACGTTTCCCCGCCAATGACGAGATTTTCCATCAATCCGTGTTTTCACTGTTATACTGTAGTTGAAACTATTGCGGATCATGTGAATTACTTTCCTTAGTCCAAAAACAAACAATTAAGCAGCTTTTCCAGAAAAATGAAGGACCGGGCCTAACATTTTCGCATTGGAATCACCCATGATCATCATCCCATGGCAACGCATACAGCGCCAGTCACTGTGAATGAGGAAATGCCGACTCCGCAGATTCAAAAGCCTTAAAGATGATTATGGAGACAGAGTCCGACAATTCAATATCTCAAGAACCTACAGAAGAACCATTTAGAGACAGTAACGGAGAAATAGAAGGTGACGGAGATGGACACGGAACACGGGAAACACGGAGCGGCTCCGGTCCGACACGGAGATGAGGAAGAGGGGGGTGGGGGCATGGAGCAACATGGAGACGATGACAGACAGGAGGAAGAGAAAAGACACATTTATAGTGGACATTCAAGGAGAAGACAGACACACAGACGTGGGACAAGACAAAGGACAGCTAGTCTGCATCTGTTAGATGTTTTGTCTAAAGTTTGGTGTGGATTCTCCTAATATTTTGTGGAATTATGGAATATCTTAGAGCTGTTTGTTATTATTATTGTTGTTATTATTATTTTATTTTGTGATTCTGAATACAGTGTTAGTGTTTGTAAATAAGAAATAGTCAAAAATGGAAATAGGAAATCAGTTTTATCTTGAAAATCAATATCTTGGAAAAAAAAAGCAATTTTCTAAGCTTTTTGCTCAAAATTCATTTTTTTCCTGAAAATGACCAATATTCAAATGTTTATATCTCACGAACGAAAAAAGACAGAACAAAATCGTTTTTTGTGTTTAACCCTTTCATGCATGAATTATGAGAACCTTAATCCAGATTTTTTTTCCTGAGTGTTTTTATTCCTCTTTAGGCATGAAAAAAAAAAAAAACAATGTGATTGAATTATTATTTTTTATTTTTTTAAATCAACCTGTTTTTCATGGAGTTACAAAAATGTCCACTCAGCTACACCATGAATTTTATTCTTGAAGCAAAGAAACATGTATTTAAAAGCCACTATCATAAAGTAATATGTAAACAGTGAAATGAAACCGTGTTTAATGCAGCTAATCTGATGTTTTCTCACATTTTAACATATTCTAATACTAGTTATTACTCACTTCATGGAGATAATATGCAAAAAATAAATATTAACAATTGATTTCCACTCAAGAACCAACCAAGAACAGCAAAGTTACACTAATGGTATGAATTGCAGTTTATGAGATGATGCTTAAGTGTCCACTGTGTTGGTTGATATGGAACTAAAACAACAAAACCCATGAATATACAAGATTTAAGCTGTAGAGTAACTGTCCACTGTAGTGACCACTATGCATGAAAGGGTTAAAAGTTGAAGTTCTGTTCTTTCTTTTGATGTATTCAGTGTTCACATACTCCTAACGCAACATTTTCAGTGAGCCTTCAAATATTAGTGAATATGACCAAAAACGCTGGCGCTGGCTAGCAACTCACTGGAAAATGCTCTGGCAGGGAAAGAGTTAAGTTAAAAGAGCTGAAAACTAAATTCCAAAAACAACAGTCCATGTTCACTAAACTGACCAAGACCAGCACTTCAACAGAGGCATCAGTAAAGTGGTTCACATCCTGGACCAGCGCAAACATATGTGTTGTGTGACAGCTGGAGTCGGACCTGAACCTCTGCATTTGACTCCAGTGTGATGACTCTGTAGAAGTGACAGTGGGATGGTGGATTTATGTGCGCAAAGTTGTTCTGTTTTTAATTGATATGTTTTGACAGCATATGTGAATTTAGAAAAGGTCAAATCCTTCAGAAATACAGCAGCACATGTTGGTGAAGTTTTATTGTGTGAGTGACAATGTTCCTTTTCACAATTTCAAAGTATTAAAAATGCACATACAGGTGTGTATTATTTGTTTTTAATAATTCTATAAAAATATGCAGGGTTGTTCCATTTCATAATATTATACATAGTATTAAAATATTTAGGAATACATCATGCAAATGCTTGTATCTGTTTTTTACGCCCGCCGGGAGGTATTGTGATCACTTTGCTTTGCATGCGTACGTGTTTGTTTGTTTGCTTGTTAGCAAGATAACTCAAAAAGTTATGGACAGATTTTCATGAAATTTTCAGGAAATATTGATTCTGGCACAAGGAAGAAATGATTACATTTTGGTGGGGGGGCAGATCTGTCTTGGTGGAGGTCTGCGCTCTCTGAGTGCTTTTTTTGTTTCTATTATTGATTTTCTTAACAAACGTAAAATAATAGTTTCATATTAACACTTTTTATGTATTGTAAATGTTAAAACAAAGAAATATAAATAAATAAAATAATAAATGAAGAACACAGAATGTTACAAACATATTATACAAAATACACGTATGTATGAAAATTAGGTATGTAACTAAATTTTGCTAAATTAGAGTAGCCCTCTGGCAACTTCATTATGTAAAAGTAGCTCACAGAAGAGAAAAGGT
Organism: Sphaeramia orbicularis; assembly: GCF_902148855.1. Lineage (NCBI taxonomy): Eukaryota > Metazoa > Chordata > Actinopteri > Kurtiformes > Apogonidae > Sphaeramia > Sphaeramia orbicularis. Next base: position 44,756,266 of record NC_043966.1, read on the forward strand.
TGGTGACCCCTGTTGTAGAAGATGACGGTGTTTCCACGGTAACTACGGAGCCTCTGAACATCTAAATGGATCCTATCTGATGACCAGGAAAAGATGAAAAACTGCATTGTACATCAATCATTCACATGTATTGATAGGATTAGCGGATCAGCAGGTATTAAACAGTTTAGATCAGTAGATGGTTTTGGTCTCCAGTGTCTGTTTGGGTCTTTATGGGTTAAAATAGTCCAGATGTCCATAATGCAGAGTGTCATATGCTGCAGAATCACATCTTACTGCTCGGAAAAGAGAACATGCTTCAGATTCATGTTGCTTCATTGCCGTACAGTCTGTGATGCATCCCAAGACAAAGACAGGTTTCCCCGACTTTACAACCTCGTCTCATAAACGAAACTTCATTAACATATTGTAAATGTCTTCTGCGGTGTGATGAATTATAAACACAGATGTTATTTGCACCTTGTGTGGATTCCTCTCATGTAATTATATATTCTCGTCTTGTCAGAAGCCAACTATTATTTACACGTCTGTCCTACATGTATGTGCTGTAAATAAACGTTGGAGTGATGTGCAAATCACAGCTGAAAGGTGTTCATTACCCACACAAACACAAACTGTTTATGTGTTTCAAAGTGGGTTACACCCCTGAGCGCAGACCAGTATACACACACACACACACACCTACACACACACATATACAGATACACACAGACCTAAAGAAATGTGTAAATGTTTCATAGGATGCCAGCCCACACACATCTATTATACATTCTGAGTGCCCCCCTGTGGGTGGCTTTGATCCTTTGTCTCCAGTTTCCATAACCTGGTTTAATTTACCTAAATTAACTCAAGAAGACCTTGGTTTTGTTACTGACTGTGATTACTATGCCCCGAAAAGACTCGCATCTTAATGAGGAGTGGCATCGGCACAGAGGGAGAAAATGGCCCACTTTACAAGTCTACATTGTTTAATTAAGGAATGCCGGGTCAGGTGCCTCAAACTAATTGAACTGTCTGGACAGATGGGTTTAAGTCTCCTGTAGCAGGGACAGACAGACTCTGTGGAAAGACGTCAAAATGCGTATGGAAAGAAAAAGTCTGACCAGGGTCGTCATCTATTACATGGTTACGACAGCGTATTTGGGTCACATAAGAAAATAAAAATGCTTGTCACTATGATAATAAAGTGGTAATATTTCAAGAATAAAGTTTTTTGAATGAATGAATGTTTATTTCAGTTAAATACAAAATACAAAACATACATATTTTTAAAAAAAACAAACATACATAAAATTAACACATTTTGTAACTGAAAAAGGAAGAAGCTGAAGCCGGAGGCTTACTTCTGCTTCTCCTATTCACATCCTTAGTCCACACCTGAAGTTGCAGCAGATAAATACCCAAACACAAATTATACTACATTCAGTGTTATAAGTCATTTTGTAATCATATTACTTTCATAGCCCTTCATAATTTGACAAATTAAATTCTTTTTGAAACTCAACAGTGAGCTCCACAATTTCACTTCATCCTTCAATTCGTTCCATAGCTTGACACCAATAACTGAAACACTGATATTTAAGGTTTGTTCTTACTTTACATTTTTCAAACACAAACATCCCTCTTAAATTATGTCCCTCTTAACTTAAAAATTTTCTGAATACAAAAAGGAAGGTTTTTACTTTTAACGCGAAACAAATTCCATTGTTTTTAAATATACAATATCAAAAATTTTTAGTAAACCAGATTCTACAAAAAGTGGATTAAGTCATAATATGAGAATAAAGTCGTAATATTTTGAGAATAAAGTCACATAATGAGAGTAAAGTCATTATTTAATGAGAATAAAGTCGTAATATTTTGAGAATAAAGTAATAAGAAATAATGTTAGTCTCCAAACAACAAAAGTAAAGCGGCTCAAAGGGGAAAGGAGACCCCAACATAAGGAAAGGACACCAATAAAAATATGATTTTAAGGATTTTATTAATCCAAATAAACCCACAATAATTCAATGAAACAACAACAAAGTCATTTAAGAAAGTAATTAACTCAGGAAACAATACATACCAAAAGGGGAACTCAATGAACCAAAAGAGCCTGGAGGTGCCGGCAAAAATAAATAAAATGGAGGGGGAAGGCAGGCCACCCCCTATAGGGACGTAGAAGCTGCTCCCCCTCCCTAACAAAAAAGAACTCAACTAAATCTAAGACGAAAAATGTGACCACCGGCCACCCCCAGGCTAAACTAAAGAAATCAACTTAAAAGTTAACCAAAAGCAAAAGCTGGGCTGGGTCTGGTGTGGTGGTTAGCTGTGTCTGGGGAGGCTTGGATCTGACCGGCTTTTATTGTAGGCTGAACAATCAGGATGCTGGTTCATCTGATGAGCTTCAGGTGTGTGAACTGATTGGAAAAGCCAGACAGGGTTAGACAGCACGTCATGGCCTCACGCAACAATAATAATACGTCGTATTTATATAGCGCTTTTCTAAGTACTCAAAGACGCTGTTAGGACAGATTGTACGAGTACTGGACCCAGATGCAAGACCCTCAGACAGGAGTACAATTAAAAGGGATTTATTAGAGATAATCGGAGTAACAGGTTCACACAGAGAGGTAATTAATATATCTTCAGCTGGACAGAGATGGGGATTCGTCTCGGCTTCGGATCTTAAGTGAACCACGTTACGGCCCAGGTCGGGAGCACACGAGGGGAACCCGACTAGGAGAGAGCAAAGGAGAATCAGAGGGCAGACCAGGTCATACACAGGCAGACTATCAGACAGGCAAACGTACATAGGGTCAGGCAGGCTCACGTACCAGTAGTCCAGGCAGGGGTCAAAACCAGGAAAAGGCACCAAGGCGGAGGAACAGACAGGGGTCAGGCGTATTCTCAGGTGTGATGGACAAACCAGGTCGAAGGCAGACGAGGAACAGGCAGAGTCGGAGGTCGATGGGCAAAACAGGGCAAAACAGGTCACAACAGGCAGGCAGGGTCAAAAAACGCTGGTAAGTTATAACACCAAGGGTTGAAAACGAACTGGCAACGAACAGGGGGAAACACAGGGTTTAAATACACAAGAGGGCGGGAAGACAATTGGACACAGGTGGAGACAATCAGGGAGGAGGCAGGTAATCAGGGCAAAGGTGAACACAAAGAGGAAGTAAAGACACCAGACAAGACACATGAGGGAAACTAACAAAATAAAACAGGAAACAACACACAAAACAAGAAAAAGTCCAGGGACTGATATGACAGACGCTTTACAATAAACAGCCAAGGGACGAACACACAGCAAACACAGCAAGTCAGTATATAATGAGAATAAAGTCGTAGTTTTAAAAAAAAACTCATTATTTAACGAGAATAAAGTTGTAATACTTTGAGAATAAAGTCATAATGTAATGAGAATAAAGTCCAAGTTAAAAAAAAAAAGTCATTATTTGACAAGAATAAAGTTGTAATATTTCAAGAATAAAGTCATAATAATAATAATGAGAATGAAGTCATAGTTTTAAAAAAATATATTATTTAAGGATAATAAAGTCGTACTTTTATGAGATTAACCCTTTCATGCATACTGGTCACTACAGTGGACAGCTATTCTAGAGCTGTTCTCTTGTATATTCATGGGTTTTATTGTGCTTTTCGTTTTTTTTTTTTTTTGTCTTTTTTTTTGTTATTTTTTTTACACATATCTTTATTAAAGTTTTAAGACACTACATATCTTTTCTGACATGAATTGGTAACATTATGTAGATCTCTCCTGAGCATAAACCCCCAGAGTCACAAGCCCTCCCCATAGTTTTCACACAGTTTATCAGTAAATACATGTTTCTGTGTGTCAAAAATTAAACATGTGGTGTCCAGCTGAGTGGACATGTTTGGAACTTTATGAAAAATAGGTTCATAAGAAAAAAAAATTTTTTTTCATTATCATTTTTTTAAATGTACTTTTTTAATTTTTAAATTATTTTTATTTAATTAATTAATTAATTAATTAATTTATTTATTTATTTATTTTATTTTTCAGAAGAAATTTTTCAATTGCATTGTTTTTTTCATGCCTAAAGAGGAATAAAAACACTCAGGAAAAAAAAAAAATTGATTAAGGTTCTCATAATTTGTGCATGAAAGGGTTAAAGTTGTAATATGTTGAAAATTCGACAGAGTTTCTGGATTTCCAGCAAAGCAACAAGCGAAGCAGCAACTTTTTCTTCTGTTGGACTCTAAAACTCGGATTAGAATCCTTACAGTTTCTTGAGAAACAACAAACCCTACAGTTCTCTGGTGTAACCACCGATAGCCCTGCAGCCCACCACTTCGTCAGTTTCTCCTCCACAAAAGAGGCAATTTGCTCCAAATCAGTTCGGTTCTTACGACGAAACAAACCCAAACGTGTGCGAAGTGGCTTCAAAGTCCTTAGACTAATGATAATGTGTTGATGAGGGATAGGCTCAGTATTTGGCCTTTGTGCATAAACCCCAAATGAAAGAAGAACTTCACAAAATGTTCCAAGTTCTCCATTATTCGATGAGTGGGTATGACTTTATTTTCATTATATACAGGGTGGGGAAGCAAAATTTACAATGAAAGCTATACCTACTGATGTGGCATTTCTCACAGCACTTAGTAAAAGTTTGAACATGAACAACCCGCCTCCCTCCAAAGCCCCGCCCGCTCATCCCAAGTCGTCAGAAATGGACGCATGGTCAGAGCCCCGTTCGGCACTATTTGACGCGGGGGGTACCCCTTCTGCGTCGGATTTCGACGCGGAGGGCAGCCTGATAGAACTGCATGTAAATCCCTCAGCGTCGTTGAGCTCTGACGCTTTCCTCTTACCTGATGCGTGTGATAGAAGCGGAGGTGGAAGTGGAGGTCCGGTCCACTTCAGCGTGTCCGTAGACCCCTCCCTCAGTAATCAGATCCATCATCCACCTGCCGCAGCCCCTGTTCCATCAGTAGACCCTGAATTTAAGGGTCTGGTCTGTGCAGCGCTGGGTCAGTGTCTTCAGGGGATGAGGTGCCCAGCACGCGCACTGTGAACGCGCGGCCTCCGCGAATTTTCCGTGGACATTTGAGGTTTCATAGTCCATACATTTATCATTTTACATAATCCTACATTGTGTGACACCAAGTACATGTACCTGAATCAGTACAACGGTCATAAAAGCTGAGCCTCCTGCAGACCTATCTGTTTAGTCCAGTACAGCTGACTTCCGGACTTTTATCTCCATCCTTCATTCATCAGACTCCTGTTTGTTCCCCTTAGTTGTTGTTGATGTTAATAAATCCGTTTTTTTCTTTCCACATGTGCATTTGAGTTTTATCCATACACATCATAGACAGTAGACTGTGGTCAGTGACAGGAGGAGCAGCGTGAGTGAAGCGTCAGATTCAGAGGTAGGCATATCAGATGCGGAGCGCGATAATGGATCGGATGCTGAACGGCCGTAATGGATGATTAACAGGAGGCTCAGCCAGGTTCGACCAATTATTTCATTCGGACCGACTAAAATGATTGGTCAGACTTTAATCAGAACTATATGAGAATTAAACATTTTTGAGTTTCAAAACCTGGTGGATTTATTTTATATTTTAGTTTGACACATGCTTATTAGGAGCATTTTAAGATGACAAAAGAAAAGTGTAAAAATGCCACATCATACGGTATAGCTTGAACATTTAGTTGTTTTTTTCTCAGCAGGCACTACGTCGATTGTTTTGAAACCAAACATATACTGATGTCATAATCATACCTAACACTATTATCCATACCTTTTCAGAAACTTTTGATCATATGAGTAATCAGGAAAGCAAACGTCAAAGAGTGTGTGATTTGCTGAATGCACTTGTCACACCAAAGGAGATTTCAAAAATAGTTGGAGTGTCCATAAAGACTGTTTAGAATGGAAAGAAGAGAATGACTATGAGCAAAACTATTACGAGAAAGTCTGGAAGATACTATTAAAGAAGAATGGGAGAAGTTGTCACCTGAATATTTGAGGAACACTTGCGCAAGTTTCAGGAAGCGTGTGAAGGCAGTTATTGAGAAAGGAGGACACAGAATAAAAACATTTTCTATTATGTAAATTTTCTTGTGGCAAATAAATTCTCATGACTTTCAATAAACTAATTGGTCATACACTGTCTTTCAATCCCTGCCTCAAAATATTGTAAATTTTGCTTCCCCACCCTGTAATGACTTTATTCTCTAATTATTATGACTTTATTCTCGTTAAATAATGAGTTTTTTTAAAACTACTACTTTATTCTTATTATATTATGACTTTTATGTCATAATATTACAACTTTATTCTCGTAGATACAAGCATTTTTATTTTCATAATTTTTATTTTCCTAATATACCGTCGTACATGGTTATTAATATGTGACATAAATGTGTTCGGTCTTCAGCAATGATGCTTGTTTTTTTCCAGAGCAGATGGCTATAGATATGTCAAGTTTGAATCTGCAAAAAAAAAAAAAAAAAAGTGAGAATGATTGGTGGTTCATCGTTATATGTCAGCCCTGCGATGAACCGATGACACTTCCAGGTTGTACCCTGCCTTTGCCTGAATCATAACTGCGATAGGCTCCAGCACCTCCTGCAACCTTCTGGGTTCAGAAGATGAATGAAAGAAAAATGTAGACAAAAAATATACAACACTGAGACCATACTCTAAAGCTCAACTTACTTCATTGTCTCGGAAATTTTGATCTCTACATTTTACCCATCCTAATACACACATAGTACTTAGCATTAGCATTAGCACAGAGCATATTAGGAGCAGTGATCTGCCACTGAAGATGCACAGGGACTAACTTTAGCTCTTCATCAGCGCCGTGGTCATGGACACTGACAAGAGAATTAAACAATACCTGTTTGTTTAAGGGATGCACCGATACCGATACGAGTATCGGCATCGGCTCCGATACTCAGTGTGTGTACTTGTACTTGTGCTCGTAAAAGACATCCGATACAAATGTACTGATACCACTTACGGCCGTTTGACATTCACAGTTCAGTGCAGCAGGTACGTGGCGGTGGAATAATGTGTGGGGAGGGTGAAGAGTGTGGAGATTGTTCAAAATAAATGACGCTGATAAAAGTAACGCTGACTGCAAGTAACGTTAAAGACACAGACAGATACGGACTCAGCGTTCTGTCCATCCTCTGCGTACATTCCATCCATTTTCCAGGTGCTTGCGGATGCGTAAAGAGAATGAAAATACCAGCGGGTGTACGGAGCGGTGCGGACCGCCGCCAACAGAAGTGAAAATGAAACTTCTGGCTCATTTCTCTTTTCTCTTCCTGCTGAAGCTAAGCTTTTAAACCTTACCAGTGAAAACGCTGCAATATTAGTATCACATTAGTGTTACCTCTGTCATCTACATGTTTATTATTACTGACTTTCTTCTTCTTCTCAAAAAACGTTACTCTTCTTCGTGGTATTTGTCCAGCATGGTTAATTAAGAGCGGCGCCCCCTGGTGGATTAATTGAGAAACGCTCATTCCAACACATTAAATGTCAGTAGCAGCACTTTGTTCCAGTCAGACTAATGACAACGACAATAAAGCACATTCACAAAAGGAACTAAGAACTGGAATGGGATTATTAAATATTTGTATCCGTACTGGGTATCGGCAAGTACTCAAATGTAAGTACTCGTACTCGGTCTGGAAAAAAGTGGTATCGGTGCATCCCTAGTTTGTTTGTTTGTTTGTTTAATGATATGCATCCAACTGGATAACATACTCCACTAGCTGTACAGAAATATGCAAACAAGTTACAGTTATCGCCTGAAAAGGTGACAGTATTTCTGTGCATTTAACTTTTAACCCTTTGTTGGGCAAGTGACATTTTTTGCTAATTTCTGCATGTATTACAAGACAGTGACAGCAACAGCTAAAATGAGGACAGTAAATCAACAATCTCAGGTCCAATGTGGTCTACAGGGTCTGTGCGGTCCACCTCTGCATGAACAGTGAGTGGACCTGTCGTGCTTGGTACCATGAAGTAATGGTAATAATGTAAGGAATGATGTTAAAAGGGATAATGTGGATGTAGACAGGGGTCTGGATCAGCACTTGTGTTGGTCTAATGTTTTAAATGTGATGTTCTAATGTTCTAAAATACATGTTCCTTTCACTTTATATGTGTTTTACTTATATTTTTACCTCTGCCAAAGAGGTTACGTTCTCATTGAGGTTTGTTTGTCTGTTTGTTTATCTGTTAGCAAGATAACTCAAAAAGTTACGGACGGATTTTGATGAAATTTTCAGGAAATGTTGATACTGGCACAAGGAACAAATGATTAAATTTTGGTGGTGATCGGAGGTGGTGGTGGTGGGGTGATCGGTGGAGGTCTGTGCTCTCCGAGTGCTTTTCTAGTTTTATGTTTACTTCTTGGATTTAGGGGTGGGGGGCAAAGGAACCAAATACGGTAACTTCATTGACCTTGATTTTCTACATGACAATAACAATTTTTGTAAAAAAAAACAACAAAAAAATCACAAAATTAATAAAGTCTTATGTCCTCCAATAAGACACTAAGGTTAAAATGTAGAATTTCAGAGTATTTCTGTGAGTGCCCTATAAAGGGTTAATTTCATGGTTATTTTCAGTTTTAAATCATGTGGAACGTGTCTAAATATTTTTGCTCAATAGTATGTAAATCTCATTATTGAGAGTAAATTGATTCTAATGAAGCTAATATTTAAACCACTTTGATTCTAAACATTTTTTTTCTTTTTTACTAATGATACACTAATGCAAACCAGTCATTACATTTTACACCTGAGTGGAGTTTGTCCTTGTTTCGTGTCTTAGAAATGATGTTCTTTCTGGTGTTTCATGTTTGTTTTTTTTTCTCTCTTTTCAACTGACATAATGAAAACTGCAGTCCAAAAACTCATTTTATGTGTTCAAGTTTGTATTTTGCTTCCTTTGCTTCTCTGCTATCTCTCTTGAATAATACAATCTACTTAAATGTCAAGGCTCCAGCTGTTCATGTGACTCAGGCATTTAAAATCTAAATCTGAAAGTAATGCTGCTCATACGTCACTGAATGTGTCCTGGATTTCACAGAAACATAAGTACTGATATACTGCCTGGTGTCCATTCAGGTACAGCAGTGGTAGCTTCACTAGCCCTGGTAAATACTGTTGTTCAGGTTCAGCTGTTACCAGGCAGAAAAAGTACAAATACTTTGTTACAGTACTTGAGTAGATTTCTCAGGTAGACTTGAGCAAATGTAATTAATCTGATGTACTTTTAGCATTGCAACATGGAGACTGACACCAGATAGATAGATAGATAGATAGATAGATAGATAGATAGATAGATAGATAGATACTTATGTTTTCAGAGTGGGGCTTTGCCACATATGTATTGATAATATCTAGTTTAAATATGGATGTACTAATATATTATTACTATTTTACTATGTAAGACAATATAGAATATTATATGTATTTATATTATATATGTATATGTGTTTTTAGTTTTTCGTTGTTTTTTATTTTTATTAATATCTGAGAGTGCTGATACTGGTATGATAATTTGTAAATGTGTATTATTATATTAGTTTATGTAGGAATAAGGATGTGTGATATTGTTATACTATTATTATTATTATTATTATTAGTAGTAGTAGTAGTAGTAGTAGTAGTGTTAGTATTATATTGTTATTCATATAAAATATTAATTGTTATATAGAGATCTTAAGGAATTGTGAAGCCGGTTACCGGACGTTAGTCTGGGGTTGTCTGTCTTCTATGTTTGTCTGTCACTTCCTGTTTTATTTTGTTAAGTTTTCCTCATGTGTCTTGTCTGTTGTCTTTACTTTCCTTCCTGTTTGGTGTTCACCTTTACCCTGATTTCCTGACTCCGCCCTAATTTGTTCCACCTGTGTCTCGTTGTCTTCCCTCCCTTTTGTGTATTTATACCCTGCCTTTTCCCCTGATCAGACGCCAGTTCGTTTTCTCTTGTAGATTACTTACCAGCGTTCTGATCCTGTTTGTCCGTTTGCCTTACCGTGTTCGACCTGTTTTTTTGTCATCCTGTTTGCCTGTCTTTTGCCTGCTCCCTGTCGGTTTTTGTCAGCCTCCATCTGCCTTCCTGGTTTTTTGACGCCTTCGCCTGATTATTCGGTACGTGAGTTTGCCTTTTCCCTATGTCCTGTCGCCTGTCTGATTGCCTCCCTGTGCATGACCTGTTTCCGTCCCTGACCTCCCTCTGCTTTCCCCTCGTCGGTGATCCGGCATTAAATCCGGTGCCGAACCGTGGGTTCGCGTCCGAAACCCGGAGGACGGTTCAGACGAGGACTTCCTTGCCCGCTGTCCTCAAGATCCTGTTCATTATCATTATCATCCTAATTGTATTCAATAAACCCTGTAAACTTTTACATCCGTCTCTGCGTTCTGCATTTGGGTTCTGGGTCTGTGCTGAAAGCATTACAGGAATAGAGATTGGGGTAGGAGTATGTAAGTTTTTACTTCTTCCTTCTCCTTTTTGAATACATTTAATTTAACTTAATTTAATTTATCGTATTTTTTTTCTTTTTTCTTTTGTTTACGTATCAACCTTTTATGCATCGTTACCTCCGCCAAGGAGGTTATGTTTTTACCAGGGTTTGTTTGTTTGTCTGTCCGTTAGTGTGCAACATAACTCAAAAAGTAATGGACAGATTTTGATGAAATTTTCAGGGTTTGTTGGAAATGTGATAAGGAAGAAATGATTAAATTTTGGTGATCGGGGGTGGGGGGGCCCACGGGGGGGGGCACTGATCAGCCTTGGCGGAGGTCTGCACTCTCCGAGTGCTTCTAGTTATTGATATTTTCTTGGTTGATTTTGTTTTGATTTCACTGTCTACATGTTGGAAATAAAGATTTCAATCAATCAATCAATCAATTTATGATACTTACAATGCCTATGATGAGGTAGATTCCACCCTGCAACTGCTAGGTGAATTTCTGTTGTTATGTTTTGTTGTGTTTTATCTCATTTGTGTAGTGGAGTAGTAAAAGCTGCATAATTCTTGCCCTGTGTGTGAAACAAAACAGATTAGGTGGTTTAAGCCAAGTGTACACTGTGTGATGTTATTCTTTCACAGAAGAAAAAGAGAAATTCTAGCCATATAATAACAAAAAACTGTGGCTCTACACCACAAAATGAGGAAGATGCTCTGGGGTAAAATTATGGTAATATGAGAATTTTACTGTAACTACCTCAGTGTGAAGCTGCTACAAAATACATATTTTTTTTTTCCACGTTCACATAAATACAACTATTGTAACAGCTGTTGACGCCTGATTCTTTCATCTTCACTTGTGTGATAAACTGATATTCAGCAGGTTTTATCGTACTCAGTGTTCCTGCCATTGGACTACTGAAACCGCAGAGTCTAGAAGAGCCTTTAGCCGTGGTGGGTGGTCTCTGGGTGTGTTCCTTTAGAACAAAAAAAGGAGATCCAGAAGATGTGTGTGTTCGTATAAGTCATTGAGTGTGTGTGTATGTGTGGACTGACAGCTGAACAAAAGGTGTATGAGTCTGTGACAAGTTGTTGACAGTTTCATATTCACTCGGGGCCTGCAGACAGACTACTGAAGGAGAAAAAATTGGAGATAAAAAGATGAGCGGAAGGCGAGTAGGAAAAAAAAACACATTATGGTGTTTCCCCTAGGAGTCGCAAATGCCACTGACTTGTTTTTACTTCCTCCGCATTCTGTTTGTGCGTCTCTGTGTTCGTCTTTTATCTCGCATCCTTTGCCCATCATTCTCTCACTTCCTCTCATTCAAGCTGTCGTCATAGACGGGCACACCAATTATGTTGCTGTCAAGAGCGTGCACTCTTTCACTGGAAGTCATGCACAGAAAAGCTCACAGCACAAAGCTCGCACCAATGAAGGCATGAAAAGGACTGAGGGACAGAGGGGGAGGTTTAAATAGTGGATGGCAGTCGACTCCATTCAGGCTGACACACTGAGGCTGAAACATGTGTCTGGGATTGATGTGAGGATATGGGCTCATGTCAGCTGAGCCTCATTCACAGCCCTCCCCTCGACTTGAGTCGTACGTGGGTCTGACGTGTGTTGATTTTCACATGAATGGGGTCTTTGACACGGGCCACAGTTCAGGGATCTGATTTGCTGTTACCGAGGTAGTGAGAGTTTGATGTGTACGGTTGCAATAAAATACAGATTTGAGTCATGTTTTCTCTTTCTCGGGGGTATATCACACTTGACAGGGTCTAAAGCAGGTTCAACACGTGTCAGTGGGTGTGGCGTATGCACGTCAAAGGAAGAAGAGCTGTAATGGAGGGCAGATAAAACGTTAATACCAGACTGTACATAATTAGTGGATGGTGGAACCACAACATCACCTATTGGTTTATGAACTGCTGTTTTGCATGCTATTCTATGCAATTTTGCAATCACTATGTTGGATTTTAGAGCCTGAAGTAACCATATTTGGACAAAAGGGGTGTAACTATCGGATCTTGAGGGGTTAGAAATAAGCTAACGCTAAATGCTGACTCACTCACACTGTCAAAACAAAGTCAGTTTACAGTCCTGTTACTACAGGGGTGTCAAACTCATTTTAGTTTAGAGTCCACATTCAGGACAGTATGATCTCAAGTGGGCCGAACCGGTAAAATAATAAAATAATAAGCTATGAATAATGACAACAAGTTTTTGTTTCAGTGCAACACCCCCAAAAAACAGTAAATTATGAAAATATTTACATTTACAAACTATCGTTTCACACAAAAGATTTGAATAACAAGAAAAAAAATTAACTTCCAAAAAAAAAAAAATAAGTGCAATTCTAACAATATTACGCCACAACTTATCATTTTTACATGTGCACGGCACGCAATGTTACACAAAGATTTGGTAACAGACGTAACATAACAACACATAAATTTCAAAGTTTGGAGCAAAAATAAGAAAAGTTTCTACAATATTATGTCTCAGCTTATTTTTAGCCCAATTTACAATTCACAGCGGATCTATATATAAACAAAATATTTAGTAACAGGCAGAATATGAATTTTCAGGTTGTTGACAATTTTTTGTGTTTAGGGTTATTGTGCTATTATTTTACTTCAGGTAATATTGGTATGCATGTGGAACCTGATCTAAAATGAGTTCGACAAACATGTCTGGGATTGATGTGAGGATATGGGCTCATGTCAGCTGAGCCTCATTCACAGCCCTCCCCTTGACTTGAGTCGTACGTGGGTCTGACGTGTGTTGATTTTCACATGAATGGGGTCTTTGACACGGGCCACAGTTCAGGGATCTGATTTGCTGTTAGTGAGGTAGTGAGAGTTTGATGTATACGGTTGAAATAAAATACAGATTTGAGTCAAGTTTTCTCTTTCTCAGGAGTATATCACGCTTGACAGGGTCTAAAGCAGGTTCAACACGTGTCAGTGGGTGTGGCATATGCACGTCAGATCATAATGCATGTTAGATGACAAGTGGGAAGAGAGTCAAAAGAAGAAGAGCTGTAATGGAGGGCATGTAAAATGTTAATACCAGACTGTACATAATTAGTGGATAATGGAACCATAACGTCACCTATTGGTTTATGAACTGCTGTTTTGCATGCTATTCTATGCAATTTTGCAATCACTATGTTGGATTTTTAGAGCTAGAAGTAACCATGTTTGGACAAAAGGGGTGTAACTATCGGATCTTGAGGGGTTAGAAATAAGCTAACGCTAAATGCTAACTCACTCACACTGTCAAAACAAAGTCAGTTTACAGTCCTGTTAATACAGGGGTGTCAAACTCATTTTAGTTTAGGGTCCACATTCAGGACAATATGATCTCAAGTGGGCCGAACCAGTAAAATAACAACATAATAACCTATAAATAATGACAACAAGTTTTTGTTTCAGTGCAACCCCCCCAAAAAACAGTAAATGATGAAAATATTTACATTTACAAACTATCGTTTCACAAAAAAGATGTGAGTAACAAGAAAAAAATTAACTTCTTAGCAAAAATAAGTGCAATTCTAACAATATTAAGCCCAACTTATCATTTTTACATGTGCACTGCACGCAATGTTACACAAAGATTTGGTAACAGACGTAACATTGTTAAAATTTTGAAGTTTGGAACTAAAATAAGAACAGTTTCTACAATATTATGTCTCAGCTTATTTTTAGCCCAACTTGCAATTCACAGTGAATCTGTAAATAAACAAAATATTTAGTAACAGGCAGAATATGAATTTTCAGGTTGTTGACAATTTATTGTGTTTAGGGTTATTATGTTATTATTTTACTTTAGGTAATATTGGTATGCATGTGGAACCTGATCTAAAATGAGTTCGACAAACGTGTCTGGGATTGATGTGAGGATATGGGCTCATGTCAGCTGAGCCTCATTCACAGCCCTCCCCTTGACTTGAGTCGTACGTGGGTCTGAAGTGTGTTGATTTTCACATGAATGGGGTCTTTGACACGGGCCACAGTTCAGGGATCTGATTTGCTGTTAGTGAGGTAGTGAGAGTTTGATGTATACGGTTGAAATAAAATACAGATTTGAGTCAAGTTTTCTCTTTCTCAGGAGTATATCACGCTTGACAGGGTCTAAAGCAGGTTCAACACGTGTCAGTGGGTGTGGCATATGCACGTCAGATCATAATGCATGTTAGATGACAAGTAGGAAGAGAGTCAAAAGAAGAAGAGCTGTAATGGAGGGCATGTAAAATGTTAATACCAGACTGTACATAATTAGTGGATAATGGAACCATAACGTCACCTATTGGTTTATGAACTGCTGTTTTGAAGGCTGTTCTATGCAATTTTGCAATCACTATGTTGGATTTTTAGAGCTAGAAGTAACCATGTTTGGACAAAAGGGGTGTAACTATCGGATCTTGAGGGGTTAGAAATAAGTTAACGCTAAATGCTAACTCACTCACACTGTCAAAACAAAGTCAGCTTACAGTCCTGTTAATACAGGGGTGTCAAACTCATTTTAGTTTAGGGTCCACATTCAGGACAATATGATCTCAAGTGGGCCGAACCGGTAAAATAACAACATAATAACCTATAAATAATGACAACAAGTTTTTGTTTCAGTGCAACCCCCCCAAAAAACAGTAAATGATGAAAATATTTACATTTCCAAACTATCGTTTCACAAAAAAGATGTGAATAACAAGAAAAAAATTAACTTCTTAGCAAAAATAAGTGCAATTCTAACAATATTAAGCCCAACTTATCATTTTTACATGTGCACTGCACGCAATGTTACACAAAGATTTGGTAACAGACGTAACATTGTTAAAATTTTGAAGTTTGGAACTAAAATAAGAACAGTTTCTACAATATTATGTCTCAGCTTACTTTTAGCCCAACTTGCAATTCACAGTGAATCTGTAAATAAACAAAATATTTAGTAACAGGCAGAATATGAATTTTCAGGTTGTTGACAGTTTATTGTGTTTAGGGTTATTATGCTATTATTTTACTTTAGGTAATATTGGTATGCATGTGGAACCTGATCTAAAATGAGTTCGACAAATGTGTCTGGGATTGATGTGAGGATATGGGCTCATGTCAGCTGAGCCTCATTCACAGCCCTCCCCTTGACTTGAGTCGTACGTGGGTCTGACGTGTGTTGATTTTCACATGAATGGGGTCTTTGACACGGGCCACAGTTCAGGGATCTGATTTGCTGTTAGTGAGGTAGTGAGAGTTTGATGTATACGGTTGAAATAAAATACAGATTTGAGTCAAGTTTTCTCTTTCTCAGGAGTATATCACGCTTGACAGGGTCTAAAGCAGGTTCAACACGTGTCAGTGGGTGTGGCATATGCACGTCAGATCATAATGCATGTTAGATGACAAGTAGGAAGAGAGTCAAAAGAAGAAGAGCTGTAATGGAGGGCATGTAAAATGTTAATACCAGACTGTACATAATTAGTGGATAATGGAACCATAACGTCACCTATTGGTTTATGAACTGCTGTTTTGAAGGCTGTTCTATGCAATTTTGCAATCACTATGTTGGATTTTTAGAGCTAGAAGTAACCATGTTTGGACAAAAAGGGTGTAACTATCGGATCTTGAGGGGTTAGAAATAAGTTAACGCTAAATGCTAACTCACTCACACTGTCAAAACAAAGTCAGTTTACAGTCCTGTTAATACAGGGGTGTCAAACTCATTTTAGTTTAGGGTCCACATTCAGGACAATATGATCTCAAGTGGGCCGAACCAGTAAAATAACAACATAATAACCTATAAATAATGACAACAAGTTTTTGTTTCAGTGCAACCCCCCCAAAAAACAGTAAATGATGAAAATATTTACATTTACAAGCTATCGTTTCACAAAAAAGATGTGAATAACAAGAAAAAAATTAACTTCTTAGCAAAAATAAGTGCAATTCTAACAATATTAAGCCCAACTTATCATTTTTACATGTGCACGGCACGCAATGTTACACAAAGATTTGGTAACAGACGTAACATTGTTAAAATTTTGAAGTTTGGAACTAAAATAAGAACAGTTTCTACAATATTATGTCTCAGCTTATTTTTAGCCCAACTTGCAATTCACAGTGAATCTGTAAATAAACAAAATATTTAGTAACAGGCAGAATATGAATTTTCAGGTTGTTGACAATTTATTGTGTTTAGGGTTATTATGCTATTATTTTACTTTAGGTAATATTGGTATGCATGTGGAACCTGATCTAAAATGAGTTCGACAAACGTGTCTGGGATTGATGTGAGGATATGGGCTCATGTCAGCTGAGCCTCATTCACAGCCCTCCCCTTGACTTGAGTCGTACGTGGGTCTGAAGTGTGTTGATTTTCACATGAATGGGGTCTTTGACACGGGCCACAGTTCAGGGATCTGATTTGCTGTTAGCGAGGTAGTGAGAGTTTGATGTATACGGTTGCAATAAAATACAGATTTCAGTCATGTTTTCTCATTCTCAGGGGTATATCACTCTTGACAGGGTCTAAAGCAGGTTCAACATGTGTCAGTGGGTGTGGCGTATGCACATCAGATCATAATGCATGTCAGACGACAAGTATGAAGCGAGTCAAAGGATGAAGAGCTGTAATGGAGGGCAGATAAAATGGCAATACTAGACCGTACATAATTAGTGGATGATGGAACCACAACATCACCTATTGGTTTATGAACTGCTGTTTTGAAGGCTGTTCTATGCAATTTTGCAATCACTATGTTGGATTTTTAGAGCTAGAAGTAACCATATTTGGACAAAATGGGTGTGACAGTGGGATCCTGAGGGGTTAGAAATAAGCTAACGCTAAATGCTTACTCACTAACACTGTCAAAACAAAGTCAGTTTACAGTTCTGTTAATATAAACTCATTTTAGTTTAGAGTCCACATTCAGGACAATATGATCTCAAGTGGGCAGAACCAGTAAAATAATAACATAAAAACCTATAAATAATGACAACTCCCCGTTTTTCTCTTTGTTTTAGTGCAACCCCCCCTCCAAAAAAAACAAAACAAAAAAACAAACAAACAGTAAATTAGTAAATTATGAAAATATTTACATTTACAAACTATTGTTTCACAAAACAACATGTGAATAACAAGAAAAAAAATAAATTTCTAAACAAAAAGAAGTACAATATTAACAATATTACACCTCAACCTACACTTCATTTATACATGTGCATTACACATAATGTTACACAAACATTTTGTAACAGGCATAAAATTTTTAAATTTTCATGTTTGGAACTAAAATAAAAACAGTTTCTACAATATAATGTTTCACTTCATTATTGACCCAACTTACAGATCACAGTGGATCTACAAAATACACAAAACATTTAGTAACAGGCAGAATATTGTTCTGAATTAGACATCTTGATTGTTAACATCTTCATTGTAATTTTTGCACTTGGCAAATTCACCCCATGGGCCGGACTGGAACCTCTGGAGGGCCAGTTTTGGCCCATGGGGCACATGTTTGACACCCTGGAGTTAGTATAACCTATTAAATACAACTAGAGTGGAGTCATCTGCTGGGAAAAGTTAGTTTTAATGAATAAACCAAAACTCTGAAAGTCCAGCTTGATAGGGGAGTAAGTTGTCAAAATGACCTGTCAATCAAAGTCCAACACAGCAGACATCAGAGCTGGCAGTATGACCTGGGGTCTTATTAACAGAGAAGACCCTTAGATTAACCATCAGATCACTTATAAGAGGTTTCAGTTGAAGCAGATGAGACTGGAATAAGTCCTGGAAAAAAAAATACTGAGAAGTTCAGTTTAAGTCCATGGAAGCCAGAGCATTTCAGAGCTATAGTGTTACAACTTCAATAGACAGGGATATTCAAAAAGAATGAACTGATTTCATGATGCATTGCTTCAGTTCTCAAGCATTGTCATGGAATGAGTCAGTGACCAGTTGAAAGAGGAGTTTTCTAAGTTTGAGCTTTTTTAAATAAAAAAGTGCCCCAGCGATGGATTGGTTGGAAGGGGCACCAAGACTTTACTCTTTGTCCTTGGCCTGCGAGATCCCCAAACCTCACCGTGTGTGATTTTTTTTCTTATGGGAATACGTAAAAGATTGTGTTTATGTTCCACTGCTACCCACTAACCTCGATGACCTTAAACATCGAATAACAACAGCGATCAACTCAGATGATCGTGATATGCTGATACGCATCTGGGAGGAGTTCTCTAATCGCATTGATGTTGTCCGTGCTGCAGGTGGTGGACACATTGAACACTTCTAAGACAGGAAATAAAAGTTGATTGTGAGTAGAAAGCTTGTAACTTCTCTGGAGTGTTCTATTGCTTTTCCTTATTAAAATATTGTGGAATGAAATCGTTTCATTCTTTTTGAATAACCCTGTACATCCACAGTGGCTTCATTGTGGATGTGGCTGTCGTTGCCCTTTGGTAAATACAGATGTTCATAACCTGATGAACTTGCACTAACCCATACTAGTGTAACAGGGTCAATTATTTCGCAGCATTGTGGGTATGTATATATTTATGTTTATGTTTATGCATTTGGCAGACGCTTTTTTCCAAAGCGACTTACAGGGGAAAACGAATCAAATCACGCAATCAATCAAATTTTATTTATATAGCACCAGATCACAACAAAAAAGTTACCTCATGCCACTTTATATACAGAGTTAGTCAAAACAGACTAAGCCAATTTACAGAAACCCAACAGAATCCTCCAGGAGCAAACACTTGTGACTGGTGACAGTGGTGAGGAAAACCTTCCCTTTAACAGCAGAAACCTCGAGCAGACCCAGACTCCTGGAGGATGGCCGTCTGCCTTGACCAGTTGGGGTTAAAGAGAGAGGGTAAAGAAAGAGAAAAAGAGAGAGCGATAGAAATAGAGACTGGGAGTGAAGGGGGGAGTAGGGGGAGATACATGGAGGCAGTTGAGGATAAGTGAGCGATGATGATGAAGGCAGGAGAGAGGCAGGACCACCGCAGCAGGTCCAGAGATAATCCTGGGAAAATCTGTGATAATCCTGGGAAAAACCTTATTAAAATATTTAAAAATGGAATGTCTGACTGCTAGGACAGGAGGTGCTCTCGGAAGAGCTGGGTCTTCAGGAGTTTCTTGAAGATAGGCAGGGACACCTCTGTTCTCATAGTGCTCGGTAGAACGTTCCACCAATGTGGAACGACCCACGAAAAGAGCCTGGATTGTCTTGTACAAGGTCTGGGGACCACCAGACAACGTTCCCCAGATGAGTGGAGTGGTCATGGGGCAACATATATGATATTGTGTATTGCTATAATTACACAAAATCTGTTCATTTTATTTTAATTTCTTTCGGTTGGTACCTGACATTCTGGGCCTCCGGGTCAGTGTGTAGAACTTTTGGTTTGGGTCTGTTCCCCAGCAGGCGATTAACAGTGTGACACTGCACGCTATAACCGGAGTTTTCACACCTTTGCCTCTTCCGTTTTGTTCCGGATTTCCATGGGAGAGGTAAATAGCCGTACAGTTTGAGAAGTTTTTTTGGTTTAGCCTCTGTTAATTTAATTTTTTTACATGAACTGGCTAGTTCAGGCTGTATGAGGTGCTTATAATGTGCTTAAACACATTTCTGTCATTTTGGTTTGTGTAGGAGTTTGTTTTACGGGGGTCGCTGACCGGAGGTTTTTGTGTTTTTCTGTCACTTGTCAGGTATGCTGTATTTTGTTTTAATAATTTAATGTATTCACCCATTTGTTCCGGATTTCCATGGGAGAGGAGCTTGTTTTACGGGGTTCGCTGACCGGAGGTTTTTGTGTTTTTCTGTCACTTGTCAGGAACGGAAAATATACAATAAACGGAAACTGCCTCCAAAGACATATATTCAGGTCTCGTCATTAAAAAAGAACACAACGCAGAGTCCAACACCACCGGTTACACTAGTTGACAGTAAAGATTGCTGACCCAATTTTAACTCATTACTTCCAGAAGTACCTACTGTGTTATAAACATTGGAACACTAGATGGATGTGGTCAATGTAATTTGGTCAGAGATGTTGTGCATCTATTCCCAAAGTAGTTCTGTGATTGAGAGGAGTTGGTGTTTCCTCATAACAGACATAGATTAGATTAGATTAGATTGGATTAGACTTTATTGATCCCATAATGGGGATTTTCATGGCAGTAACAGAATGAACTGCAAGAATAAGTGTGCACGCATAAAGATAATGCAAAAAACAATATAAAAAAAGATAATAGTCATAAAAACTATTACAAACTATACACATATTTAAGTACATATACTATAGTAAACACTAACTACTGTCTGGTGGAACTGATGATGATATACAGGGCAGGGAAGCAAAATTTACAATGAACATTTAGTTGTTTTTTCTCAGCAGGCACTACGTCAATTGTTTTGAAACCAAACATTTATTGATGTCATAATCATACCTAACACTATTATCCATACCTTTTCAGAAACTTTTGCCCATATGAGTAATCAGGAAAGCAAACGTCAAAGAGTGTGTGATTTGCTGAATGCACTCGTCACACCAAAGGAGATTTCAAAAATAGTTGGAGTGTCCATAAAGACTGTTTAGAATGGAAAGAAGAGAATGACTATGAGCAAAACTATTACGAGAAAGTCTGGAAGATACTATTAAAGAAGAATGGGAGAAGTTGTCACCCGAATATTTGAGGAACACTTGCGCAAGTTTCAGGAAGCGTGTGAAGGCAGTTATTGAGAAAGAAGGAGGACACAGAATAAAAACATTTTCTATTATGTAAATTTTCTTGTGGCAAAAAAATTCTCATGACTTTCAATAAACTAATTGGTCATACACTGTCTTTCAATCCCTGCCTCAAAATATTGTAAATTTTGCTTCCCCACCCTGTACACCATAACTACAGCACATAAATATTGAGATGAAGCATACATTATGTAATGTTACGTTTTCAAATGAGTTAGGCAATTATGCTATGAGGCAAACGATATATGGAAAGTCAAGCCTATTAGATGAGGAGCTACTGTGTACTGACTGCTCCTGACAAAATATCACAAATGTATGTGACTGGCGAGAAGTCTAACTGGAGAATTTTTGGAAACTCATTTTTTAGGAAATGCATTTGAATGACAGCAATTAAAATTCATGGGTATCAAGGAGTGGGGATAAAGGGAAGGAGTACAAGGAGGCCGATGTGGAGAATGAACAGAAAGATAAGACGATGCAGGCAGTGAAATGAAAACTGGAGAGGTGAGTGTCAGAGTCAGACATGAGTCCTGATCGGTCCTCTCATGTCTCTGTAGTTCTTGGATAAACCGGTCCAAACACACATCAGAACCGTTCAGGAAGTTTAGAGTTTCTGTACGGTTTTGTTTCTGTTGATGTCGGATGTCCTTGCGCTTTCGTTTCCCTCCGTCTTTGCTTTTCTGTTCTACATCAAGAAAGGTGAAAGTTTGTTGTTCAAAGTTTTCACATTTTGGTGACTAATGCCCTTGTGACTCTTTATGTGACTCTATAAACACCTTAGCGAGTGTTAGATCGGTGGAAATAGGTAGTTATTTGCTTCATGGTCTGGTTTTCCTCTCACTTTCTCCATCTGTTTCTCATCTCCTCATTTGCATCTCATTTTAATCTTACTTATTCTTCAATCTTTCGAATCTGTGATGACTTTCTGTCAGAACCTTTCCGTCCAACTCCATCACTTCTCTGTGTAAATTTATGCATTGCAATTTTTTCACCAATATTTGCAGAACTGATCCCAACAGCTGGCCTGAGCTGATAGCCCTTTTTTTTTTTTTTTTTTTTTTTTTTTTTGAAGAAGTACCTCTTATCCTGCTGAATCACAACATCTCCTCTACTATTTGCGCTTTCTATCTGAAACACATCCTTCATCCTTTATATTATTTCAATATCTGGTGCGTCTCTTTTAATGGATAATTTTAAAGTTGCTGGAGGATTGTCATTGACCTTCAGACTGTTTGTGGTTTCATTCCTGATGATTGAACATGTTGATGTGTTTACCGGAAGGCAACAGATGAACGTATTGGAATGACTGGCGGCTAAAGTTTTCTCCCAATGGGTGTGAGGGAGAAACAGAGCTAAAAAAAAAAAAAAAAAAAAAAAAAAGAGAAAGCAAGAGGGCTAATACACAGGTAGTTAAAATGTACTGCTACTTCCATGTGTTAATAATATGAGGTTATAGCAGAAAAAAACAAAACAAAAAAGTTAATAATGAGTATAGTAACCCTAACCACCGCCACCACCTAACAAGTTACACCTAAGGCCAGTTTTTACTGAAATATCGTACTTATAGCACTTTACATTTATTTATATAACATTATTAGCAGCATATTAGTGATTCACTATTCATTATGAAATACTTACTAATGTCTTATGCTGCCTAAACATGTTTTTCCAACTATAAACCCATAATGGCTTCATTCACTAACCTGTAGCTGCTGAAAATAAAGGTGTTTTTATAACACAGCAAATATAATCAGAAGGCCTACTATAATGTGCTTAAAAAAAACAGATATATTCCAGTGTATTCATTTATCATATTGTGGCCTAAAATGTTTAAAAGTGAACATAAAGCTTCTTATATAGTGTAACAAAGGGCAAAAAAGTTAAAGAAGTAAAAGTAACCTATTTTTCCTAGAGGTGCCTGGACAATCGCCGCTTTTTCCCTATTAAAAAAAAAAAACAAAACAAAAACTATGAGGGTTTCAGTGAAATGGATGAACCACAAGAACCACATTCACAAAGACATCATTGAAATCCCAAATGGGACATATGTGATGTGACTGACAAATAAACTTTGATTTTCTTTTTTTTTTTTTTTTTTTTTTTTTTTTTTTAAAGCATGTCGATTGGATTAAAATATACAAAGTTATTGGAAGATATTGGTTCTGAGAGCTAATGTCACATGTTACCTATTGATTATTGTAATTGAAAAAAGACAATTTAATGTTAATTGTGTTCATTAAAATGAAAAATATAATATACAGGGTGGGGAAGCAAAATTTAAAATATTTTGAGGCAGGGATTGAAAGACAGTGTATGACCAATTAGTTTATTGAAAGTCATGAGAATTTAAATCTTCAAATCATATTTTACTGCATTTCTAACGGTCTTGTTGTCTACCTCAAGTTCAATTGCCATTTTTCTCATGGATTTGGTTGGATCCTTTAGGATTTTGGATTTGAGAGCTTTAATAAAAGCTTTGGTACGTTTTTTGTTGCTTCCTCCACTTCCAGACTTTCTCGTAATAGTTTTGCTCATAGTCATTCTCTTCTTTCCATTATAAACAGTCTTTATGGACACTCCAACTATTTTTGAAATCTCCTTTGGTGTGACGAGTGCATTCCGCAAATCATACACTCTGATGTTTGCTTTCCTGACTACTCATATGGGCAAAAGTTTCTGAAAAGGTATGGATAATAGTGTTGGGTATGATTATGACATCAATAAATGTTTGGTTTCAAAACAATTGACATAATGCCTGCTGAGAAAAAACAACTAAATGTTCATTGTAAATTTTGCTTCCCCACCCTGTATAAATACTTTATATCACATAATTGTGTTGAAATTTGATGCATTATACAATGAAGTACAACTTACTGACAGTTTGAGAAAGTTTGAGCCAAAGTGTGACTTTTGGATGGCATTCTGTGTTGTGTGTGTGCTATATGTTGTATGCATGTCCTTTGTGTGCCACAAGATCATTATTTCAAAGCCTTTTTTCTGGTCTGAGCTATTTCTGTCCTCCCCATCCGGCTTACTGGCATGGTCACTGTAGATAACGCAGCCAAGACACTCAACACTGGACACTCACATCCACACCGGCTTTCACGCCCATATTGTGTTTGGTCCCACATGGCCAAGATGGCTGCCTCTTGTCTCTTGATTGGTTGAACAAACAGACTGAGATCACAGTGTTGTTTGACATCCAACTCGAGCTCGAATGTTGGATGCAGTCTGTCAGTATTCATGAGCAAGCCAGTTGGGTTGGGTTTCTGAGAGCAAATTACTGAGCTATTGCTCCAAAATACAGTTACTGTACACAGGGGTACACATTAAAATACCATGGGGGGGTGGGGAGACTGGTATCTACAGCATAGGCTCTCATTCATTCAGCGGGTGATGCCATGCCTGCAAAAGATTGACGCAAATTAAGCAACCAGTTTTGTAACATCACACACAGTTTTGGTTGTGATTGTAAATACTAAACCCTGGGTTTAGTATGTTGCCTTTTGTAAAGATATGTCGTCATTCACTCAACACAAATATAAAGCAGTGAAAATAGAAAGAGGTAAAAGGGGGACCCTCAAAATATCATTGGAGTGTTCAAAATGAAAAGTTGTGATACAGACCTGATCAAAATCTTAAGACCAGTTGAAAAATAGCGAGAATTTACCTTTTGCACATTTGGATCTTAATGAGGTTTTAAGTAGAGCTACAATATACAAAAGCAAGAAGGGGGAGTGAGACAAAAAGCGCTTTGAAAAAGTAATTTATTGAAAACAACAAGTATACTGAAATAGGCTTGTTACGGCTGGGGCCACTGGTTGTTCTGTTTTTTTTCCTTGTCTCCGCCTTCAATCTGGGGCCAACTGGGAACACCTGAATTCAATTCGCCACCTGCCTATAAAAGCCTGGAGCTCCGACCATAAAGAGGAGACTGGGTCCACTGCTGCAGTTTACTTTTTGTTTGTCGTAACTTTTGTTATTTATAAGTAATTTTGGCTATGTGCAATTTCTTTTTTCTATAATAAATTTCCAGTCTTTTTGCTACAAGTGACCTGCTCTCCACGTTTTCCTTTGCTGTCTCCCAGACCATCTTTTTCTTTCTTTTAATTTTTGTCATGTGTCAGTACCCTAGACCTCCTGGCACGTAACAGTTTGGGGGCTCGACCATTCCAGTCCCTCTTCTGACTCCAGATCGGGGGCTCGCTCTCGTCGGAGAGACCGTATGGTTGGCGTGTGCGTGAGTATGGTTGTTTGTGTGTGCTCCGGTGTGCTTTGTTTTGGGTGTTTTGTGTGACCTACATTGCACATGTGTTTTGCGTGACTTTCCCAGACTAGATTAGGGGTGTCCAGCTTGGTCGTTTTGTGACCACTCCGTTGGGTGCCCGTTTTTTGTTTTAGTTTGTTGTTTTCGGGGCGAATCCCAGGTGGGGTGTATTCTCCGAAGGGGGTAGACGTGCAGAGCTTCGGCTGCTGTGATCTGTCTTTAAAGTGGCCTCGAGCCTGGCAAGTCCCAGAAGATGTGTTAGGGTGAGTTTTTCTGTAGGTAGGACTCTGGGATTGTTCATGTATTGTGCTTTGTGGTAATTTTTGTTCGTTCTGATTGATTTCCTGTTCCACTGTGGAGGGTGTGTGGAGCGAGTGTATGTTGGGGTGCGTGCGCGCGCATGAAATTTTCTTTAGGTGCGCGGGCGGCTCATTTGTGTCCAGGTGCAACCCAGCTGATTGTGAGTGTGCTCAGCTGTGATCCGGATCAGCGGTGACTTTGTTCGGTGAGTAATGGCTGCATTTGATTTAGTGGAGTTTGTAGCTAATCCTACTTTGACTGTGTTTGATGCCTGTAGGAAAAGTGATTTGGTGGAGATCGCCAGACACTATGGTATTACAGTCTCGACGGCGCTGCGTGTTGGTGAGTTACGCGAAGCAATATTGGCTGTCTTAGTTAATGAGGGTATTATGGATGTGCCCGAGTTGGGTGATTTCAGTGGTGAGTTGACGACAGCGGGAGGTGCAGTGGCGTCCCCGGTGGTTCCTCATCCAGAGGCGGCAGCGGATGCACGGCAGCCCGCCGCAAGTGCGCGCACCAGTTCCATGGGTGAGTCGGAGGAAAAGCCTCGGACATCTGCAGATGTAAGTGCAGACTCTTCTCCTAGGGATCCCCGTGTGGACGTGCGTATAGCCCGGCTTAAATCCCAAAAAGAAGAAAGGGATCGCGAGTTCCAGCTCCGACATGAGCTAGAGTTAAAATGGATTGAATTAGATGCTGCCACCGCCAGGGAGGTAGAATTAAAAAATGCTGCCACCGCCAGGGAGGTAGAGTTTAAAAAGTTGGAGGTCGAATCAGCTCTTCAGATGCGTAAATTAGAGTTGCAAGCAGCCCGAGGTTTAGGCACCGAACAACCTGTCTTGGTTGGGTCCCGTGAGGCATTTGATGTGTCTAAAAATATACAGCTTGTCCCAGTTTTTTGTGAGACCGAGGTAGAGTCTTATTTTGGTGCTTTTGAGCGCATTGCGTCCGCGTTACATTGGCCAGCAGACGTTTGGGCAATTTTACTCCAGTGTAAACTCAGTGGTAAAGCTTTAGAGGCCTGCGCCTCGCTGTCTGTGTCTGATAGTTTGAATTATGAGACGTTAAAAGGCGCTATATTACGCGCTTATGAGCTTGTGCCTGAGGCTTATAGACAGCGTTTTAGGGGGTTAAAGAAGTCATTCAACCAGAGCTTTGTTGACTTTGCTCGTGAGAAAAGTCTTTTGTTTGACCGATGGTGTGCTGCTAATAAAGTTAACACTTTTGCTGCACTTCGTGAGCTGGTCTTGAATGAAGATTTTAAGAACTGTCTTCCAGAGCATATTATTGTTTATTTAAATGAACAAAAAGTTTCAACGCTCCAGCAAGCCGCTGTTGCAGCCGACGAATTCGCTCTTACACATAAAAATGTCTTTAACCGTGAGCCAATGCCTTTGTTGAAAGGTAATGGAAAATCCACTCAGTCTGGTTTAAAGCCTGAGAAGCCGAAACAGTGCTTCTACTGCCATAAAACTGGTCACTTAATAGCAGAGTGTGATGCGCTAAAACGCAAGCAACCAGTTGGCTTATCCAAACCGAAAGGTGTTGGACTCGTTAAAACTGTTCCCACTGCGTTAGCTGGTGCTACTGATTCCTGTCAGCCTGTTACTCCTGATGACTGTTTTAAACTGTTCATTTTTGAGGCTTTAGTTTCAGTTCCTGGAGAGGCCAAGCGCCTAGTTAAGGTCCTGCGAGATACAGGAGGCTCTCAGTCGTTTATTTTGTCCAGTGTGTTGCCTCTCAGTGTTAAAACTGACTGTTGCTTAAGTACCGTTGTAAAAGGCATTGGTTTGAGTTATATACCGGCTCCGTTGCATAACATCCAGGTTGAATCCAAGTTGGCTAGTGGTGTGTTTAAAGTAGCTGTCCGTGACCAATTTCCTATTGATGGGATAGATTTCATTATGGGGAATGACATTGCAGGTGGGAAAGTGTACCCATCCCCCGAGGTTGTTGACCAGCCTATGTCTGGCTCTGAAACAGATGAATTGGTCATGCAACATCCTGAGGTGTTCTCCGTTAGCGTTTTGACTAGGGCTCAGTCTAAAAAGTTAGCTCAGGAGAATGTTGATGTTGATCTGTGTGATTCAGTGCTGGCCCCGGTTTTCCGTGAGGACAGTGCGCCCTCCTCTGGTCACATTAAGAATATCACAGAGGTCAAGGCCAATGGCAAAAAGCCAGAGTCCATCTCCCCACCATCACCTCCACTAAATACTGAGGCTCTGATTGAGGCTCAAAAGTCTGATCCAACCTTGTCCAAATGTTTTTCTGCTTTAGACAGTCCAGATGGAAAGCATTTATTCTTTCTTGAGAAAGGAGTTTTGATGCGTAAGTGGGTCCCAAAGTCAGGTAGTCGATCTGGTTCTGATGACTGGTGCACTGTTTTTCAGATTGTAGTTCCAAAAGGCTACAGACAGCATGTTTTATCCATGGCTCATGAACATTTGTGGTCTGGTCACCTTGGTGTCACAAAAACCTATAGTAATATTCTACAGCATTTTTTCTGGCCAGGTTTGAAAGGTGATGTAGTCCGCTTCTGTAACACCTGCATGACCTGTCAGGCCGTGGGGAAACCCAATCAAGTGGTTCCACCAGCTCCACTCCGCCCTGTTCCTGCTGTCGGTGAGCCGTTTGAACATGTCATTGTTGATTGTGTGGGTCCTTTACCCAAGACTAAATCAGGAAATCAGTTTTTGCTAACTGCCATGTGTGTTTCTTCGAGGTTTCCTGAAGCAATTCCGTTAAGAAAAATTACAGCTCCGGCAGTTATTAAGGCATTAACAAAGTTTTTTACAACATTCGGACTTCCTAAAGTTGTACAAACCGATCAGGGTACAAATTTCCTCTCAAAAACCTTAGAGAAAACATTACAGTCCCTTGGTATAGCTCATGCTGTATCTAGTGCATATCATCCAGAGTCACAGGGTGCCTTAGAGCGCTGGCATCAGACATTAAAGTCCATGTTGAAGAAGTATTGCTTTGACACTGGTAGAGACTGGGATGAGGGGGTACCATTTGTAGTTTTTGCTATTAGAAATGCTACTCAAGAGTCCATGGGGTTTAGTCCTTCTGAACTAGTGTTTGGGCATAAAATACGGGGTCCACTGAAAGTGCTGAAAGAACGTCTTCTGTCTTTGTCATCCTCCAAAATTAGTGTATCAGAGTTTGTCTCCAGGTGCCAGGAACAGTTACAGCAGGCTACTGTTTTAGCCAAGGAAGCCCTGTCTTCTTCTCAAGCTAATATGAAGGAGCGCTTTGATAAAAAAGCAGTGGTACGTCACTTCAAGCCAGGTGACAAAGTTCTAGTTTTGCTCCCTAGTTTTGGCTCTGCTTTATCAGCCCGTTTCTCTGGCCCTTATGTAGTCGATAGGAAGGTCTCTGACACAGATTACCTCATTCTAACCCCTGAGCGTCGAAGAAAGATCAGGCTGTGTCATGTTAACATGCTTAAACCCTTCCATGAGAGACATGAATGTTCTGAACAGTCCATATTAACTGTGTCTCCTATGTTTCCAGTGTGTTCAGATATTCCAGAGGAGGAAGACTTGGTGGAGCCTTGTGCTGCTCATCAGTCTGGTAGGCTATCTAACACGGAGTTCATGTCTAAAGTAGACTCTCAGCTATCATACTTACCTGTGGAACAGCGTAGTGATATTATGGCTCTACTGCAGTCGTATCCTTCACTATTTACTGATATTCCATCTCGTACCAATGTTCTAGAACATGACATTGATGTTGGATCAGCTGCTCCAATTAAACAACATGCTTATCGGTGTCCCATAGACAAGCGTGAGGCTATGAAAAAGGAGGTAAACTATCTGTTAGATAATGGGCTAGCTAAACCAAGCCATAGTCCTTGGAGTTCTCCTTGTCTTCTCGCACCAAAATCTGATGGAACACCTCGTTTCTGTACCGACTTTAGGAAAGTTAATGCTGTTACTGTTCCTGATTCATT
Source organism: Sphaeramia orbicularis (assembly GCF_902148855.1). Taxonomy (NCBI): domain Eukaryota; kingdom Metazoa; phylum Chordata; class Actinopteri; order Kurtiformes; family Apogonidae; genus Sphaeramia; species Sphaeramia orbicularis. The sequence continues at coordinate 44,786,016 of NC_043966.1, forward strand.
TCCACTACCACGTATGGAAGATTGTATAGACAGTATTGGTCTTGCAGTGCACATTACTAAATTAGACCTTTTAAAAGGCTACTGGCAGGTTTCATTAACTCCTAGGGCATCTGACATCTCTGCTTTTGTTACCCCAGACAATTTTCTGCAATATACCGTTATGGCATTTGGCATGAGGAATGCCCCTGCCACGTTTCAACGCCTTATGCATTCAGTCCTTGGTGATGTTGCCCATTGTAAGGTGTATCTGGATGACATTGTAGTCTATACAGATACTTGGTCAGACCACATTTCTTCCCTTTGTGAAGTGTTTAAGCGGTTGTCTCGTGCCAATCTCACTCTTAACCTGTCCAAATGTGAGTTTGGAAAAGCCACAGTAACCTATCTGGGTAAGGTTGTTGGTCATGGTAGAGTTCGACCTGTAAACGCTAAAGTTGAGGCTGTTTTGTCATATCCCACTCCAACTACAAGAAGGGAACTGCGTCGTTTTTTGGGTCTGGCAGGTTATTACCGGTGTTTCTGCAGAAACTTTTCTGTTTTGGTTGCTCCCCTTACTGCTCTGTGTAGTCCATCTGTACCATTTGTCTGGTCTGGAGCTTGTGAGTGTGCTTTTCAAGCTGCGAAGTCGCTGTTGTGTAGTGCTCCTGTACTATCTGCTCCTAACTATTCAAAACCTTTCAGCCTTGAAGTTGATGCTAGTGCCAGTGGAGCAGGCGCTGTCCTTCTACAGGATGATGATGCTGGTGTACCTCATCCAATCTCATACTTCTCAGCTAAGTTTAAAAAGCATCAGCTTAATTATTCAACCATTGAGAAAGAAACTCTAGCTATGCTTTTGGCTCTCCAACACTTCTACGTCTATGTCAGTTCTACTCACAGCCCCGTCTTCATCTTCACAGATCATAACCCTCTTGTGTTTCTGTCCAAAACGTATAACCACAACCAGCGTTTAATGCGCTGGGCATTGTTGGTTCAAGGCTACAACCTCATCATCAAGCACAAGAAGGGCAAGGACAACATCGTGGCTGACGCACTGTCCAGAACTGAAGACTGAAGATTACAGAAGATCCTTTATGTCCTTTTCATGTCATGTAGCAACCATTTGGCAACTAATGTAGCTGAGGAAATGTTAGCCTATGATGTGTATTTTGAGTAATTTAGAGTAATAACAGTTTCGTGTGCTAAAACTGTTATATTTACTCTTAAGGGGGGAAGTGTTACGGCTAGGGCCATTGGTTGATCTGTTTTTTTTCCTTGTCTCCACCTTCAATCTGGGGCCAACTGGGAACACCTGAATTCAATTTGCCACCTGCCTATAAAAGCCTGGAGCTCCGACCATAAAGAGGAGACTGGGTCCACTGCTGCAGTTTACTTTTTGTTTGACTGTCCGTCAAGACACAGGGTGGTCCTCGACCCAAATTAAGGCCCTTACTGGTGCCGACTGCAGCGCAATAACCATCAGATGGCATCTGCGGGAAAAGGGTTTCAAAAATAAAAAACGAATTCAAAGACCTTGTCTCCTACAACGCCACAAAACTGCCCATTTAGACTTTGCCAGGGAGCATCAAACATGGGACATTGAAAGGTGGAAAAAAGTTTTATTCTTTGATGAGAAAAAATTTAACCTTGACGGTCCAGATGGCTTCCAACGTTACTGGCATGACAAGGAGATCCCACCTGAGATGTTTTCTACCCGGCACAGTGGAGGGGGGTCCATCATGATCTGGGGTGCTTTTTCATTCAGTGGAACACTGGAGCTTCAGGTGGTGCAGGGTCGTCAAACGGCGGCTGGTTACGTGCAGATGTTGCAGCGGGCATCCCTCATGACTGAGGGCCCTCGTCTGTGTGGTAACAGCTGGGTTTAAAAACAGGACAACGCTGCAGTTCACAATGCTCGCTTGACCAAGGACTTCTTCAGGGAGAATAACATCACTCTTTTGGACCATCCCGCATGTTCCCCTGATTTAAATCCCATAGAGAACATTTGGGGATGGATGGCAAGGGAAGTTTATAAAAATGGCCATCAGTTCCAGACAGTTGATGCCCTTCGTGAAGCCATCTTCACCACTTGGAGCAATGTTCCTACCAGCCTCCTGGAAACACTCGCATCAAGCATGCCCAAATGAATTTTTGAAGTGATTAACAAGAACGGTGGAGCTACTCATTACTGAGTCCTACTGAGAACATTTTTTGTTCTGGTTTGGAGAGTTTTTTTGTAATTTTTTGAGCGATGGTCTTAAACTTTTGATCAGCTGATAAACAGCCTATTTCAGTTTACTTGTTGTTTTCCATAAATTATTTTTTCAAAGTGATTTTTGTCTCACTCCCCCTTCTTCCTTTTGTATATTGTAGCTCTACTTAAAACCTCATTAAGATCCAAATGTGCAAAAGGTAAATTCTAGCTATTTTTCAGCTGGTCTTAAGATTTTGATCAGGTCTGTAGTTGCATCAAAGACAACAATGTCAACACCATGTGGTCCTTGGACGAAGTGATAGGAAGTACCAAGATGGGATGAAAACCACTAAGAAGTAAGTTTTACTGTTAAAGAAACTGACAAAGTGATAAAGCCTAGAACTACTGTTGTTGTTTTCACCACTGAGCACTGCTCTAAATGAAAAGAATGGAGTTTGATGACGAAGCTGATGAGGGTATACAGTTATTATGCGAGGTTATTATCTTTGCTGAGTTGGTTGTTTGTTGATCCATGGTTCAGACAAAACTGTGACAGTTTTGTGATCTCAGTGAAAACAATAGCAGACACTGTCAACTGACGCTCATCACACAGCCACCACTTACTGCCTTTCATAACACTGGTCAACAACAAATTTATTGTTTAAGTTTTTTGAGCTGATTTAGGATCATTTTGGTGTGCTGAATCCAAAAATCACATTAATTTTGCTCAATCAGGTCAACTTTCTGAACTATGCTACATATTGGCTTTTTAACATTTTTGCTTACATTTATGGGCATTTTCACATCATATGATACAAAATTCTTTCATATTTCTTGCAATAAACGAGTTCTGAAGATTTTAGTTTTGCCAATTTATGATTAATGTTTTTTTTAATATTACAGGTGAATGAAATGGCTTCGACTAGAAGATCTTGCAAAAATAAGCCTGACGTATTCTGCTTAGAGGTAAGATCTTAAGCCCAAGCCCGAGTCTGAGCCCGACCCGACCCGAATTTCGGGCCGGGTCGGGCCTAAAATGTCAATCATTACATTCGGGTCGGGCCAGGCCGGGCTTCTCTCTCGCTGACTTTTTTTTTGTCTCTCTGCCTCTCTCTCTCTCTTAAAGTGCCGCGCTAGATTCTTAAGGACGTACTGCTGCTGTGGTTTATGGCCCAATTTTCAACCCGTCAAAATGACGGACGGCCTTAAATTTTTCCCGTCAACTCTTAAAAAAATCCATCAATGATGGAAAATTGTCGGTTAATGTAACCTCTGCAGTAGAGGTAAGATCGGGCCTAAAAAATCCAGCCCGACCCGACCCAGGCCCGCGGGTATTAAAGCCCGACCCAGCCCGAGCCCGACCAATTAACTTGATTTGCAGGCCCGAGCCCGAAGCAAACCCGAAATTTCATATTTTATTTGTGAGGACTCGGGAGGAGGAGGGGTGATTTATGATAACAAATTAAAGTCTGTCTTTTGTAACGAAATCTAAGTTAAACAAGACTGTATAAACATTTACATCTTTTATATTTCTGTGTCTGCAGAGGTTACATTAACCAACAATTTTCCATCATTGACGGATTTTTTTAAGAGTTGACGGGAAAAATTTAAGGCCATCCGTCATTTTGACGGGTTGAAAATTGGGCCATAAACCACAGCAGCAGTACGTCCTTAAGAATCTAGCGCGGCACCTTAAGAGAGAGAGAGAGGCAGAGAGACAAAAAAAAAGTCAGCGAGAGAGAAGCCCAGCCCGACCCGACTCGAATGTAATGATTGACATTTTCGGGCCGGGTCGGACTCGGGCTTGGGCTTAAGATCTTACCTCTACTCTGCAGACACAGAAATATAAAAGATGTAAATGTTTATACAGTCTTGTTTAACTTAGATTTCATTACAAAAGACAGGCTTTAATTTGTTATCATAAATCACCCCTCCTCCTCCCGAGTCCTCACAAATAAAATATGAAATTTCGGGTTTGCTTCGGGCTCGGGCCTGCAAATCAAGTTAATTGGTCGGGCTCGGGCTGGGTCGGGCTTTAATACCCGCGGGCCTGGGTCGGGTTGGGCTGGATTTTTTAGGCCCGATCTTACCTCTAATTCTGCTACATCTGTGGTGAATACACCATTGTACCTAACAGGAATCAAGTCACAAGTTTCATAAAGTGTGCTCACCAATCTTATTTTGGTATTAAACTTGGTGACCAAGATAAAGTTTGGGCACAGATTGTGAGAAGATCAAATTTTTCAAAATCAAATTAGCAAAAAGCCTGACCTGATTGAGAAAAACAGATGTCATTTTTGGATTTAGCGGTGCAAAATGGTCCTAATTCAGTTGAAAAAACATAGACAACTTGCAAAAAAACATTTTTTTGTAACCCAGTGTAATAAAAGCTCTAAATATACAAAAAGTAGGACTGTCATTATTGTCACACAGTGGAATAGCCTCATTCAATGATGTGCAGCATATTCAGCTGATGTTATGAAAATAAAACAGATATGGCAACATTAACAGGCAACCAAATGAAAAAAAAAAAACAAAAACACCTCAAGTTACCATGAAAACCTACGCATTTTCATGTATACCTGTAAATGCATTAATAGATAACAGTGATTGACTAATTCATTGTTTAACCTCCATGATATGATATTTTATGTGTTATTGGTGTTGGCAGAACTTATTATTTAACCCTTTCATGCATTGTGGTCACTACAGTGGACAGTTATTCTCCAGCTGTTCTCTTGTATATTCATAGGTTTTGTTGTTATAGTTCCATATGAGCCAACACAGCGGACACTTATGCAACATCCCATAATACACTGCAATTCATACCATTACTATAACTTTGCTGTTCTTGATAAACCTGATCTGCAGCAACATGTTTAAGTGTAAATCAGTTGTTATTTGTGAGACAAAAAGAGTTGCTTTTTGCATATTATATGAGGTAATAACTAGCATTAGAGTATGTTAAAATGTGAGAAAACATCAAATTAGCAGCCTTAATTTTTTTTTATTTCATTGTTTTCATTTTACTTTCTGATATTAGTTTTTAAATACATATTTCTTTACTTAAAAAATTAAATGCATGGATATTTTTGTAACTCCATGAAAAAAAAAAAAAAAAAACTTGATCGCAATTTTTTTTTTATGCCTAAGGAGGTATGAAAACACTCAAGAAAAAAAAAAAAAAATCTTGACTAAGGTTCTCATAAGTCTTGCATGAAAGAGTTAAATTATTGGCAGGTAGGACAGAGAAGCTAACAGACAGTTGCTCCATTATGTCTGCATAGAAGTAAACCAGTCTCAGTTCATGAGGCCAATTAAGTTCATTAGTTTACCACGTAGATCCGTGTACCCTCCTAATGGCATGTCTATCAAATGATTCTGCTAACGATGTGTTGTATATCCACTCAGTTCACACCGTCTGGGAAGGTCCACACACTCACTAATTGACAGATAAGCAAGTCACCCACCCAACTCTTCACCGTCCTTTAGCCCATTACACCATCAGACCGGTGGGAGTGACATACACGGAAGTGGCTATCATGCTAAAGATTAACCAGAACTGCGTTTGTGTCTGATTTTCCTCCTGTGCACATGTGCTCGTGTGAGATCCTGGGGTTTGGTATCATTTGACAGACAGCCAATGATCCTGGAGAGGGGGGCAGAACATGTGGATACAGAGATAACAGCGATGGAGATACTAGGGAGAGCAGAGGACTCCTGGAATTACGAGGGGCACATTGGTATCTGCGGATACCATCCTGTCTACACACTTCACTCAAAATGTCACAGCTTCTTCATCTATTGAAACAACAGTAGGAAACACTAGGTAATGAAACGACAGAGGTCATGAGTGTTTACAGATAGGAGCTTGGGATAGTTAATTTACATGCACTTGGGGTCTTTCAGTAAAACAGGTGACAAGATGTAGCTAGATGATGATGTCAAGATGCTTGGAATCATTGGAGTTGTTTCAAAGGTGCCCTGCCACATGTATTTCATTACTTTTGTTGTAATGGCTGAAGTTCTACCATGAAAAATGCCTTGGTTTCCAAGTTTCAAGCCATTCTAATGTGGTATAGAAAACCTCCTGGAAGACTCAGCTCGATTTGCGCCAGTTCTCATGAATATTAACCCTTTCATGCACAAATTATGAGAACCTTAGTCGAAATGTTTTTCCTGAGTGTTTTTATTCCTCTTTAGACATGAAAAAAAAAACAACAGGATTGAATTTTTTTTTTTTTTTTTTTTTTTTAGGAACATATTTTTCATGGAGTTACAAAAATGTCCACTCAGCTGGACACCGTGCATTTAATTTTTGAAGCAAAGAAACATGTATTTAAAACCGTGATATACCGTGGGAAAACTATGAAATAAAAGCATTTTTCATGCTGCTAATCTGATGTTTTCTAACATTTTAACATACTTTAATGCTAGTCATTACTCACTTCATGGAGATGATATTCAAAAAGGACAACCTTTTTGATTAAGAAAACTTTTAAATTACAGTCTGATAACCATTAGAGAGAGACTGGGGGTAGGAGTATATACGTTTTTACTTCTTCCTACTCCTTTTCGAGTATGTATAATTTCATTTAATTTGTTTTATTTATCTTATTATTATTATTATTCTTTTTTTTTTTTTTTTTTTTCATTTTGTTGACTTATCAACCTTTTATGTACCAGTACTTATATTTTGTTGGTTGATTTTTTTTTTAATTTCACTGTCTACATGTTCAAAATAAAGGTTTCAATCAATCAATCAAAATTAGCAATTGATTTACACTAAAACATCTTACTGCAAATGAGGTTTATCAAGAGCTGCAAAGTTACAGTAATGGTATGAATTGCAGTGTATGAGATGGTCCATAAGCGTCCACTGTTTATGCAACTAAAACAACAAAACCCATGAATATACAAGGGAACAGCTGTAGAATAGCTGTCCACTGTAGTGACCAGTATGCATGAAAGGGTTAAACATGCTAATCTGCTTGACTGTCATTGGCTAAAAGCTAGCCAATGAGAGCCTGGCCTTTTAGCATCCTTTACGCTGTGCAACAAGTACAGAAACTGGCGTAACCCAAAAATTAAACTTAACATGCTTTGAATGTCCGACTCCTGGCTTCTATGCCTTGCTGTATATGAAAACTGTCACTGAGCTGGATGAATTACATGGGTGTGGTCTCAGTCATGAATAGTAATGAGCTCATTAACACATCACACTGATCAGCTTTTCGAACTGACCGGATTTCTCCACTTATTTCTTTTCAGCGTCAATAGCGGACAGAGGTGGTTCATTTTCAAATTCTCTACATAACACAAACACCTATGGATCGAACATATTTCAAAAAATACAAGTAAGAGTTTTGTGTGGCAGGGCACCTTTAAATATTATTTGATGTTATTTATTATTATTATTTGATTATTTGTTGTAATGACATATAAATAATTTCACTTGTTTTGACTATGGCGTCGCACATTGAATTGTTACTACTAGCCAACAGCCACTGCAATATGTCATATCACCACCAGATGTCACTAATTCATGCGTACTCATCCTTTAAAAAATGTTATGTATGTACAAGTTTCTCAGGTGTTGTTTGTTTTGTTTGCATTTTCGTTCAATCCTACTTATTCTAAGATTATATTCCTCGTATTAAATGGAGTTTCATGCTTTTTAAGTACCGTGGTTGTCTTTTGCAAAGCCTCTATGGCTACTCATTCCTATCCCATTAAGGTCAAGGATGTGTACAAGAACAAATGCTCTTTTTTTCTGATGGTCTGAAATACTGTTGTTAGTTGGTACAAGTCACTTTGTTTTTATAGCTAAAACTGTGGGAACCTAAATGCAATAACATGCCCCCCCCCCGGGTGCATCTTAAAATTGGATTGGAATCTGTTTCTCCTCTTTTAAGATCACTGTGATCATCTGAGCATCGGCGCGAATTACGTAGCAATGGCATAATGATACAGAAATTTTTTTTATTTGGGGTTTTTTGGAGATTCTGTTCTACAGATTTTAAGTAGATTCTTCTAATGAAGGAGAAAATTAATGTTGGTTCTCAACTTGTTATTCAAAAGGAATTTTATTATTAAAATTTTCAACTAGCATTTTGATCATATTAATTTCAATTACAATATTAATGTTTCAACTTTTTAAAAATTTCTGTGTAGATTATTTCCAGGGAATAATAAGTAAAACTAATGAGGCCCAGGCACCCGAGTACAACTGCTCTGCCCTGAGCAGTAGTCATCTTGTCTGTCTTTGATTTCACTTCCTTTCTGAAGTCTCGTCTCTCAATGATTGTACAAACCAAACTTGGCATCATGACCTGTTTTCTCTGTGAACTTTTTTTTCCCAGGCTCCTCTGCAGTATCACAGGAGCAGAGTCTCAGGGGGCATCGTCTGGGCATCAGATGTTTTCCTCTTAACCCCTCTCTTTGCCTTTTCTCTGCACTTCACCTCCCTGTTCTTCTGTCTCTGAGCTCTGTAGGAGTAGTTGTACTAACGCTGTCAGTGTAGAGAACAAAGCTCTGCTGAAACGTGTTGGTTTTACTAATTATACTTTCCTTCTCCTTGGTAGAAGTGTTGTTCAACAGGTCTTCTGCAGTGTCTCCTTTTAATGGGATTGTATGAAACATCCATTGTTAAGAAGGCTTTTGAAATGTGCTGCTCAGTATAAAATATATAACATAATTAAAATTCAGGTCCCTTATTCACTAATTGATACTGAAAATCAACATGTGCTGTGAAATCAAAGTGAGGCCACACAAACACATATGTCTTTGAACCTCATAGAAAGGCTAAAATTTTGTTTCCATCATGTTGGAAAACCTTAAAGCAGCGTATGACTTTCATTGCACATTTTTTTTTCAAATTTGTAAAATCCCAGTGGTAGCCTAATTATCACTAATCCAGTAGTATTTTCGTGCTTTTGCACCTGAATGACTTCCCTCACGGTGAACAACTTCAAAGATGACTCCATCATAAACACAGTCCGCATAGTGACATCACAAACCAAAATGTCACTCTGGCTTTTTCAGAAAATTTATTGCGAAGTGCATTATAGGAATGGGAATTCCATGCAAAAATGGTTTCTCACAGATTCAGCAAACGAGCCAGATCGCTACAATGTGAAACTATACAGTCCACCAGGGTTGTTTTAAAAAATGAGTATAGTCAGTGGATGGAGGTAAAGGCAAATTTGAGTTCAGCACAAAGAGACAGCGAAATTGCTGCTGCATGGAATTCCCATTCCCACAATGCACTTCACAACGAAATTTCCAAAAAGGACTGTTATGCCCCCTGGCTCATGGAAAGAACAAGGATAGAGGACACCAGGGGTTATTAAAGTAGACATATTTATTTACGAAAATAGAGTATTTGAACATTTATATATTAAATTGATAATTGTGAAGTTGTCTTCCTGGCCAAGAAGGTCTGTCACCTTACCCATATGCACCAGTGGTCTCCAGGCATCTGCAGAGGGAAGGAGGAGAGAGAGAGACAAGCAGAGAGGCAGCTCAATTTATAGGCCAGGGACACTGGGTCCAGGTGACCCTGGTTAACAGGTCCACCCCACAGGCAGGACCACAGGGGTCAACTTTCACAAGACCCAAGTGACGTTTCAGTTTGGTTTGTAAAGAAGCGGACTGTGTTTAGGATGGAGTCATCTTTGAAGTTGTTCACCATGAGTGAAGTGATTCAGGTGTGTAAGCACTGAAAGACTAATGGATTAGTGACACTTTGGCTATCACTGGGGTCTTACAAATATGAAAAAAAATTGTGATGAAAGTCATAGACTGCTTTAAAAATTGAAACAATAAATAATCACTGTGGTTTATGAGGAGGAAATATGCATCCTGCTCTGGGAGCACAGAAGACACCCTTTTCTATGTTATTCCCTGCTGAGTTAACCTGTTTAGCATTGACGATATGTTAAGATGCCTCCACCTGGTCCGAGTGACTTACTGTAACGGACCGAGTACAAAGCCTGAACCCAAATGCAAGACCAGCAAACAGATGTAAAGTTGAGGGTTTTTTTTGTTTTGTTTTTTTTTTTTTAGGGGAAAAAGCACAACACAGAATAATTAACACGTCTGTGAAGGCGTGGGTTTCTGGACTCGACGTCCCGGCGGTGAGCGGGGTCAGCGGGCAGTCAACACAGCCGAGCCGGAGTAATCCCGACAGCAACCCGACTAGGGCAGAACAAAGGGGTGTCAGTGAACAGACCAGGTCATACACGGGTAAGCAAAACAGAAGGCAACAGGACATGAGGAGCAGGCTTTACTCACGGTCAAAATCCAGGCGAGGGTCAAAACACACAGGTAACGTTGGAGGCTGAGGTAATCGGGTAGGCAGAATCAGAAGTCGGGATAACGAACCAGGTCACAACAGACGAGCAGGCAGAACAGGAACAGGCAGAATCGGTGGTCAGTAGACAAAATGGGTCAAAGACGGACAGACAGACTGACAGGATCCAAAAACACTGGTGAGTAAGCACGAGTGTAGCAAACAAACTGGCAAAGAAACAGGGGAAGACACAGGGTTTAAATTGACAAGAAGGCGGGAAGACAATTAGACACAGGTGGAACACATCAGGGCGGAGTCAGGTAATCAGGCACAGGTGAAACAATCAAGGAGGGGAAGTAAAGACACCAGACATGACACACGAGGGAAACTTAACAAAATAAAACAGAAAAGACAGACAAGACAGACAAAAACCAGACACTGTCTAGAAGTCGACATGACACTTACCCTCCCTCCCCCTGGGTGTGAATCCCTTCCCCTTTCCTGGAGTGCACCCCCCTCCCTTTTCCCCTGAATGTCAATTCCATGGCTCCTTCCTGGAGTACAACCCCTTTTTCTTTATCTTTTTGTTTGCTTATTGTTTTCTGTTCACTGCTTTGAATTAACTGTATAAATATCATCTGAAAACTTAGATTTGGGGTCAGACTACCGAAACAGACTGTCTGCATTAGTACTCTCACCGTGCTCCAGAACACTAAAATAAAGCTACACTCATTGCAGCAAACTTTGAACCAATATTGAGATTTCTTCAACATTTACTACCCCTTAGCTGAAGGGGTATTGTAATCGTTTTGTCATCTGTCTGTCCATCTGTCTGTCCATTCAACAATGTAATCGCATTATCTGAAGAATGCATTGAGATTTCCTCACCAAATTTACACAGAGACAATCTCATATAAATTAGAAGGCAGTAACTGTCAACAGAATCTTACACTATATTTGACCAAGAGGTGTTAAGAGTGCGCAGCATGTTATGCTTTTCTTTGTACCTTGGGTAGAATATGGCTTTGCAGTTACACTTCTTATTCACTTGGATTTATTACAAAACTGGATAGTATTTTATTGTTTTCCATTATATCCTCTTTAAACCAGCTAGCTGAGGTCATCAGTCGGTGGATTCATCCCTGATGTTAGCTGGTTTCAAGATGGCTGCCTCCTGCTGGTGACAGCGTGAAATATATCCTAATTTTGTGATAAATGTAAGTGAATAACACGTTTTATTGCAGTGTCATATATTACCTAAGGTATAAAGAAAATAAACCACAATAATGTTCATTGTTTCAGTGGTCCATTAGATCTGATGTTTGGTTTTCTGAAATCGATTGCAGACATACAGTCCTTGCAGGCCTAAACATAGGTTAACACAGCTATTATTCCTTCTTTATTGGTTTCTGTTATGTTACTACAGAGCAATGATCAAAGACAATCCAGAGCCATTTTCATGCAAAATTTGACATGAGTTAAAGCTAACAAAAGGAATTCAGCAGTTGGTGGTACAATGATTAAGTGGGTGTTTACTTTAAAAAAAAATAACTTTTTTGGTTAGTTTTCTTGCTGACATATGACACTTTACAGACAACATAGTGCTTTCAACTCAAATTATCTTCAGCTGAGGCTCTTCAGCAGTAACACTGTTACATAAGTCTGAGAATATCGTCCTACTTGTCCGTTCTCTCTGCTGTGATCTTCTGTCTTCACTCACTGTCTTATCTAGGTATTCAACAAACTCACCCCTCAACTCTTCTCTCACTGTTGTTCAGACCTCATCTTCACCTACCCTCTTAAGGCTTCTAACAACTAGACACGATAGAACTTTTACAAAATTACTTTTAAAAATCGAGTTAATACATGTGAAACTTTCAATGTCACAAACCTTTTACAAGTCAACAGTAACTTTCACCAGGTCAACATCTTAGTTTTTGCTTTCTATTGCCCCCCAGTTTGGTCAGATTATGTCTCTTCTGGATGCAAGAAACAAATAAATTGTTAAAAAAAATGTGAAAATCTAAAATCAGTCTAATCAGTCTGTGAGTCCCTGTTCGAAGATCATAAGTAGCAAATTTGATTAAAACTGTATAAAACTGTGGCTGGTGGAAAAACTTTCACCCTTAAAGACCCAAACATCTACTGGCAACTAAAAGCATCGACTAATATAAAGTATTTAATACCTGTTGATCCACTAATCCTATCAACCCATGTAAATAATTGGTGTAAAATACAGTTTGTCATCTTGTCATGGTCATCAGATATGACCCGTTTGGACGTTCAAAGGCTCCGTAGTGAACGTAGAAACATCATCATCTTTTCCAAAATTGATTCACCAGTAAAATCCAAGGTGTTGGATCAATGACAGTGAATGGAGATGCTCGTTTTTATGTTCACTTGATGATATCTTCACTGAAAAAGTCACTTTTTCTTCCGTTTTCTCTGTTTTTGATATAACATTGAATTGATTCTTTTTATGATTATCTAAAAATACAGGAAATAAAATGTAGGAAAATACATAATTTACTGTGAACAATGTAAAATGCAGAGGGCAATACTATGACAGATGGTGCTAAATCAGTTAAGAAAGATTAAATAGAGAGAAAAAAATGATTTGGGAACTGCCATAAAAGTAGCACTGGGTCTTTAAGGGTTGAACTCATTTGTTTGTTGTGCACAGTATTACCAGACACAACAATTATTGGGTAAAACACATTTTTGCTTATTGCCACAACTTCTAGCTATATTGGGAAAAGGATGCAAAGTTGTTGTTTTTTTTGTTTTGTTTTGTTTTGCTTTTTTTTGTTTTATGTATTTCCTTAAAATCACATCCAGAGTTTAATATATTGTCAAGGGTTAGGGTTGGACCAATATGTTCAATGTGTAGTAAACTTTTTTCATAAAATGCAATATGGTAAGAACTGATATCCAACAGAGCTTCAACTTCTTATTAGTCAATCCATAGTACCACATTGTTGAAATGTGAAAACTTGGCTTGTGGTTCAAACATTATGTGCATTAATGTATCTCTAACTTTGCCACACTGGTGAAAAGAATGAGGTACCTGTTACTAGTATGGGAAACTTGGTGAAAAACATTTAATCAAATTGTTCTAGGGTTTGCCACAGAGCCAGAAGAAAGAAGAATAGAAGAAAAAAAAAAAAAACACCGAGTCACTACACACCTTTAGTATCAACCTCAAATAGATTATTTAATGCTTTTCCCTTTAATGGCCCTTACATTCATTTTTCATAGTACTATAAGGTTTGGGCTTCAGTCAGGCCCCTGGGGACTCTGACTTTGGTTGGTTTTCCAAATAATTATTGAAACTATTGTAAAGTCCATTGAATAAAAATGCATTTTGAAATTATATATATATATATATTTTTTTTTAAATTATGCATCAGATCCCCAATGTGCCACTTTGTCTCTTATTTATAGATTAGAAGGTTCATTTGATCCATTATGAGCCCCATAGAAGAGGTGAAGTGACCCTTTAATGGATCCCAGAAGATTAGTGACAATTATTTGGGAGCTAATTGGGGGTCCAATTAAAGCATAAAGAATTTTAATGTCAAAGACCTTAAAATAGACGCTAATTAGGGCTTGTGGTACTCAAGACTGCTGTCCTGCTGGTTTGTCTCCGGTGGTTAACGAGCCATGACTATCGTGTTGAGTCAAACCTGCAGAGCGCTGGCCCTCATACACTGGAATTGAGAACGTGTTAGGTCACAGATGATAAACTGATGAAGCATTATGGCACTTACTCTACATGGGACAGTGTCTGAATACAAAATAACATCGTATAAGCACCGCTCGTATTTTTGAAACTTTGACATTGTCTCCTTTATCCATGACTGTTCTATAACCAGGTGTTATTGATGGAAAGGTTGTTCATTTTACACCCAACTTCCTGGTCCTCCACAACCTGCCATGTGCAGTTTCATCATTGTGAGTGATGCGTCTCACCAGTGTAATATCATCTGCCAACTTGACAATGTGTTTGCCTGGTTGTCTGGCTGAGCAGTCAGAAGTCAGAAGTGTGTACAGCAGAGGGCTTGAGACACAACCTTGGGGAGCTCCAGTGTTTAGAGTGGTTGAAGAGGAAGTGCAATAGTGAATTCTAACAGATCGGGGCCTCACTGTCAAAAAATCCATCACCAATTTCACAGAGAGGCTTAAGTGTAATGCTGTGTTTCCACTACGTGGTGCCGGCTCACCTTGACTCGGCTCGGCCTTTTTGCGTTTCCATTACAAAAAAGGACCTGGAATCTGGTATCCGGTACTAGTTTTTTGGTATTGCCTCTGCTGAGGTTCCAGGACTGGGGACCAGATACTAAAACATGACGTGCAAACACTGCAGACCACTGATTGGTCAGAGGGTCGTCTCTGTGACCCGCTGTTTTACAAAAAAAGCAGATGCGGAAGTAAACACAGCGGTAGGTTAATTCACATGATGACAGCCTGCAAAACTACACCATGGTTTGTCGAGGAGATTAGGTGGCCGACGTAAAAATTCAGCACGAGCTTGACAAGACAACACGCAACAAGCGAGTTTATCAGCAACTCTCTGAGCAGATGACACGGAAGTAACGCACCGCATCGCTATGACGTCCAGGTACTTCAAAGTCAGTAGTATCCTGTTATGGAAATGGTCTCCAGGAATAGGACCTGAAACCTTTCACTCCTTGGGCAGGATCTGAAAGTTTGGCGAAATGAACATGTGTATGATGGGATTTGTTTGTTGTTTTTTTCTTCTATCATACAGTAAATGGAAGGTTGATGGGGGTGGGACCTTTCTTTGTGGAGTTTGCATGTTCTCCCCGTGTCTGCATTGGTTCTTTCTGGGTACTGCGGCTTCCTCCCACCGTCCAAAGACATGCACTAATAGGTTAATAGGTCTATCTAAATTGCCCATAGGTGTGAATGTGAGAGTGATTCTTTGTCTCTATATGTTCAGCCCTGTGATGAACTGGTGACATGTCCAGGGTGTACCCCACCTTCGCCCATAAGTAGCTGGGATAGGCTCCAGCGACCCCCGTGACCCTAGTGAGGATAAAACAGGTTCAGAAAATGAATTAATGAATACAGTAAATGGAAGCTGGATTTTATCATAAGAAGTGGTACATCTATGTCTCTTACAGGCTCTGAATATTTCACTTAAGATGTACTTAACTGAAAATAGATAAGTTTCACTGTTTGGATTAAATTACAGAAAACCAAGTTTTACTTACTCTGACGTTCTAATATTTTGCAAATGCAACTGTATTTTGGTCACGTCTACAGCCTGTCCATCCATGGGAATGGATCTCTCTTTCACTGTGGTTCTCCCTGAGGTTTCTCTTTTTCCCACAGGGTTTTTTGGAGTTTTTCCTTGCCAAGAAGGAGGTTCTAAGGATGGGGGATACCTGGGACATTCATCCATTTGCTTCACAGAGTGTTTACTTACTGATTACTTGACTGTATGCTTATTTTTATTGTTTTATTTTTATCAACTCAACAATTTCTGTAAAGCCCCGTGAAGAAACTTCATTGTGATAGTGGGCTCTATAAATAAAATTGAATTGAATTTGCAGATTAGACAGAAAATGTATTGCAAATCTGACTATTTTTAAGTATGTCGTAAAAAAAATTATCAGCTGGATGCCAAAACACTATAAAAACATTACTGTCTGGACTAACGTCACACCACGTCAATGAACTCCATCGTGACGACTCTCTACCAAAAATCCATTCATCTGATTTTTTTTTCTTATGCCAATCTGAACGGCACACTTCATCTGACTTTTACATCTCTGAAATGTGACAAATGTCACAGCTTTGCACTGGAGGGAGCAGTGTGTTTCTATGTGTGACGTCATGTCCTCTTCTGTGCATATGGGTTACTCCAGGACTGTAGACTGTTTACACATGGGTCTGTTAGCAGCTGAACACTCAACATCTGAACTGAGTAATAAGACCTGTAGTGTGAATGCAGCCTAAGTGAATATTTGTGCTATATATTAAGCCACATCATGCCGTTCCTTGGATTTTAAATCTAACTTATCCATATGTGTTGTACGGACATTTAGCAACAAATAAATCAACAACTTGCCCATAAAAATGTCCAGTAATAAAATCAAAATCTTGGAAAAGGAAAAAAAAATATATCTTTTTCCCCTCTGTATTGCATCTTTGAGTGTCATAAAAAGTACTATGTTATTATTATTATTATTATTATTATTATTATTATTATTATTACTACTATTAGTTATTGTCTTCTGTTCAGCCTGTGTCAAACATTCCAGCAGAATGCAGATCTTCTCTGTAGAACTGAATCAAAACAGTCTGAAGTCATTTGCAGAAGGACAGAGTGAATTACTTTGTATGTATTACAAATCTGAAAAGATGACGACATTTGTCCTTTTCTTGAAAGTCCTTTTGGCCTGAAGTGAAACTACAATGCTCCCTGGTAACCTATTGATTACATGTGAAGCCTTGTAGGCGTAGCCTCCTTGTTGCTGTAAGAAGGTTTTTCCATCAGTCACATCATGTTTTAATTTCTATCTCAGGAATGGCCTGATAGATTTTTCATTTCTTATTTTTGAACATTTATTTTGACAGCTTCCTTGACAGCAAGTTTCCCACAACATACCTTACACCTGTACATGCCTTTGTATGAGTAAGACACCTCAGGAACACCATGAGAAAATGTGTGCAAATGTGGCACCAACATTCATTTAAAGTCAAGTCCAGAGGTTAAGGTCACTGTGACCTCACAAAACACATATTATTGAAAAGGTTGCATGAAATAATAAACTAGTGGCCACTGAATTGCTGCTCAAAGCTGCTACTAATTCCAGACTGAGACAACTGCATCAGTAGGTTATGCTTTATTGGCAGTGGACACATCCAGTGGTGGTTCTGGTTCTTTGTCTGTAGCTAGGGCTTATGGTTTTGTCTACAGATGTTCAAGATATTGTACTTAGATGAGCGTTTCCCAACCACTGTGCCACGGTGCATAAGTGTGCCGTGAGAAATTATGTTGCTGAATTTTAGGAATGAAAACACAGATTCGAAGTTCGCTAGTCTGGGAGGAAAATCCGACACCCCCCCCTGTTTATTTGACACTCTTTTATACATGGGTGTTATACAACAGTTGCACATCCTTAAAACCATAAAAGGACTAGTTGTTGCACTTTCTATGTGCGTGACCGACTTCCTTTGCCAAATATGATGTTACCAGATTAATGACTTTGTTTTGGACACCATGTGGTGTGACCAGACTCTAGTTTCCTTTCTCATACATTTCCTAATCCAGCGAGGTCATGGTGACCTGCAAAACAATTGGAATGAGACCTTGTCAAAACACTTTAAAAGGAAATGAAATGAAGCAGATGTTTGGAATAGATACTTAGATACTTCCAAATAAGAAAATGAGACTCACAACATTAAAGTATTCTTTTTACCTTTAAATACCTATTTTAAATACCACAATTATTGGGTGTCCCGTGGAAGTGTATCCAATTTCACCTGATTGATACTCTAAGCGAGGGCCGTGATAGAACCTAACCCAAACCTAACCCTCTCAATCCATAAGCCCAGGTTCTGCTGATGCAACCCTCTCAGTTTTCTTGTTCCAAACACCCTGCATCTTTCTTCAATTCCTGCAAGAATATCAGCTTTGTGTTCAACTAACAGGCCCAGGTTTCAGACTGAGTAAGTAAATTGAGACCAGATTTGCATTATATTTCAATAAATATTATTTTTGTAACATTTTTGTTTGGTGGCGTGCCTTGTGATTTTCTAACATAAAATATGTGCCATGGCTCAAAAAGGATGTGTTATGCTCGGTCTAGGGGTTGCCGAGACGCAACATGGTTGTGAGACTCCCCTCCCTCCATGTCCCTTAACAAACAGGAGCAAATTAACAAAATGACCAGCAACCACGCCACTGTAATATGAAATATTTGTTTACAAAAAAAGAAAAATTAAATCAGGTAGGGAATCATAATAATCTACAAACACAAACGAAGGAAACCAAAATACATCAATCTTACCTAACAAAAAACTTAAAGAAAAAAATTCCCTCCTTCTATAGCTGATTTCACAAAGTTCTAACAAAAATTACAAAAGGCTGGTCTGCACGGAGGGGGGGATGGAATGAGAGGAGTCTCGTGGGAGGAAGGAAGATCTGGTTTTAAATTTCCCAGCTCATCTCTGAGGCACCAATCAGCTGCAGCCAGCAGAGCAACACCACTCCTGCAGCTCATTCTCAATCAACCATTAATCTGTTGAAAGAAAAACAGAACACACCCACACAAGGAAGAGAACAGAAAAAAAAAACTACAAAATACAACAGAATCACAACTGACACAACCCATTACAGAATAAAAAAAAAAAAAACACTAACCCTTAACAGATGGAAAACACTGACTTAGATGATGCCTACATGATAGTGGTTACAGTTGAGGTTTTTAAAACACTGCAGTTCATTCATCTCAAACTTGACTAGTAAAGTATTTGTTAAAACAAGAAATAAGTGTAGCAGAAACTTTAAGTTACAGGGTGGGGAAGCAAAATTTACAATATTTTGAGGCAGGGTTTGAAAGACAGTGTATGACCAATTAGTTTATTGAAAGTCATGAGAATTTATTTGCCACAAGAAAATTTACATAATAGAAAATGTTTTTATTCTATGTGTCCTCCTTCTTTCTCCATAACTGCCTTCACACGCTTCCTGAAACTTGTGTTTCTCAAATATTTGGGTGACAACTTCTCCCATTCTTCTTTAATAGTATCTTCCAGACTTTCTCGTAATAGTTTTGCTCATAGTCATTCTCTTCTTTCCATTATAAACAGTCTTTATGGACACTCCAACTATTTTTGAAATCTCCTTTAGTGTGACGAGTGCATTCAGCAAATCACACACTCTTTGACGTTTGCTTTCCTGATTACTCATATGGGCAAAAGTTTCTGAAAAGGTATGGATAATAGTGTTAGGTATGATTATGACATCAATATATGTTTGGTTTCAAAACAATTGACGTAGTGCCTGCTGAGAAAAAACTAAATGTTCATTGTAAATTTTGCTTCCCCACCCTGTATAAGTAGTGTGTGTTTCCTCTGAGTTACTGGTGTGGTTTCTAAATGCACCGGGCTGCTAACCAAGCTAAAACCTAGAACAACCAGCTTGGCCATTTGTTCACATTGTCTGACCCTTGTCTGCTGAATGGACAATAAATTAAACCTGCTGCAACTTAGACTGTGCACACAAAAGGAAATGAGGAACTGTTGTGTTTCCGTCTGACAAGTGTGTCCAACTCAGCATTTCACCTTGATGAACACTTCTCTGCTGAGCGGAGGAGTTGGACAACAAAGGTAGCTTCACAAATTGTTTCAGTGCAATATCTTCAATTTAAATGCTGACCACACTATTTGTGTATTCACTGCTGTCTCATGCTCCCATTTTTGTCCATCATGGTTGTGTCCTACCACAGACTGTTGGTAATCTAGAAAGACCAGATGAAAACCACTACTAAGTACACTACCAGTCAAAAGTTTGGACTCACCTTCTCATTTAATAAATGGCATGAAATGGACCGCAGATGGTCAACAAGCGCTCAGCATCACTGGGAACTCCTTCAGGACTTTTGGAAAACATTTCAGGTGACAACCTCATGAAGCTCATCGAGAGAATGCCAAAAATGTTCAAAGCAGTAATAAAAGCAAAACGTGGCTATTTTGAAGAATCTAAAATATAAAACATGCTTTGAGTTATGTCACACTTTTTTTAATTACATCATTCCATATGTGTTCATTCATAGTTTTGATGCCTTTAGTGAGAATCTACAATGTAAATAATCATGAAAATTAAGAAAAACCAGGTGAGTCCAAACTTTTGACTGGTAGTGTAGCTTTGTTGCAATCATGACCAGAAGTTTTGGCAGTGACATATGCTTTGTTTTTCAAGCTTTGCTGCTTTTTTCTCTGCCTACGTCTGACGTACCATGAAGAATAACTACAAGCGTTTTAGTTTCCAAGATTTTAATTGGCATAAAATAACATTTATGGAAAAACTCAGTATGTGTCATTGTCAAAACTTCTGACCAACACATTATCTTTTATCCTAAGCACCGAAGTTCCCCCAAAACCAAACAATGGTACTTTGATTGTGTAGTATATGATATAATATTAAGATAATTATGTTGCTCTTAAATGACAAGCAAAATAAAATCAAATTTAAAAAATGATTAAATTAATTTACTTGCAGAATAGTTGTGTCTTCCTTCTTCGAGTCGAGCATTATATTGACTGTGTCTGTTTTCTGCTGTTGTTTAGACATTAAATTTGTTGCCCCACAGTTGCTGTTTTTTTTGTTTGTTTGTTTGTTTGTTTGTTTTGTTTTTTTTACATCAACTTATGTCTTTTTTTTTTTTTTTATTAAGGAGTGTGGTATACCTACACTATGAAGACTGCGGTGTTTGTCCATGTCCCAGCCTGACCTCTTCACCCAAGGAGCAGCTCTTGGACATTACTACAGTGCATCAGATGTAAGGAGGCCCCTGCAGAGGTTAATCCCCCACAAGGCTGCAGGCCCAGATAAGAACCCTGGCAGCTTCTCAGGAAATGTACACATCAACTATTTGAGGTGCTGACCAACATTTTTAATACCTCACTAACTTAAGCCGCACTTCCAGTGTGTTGGAAGGCCACTGCTATCATCCCCGTTCCCAAGTACCCACAGTGGTAAGACGTAGTGACTACTAGAACACTATCTCTGTCACAGTCAACCCAAACTAATACGGCTGCCAACAGAACTGATGCACCTGGAGAGATAAAAACTGTTCCTAACTATTCACTCTGGCAGCACTGTGAGATTATGACCATTACAACACTTGTTCAGTCAGATACAATTATATTTATGCTAGGCACTTCAACAATAATAGTATATTCAACATCACTAGGAGCCTCTGTATTGTGTCTCCAGTCTGTCTGATCCAGAATCTTCTGTTCTTCTGGGTCTATGTCCAGTTTCCAGGTACAAAGACACACATGGTCCACACTGTATTTGATTTATGTGATATTAACATTATAGAAACTCTGTATTAGAGCCCGACCGATTAATCGGGCCAATTATAGCATATCACCAATTAATCAACATCGGCCAATATGTAGCCGATGTGGCCGATATATTAAGGTTTTTTTGCTGTGCAAAGATTGTGTCGCTTGCTGCTGCTGTGTATGTATGCTGGCCGGAGAATAAGAGGAACTTTAAAGCGAGTTAGTTTCACTTTCACTCCTGCTCGGACAATGACGCCATCACCCCCCCACCACCCATCCCGCTCACTCTGACAAGGATGGACTACTTATCCCCCCCGCTCCGACCCCCCACCCCGGCGAAAATCACGGACCGCTACCATGCGCTCGGACAAGGATGGAACGCCCCCCCCCCCTCGTCTTATGAAGTATTCACCCCCACACACACACCCATGTCCGTGCACTTCCTGTCTACCACACAGTTTAACAGTGTAGGGGAGACTGGGGTCAATTGTAACACGGGTCAGTTGTAACTCTTGCTATTGCTCCAATCAGGAACAATTTAGGACTCGCCTAATTCCCTCTGCACATGCTCAGTTTAGTCCTTAGTCCATATAAGAAGTTGTAGTGCCTTGAGGCAGACGCATCAAAATTTGTGTGAAAACATAATTGTGTGGTAAGTAATATTTTTTGCTCTAATTATTTTTGTGATTGCATAGTTTGCATTTGAAAGTTGTGTAAATTATATTTGTGAGATAAACAAAGATTTATGCAACTGTTTATCCACCTGTCCACAATGATCTAATATGAGATTATTATATCCTGTGTAGATCAGTGTTCTTATTTCATATATCGGCCAATATCGGATATCGGCCGATATATTGAATATCGGCTTTTTTTAGCCCCCAATATCGGCATTGGCCCCAAAAATCCCATATCGGTCGGGCTCTACTTTGTATTATCTTGATAAACTACTTATTTGGTGAAGCTGCTGTACATGTTTCCCTTCCTGGGGTGCTGTAAAGGGGGGGTAAATATGGCAAATTCATGGGGCCCAGCATTTCTATGGGACCCAGTGGATATGGATTAGAAGATGTGATAATTTGTGTAAGCTCCACAGTAGAAGAGAGGTATAGAAGCCAGGAGTCGGACGTTCAAAGTTAAGTTTTACTTTTGTTTTCACGGCTGTTGCAGTTGTTACGGTACTTATTAAATGCACCCCTATACCTTTCATGGGGTCCACAATTGGTAGCGGTGCCCCAGTTCCCTTTGCTTCATTACCTCTGCCAGGAGGTATTGTGATCGCTTTGTTTTGTGTGTTTGCATGTTTGCGTGTTTGTTTGTTTGTTTGTTAGCAAGATAACTCAAAAAGTTATGGACGGATTTTCATGAAATTTTCAGGAAATGTTGATACTAGCACAAGGAAGAAATGATTAAGTTTTGGTGGTGATCGGGGGGGGGGGCAGATCTGTCTTGATCCAAGGTCCGAGCTCTCCGAGTGCTTTCCTTGTTTTCTTTATCATTTTGGTCTTCCTAACCAACGTGTGGTTACAAATCAACAGGCCTGACTCATCACTGTTCTTGTCACATGGCGTCAGGTTCACACAAACAATTGGTTGATACCTTAATTTGCATTGCGAAAGCCTGGAAAAATCAACCATATGAAAAAAATTCAACGTCATTTGTTTGCTAAGAAATATTTCCATCCTGTCTGAAAGTAATTATGATCAATCCATAATCAATAAACAACTGATGTGCAAATTAATCACAGAAAAAATATGGGTTATGTATGGGAAAAAAATCTGGTTTTGGCTACTTTTGCCTGCAGTGTGAACAAAGCCTTAGACTCCAGGCTGAACCGAAAAGATTTTGGTGGCCAAAGGTCAAGAAGATTGTGACTTCATATCTGTCCATTCTTGTGCATGTGATACCCAAGTAATACTTTGAGAGAATTTCTTCAAATATTTGCTTTGGTTTGAGGAACAAGTTTATTGGCCAAGTGCACGTGACTTTATTACAAACAAAAAAAAAAGCTGCATGAACAGATTAAGATGGAAAATAGTGAATGCATATGACCAAATGCACTTTTCTTGTTATTTTTAAAATTGTTTTACCAGGCTTTAACCACATCTTTTAAAAATGCCTGGTTATTGATATGTGGAGATGTTTTTAAGAATTAAAACTACAATGATGGTGATCCTCTGGTTGTAACTCTGGATACAGACATTGTTTTTGTGCCTGAAATGAACTGACCCAAACCTTATTCAGGAAAGTCTGTTGAAAGGGTCGATGTGTCCTTTCCCTGTTTGACCTCCTCCCTCCTATGGTCTCTCCTCACCTCCTCCATCTTCTGTGGGTTCTCAGCTTGCCTCTGTTCCTGACCCAGACACTATTTAGTCTGTTTTTTGTGCTGTATTCTCTCTTTTGTCTCTCTCTCCGTGCACATCCCTTCTGTCTCTATTCTGTCAACTTTCATTCTCATCTCGTTCCATCTCTTGTCCTAGCTCCGCTCTCGCTGCAAAAAGGGTGTCCATTTAAACAACTGATTTAGTCAAAGAGTGAGTCAGTCGTATTCTCACCGGTGCATTCATTCTACTTGTGTTTCGCAGGACAGGGAAAATGTAGGTGGTAAAAATGAATGAGTAACACGACTTCAGTAAAAACTATCAGCGTTCCCCTGAGCAACAGACCTGACCTTCCATCTGTAGTGCCGCTGGAGTTGCTCAGAGGTCCACATCAGACGACTGTGGTGGTATGAGGCCACTTCTAAAGGTAAGTAAGTGTAAATTCATCAGTCTGAGTCAGGCTACTGGGAGAAAATACTCAGAAGTTTTAAACTGGACTCTACTTTAGTCTGAGTTTGATGGAAGAAATAGAAACTGGAATATAAAATAGATAGTATACTTAGATGATGGGAAAAAAATAGAAAATGAAAGAAGAAGCTGTGAAAAATGAAAAAAGACATGCACTTGAAGAAGGTTCAATAATTTTTACATGCTACAATTCAATTCTATCACAAGTAAAAAATGTTTAGATTGTACATTTCTGTAAAACATGTATAATATTATCATTTGTCAATAAAATCCCATCAATATACTTTTTTTTTTCCATACAATGAGTACATTGTATATCCATGTTTTAATTGCTGCCTTTTTGCCTTGTGGTTTGATTAAAATACACCTTGAGTCATTCGTGTCTTTATCTTTGTAGACTAGAGGAAGGGTCCCCAACCCCCGGCCCCCAGACAGGTACAGGTCTGTGGATCATTTGGTACCGGGCCACAAAGAAAAAAAAATTGTGTTTAATATTAAAGCTATTTTTACATTAGTCTTGCAGAGATTTTATTTTGAAAAGTGACTGTTTCTGCCCTAGCCTCAACTGCTCTTGACTGTGGAATCAGTAGTAACACAAGCTAAAGAAATGAACCAAAAACAACATTCACTAGAAAACTTTTTCGGGAAGAAACGAGGAGATGATGGGGTTGCAGTAAGGTTACAGACTGCCTGCAAACAGAAAGCTGCATTTATAAGGAAATATCATGATTCTTGCCAAAGTTACACTTTCATCGCAAAAGGTGACACATAAGCGCCACACCCACGATGCGTAATTTGTCGTGACCAACTAGTTAATGAGCATGAAACCCTCAAAACTGCTTCGATTCATGTTTGAGACAACTTCAAACCTCTTTGTATTCTGGACAAAAGTCAAAGCAGAATATGCAGATATTGCCACAAAGGCCCTGAAAGTCCTTCTTCTGTTTCCAACCTCATATCTTTGTGAGGCTGGGTTTTCTGCGATGACAGTTACCAAGACAAGAATACAGAGTAGACTGGATATATGGAACACAATTGGAGTGTGTGTCTCCCATCAGCCCCAGATGAGACCATCTAGTTGCAGGGAAACGAGTCCTGGGTTGCGACTGATTCTGCATTATGGTGAGTTGATATTCTACTGTAGAATCATTGGAATTACCCGATGTACAGTGTAAGTGTTTCAGATCACATGCTCTGAAATGACAAAGATTTTTGTTATTGGAACCCCCACAAATCTACCCGGTCCATGGAAAATTTTCATGCATGAAACTGGTCCGTAGTACAAAAAATAGGACCAGTGGCCCTGTAGCTTACCGGCCAAATTAAAAGCTTTGGGAAACGTATCCAGATCTCATTTATTATCACCCAGTTATGTGTATTTATTATATTACAGAAATAGCCCATGTTTTGTTTATGTTTATGTTTATGTTTACGCATTTGGCAGACGCTTTTTTCCAAAGCGACTTACAGGGGAAAACCAATTAAATCACTCAATCAATCAAATTTTATTTATATAGCGCCAGATCACAAGAAAGTTATCTCTTGACATTTTATATATAGAGTTGGTCAAAACCAGACTCTAAGCCAATTTACAGAAACCCAACAGAATCAGTTTTGCTCATATTCCAATCAGATCTGTAAAAAATTCAAATTCCAACTTGATATCATTGATACTTACTGATTTATTGTATCAATCCACTTCCTATCTGTTATAATGGGAAAATTTTTCAA
Organism: Sphaeramia orbicularis; assembly: GCF_902148855.1. NCBI lineage: Eukaryota > Metazoa > Chordata > Actinopteri > Kurtiformes > Apogonidae > Sphaeramia > Sphaeramia orbicularis. Next base: position 44,812,048 of record NC_043966.1, read on the forward strand.
AGTCGCACCAAATCCAGAATCAGATCCTGATAGAAATAATTTAAATACTTTGTGTTGACATCATCATAAAGAAGCTGTAAACCAAGTTTGAAGTCAATCAGAGCTGTAGTTTCAGAGAAAAAGACCATTGAAATTGTTTCCCCATAGGAGCCCATGTTAAATTTTCCATAAGTTCCTGGATCCAGAAGAAGATCCTGATCAGCATGTGGACATTATGTTTTGCTCATCTCCTCATCAGGGCTGTACTGTAGAAATTTCACCTTGATATCATCTATATTTTCTGAGTTACTGCATCGATCCACTTCCTATCTCTTATAATGGGGAAATTTTTCAAAGTGGCACCAAATCCAGAATCAGATCTGGATCTAAATAATATCACTAACTTTTGTTGAGATCATCATAAAGAAGCTGTATACCAAGTTTGAAGTCAATTGGAATTGTAGTTTCGGAGAATAAGACGATTGAAATTTTTGTAACGGACGACAGACGACGACGATGACAGACGACGATGACAGACGATGCCGACACCGACAGACACCACATGATGACAATAGCTTACAGCCTGTCGGTCGGTAAGCTAAGAAGGTTGGGGACCGCTGGACTAGAGGACACACCTCAGACTCTAAGCTTGTGCAAAATCACAACATTTATTCCTACAATTTTATGGACATATAACAATACTGAACCAAGACCTGACCAACTGACATAGGAATTTAGGATAGGTAGAAGGATGGGGTAAGGGGGCGGGAGATTATAAGTTCAACTTTATCCCGCTCCTTTTTGAATGTTTTTCTTTCTTTTTATATAAATCTTTTTGTGGTTTGGTTTTAATGTTATATTCAAAATAAACAAACAAACAAACTGTGAAGCAAACCTATATCATAACACTGCCCCCACAGGCTTGTACTGTCGGCACTAGGCATGATGGGTAGCCACTTCATCCACCTCCCTCCTCACCCTGATGTGCCCATCCCTGCAGGTCAATCTGGACCCATCAGACCACATGACCTTTTTTCCCCAATCGAAGCCCAATCCAGTCTTTGTGCTTCTATCAAACTGATGGTTGTTTAAGTAATAAGATGCTACTCACTTCATTAGTTAGGTTTAAAAAACTTTTTGCAGTCGAAACATATTAATCATGGCAGTAAAAATCAAATTCGTGTGGAGACTATTTTATGACCATAAAGTGTAATGGTCTGAGTACGAAAACTGAACCCAAATGCAGGACCCAGAGACAGACTTAAAAGGTTACAGTGTTTATTAAACACAAAGTTAACTGACAAATCTCTGATAGTGTGAATAAGCAGAATCTTGAAGACACAGAGTCCTGGGTTCTTCTCAGGGTTAGTGAACCGGACCGGAGACAGGACCACACAGCCCGGACTGGTAAAACACACCGGGAATCCAATTAGGGGAGAGCAGAGGGAAGTCAGTAAACAGACCAGGTCATACACGGGAAGGCAGATGGAAAGGCAACAGGACATAGGGAACAGGCAAGCTCACGTACCAGTAAAACAGGCAGTAGGTCGAACACACGTTGAATCATGGGAGGCAGAAGCACAGACAAGGGTTAGCCAAAAAGCAGGAGTCAGGGAAGGCAAACCGGGTCAAAAACAGGCAGACAGGATCCAAAAACCGCTGGTAAGTATAGGCACGGAGGCAAATACCAACTGGCAACAGACAGGGGAAAACACAGGGCTTAAATACACAAGAGGGAGGGAAGACAATGAGACACAGGTGGAACAAATCAAGGTGGGGACAGGTAATCACACAGGTGACACAGATTAGGGACAGGAAGCAAAGACACCAGACATAACACACGAGGAGAACTTAACAAAATAAAACAGGAAATGACAGACAAGACAAACAAGACAGACAAAACCAGACTAACGTCTGGGGACAGATGTGACATAAAGTGTATATATTGTATCTGTTTATTTAAAGAATCCAAGATACCAAATACCTATACCAAAATAAGCAGACTTATAAATAAGGGTGGATTTTATATTTCACATTTATGATGTTGACAATGGTGGACTGGGGCCAATTCACAAGCTAGGGTTGGAAAAAACATCAAAATGATGTAGAGATGTATACATTTACATCAGTAAAACCAAACATTCACTGATATTATATAGTCACAGGATTTTAGGAAAAACTTATCTTATCTGAGATTAATTACCTGTCCAAACTAAAGTTTATTACATACTCTGGAAGAACAGACACAGTTGTTCTCTCTTCCAAGGCTGCAAGAAAATAATGTCATTTTTTATCACAGCCCTGGTGTTACAGTTCCTACAGCTTGTTCTCCACACATTATCAGATCAGAACTGTTTTCTCATGTTTTCTCATCTTGTTTAATTGGTCAGAAATTTGAAGTGGGTGTGGTTAAAATGTTAACTCTCTTCATTGTACCCAGTGGGAAATTTGGTCTCTGCATTTTACCCATTACACACACATACAATATCTAACATTAGCATTAGTGATTAGCATTAGCATGTAACACACAGGAGCAGTGAGCTTTCATTGAAGGCGTTTGAGAACCAACTCCAGATCTGCATCAGTGCAGTGGTCAGGGGTACTGACAGGAGGAGGATTAACCTATATGTACCTGTTTTTAACGGGGGGTGGGGTGGAGTAGTGATGTGTTGGCTGCAAACCTAACAGCTTTTAGAGCCGCACTGTAACAAATTTTACCATTAAATAACAGTAAAATACTGGCAGCTAGAGTTGCCAGCATGCTACTGTTATTCTACAGTATCCCTACTGTAATCTACAACTACAGTTTCTTACTGTAAAAAGTAATACGGTACTAGGCTGTATTTAATGTACCTTTTACAGTAAAATACTGTTAGCCACAGTTGCTGCATTTTTCAGTAACAAGAAACAATATATTACTGTAAAACGTATTTAATGTAATATGTACAGTATAACACAGGGAAAAGCTAGGATTTTAAGATTTCAAATTCCATTTTAAAATACAAAAATCATGAACATTGCAAGAAAAAGCTCAAACAAAAGATGACCTTTTAGCATTGAGCTTTTATTAAATTCACTGTCAATCACATTCTGTGATTTGGTTCAACATTGGCTCAAAGTGCATAAATAGTACATGTGTTGTGAATTCAGTCTCCTTTTTTCTTTGAACTTCAACAAGAGATCGTACATTACATTATTTTTATGGAGGCAATTTAATGTTTAATGAACACAAAATGCCACAGCATGGTGACAGTTACGTTGATAAAATCACAATTACCTTGATAAATGAACAACTGGAGCAGGATGGAGTTATGACAGTGTTGGTAGAAGCATCAGGTGGCCTCTGTTCCAGTGCTCTATGGGGTTAAGTCCGAGTGAAAATAGTTGTCCTCAGTTTTTTTCTCTTTTTACTTTTTCCTTCTATTTCAAAAAAGAACCACTTACCTTTGATGCAGAAGTCTACAGTTAGCATTCGTTGGATTGAATCTTTTCTAAATGAGCTGGTGGGATTTGATGCCAGATGACTTTGTTCAGACCAGTTATGGGTGGACAGCAGTGGAGAAATCAGAGAAAATACTGTATAATACTGTCAAATTTTGCAGTAGTGTGCTGTTTTAAATTTGCTACTTAAAGACCTCATTATTTACAGCATTATACTGTATTTTCAAATAACAGCACGATACTGTACAAAATGTACAGTTTTTTTTTTACAGTAATTTGTTACAGTGCAGCTCTTTCAAGTGAATGATAGGAGCCAGTTCCTACCTTCGACCCGGAGCCACCTTTTTCTCTAGTTTTTTTCTGTTCTGTCTGCACATATTTGCTCTACTGCATAGGGCCTTTCCCAAAGTCAGTACAAAACTGGCCTGAGCATCAGACTTAGAAGCTAGAGAGACACAGTAAGCTCCACAAACTACAGCTAGGCTCTGCATTGTCGATCTCAAGCATATAGGCAACCTGTTTCTGCAAACGGTGGCATTTCTCAGGATTTACCTGATGTGCATGCTGTTTAATTGGCGGAGTTGAAGCCTTATCTGGGCAGAGAATTGATTCCGCCGTCTTCTGCCTGTGAATAGGACACAGCTGTCTTGGCGCTGTCCAGTGCTGAACCTATTCAGGAGGCACAGGTAGCCAGTGCTGATCCCACTGAGACGTAGGCTATCCCAGCTGGGCCTGACGTCGATGGTGAAATTGGTCCGTCCACTGCTGTGTTAACAACTAGTTGAGCTTCTGGGATTTTTTTGAGTCCCCAGGGGTGCAAGTAGCGAATTGGTTTCTGCCAGAGTGGAGCATCTTTTCTCACTTTCTTTTTGTTTAATGTTTTATTCTGCTGTTGTCCTGTGTAATTTTATGTGTTTCTATGCCTTCGTAAAGCACTTGGAATTGCCTTGTGTATGAATGTGCTATACAAATACATTTGCCTTGCCTTTGTTGTTCTCAGATGTACTGACACAGATCCATGTGCACAAATTATTATAGCCCATTCTCTTCTGTTTTAAAAGTATTAATGGTAATGCAATTTAGATGTAGACTTACATACTATTGGAGTTTATGACTCTTTGACATGGAGAAGTTATGTGTAGGAAATAAATCCATAATATCAAGCAAGTCCATAAGATCTGCACTGAGCATGCAGAGAAGGTGAGAGAGAGAGAGAGAGAGAGAGAATAATTGAGAGATGGAGGGGGAGTATACCTTTTGAGAATGATTTTTTTCCTTTTTTACGAGCATGTTTGAACTTTTTTTTCATATGCACTGTATTTGATATTGTACTTTAAATTGTATTTTTGGAGCTCTCTGTTCCATACATATTATAGATAATAAACATTCAATATAATGTATGTTTAGTACATTAGTAATCTATGTTACACAGTAATACACAGTAATGTACAGGGTGGGGAAGCAAAATTTACAATATTTTGAGGCAGGGATTGAAAGACAGTGTATGACCAATTAGTTTGTTGAAAGTCATGAGAATTTATTTGCCACAAGAAAATTGACATAATAGAAAATGTTTTTATTCTATGTGTCCTCCTTCTTTCTCAATAACTGCCTTCACACGCTTCCTGAAACTTGCGCAAGTGTTCCTCAAATATTCGGGTGACAACTTCTCCCATTCTTCTTTAACCTTCATCCTACCAACATATTTCATATCCTAATCCTACCAACCGGGGTCCATTTGGACCCCACTGTGATATATGGTGATATCACATCTTAGTAACAGACATGAAATGTCATTTCATTTTGGAATGTTTTTATTACGTATGAAAATGGTTTATATCGTAAAACACCGTTACAATAACTAATTGTGTAAGAATGAGGGTGATACAAGTTATCAAATCACCCTGATTTTTAACAATCGGATGTCTCAGAACCTTCAGCCTCAGAGCTGTCCTCTGCCTCTAAAATAGACCCACGGGCTTGTGCAGCAGTGTACCTTGCTCTTCTATTTCTATTCACCATCACTTACTGAAACAAATAATAAAATTATATTTTAGATGCTCATTATGGATTAAGAAAAAACGCTATTCAACTGGGGTCCATTTGGACCCCGACCGCAAGTTGAATACAGTACCCATTATGTCAAATTGTTTTTGGAACTAATATAAGCAATCAAACATGGACATACAGACAGACAAACTCCTAGTACAAAGTGATCATTCAATGAATGATACAGCAGAGACATATAAAAATCATGTCCTGGGGTCCAGCTGGACCCCAGCTGGTAGGATGAAGGTTAATAGTATCTTCCAGACTTTCTGGTAATAGTTTTGCTCATAGTCATTCTCTTCTTTCCATTCTAAACAGTCTTTATGGACACTCCAACTATTTTTGAAATCTCCTTTGGTGTGACGAGTGCATTCAGCAAATCACACACTCTTTGACGTTTGCTTTCCTGATTACTCATATGGGCAAAAGTTTCTGAAAAGGTATGGATAATAGTGTTAGGTATGATTATCACATCAATATATGTTTGGTTTCAAAACAATTGACGTAGTGCCTGCTGAGAAAAAACAACTAAATGTTCATTGTAAATTTTGCTTCCCCACCCTGTATAACTATAGTTATCTATTTTTGTTGGTAAATTAATTTAAGCCACAAAAAAACCCTGAGGAGCCCCTTGGGAGTTGAAAGAGCTGTGCTCTTTTTAGTGAGCTGAGCCGGAAGAACTGGCTCTACCAAAAGAGCCGGGATTCCCATCACTAAACCAGAGCACCCAGGAGAAACTCGCATGACCCCAAAAGAACAGATAAACAGCATAGAAAGGCTCTGGTCAGACTGAAAAAGGCAAAAAAAAAAAAGTGGAGGACTTACCAAGAGTTCTGCACGTGAGTTTCTCATGAATTATGAAATGTGCTGGTTCAAACTAACTTTGTTCTTCTTCTTGCCACCTGGAGAAAACAAACACTTTTCTCTGTTCTTGAGGAGTATGTAATACTTTTAATGTGTCTAAATGATCATCGGTTTATAAAGTCTGTTGTTGAGAAGAAAAGAAAAGTTATAACCTGAAGTTAACTTGAGCTGGTTTAGGTTGTTCAAATGAATTCTTTATATTTTATAGATTTTTACTGTAACACTAGTGTGCATGTCTTAAATATGACCTATGTTTCAAGTGTTCAAAATAACCACGGGACACCCGCAAACTGGAATTAGTAAAAATCTCACTTCACTTCACTTCACTTCACTTCACTTCACTTCACTTCACTTCACTTCACTTCACAGATTCTCTGTTTTATTGATACAACAGGCTGTTTATATGAATAAGAGTATAAATGTTTAAGAGAGCTGAATGTTTGTTCTGCTAAATATTTGCATTAGTGTGGATGAAGTATAAAACTGAAATTAAAATGTCCAGGATGAAAATTAACATTGTGTTGAGGGTTTTTTTTTTTTCTTCTTTTAATTATGTTTGCTTTTATCTCTCTTGACTCTAAGGCTGAATCCCAATTCACCCCTTAGGCTAAGGCAGAGGGCTGTATAGCCCTCGAAACACACTGCGAACAGAGGAGTAGGAGAGATCTCCCATAATTCTGTTTGAATCACTGGCAAGATGGATGTAAACAAAGCAAAAAAGTGCAGCAGTGTGATGAAAGAAACACACAAATGGAGGTATTTTCTTCAACTTAATCATTTGATCGACTGTTTAATGCTGTTTCAGTGGGTTATAGATCGCATTTCTGGGGTTTATAGTTGATAGCTGCAAAAAGATGACCAAAGCCCATGGAGCAGAGATGGTTACAGCTACTGACGGCAGGGGGAATACTTTCAGAAACAAAGTCTCATCTGTTTATACCGGCATCGATGACTGCTGATGATGTAACAGGTCTGGAAGGGTTGTCCCATTTCATAGCAGAATGTTTCAACCCCTAACACTTGCAACTCCGTTTCAAGGGGTAGTGCCAAGTGCAAGGGCCAAGGAGTAGGGGTGGGGGTGGGGGCTAAGGGGTGAATTGGGATTGGACCCAGCATTAAGTTGTGCATAGATGTACACTACCAGTTAAAAGTTTGGACTTACCTGGTTTTTCTTTATTTTCATGACGATTTACATTGTAGATTCTCACTGAAGGCATGAAAATTATGAATGAACACATATGGAATTATGGAGTTAAAAAAAAGGGTGACATAACTCAAAGCATGTTTTATATTTTAGATTCTTTAAAATAGCCACATTTTGCTTTTATTGTGTTTTTTTATTACTGCTTTGCACATTCTTGGCATTCTCTCGATGAGTTTCAGGAGGCAGTCACCTGAAATGAGCTGAAATGAGCTTGTTCAGTCTGAGCTCGCATTTCTGACAGAAACAGACTGAACAAGCTCATTAAGAAAGCGAGCTCCATCATTGGGACTGGACTGGAAACAGTTCAGCAAGTGGCTGGAGTGAGAATGCTCAGGAAACTGGACTCTATTTTGAAGAACGCATCTCACCCACTGCACCATCTTGAGGTGTTCAGAGAGAGCACCTTCAGCCACAGACTGATCCCCCCTCCAAGACTGAACGCGGTAGGAGGTCCTTCCTGCCTGCTGCTATTAGACTCTTTAATATCGCTGTGCGATAAATTATTGTATGCTGTGCATACTTAGGTGTGTTAGGTGTTTTAGGTTATTGTATTATAAACATTACTTGTATTGTATATATATGTGTATATATATATATATATATATATATATATATCTTTTATTCTGTTTGGGATGTTCACGCGATGGGTCAGAGTGTTTTTCTTGCACTGCTGCTGTTGTAACAAAGCAATTTCCTGCAAAGGATCAATAAAGTATCTATCTATCTATCTATCTATCTATCTATCTATCTATCTATCTATCTATCTATCTATCTATCTATCTATCTATCTATCTATCTATCTATCTATCTGTTTTCCAACAATCTTGAAGGAGTTCCCAGTGATGCTGAGCACTTGTTGGCCATCTGTGGTCCATCTCATGTCATTTAAATGAGAAGGTGAGTCCAAACTTTTGACTGGTAGTGTATGTGAAATTTAACTAACTTTTCAATGGTCTAATTTAGTATTAACCCTTTCATGCACAGTGGTCACTCAAACTGACAGTTATTCTACAGCTGTTCTCTTGTATATTCATGGATTTTGTTGTTTTAGTTGCATATCAACCAACACAGTGGATACTTATGCACCATCCCATAATACACTGCAATTCATACCGTGACTGTAACATTCCTGTTCTTGATAAACCTGATCTGCAGCAACACATTTGAGTGTAACTCAATTGTTAATTGTTATTAGACTGTAATTAACAGCTTGTTTTTTAAGTTGTTGTGTTTTGTTGTTTTTTGCATATTATTTGAGTGAGTAATACCTACTATTATAGTATGTTAAAATGTGAGAAAACATCAGATTAGCAACATTTAAAAAACATTTATTTCATTGTTTTCACACAGTATGACAGTAAATGCTTTTTTTTTTTTTTTTTTTTTTTTTGCTTCAAAAATTAAACACATGGTGTCCAGCTGAGTGGACATTTTTGTAACTCCATGAAAAATAGATTCATAAAAAAAAAAAAAAAAAATTTCAATCATTGTTTTTTTCATGCCTAAAGAGGAATAAAAACACTCAGGAAAAATAAAAAATCTTGATTAAGGTTCTCATAACACTGGGTTACAAAAAAATTTTTTTTTGCAAGTTGTCTAGGTTTTTTCAACTGAATTAGGACCATTTTGCACCACTAAATCCAAAAATACATCTGTTTTTCTCAATCAGGTCAGGTTTTTTTGCTAATTTGATTTTGAAAAATTTGATCTTCTCACAAAATTGATTACATTTTTGTGACTTTATCTTGATCACCAAGTTTAATACCAAAATAAGATTGGTAAGCACACTTTATGAAACTTGTGACTTGATTCCTGTTAGGTACAATGGTGTATTCACTGCAGATGTAGCAGAATACATCAGGCTTATTTTTGCAAGATCTTCTAGTCGAAGCCATTTCATTCACCTGTAATATTAAAAAAAACATTGATCATAAATTGGCATAAGTAAAATCTTCAGAACTTCTTTATTGCAAGAAGTATGAAAGAATTTTGTATCATATGATGTGAAAATGCCCATAAATGTAAGCAAAAATGTTAAAAAGCCAATATGTAGCATAGTTCAGAAAGTTGACCTGATTGAGCAAAATTAATGAGATTTTTGGATTCAGCACACCAAAATTATCCTAAACTAGAAGCACTCGGAGAGCGCAGACCTCCGCCAAGGCTGATCAGTGCCCCCCCCCCCCCCCCCGTGGGCCCCCCCACGCCAAGGAGGTTATGTTTTTGCCAGGGTTTGTTTGTCTGTCTGTCTGTTTGTTTGTCTGTCCGTTAGTGTGCAACATAACTCAAAAAGTTATGGACAGATTTTGATGAAATTTTCTGGTCTGCGCCCCCCCCCCCGATCACCACCAAAATTTAATCATTTCTTCCTTATCCCATTTCCAACAAACCCTGAAAATTTCATCAAAATCTGTCCATAACTATTTGAGTTATGTTGCACACTAACGGACAGACAGACAAACAAACCCTGGCAAAAACATAACCTCCGAGGTAATCAGCTCAAAAAACTTAAACAATAAATTTGTTGTTGACCAGTGTAATTCATGCATGAAAGGGTTAATGTGTAATTCTAAATACAATGTATAAAATAATTATACTATTAATAATTGTCTCTCTGAACACGTGATGATTAAGCGTTAGGGAACTTTTACACAAAGTCTAGAGGAGATAGATGCCATCACCAAATAACAGAGTACATTTACCGTCCTTGTTTGGGGAGACTTGGTGCAGAACTCACTGGAGGGTTCTGGACTGTGGCAAATCCAGCCTCTGAACTGGGAAAATGCAGTAGTGTTTACTGTTGCAGCACTCTGACAACCTCTGTATTTTGGAAAACCAATTAGACTGACCTGACCTCACATCTCCTGTAGGCTGCAATACATTTCCTGTGTGTCCCCAAAACATTGTAACTATACCCTGTAAATGTTTCACTCCTGTGGAACGCAGCGGATGTTATAAAAGTTACAAAGGTAATTTCTAAATGTCTGAAGCAATCACTTCACTGTATCACCTCCTGCCCTCTAAGTGTTTTTGATGCCCCCAAGCTGTTTTTCCTATCACCAGTGTGTGTGTACTATGTGTGTATATTGTGTGTTTATGTCCAAATGTGTGTTGCTGCGTCTGCATTCTTATCTTTTTTTAATTAATGCACAGTCTTGTCTTCCATGTCTCCTCCAAGCCGTCAGTGTGGAGCTGTGTTTATGCCTGCCTCTGTCTTGAAGTTATCTTTTTTAGCTCAATGTGAACCACTAGAACCTTATCCAGTCCTTTATTGATTTAATGTCTGCCACACTTAGCTCACCTGGTTTAGGGGGAAAGCATGGGAATACAACTAAGGAAAGAGAAGATTGGAGTGCAGCCAAAAATAGCTCAATGACTAAAGCTTCAGCTCTTTCCATGGGAAGATATTCTATATGTATCAAGGCAATCTGTCATTCTGTATCGACTGACCTGTTCAATTTACTGTGAAAGGCAAAGGTACTGTACAAGAAGAAAATTATTCTCCACAGATTAGGTAGAGCCTGAAGGCTGACTGTCTTGAAAAAATGATTGCATATTCAATATGGATATAAATTAATGTCTTGTACCATGGAGTCTTTGCATTATTAGTCTTTAAGATCCTTTTAATTGTCTTGCAAATTAAATTTTTAGATCCATAAACCAGAATGTAACACCGCTACCAGAGACACAGTGCCAGAATTATAATTAAATATAATTATAATAGCAATTTTACAATTAATTAAATCGCTTTTGCAATTTTTGTTACACACACACACACACACACACATCTTTACTGCTGTACATACTTTACTGTAGTATGTACAGCAGTAAAATCAAAAGTGGTCGTATTTAGTGTGACCTTCCTTTTACACTCAGCATGTCTTTTGTTCAGACAATATGAAATTTTTTGCATTCACATTCTGAATTTTTATTCCAGGTTTCATTCAACACATGCCACATGTTTCTAACGGTTTTTGCTGCTTCTTGTCAAAGGGTCAGGGGTCACAGTAAATACTGACTTTAACCTTAAAAAACCATTGAGTTACGGTTTTTGTGTCTTTTAAGGCTGTGAACATATTTTATCGCATTTTCTTGTATCTGAAGAAAACAGATGCTGCAAAACAACAAATCTAAAGGCCACCTTTGCACAGTACATATATATATATATATATATATATATATATATATATATATATATATATATATATATATATGTACATATATATATACACACACACACACACACACATATGTATATATATATATATATATATATATATATATTTTTTTTTTTTTTTTTTTTTTTTTTTTTTTTGAGGCAGGGATTGAAAGATAGTGTATGACCAATTAGTTTATTGAAAGTTGAAAGAAAGTTGAAAGAATTTATTTGCCACAAGAAAATGAAGAAAATGTTTTTATTCTATGTGTCCTCCTTCTTTCTCAATAACTGCCTTCATACGCTTCCTGAAACTTGCGCAAGTGTTCCTCAAATATACGGGTGACAACTTCTCCCATTCTTCTTTAATAGTATCTTCCAGACTTTCTCGTAATAGTTTTGCTCATAGTCATTCTCTTCTTTACATTATAAACAGTCTTTATGGACACTCCAACTATATTTGAAATCTCCTTTGGTGTGACAAGTGCATTCAGCAAATCACACACTCTTTGACGTTTGCTTTCCTGATTACTCATATGGGCAAAAGTTTCTGAAAAGGTATGGATAATAGTGTTAGGTATGATTATGACATCAATATATGTTTGGTTTCAAAACAATTGACTTAGTGCCTGCTGAGAAAAAAACAACTAAATGTTCATTGTAAATTTTGCTTCCCCGCCCTGTATACATATATATATATATATATACGCACACACACTTCTGTGTATCCCTACTTCTGCTGAATGAATTTCATCCTGGGGGGGCGTCAATGATTAAAATTCAATTGAAATTACAGGCAGGTTGTGACTGAGTTTTCTTACATGTATAATTGGGCACACTCCACTCCATGGACATCCACGTGAACTCGAGGTGGACCCAAAGCAGAGGCAGAGTCTGTGCCGTCTTTCACCTGAACTGAACTGTCGGCAGTCTTGGAATTCCTGAACGTCCCCATGCACAAAAATACATTGTATATCTTACCTATCTATCTGTAGCCTATATATATATATATATATATATATATATATATATATATATATATATATATATGTATATATATATATATATATATATATATATATATATATATATATATATCAGTGTCTCTCTCTCTCTGTGTCTGAAAGTGACATTTTTTGACCCCCCCCAACCCCACCTGCAGGTAACCTGCTGATTCGCCAATTACTAGTATGGACGTACGTTTGCGGGCACCAGTGTTCATGTTCAACTGCATGTTAATTGATTACGTTTTAAGTTAGGTTTTATAGTCTGTTTGAGTTGCCCGTTGGCCATAAATCCTCTACCATGTCGCCGTGATCAGCCCTTATCCATGGTCCTGAAACTAAATTAGATGATCTCCGACACTGCAGGTGTGGCCATTGCAGAAAATAAAATGTTTCATGTATTTTTAGTTTGCATTAAAGATAAAGGTTCAACTGTTTGACATGTAATGTGGCCTACTGTTAACTTAAAAAAAGAATTAGGCCTGTTGATTGCTTGTTTTTTTTTTATGATCAACACCCCCCACACTTTTTTTTGGACAAATCACACCCTGTATATATACACACAAACACACACACACACACACACACACACACACACACACACACACACACACACACTGTACTTAGGCCACCTTTAGCTGTTGTTAGGGTTGAAATGAGCATAACATCTTCCTCACTCTCTTTTCTTTAGATACAGGAAACATGTGCACAGCCTTAAGGCACACAAAACCTGTACAGGAATGGGTTGTAAAGGATAAAGTCACTATTTAGTGTGATCCCTGTCCTCATGACTACAAATAGTTAGAAACATCTGACCAGAGTTGAATGAAACCTAGAATAAAACATCAGAAAATTAATGCAATAAATCTCATATTGTCTGAACAAAAGGATTAAAGACATGTTAAGCGCAAAGGGAAGGTCACACGAAATAGAAGCTGTTTTTTTTCTGGAAGTTTTTTTTTTTCTTCTGTACATACCTATATCCAGATTGGATCATAATAAGAGACTGATATACATATATGTGGTCATTAGAACTTTACTAAACCAGACTTTTATAGAGAACTCTATAACATCAGTAAGACATGTGTGAGCATGTGTTTTTGTGAAGTTAGTCTTGTAGGTGCTCATTTGTAGGTTTTCTTTTACATTAGTGAACCCCCTCTCTAGGATAATAACAGTTGGAGCTGAACTCTGTCGGTGCTCTAGAGGAACAGAAAAGATGGACTGAATAATTTCAGAATAAGCCTAAAGATTTTTGAGGAAAATGGATCCAAGTTCTGTTCATAGAAATCAATGCCTTGTGGCCGTTATCTCCAATGTGGACACCAGAGGCACAAGCAGATGAGCTTTAACATGTTGCTGCAAAGTTGGTATTCATTAAATGTCCTGTTTTTAGATAAAAACCTGTGAGTTTTTGGAGTCTCCATCCAAAAAAGATGATGTTATTTAACTGAAATACAGCAATTACATATTTTTAGATTATTGCAGCTGCTGGAAGGCTTGGCTGTCCTCTGGCATGAATGGTTTAATTAAAAAACGAAGCAAGAAAGTTCCAAGTGTGATTCCCAGACACACCAGGACCTTTTGGTTTAGAGTTTGCACATTCTACTCATGCCGTGCAGGATTCCCCAGTTTTCCTCAGGATTCCTCCAGTTTCCCCATGAAATCAGGTATGATTACTTGATTTTAATATCTAAATGGAGTAAACACTAGCTCACATTTCCCTCGACATACAGCGTGGTTCCTTTAATACGATACAGTGGTAGAACTATGTGTCCTTCCAATTTTATAATGAATGAAAACCTTTTACTAGATTAATGGGCTGATTCAAACAAACATCAGCTGAGTAGAAAAGTCTTGGCTTAGCTTATATTAATTTTTGTAAGACACAGTCTGTAAAATCCCCCAGAAAAAGCACGTCATACACGACATTTGGGCCCAGTCCCAATTCACCCCTTGGCCCTCCCCCTTACCCCAACCCCTTGGCCCTTGCACTTGGCACCACCCCTAGAACTTTCCCCTTTGAAATGGGACAACCCTTTGAGACCTGTAACGTCATCAGCAGTCATCCATGTCACTATGAACAGATGCAACAACTTTGTTTCCAAAAGAATTCACCATGCCGTCAGCAGCTGTAACCATCTCTGTTCCATGGGCTTTGAGTATCTTTTTGTGACTATCAACCGCAAACAGCAGAAATGTGGTCTATAACACATTAAAACGACATTAAAAATTCAATTAAAAGATTAAGTTGTTCACAAGGGGGAAAAAAAAAATATATATATATATATATATATATATATATATATATATATATATATATATATATATATACACACACACACACACAAATATATATATATTTATATATATGTGTGTGTGTGTATATATATATATATATATATAGATAGATAGATAGATAGATAGATAGATAGATAGATACGAAATAGCAGCTGATATAGGGTTAAAAAAACAACAAATATGATGTGAACCTGGAAGGAAGAGACTGAAGACCCTCCGCCATCATTACAGTCCTGTTTGGAATCAGTTCAGGTCCCGGTGAAAGACAACAACAAGGAAAGAGACGTTAACAAGACAGACATTGGTTGGCCCCTTGGAACTACGGTAGTTCTAAAACACTTACACTCTTTCTCTCTCTCTCTCTCTCTCTCTCTCTCTCACGCACGCTGCATAACAGAGGAATAGAACCCGGAGTTAGACGTTGAAAGAATATGAAGTTTCACGTTCGTTTCACCCCAGCGTTAGTTAACATTAGTTATGGACACCCCCACCCCCCTGGCTCCGACCAAAAAAAAAAAAAAATCCCTCGACAAATCACACCCTGCACACGCGCACGTACACAAAGTGGCCTAAACAGTTTGTTCTCTGTCCTAAAATAAATAATTTGGTTATTTTTTTGTTGTCATTGTTGCTCTTCAGTTTATTTAAAGAGAATACCAGGTTTTCCTCTTGTTAATGTTACATTTCATGTGGAATTTTTTGGTATTTTTCTGCAGAATGTGAATTGACAGAACTATGATTTGATTTTTGTTGTTTGTTCAAAACTACCTGTCAGGGAAAACTGCAATACTAATGTTTAAAACATTTAGTAATATTAATAATTTATTTTATTTTCTATTTGATTTATAGCAGCAGAATTATATTCCTGTTTTTCTATATTCTATTGTGTCCAAAAATTGGGGGAAAATTTTTCAAAAATTCATAAATGTATTGAAGACATTTTGAGGGGTTTTCTTTCTTCCCGTACCAAACCAAAAAAAAACCCAAAAACAACCGTGGCTTTCAAAACCAAAAATTTACCAAACCGAAAATTTTGTGTACAAGCTAAGGTCATGAGTTCATGCTGCTACAATTTTGCCACCACAGATGAACAGGGGGTACAATTATTGTGACCTTTGCTGCTGTTGAAGCATTTCTTCCTTTAATTTCCAAAGATGATCCCATTGTTGTGGCTGTTGCTGAAGTGAAATGTAAAACAAAGCAAAAACGCAGCCTTTCCAACCGGAGTACAACCAACCTATGAGCCAATCAACAGAGACCACCAGAGTTTGGTCTGACTATCATCTGGAATGACAAAGGCAGTGTGCATTCAGTTTTTAACAGTATTTGAGGGTTGAATTTGACTTTTTTTTTTTTTTTTTTAATATACAGGGTGGGGAAGCAAAATTTACAATATTTTGAGGCAGGGATTGAAAGACAGTGTATGACCAATTAGTTTATTGAAAGTCATGAGAATTTATTTGCCACAAGAAAATTGACATAATAGAAAATGTTTTTATTCTATGTGTCCTCCTTCTTTCTCAATAACTGCCTTCACACGCTTCCTGAAACTTGTGCAAGTGTTCCTCAAATATTCAGGTGACAACTTCTCCCATTCTTCTTTAATAGTATCTTTAAGAAAGTCGACATTGCTGTGTGATGTTCTATTGGTAGCATGTTCTAAAACGCCCCAAATAGCAGAATCCAGAGGGTTTAGATCTGGGCTAGAAGGCGACCATAAACATGATTCCCAAAAATTGCTAAAGTTGGATTTGTTGCTGTTGTCAACAAGTGATTTTAACTTCAAATCATATTTTACTGCATTTCTAACGGTCTTGTTGTCTACCTCAAGTTCAATTGCCATTTTTCTCATGGATTTGGTTGGATCCTTTAGGATTTTGGATTTGAGAGCTTTAATAAAAGCTTTGGTACGTTTTTTGTTGCTTCATCCACTTCCAGACTTTCTCGTAATAGTTTTGCTCATAGTCATTCTCTTCTTTACATTCTAAACAGTCTTTATGGACACTCCAACTATTTTTGAAATCTCCTTTGGTGTGACGAGTGCATTCAGCAAATCACACACTCTTTGACATTTGCTTTCCTGATTACTCATATGGGCCAAAGTTTCTGACTGACTGATTATGACATCAATATATGTTTGGTTTCAAAACAATTGACATAGTGCCTGCTGAGAAAAAAACAACTAAATGTTCATTGTAAATTTTGCTTCCCCACCCTGTAAACTGACTGAATATTGGTGACTTTAAAACCTTCTTGTATTCTCTTCTTGCATTTCTCACTCTAACTTCATTCTTGTCTGAATTCCTAGATCTCAGGAATTGTATTACAAGGTTGTTATTAATAAAGAAAAGGGAAAAAATATGAAGGCTGAGGCTATGAAAATGAGTATCCTCTGTTTTTGAGTGTCCATTTTGTTATGCTGATGTGTTAAATGAATATTCACTCCTATGTGTGTGTGTGTGTGTGTGTGTGTGTGTGTGTGTGTGTGTGTGTGTAACTGTCCTTGACAAGCAATGGACTAAGGATAAATATTTATTATGTTTTCCCTTGACAAACATTTGCCATGTAAAAACGAATTCATGCATTGGGTAATTGTTCATTTTATCAGATGCATACAGAGAGCAGTGAACATATATATATATTCATAATAAAATGCTTATTAAATTAGTGTCAGAGGTAGCAATTACATGCTCAGTTAATTGTTAAATACTGCAGGGCCTTTCAGGACCTAATAAGCTGTTTCTGATAAGCACTTTTTTTTTTTTTGTGGGGTAGACACAACTCATTGGGTCAGTGGAAAGGTAATAAAAATAAAAGCAGCAGGTTTCAGGTATGTGTGTGTCAGGAGAGGAGGGGGTCAAAAGGTGTGTGTTTACCAGTCAGGAGGTGGGAGTGAGGGGGGGTAGTGGTGGTTAATGACCTTACTGTGGTGCAACGGAGTGTGAAGTCTCTTCAGCTTGACTTTGCTTTATTTATACCTGTGAATTCATAGTGTTGCTTTGCACAGGTGTGGATATGTACCCACACACACAGATGGCAGATGTATGTCTGTGTACAAACGTGTGCCATGAAGCAGAATGACTTCATGAATACAGGCAAAGGCGACCGATCTCATGAATTATACACACGAACACACAAACGGGATTTATATTCAACACATACTGCTCATGACATTAAACATAATTAACCAATAAATACATTCATTATAGCTGCCAAGCATTTGTGATTAAAGGTGCTGACACGTTAATGCTTTGCATCTTAAAAGGTGAGCAAGCTAATGATGTTAATTGCTCTCAAGTCGTGACACCGGCTGTGGGGAATATAAAAGAATAATCACCAATGTAAATGGTAAACTTGAAGATGAGAAAGACAAACAACCGATTTCAAGTCGTCTTCAACGTCCCTGCACTAAACTGCCCGACCTCAGCAGCCAGATCTGTACATAACAGTAGCTCTAATTAGGGCTGTGCAATTAATCGAAATTCAATTACAATTTCGATTATTACACGCAACGATTACAAAAATTATGTAATCAAGAAAAAACTTTTATTAATTTTGAGTCGTTTTAATTCACGCGCACGCAAGCTACCATGAGCTGCTCTGCCCCGCCCCCTCTAAGCTACTGCTGCCAGCTAGCCGGCAGGTCCACCCCAAGAGGAAAGTTGTACCTAGCGGTCTGGAAAAACGGCAGGAGAATCACAGCAGAAGTGCTTGGTAAACAAAAAAGGCAAGTCCAATTCAATTGTATGGAATCACTTTGGGTTTGATGAAGAAGACGAAGAGCAAAAACACATCACGTGCAAAAAGTGTTTCGTAGTTGTGTCCGCACCGACCGCTAACACAACAAACCTTTTTAACCATCTAAAGTTTAACCACCACCACCTTTATCATAATCTTATGAAAAACTAAAACACATGAAAACAACTTCGTCCGCAATGCAATCTTCGGTTTCCGAATCTCTTTACGCTGTAACTCCCATATTAACCTAACCCTAACCCGTATAACCCTAATGTACGTATTCTAGATGGCTGATGTATACAGAGGGCCTTAACTGAAACCTCACGGCACGCCACTGAATTTACTATGTTTCATACTACATTGAACATACTTGAATTAATAATTTGCACTTTATGTGAGTTGTTTTTTTTGTTTTTTTTTTAATTGCTACAGTTCTATGGCAAGTCTATAGCAGTTTAATTACAGTGCACTATTTATTTACAAAAGGAAACATACTTGAATTTACAGTACACTTATTTGCATTCAAAGATTTTTTTGTTTCGTACAAAAGTGAACATACTTTGTTTTAGTGGTTAAAAGCTTTATTTATGTTTAAAGAGTATATTTTACATTGTTTTGCAAGAAAAAAATAAACAACTTTAAGGTTAACAAATAATCGTTTTTAATAATCGTGATTTCAATTATTGCTAAAACAATCGTGATTTTTTTTTTTTTTTCTATAATCGAGCAGCCCTAGCTCTAATGTGCCAGTATTGATTCTGGACCTTACAGAACTTTGTCAGAGCTACTAATTATACCTAATTAGTGCCTCCCATCAGACTATGCCATCTGCACTGAGCTGAGGTGAGAGTGTGAAACAGAGGAGAAAAGAGCAAAAGTCGCAGTGTGAGCTGAAAAGGAAAGGTTCATCAAAGCTGTGAACTGCAGAAAGAATCATCAAGAGGCAGATAATTACTACAGTTTGAGCTGTATATGAGTAGTAATGAACTGCAGAGAATTGTAAATGAGCAACACAGGTGCCTGTTACCAGCAATTACTGTGAAATACCATCAAACATTCATGCAGATCTCTTCTAAGCTCGGATTAAACATAGTCTTTTAAGATGATGAAATATTTTGTGCAATATCTGTAGTTGTTAAGAAACAAGAGCCATAGGTTTAATCAGATGTGTCCACTTTTGTAATCTGTTGATGCAAACACTAAAATCTAATCAGTTCATCCTTGAGTCCAAGCGAATGTTGGAACCAAATGAGGGAAAAAAATCACTGCAGAAGTTCCTGAGATGTCCGATTTATGGGAATAGACGGACATGAGGTCACAGGGGCCTTGGCCTTTGCTCACTCAAATTATTTCAGATGATTCTTGCATCCAAGAGAATGTTTGTGCAGAGTTTTTGTGATTTCTTAAAGAGTTGCTGTTTTAAAAGTAATAGGAACCAAAACCAAAAAGAAAAAAAAAGAAAAAAATCCATGTACAGTATTTGATCTCACTGGAATGAATACATGAAATAAGCAAATAAATATAATCATTACTGATAGAATTAGACCAGTATAAAAAATGCAAAACCGGTTTGATATGAAACCAAACACTGGACTGATGGGATGGATTGAATTTTGTTGCTAAGTGTTCCACTTTCACTCAGCCTACATTTATGAGGGAAGTTTTGAGACTGAATCAGAGTGCAGTGACTCCAGTCTACTTGGTGGTAGTAATGCATCTCTAAGATGGTTTTCCAACACCCCATAAACATTTAACAATGAAAAGAAGATACGGGAACAACACTGTTTGCAGTGCCTTTACACTTCCATGTGTCCATTGCTTTGGAATGAGCACTTGGTAATCAATCCACCAGAGGGCACCACTCTGAATTAACATATTGGCCAAATACCAAGAGCCAGAAGAAGAAGAAGAAGGTCAATAATTACAAACATGAAGAAGGTCAATAATTACAAACATGGTGATGACAAAGGAGGTTTTACTGACGTTGATATTGAGAATGTTCATTGTAAATAGGAGCTTCTATGAAACTGGGTACATTTTGGTACCTGGTACTTTGCCAGCTTTTTTAGACCCAATAATAAAAGGTAAATTTAGACATATTTCCCCCCAGGATGTACCTAATGATGACCTCAGATAAATGCAAAAAAAATTATACTCTTGCTCTGAGCCATCCCAAAATTAATGAATTTTTAATAAAACATTGGGGCCAAAAATAGGACCAAAATTGGGACATGAAAAACTACTTAGGTGTCAGTGCATTTCTTGAAATGGTCTTATATAGCGCTATAAATAAAGATGCTATGTTAAGTTTGATGATCCTAGTGGTTTTTCTAATCCAGACGTGCGGGTGTTTCATGAATAGGCAGTCTCATTCCAGGTTTTGTACATAACCCATCGTGTCCACTTGTGTCACATGCAGAACCTGCCCAGTTAAGCACAATAAAATCACAAATGATTTTGCAGCAGCCGGCATTTTTGTGTAACAGTCTGCCTTGAATAATTAGTTCAATTCCCAAAATGTACCTGCGAGAGAATAAAGATATATTCAAAAAAATAGTAGTGCATAATTTTTGTGTCCTTTTGACTGTGTTACATACAGATTTTTTGTATTAAACATAATGTAAAATAATATAAAAATGTGTTTTATCTGAAATATAGTTTCTCTTTTATCTCAGTAAGTATTTCTTTTTAAAATAGACCCAAAGTGCTTCCAAACTTACTTTATAACATTAGTCTACATCTGGTTTGAATTTTTAGCCCCCATGTCCTGTTTTTAGGGACCAGTTTCATAGATGCACCCAGATATGTCAGTAGTTTTTCACCAACTCGCGGGCACTTTTTCAAAGGTTCTGCCATTTCTAGAACTTGTTCTCTTAAAATCTCAACATTACCGCTGTGATTTCCAGCAGTTCTGCTCTGTTTCCTCTGTTTGGGTTTGCATCTGAGACTTTCAGAGAACATACAGAAATATGTATGAAATGATAGAGAGGGTGGACAGAATGCTCCGTATGTATAGGTTTGTATACGGGTCAGTACACAGAACAGTCTGTATAGGTACACTGTAAGCCCAGACTTTGTATTTACTAAAATGCTTTAATTACAATGTACTTAAATGATTTCAGTTTTATTACATTACTGTAAAATGTTAAGTATATTCTACTAATTTGTAGACATAGTCAAAAGTGCAAAAACAGTTTAAGTTGAATGGATTTAAATCACTAAGTTTTAGTCATGACCACACCTTTTTTTTTTTTTTTTTTTTAATCTCTGCATTGCCTTGTGGGTATTGGGCATGTTGTTGAAAATGTGTTATTTTTATGTGCAGGGGTTCAGCAGGGTGGTGGTGTTAGTGTTAATTTTGACTTAATGTGTGCATGGCAATGTTTGTTGGCCTTTTTGAGTTTGTTTTGTATTTTTGTAGAGCTGCACCATAAGTAAGAGCCATAGGCTGAACAATGGCATTCCTGTTCATCTCAGATTGTTTTTATTTGGTATAAATCTTTATGCTTTGCCAAATTAAAAGCACTTCCTATACTAGTAAATTATATTAAGAAAACTCCCTACCTAATTTCCATCCATGCTACAATATATTAAGTTTAATAACTATGCAAAGCAATTTATATTGCAGAAGATTTTAATTTAGATCAACTTGGAATTGAGTACAATGAACTGATGACATTAAGTTACAGATTATACAAAGCAATTGACATTGGAACAAATTTTAAGTTAAATTAACTTGGCATTTAGTGTGTTGTACTTAAAATAGCAATTCCATTCAAATCAAGCATTTAAGTTTAATACATTCAAGTTTTCATTACTCATTACTTAAATTTTTTAAGGCAACGGGTTTAGAGTTACATTACTTAAAAAAAATTGATGTAATCAGTTTAAGCTATTTTTTTGAGTTAAATTAACTTATCGGGGTTTACAGTGTATGTATACGGGTCAGTACGCAGAACAGTCTGTATACGTATTTTAAGTTGAGCATAAATGGGCCGTAAAGCAGCACTGTAATCACCAACGTTTGCCACTTTTCTTGCAGCGTTTGCACATTGTGTCACCCAAGTTTTTCAGCTTTTTTTCTTTTTTCAGCTTCACATCTGCCATATCTGTGCCTCTTAAGTGTAATTTCAGCCATCTCCTGCTTTTATATCTGCGAAACAAACAGTGTGCTTTTAAGGAAACAGATTTAAGAGGAGAGAGGAGTGTGAATGGAATCAGAATGGCATTTCTCAACCGTCTGGAAACACTGCAAAAACATTTAACACAATTCCTGCTTCTTCCCTCACAGCTCTTTCTTCAAGTGCTTCCTCTGTTATGACCACTTTAAAGGGGCCCATTACTGCCCCCTGAGGCTCCAGAACACAGAGCACTCACTGAAACTAATGGTGCAGTTGTGGCTTTCCATCCCATTAACCATGTTTTATGTATTCAAAGTTACTACTTGGTATCATTGTTTTTAATCAAAGTGTTTTGGTTTCACAGGATGGCTGAGTGCCTGGTTTGGGATATGCATGTCTAGTTAACACCCCCATATCAGTGGAAGATCTGTGCACAGCAGTGATGCACACAAATGTTTCCCATGCAGTAGATTAGATAGCTCAGAGTGTGATGTAGGGAATAAAAGACCAGACTCAAGTACTGATGCCAGATCAGCGCTTTTCACGCCCAGTTGGGCAATTTTGAGTTTGATTGTGCAGATTGAAATTGGTTTGGGCAGCTGAACAAAATTTGGGCGGTGGTTTGGGATCAGTTTGGCATTTTTCAAACTTGGATTTTTGTCCATTTAATAGGCTGTGCACTCAGCTATATTCTTCCCCTCAGCAGCTGTTGGACTCATCCGTGTACAAGGCTCTGAACGGTTACCTGCACAAGTTCAGCTGGGATCTAAAGCAGCCTGTTGAAGTTTCAAACAATAAGCCAGTGGTTTCCAACCTTTTTTGACTCGTGACCCTATTTTAACATCACAAATTTATGGTGACCCCAGACATTCAAAACAGAGACATTTATTTCAAAAAATGTTTGGAAAGGAATGCTTCTCGGACCAAAAAAGAGTTTGTTCGAGGTGCTCTTTGGAAAAAGGGATTCAAAGAGTATGTATCACACTGGAAGAAAAGTCCAAGGCAATCTCTTTCAGCATTAAAATGCCTTTATCCTTCCTCTTGTGTTAGGGTCGGCACTGACCTATTTTAGGTTTTAAATGCATAAATGAACCACATAAAATTTGTTTATTGCATCAAGGCTTTTTGACTTTATCAGGAACCTCTATTTTAACAAAATAATACAAACTTTTTTCTTTTTTTTTTCACCAAATTATGAAATGCTCTGGTTGAAATTATGACCTTTGTGCTGTTAGGGTCGGTTTTGACCCAGTTATAAAAATAAGAATTTAAAGCAATAATTAGAACCAAAACTGAAATCAATAGTGCACTGTCAGCCAACACACTGACAGCCAGCTCCTCTCCCTATCATTTGAACTTCTGGGGATTCTCATTTTGCCTTGTTATCTACTATACCTGCACAAAAACAAAACAAGCTAAGGCAGGCCTGTCCAGACATGCGAGGTCAATTCAGTTTAGAGTTGGTGACTTGCAGAGAGCACATGGAGGGGTATACTGACAAAAAAAAGGCCCAGAGGCCAATATTTTCATGGATAAGGAAGCCTAACAAGATAACCAAGAAGATGAGAAACAAATTGGATGATAGATAACAGTTTTTAGTGTATTTTACAGCTGATTTAAGACATGGGTCAAAACTGACCCGTTAACATAAGAAATGGAAACAGAAAGCTAACACAAGAAAAAGGTTATTATCATGGCATGGTCATATCTAGACCTAAAAAAAAAAAAAAAAAAACTTCAACGCGTTTTGGCTTCAAGCCTTCATCAGGAAGTCAAACAAGAGCCTGAAAAACTGTAGGTTCCTATATAGTAGGGTCTAACCAATAGGAACCTGCCAGCTGGGCACGAAGGTAATGGCCTGCAGAGGGTGTCCACATGTAAAAGTCCAGCAGATGGTGTTACTGCAGGTCAAATAGAAATATTACATATTTACAAGTATGCATGAATAAGAAACAGTGCAAAATTTACATATTAAGATTAAGAAAGTGTAAAGTTTTTTAAAACGAGAAACAGATAATACATTATAAGAAAACAGAAAAGTTCAACTCTTCATTCAGTCCAGGGAGTACAGTGGCTTTGAGTTTAAAAATCCAGAAAGCTTCCCGTTGGTTTAATGTCTTTTGCCTGTCCCCCTTAAAGCTATACCGTATGATGTGGCATTTTTACACTTTTCTTTTGTCATCTTAAAATGCTCCTAATAAGTGTGTCAA
The DNA here is from genome assembly GCF_902148855.1 of Sphaeramia orbicularis. Taxonomy (NCBI): domain Eukaryota; kingdom Metazoa; phylum Chordata; class Actinopteri; order Kurtiformes; family Apogonidae; genus Sphaeramia; species Sphaeramia orbicularis. The sequence continues at coordinate 44,837,115 of NC_043966.1, forward strand.
ACTAAAATGTAAAAGAAATAAACCAGGTATTGAAACTCAAAAATGTTTAATTCTCATACATTTCTGATAAAAGTCTGACCAATCATTTTATTCGGTCCGAATTAAATAATTGGCCGAACCTGACTGAGCCTCCTGTCAATCATCCATTACAGCCATCCAGTATCCGATCCATTATCGCCGTCTCCACATCCGACATGTGTTCCTCTGAATCTGACGCTTCACGCTGCTTCTTCTGTCACTGACCACAGTCTACTGTGTAGGATGTGTTTGGATAGAACTGACATGCACATGTGGAAGGAAAAAACGGATTTATGAACAGAAACAACAACCAAGGGGAACAAACAGGAGTCTGATGAATGAAGGATGGAGATAAAAGTCCGGAAGTCAGCTGTACTGGACTGAACAGGTCTGCATAAAGGTCACCTTTTATGACTGTGGGACTCATACAGGTACATGTACATGGTGTCACACAGTGTAGGATTATGTAGGATGATAAATGTATGGACTATGAAACCTCAAATGTCCACGGAAAATTCGCGGAGGCCATGTGTTCACAGTGCGCGCGCCCGTCGCCAGGGTACTTCATCTCCGTGGTGCAGTGAAGACCCTGACCCAGCACTGACCAGACCAGACCCTTAAATACAGGGTCTACTGATGGAACAGGAGCCGCGGGCCCGTGGCAGGTGGATGATGCATCTCATTACTGAGGGAGGGGTCCACGGACACACTGAAGCGGACCAGACCTCCGCCTCTGCTTCCTCCGCGTGCATCAGGTGAGAGGAGGAGCCTCAGAGCTCAGGCAGAGGGAAGTGGGTGGGGCTTTGGAGGGAGGCGGGTTGTTCATGTTCAAACTTTTACTAAGTGCTGTGAGAAATGCCACATCGGTAGGTATAGCTTTAAGGAGAATGGAATGTGGTCGATGCCAATAGCTTGTAGTGTTGATGGGTTACTATTGTGGAGTTCCAGGTAGTGTTTTGCCATTGGGTAGTTTATGTTTCCAGTTCTTATTGCATATTTGTGTTCTGACAGTCTGTCCTGTGAACGTCTTTTTGTCCGGCCGATGTAAAACACTTTGCAGGTCGAACATTCCAGTCTGTAAATGATGGATGTTGTTTTACAGTTAATAAAATGATTGATTGTGTATTGTTTATGTGATGTAGAGTCCATGAAAGTTTTGGTCTGTGTGACATTTGTACAGTGATTGCAGTGGCCGCATTTATAGCTCCCTTTAGGTTTCTGACCCAGCCATGATGGTGGTGTGTTGGGCTGGAGATGGCTGTGGACCAGTTTGTCCTGCAGTGTAGGACATCTCCTAAAGGTGATGAGTGGAAGCTGTGGAAAAATTTGTCTGAGTTGTTCGTCGCTCTGAATGATATCCCAGTTTTTATTAATTATTCTTTTGAGACATTTATTTATTTATGCTAAAATTAATTTGTTTTTGATCATGTAATAGTTTGCTATACTATGTTGGAAATAAACGTTAATTTTAGATGACATTTAGTCTATATAATGTATATTATTTTGGACGGAGGCAGAAAAGCCAGGTGTAGTTTACTGCACAAAGTGAGAATTTTATTTTCCTTAGTCAGGATATGTACAGTCAGTCCAGCTTGTATTTACAAGGCTGACAATCAATACTGAACAAACAATAACTCAGACTATGAATAATGAAAGAGCTGCAGCATCTGAAACTGACCACAATGAACATTTGAAAGATAAACAGAACCACAGTGCTTCAGATTCAGCTTCAGAGTTTGTCATGCCTTTTATGTATGTGATTGTCTCTAAACTCACCATATTTTTTTTTATTAGTAAGTTTTTATTTTTGTTAATTACTAGAAATTTCCCCATTTGAATTCCAGGTGACCCCATGTGGGGTCCTGACCCCAAGGTTGAAAAACACTGCAATTGCCTGTTTTGGATTTAACCCCTTAGAGTCCCTGGATGCACCGGCCCATCCTGATCACATGACTGATTTGAGATGGCATTCCAGTAACCTCGCTGAGTCTCTGTTTCAACTTGTGCGGAAAGTGCAGATGTCAAACTAATACTATGAAGTTGATTGTGTTGAAAGGACAAGTAGAACCAGACTTATGAGATGCAATAAAAACATAATTTTCAGCAACAGTATCATCATGTTTGATGCAAGTTCAGTGCAGGAAGATACAGAAAAAAACAGGCTTTTAACCCTATAATACTGAACGTATCATATTTGATACATGAGTTTTGAAGCCCTCTACATGATCAGTGTGATAATTTTTGTCTTGGAAAACCTGATGTATACAATTAGATACATGCAATACACGGATAATCCATCAGGGGGGAGGAATTCATTCACCAGAGGTCTTTCCAGTGACACTACAAGACTGTCATTAATGAGGAAGGAGGCAGAACTTTGCCAATTTTGAAAAGGAATTACCAATTTGTTAGACATGTTTGTGTTATATTATGTTTTTGTTTGTTCAAAAATAATAATATTTGAGCATTGAGACCCAATGTACAAAATATGATAAAAAGTTGAAAATCATACATTGAAATTGATATTTGAAAATAATTTTTTTTGGTTGTTCAGAGGGACCAATAAAGACTCCAGTTTCAAAGAACTGGGATTTTCTGTCAATGATTTAATGGTTCAGGCTTTACAGGGTTAAGGGAAGTTCCTATTGGTGGAAAAGTGCAACACATGGACCAATCAGAGAAGTGCTTGCTGCGCTGTGCCAGAAAAGTTGTGGAATTAACAGAAAAGAGACAGCAATAGGATAATCAGACTTCAAGATTTCAGAGATTTGTGCTTATTTAGCTTTTTCTGAGTGTATAATGAGTGTGTAGTGCAGTGTGAGTGTATAGTGTGGTTGGTGTAGTTGTTATATATAGTTGTAAAAGTTGTATATAGTTTTCTGAGTTTTAAAAATGGTTCATTGAACATGTTTGTTTCATCATATTGTGACACCAGATTGTTTTGTAAATAGTAGTGTATAGTTTTCCTAAAAAGTGCCTGATGTATTGCCTCCATTTTTATTTAAATGGTAGTGAAAAAGTTTCTTATTTGGTAAATTTGTAAATATTGTTTAGAACTTTTCTATTTATATGTTTATTCTAAGTTATGAAAATGGTTTGGTCATCATATTTTTGGTGAAAAACAGTAAAAAAAATTCCATGTTTTTCTACTCAGATTTGATGTTTTCTGTGTGATTTTAGGTTCATTGTGTTAATACAACACAGTTTTGAAGAGAGATATGAAGGCAAAATAAAAAAGTATTTAAAAACGGTCAAACTACACTCACACTGCAGAGGGTTAAACATGGATCTGGTGGTCTGTCTGCAGCCAAAAACTGATAGGATTTACATATTATTATGTGGTTAATCATTTATTCTGTACATAAAGAACTACCTGAAGTCAACGAAATTGAGTTTTTGGAACACAAATGCCCATGTTCGAAATAGATGGCAGAGCTGGGGTTAAATTCATCAAGATTATGGTAATTTACTGAAGGAACGCATCAGATCAACTAATCTGACTAAAGTTAAATATCACCAAGTTATTTCAGCTATTTCATAATTGTTAATACATAATAGTGTTTACTTCATGTTTGTGTACAGACCAAATAGTCAATTATGAATTACTGCTAACATAACCTAATGTAGTTTAGTTACACTTAAAACCTTGGTATTGTAATGGAAAACTTCCTGACAGAATACTCTAATGCAGGGGTCACCAACCTTTTCTCTTCTGTGGGCTACTTTTACCTAATGAAGTTGCCGGGGGGCTACTCTAATTTAGCAACATTTATTTATATAGATATTTTTCATACATATACATATTTTGTATCATACGTTTGTAACATTGTGCTCTTCATTTATCTTATTTATTTATATATCTTTGTTTTAACATTTACAATACTTAAAAAGTGTTAATATGAAACTATTATTTTACTTTAATTAAGAAAATCAAAAGTAGAAAAAAACAAATACAATTATTTGCATGCTGTATTCCTAAATATTTTAATATTATGTCAAAAATTATGAAATGGAACAATCCTGCATATTTTTATAGAATTACTAAAAATAAATAATACACACCTGTATGTGCATTTTTAATACTAAACGCTGTCACTCACACAATAAAACTTCACCAGCATGTGCTGCTGTATTTCTGAAGGATTTGACCTTTTCTAAATTCACGTATGCTGTCAAAACATATTAATTAAAACCAGAACTTTGTGCACATAAATCCACCATCCCCGTCACTTCTACAGTCATCACACTGGAGTCAAACCCAGAGGCACCTGTTCAGGTCCAACTCCAGCTGTCTGAGCGCATGTGCAGATAGTGTACATATGTTTGCACTGGTCCAGGATGTGACCCACTTTACTGATGCCTCTGTTGAAGCGCTGGCCTTGGTCAGTTTAGTGAACATGGACTGTTGTTTTTGGACTTTAGTTTTCAGCTCTTTTACCTTCTCTTTACGGAGGCTGATTCCTACTGGAGAATCTCCAGAAAAGTTGCTGTGAACTTTGGTGAAGTTCCGCTCCACGTTGCACCTTTTACTGACTTCCAGAACGCACCACAGATCACACACACACACTCGTCTTTCACATTAGTCAAACAGAAGTCCGTGCCTCATTGTTGGTGAAAATAACTCCCTGACTACATTCAGCCCACATCGTTGCGGGGCTAAACCCACTACCTGCCTGGCATCTGGCTCATCCTGGGCCCCGCCCCTCTCCAATGACAGACAGCAAACCAGCGCTAAAGTTTGATTGACAGCTAGTTGACCGTGTCATCTCGGGAGGGGGACACTTGTAATTTTGATTGGGTGGAAATTTAGACCTGTTCTACCAAATGACGAATCAACTTTGTGTTCTCATATTAGTGACCCTTGGCGAACCACCGGTAGACCGCGAGCAACGTGTTGGAGAACCCTGAATTAGTTCTATTTTTAGAACAGACCTGCGGGCGACTCGCGTGGTCCCTGCGGGCGACCTGGTGCCCACGGGCACCGTGTTGGTGAGCCCTGCTCTAATGGTTTTGTTAGTGTTACTGGTCATTGGTCATCAGAGCTGTTTTTTTTTTTTTTTGTCTTGTTTTGTTTGTTTTTTTAAATAATCTTTTTAATCATTTTTCAGATTTTATGAAAATGAACAATAGAAAGACCAACAAATGACAAAACATACAAAAAGAGAAGAAAAATACCACCCCAAACTAACGAGCGCTGCCATAAATTCAAAAAGTTAGATAAGAGAGAAAAAAGATAGATAGATAAATAAATAAATAAATTCATACATACATACATACATACATAAATACATAAATAAATAAACTTAAACATCAAATTGATAATTGAAAAAAATAAAAGGGAGAAGAAAACACTAAATACGTAAATATATAAAATACACAAGAATTTGACGGGAGACAGATAAATGAGTAGTACATGTGAAAGAAATGAAAAGACAATCAGCCAACATCTGGGAACAACTGGTGGGTCAGTGAGTCTGTGCAGTGGCTTCCAGAGCCTCCAACATTTGTCCGATTTGTGATTAAGATCATAAGTCAGCTTCTCAAGAGGAATAAGAGATCTGCGATATCCACATATCTACTGTAGGGACCTGGGGAGCAGACCACCGTAACAGGATACATTTTTTAGCCAGAAATAAGAGAACTGTTAACAAAGATTTACCATCTGTGTCAGAAAGAGAGTCTGGAGTGTGGTTAAGAAAACAAAAAGGAGTCAGTGAGAACAGTTTACCTGTGACCTCCTGAATTACATTTTTACATTTTTTTTAAGTTTAATCTTATGGGGCGGCTGTGGCTCAGGTGTTAGAGCGGGTCGTCCAATAACCGAAGGGTTAGCGGTTGGAATCCCGCCCTGTCCTAGTCAGTCCGTTGTGTCCTTGGGTAAGACACTTCACCCTCCTTTCTTCCAGTGCCACCCACGCTGGTGTATGAATGTTTGGTGGTGGTCGTAGGCGCAAATTGGCAGCCACACTTCTGTCAGTCTGTCCCAGGTCAGCTGTGGCTACAGATGCAGTTTACCACCACCAGAGTGTGAATGTGAGACTGAATGAATAATGGGTTAATAATGTAAAGCGCTTTGGGTGTCTAGAAAAGCACTATATAAATCCAATCCATTATTATTATTACTGGTGGTTGAAAGGTCGGGGCTGATTCGCATACACAGATTTCACATGGACAGCGTACCGGTTCATCACAGACCTAAAATACAGAAACTCCCGGCCCTGTTCAGACCTTGTATTATCTGTCCTGATATCAGAACACATACACACAGCTGCTAGTGCATCTGTTCACACCTGGTGTTAGAAAGCATTGGCAGATGTGTCTTGAGTGATAACCAATCTGACTGGATCTGAAATTACCATTGAATGTGCTAAAAAAAAAAAAAAAAAGCTCATCCATAGCTTAAAACATAATACACATATCAATTTGAAGTTGAACAGATTGGTTTATAATGTTTCTTTGCTAATTTAATTCCACAGTGCTACTCAAAGACAACCAGCAGCAGCTGTTCAGGTGAAAATGTTTTAATGTGCAGCACCTAATGTACCTTAAGCACTTTATGAAGCACGTCTCTGTGTGGTTGTTGAATATTTAAACATCTTCAATACTTCAGGAAGATGCTGTTGGTGGTCTACACAGAGCACTTGGACTGAGTAGTTAATCTGTCATTGCATCCAAGTATTAACATAAGATGGTCCAATATATCCTATTTACTCAGGGTCAGAATAGGACCAAAGACCCCCCCCACATATGGGCTGTGGATCAGTTAACTTACACTGGAGTAGTTCCAACTACTACTACGACTACAGCTCCTCCAAACTAGCGCTGGTTTTCAACTTAGGGCAGGGTAGTGTTAAACAAGCAGGCTGTGGGCCAAAACTGACCCACCAAAGGGTCCAAATACGAATCTGCAAAGTACAAAAATTACACTGAAGATATTTACAGTCAAGTGTGTTGAGTTTAGTTCAGGTTCCACATACAGACCAGTGTGATCTGAAGTAAAGTAACAGCATAAATAACCTGTAAATAATGACTCCAAATTTTATTCTTGGTTTAATGTGAAAAGAAAAATTACATTATGCAAATAAATAATGACAACTCTGAATTTTTCTCTTTCTTTTAGTGCAAAACTTTTTTTCAACAAACTATGCTTTAACAATAAAATGTCAATTAACTGAACAAATATGAACAACCTGAAATGTCTAAAGAAAAGTGCAATTTTAACCATACTCTGCCTGTACCTTTGTAGATCAGTAACGCATAGGTAAAAATTATAAGTTGAGGCATAAAATTGTTAAAATTGCACTTATTTTTTTATAGGAAATTTCCATTTTTTCCGGGTATTCACATCTTTTTTTGTGTGGATAGTTTGCAAATATAAATATTTTCATAATTTAATGTTTTGGGGGTTTTTTTGCACTGAAACAAAGAGAAACATTTGAAGTTGTCATTATTTATAGGTTCTTATATATGTTGCTGTTGAAAGAGAAGAACAAAAAAATAGTTTGATTCAATAAACAGAACCCTGGACCATCAGACTTGACAGGCAATTGATCAGTCAGTCAATCAGTCAATCAAAGCCCACTCGGCACAGCAGACATGGAGAGGCTCCACTCACACACTGGTCGCCCACGTAACACTTAAATGATCCATAAATTTAACCCTTAAAGGTGCGTTAGGATGTGTTTTCCTGGAGCATTTTTTACTATATTGCTTAAAATCCCCTTCACACTCCATTTGCAACCAATTCATTAAATGCTCTAACACAAAAATAACAAAATTTAGTCACCCGTGGAACGGACAGGACTGAGAAAACACCATCTAATCATTTTAACCGGCCCATCGAAATGACTGAATGGTGATATGTTTATCAAATTCAACTGCCATTTATCCCTCCTCCCTCCCCCCTCTGCGAGGACAATCAATACAATGGAGGCGTGGCTTTGGGGGGAAGTCTGAAGAAAGGGATTTGGACTTTTGATTTGTGTATTTTCAAAATGTAACTCACTCGAACCGTTTTTCCAGGATCTCCTACTGTACCTTTAATATAAATTCAAGTACAAAACCATCTTGTGATAAAGGACATGTTCTGGTATCCTGTTTTGGCCACTTTGGATTTATTTTAAAATAGGTGTGTCTGGCTCATTCATTCATTCATTATCTGAACCCACTTTATCCTCACTAGGGTTAGGGGGGTCACTGTAGCCTATCCCAGCTACTTATGGGCGAAGGCGAGGTACACCACATGTCACCAATTTATCGCTGGCTGACGTTTAGTGACAAACAAGTCTCACATTCATACCTATGGGCAATTTAGATTAACCAATTAACCCAGGGGTGTCAAACTCATTTTAGCTCAGGGGCCACATTCAGCCCAAATTGATCTCCAGTGGGCCGGACCAGTAAAACAATAGCATAATAACCTATAAATAATGACGACTCCAAATTTTTCTCTTTGTTTAAGTGCAATCAAAATTAAATTATAAAAATATGTACATTTGCAAACTATCCAAACAAAAATGATGTGAATAACCTGAAAAAAACTGAGATTTCTTGAGAAAAACAAGTATAATTTTAACAACATTACACCTCAACTTACTATTTATACATGCATATTATGGATCTGATCTACAAAGGCCCAAAATATTTAATAATAGGACGAATAATGTTAAAATTTCACTTTCAAAATTTCAGGTTTTTTGCATTTTATTGTTAAAGGATAGTTTGTAAATGTTAATATTTTCATCATTTAATGTAAGTTTTTACACTAAAACAAAGAGAAAAATTTGGAGTTGTCATTACTTATTTATAGATGTAATGTAATATTATGTTTTCATATTAAACTAAGAACATTTGGAGTCATTATTTATTTATAGGTTATTATGCTATTATTTTAGTTGAGATCACATTGGTCTGTATGTGGAACCTGAACAAAAACGACTTTGACATCCTTGATTGTTCATATCTTAAGTGTAATTTTTGCGCTTTGCAAATTCATCCCGCGGGCCAAACTGGAACCTGTGGCGGGCCAGTTTTGGCCCCCGGGCCGCATGTTTGACACCTGTGGATTAACCTATCAGTGCATGTCTTTGGATAGTCGGAGGAAGCCGGAGTACCTAGAGAAAACCCACACAGGGAGAACATGCAAACTCCACACAACTCCCATAGACTGGTGATGGAATCGAACCCTGGACCTTCTTGCTGTGAGGAACAAGTGCTATCCACTGCACCACTGTATCGCCCATATGTCTGGCTCAGTAAAATGTATAATTATGTCCAGAAAATCATTTTGTACCATGTTCAGTGATGGATGACTCAGTTGCTGAAGCAAAACAGTACACTCTAAAAAATGATTCATGGGGTTAGTAAGTTAAGCTTAAAATCAAGAGCTTTCTCTGCTTAAAAAAATTAAGTTTGTTACATGTACACATTTAAATCAGATGATAAGTTATTTTATTAAGTTGGTCTAAATGAAAAACAAGGAAAACACTCTTAACTTAATAACATATTGATTTTGAACAGACATTTCTGCCTTTAACTTAACAAAGAAATATATTAAGTTAGTACAGCTTAAAAATCTTGTAAGCTTCCTCTAAAAGCTGAGTACAAAGCTGACGAGCCTGGACATGTTTTGCTGACAGAGCACGCCCACCACAAGAAAAGGAGGGAAGCACAGAAAAAAAAGGGAGAAACATGATTTTACACAGAACTTTACCAAACTTTAAGGCTTGATAGAATTTAGCTTTGTTTCTGCAACAGTAGTTTTAATTATTCAAGGACTGAATAATACACATTTTGCTCCTTTCTAATTTAAAATTGTAGTTTATATTGTTGCGTATTTGCTGCACTGCATTGTGGGTATTGGGTATATTGTTGAAAATGTGTTCTTTTATGTGCAGGGGTTCAGCAGGGTTGTGATGTTGGTGTTAATTTTGAGTTAATGTGTGCATGCTAATGTTTATTGGCTTTTTTGTGTTTATTTTTTTATTTTTATAGAACTGCACCATGAGTCAGAGCCATAGGCCAAACAGTGCCTTTCCTGTTTATTGTTAGGTGCAGTTATATTGCTTAATGTAACTTCTCACTGCTTAACAAATATAAATGAATATCTGCAAGAACATGAGAACAATAGTACTGTGTACATTTGAGATATTAACATGTAGACAAATTTAGTAAGTTAGTTGCGCAGAAAATTAAACAGGTCAGTCATATAACTGGAATTTCCATGTGGAATTTCTTCTGATGTACAGAAATAAGTTAGACCAACTCAAAAAATTAAAGAAACTACTTGTATGAACATTTTTGAGTAGAATAAAAGTAAAACAATAAGTCAGTATAACTAAATGGAGTAGTTTCTACACAATTAAAATTAAGTTGGTTTGACTTAACTAAGCTCGTAGAGAAAAAGCAAATCATGTTGTTTGTACTAAAATAATAGAGTTCACTTAACTAGAGAAGTCTTGTGGCATTTAAGCAATTTGCCAAGTTGAAATAACTTAAAAAGATTAATGGAAATTGTTACCTCAAATTTTTTACGTTGAGCCTATTAATCATTTTTTAGAGTGTAATATCAAGCATCTCAAAAATAGATCGCCTTTGGACTCATAATGTCTGTAATACTAAGTACAGAACACTTGTATTAATAGCGACATGATTTACTCAACTAGAAAGGAGTTCCATTAAAGCAACAAATACTTTTTTTGTAAATCAGACATGTTTAGGTGATCAGTTGGATGTTCTATTCACTTCTGCATGTACACAGCAAAAATTGGAGAGTTGAATCAACTCCCACAGAGTTGATTTTAACACTTTTTCAGAGTTTATATAGGTCCACACTTTACAGAGTTAAATTAACAATTTCATTGGAGTTTTTTTTTTTTTTTTTCTCTCTTCCTTCTTTTTTTATGGGCTCAGCTGGCTGACAGGCAGCTGTCTGTACAGCTGTATAAGGCAGCAGCCGACACCAACTGTACTCCTAGTCATCATTGCCCATTTTTCTGACACCTTTGCTTGTGTATCCTCTTTTATTTGGACATTTTACCAGGGAGTATCTCACACTACTTTTTTTTTTTTTTTTTTCCCTACTTGTCTTGTCCAGCGTCCTAACAGCAGAATGGTAGTCTGGTCGATTGGAGTTAATTATTTAACACTATGCCAGAGTTGCCTTTTTAACTCAGAAACCTGAGTTAACTCAACACTGACTGATTAAACTACCAACACTCACAAGAGTTCAAAAATGGTAAATGGACTGAACTTATATAGCACATTTTCTACACCTTCATGGTCCCCAAAGCACTTTGCAATTCCTCACATTCACACACACTTATACACCAGCAGGTGACTTTGACATGTGGAGAGTCAGAGCCAGGATTTGAACCTCTGACCTTCGGTCACTGGAGAACATGCTCTACCAACTGAGCCACAGCCGCCCTTTATGATCTCACTGACCTGGGTTATTAACCCATATGGATTTGTTATTTACACTGTCAGAGTTTCTCCTTTAACTCAAACAGAGTTAAATTAACACCATAAAAGTAACAAAAATAACACTCATTTTACCTAATTTTCACTCTGAAAGTAGAGTTAATTTTAATCATAAAAAAAAGTGAATCCATTAAAAATGACCTAAAATTCAATGTGAACAGGATGATTCAAAGAAAGCTGATGCTTTTTTTTTTTTTTTTTTTTTTTTTAGGAAATTCATTTTTCCTTGTTTTTCTCTCTGACAGTGACAGTCTGATAGAAATTGCACAGGTTCACCTGGTTTGAAATGCGGGGCCAGGCAAATTAACACTGGAGAGACACAAAACAACACTCTGAGTTAATTTCCACAGGCTTGACGAACTCTTTTCATTAAACCCAACTCTGAGTGACATTTAACTCACAGTGAGTTAAAACTACACTTTGAGAGTGAAATTGACTCTCAAATGTTTAACCCTGAAATTTCAACTCTCCATTTTTTTAATGTATAATTTTAAAACCTTCTTAGTTCGCCTTAAAGTTTAACATCTTGCCCTCCTCGTAGATTCTAAAGCTTGATATATTTGATGTATAAATATAGTGTGTTTAACATATTTCAAGCAATAGAATCTACAAGGTGGGCAAGAATGTTATTTTAGATTTAAAAGTCAAACCTAATGATGTTGCTGTATTTTCCAACATGATTTTCAAATGAGTTCAGGTCAAAGGTTATGTGTGGTCATTACAAGGAGCTGGATAAGCATTAAAGGCACTATTTAAGTAGTATGTGCATGAATGACATATAAGTTGATAAAATTGCATAAGAGCTAAAGTTGCATCAGATGCTGCTGTCGAATCTGTATCTGACTTGGGATCTAAAATTCAACTATTTCGGAGTAGGTCTATGTGGGCCAGGTAGGCACAGAAAGGAAACAAACCCTTATCGTCATTGAGGAAACCAGCTATGGTGACCAAACACTTACTGTACCAGCCTTTAACACATTTAATGGACATGTTAACGTGGGGAATTATTTGCTTTTAGATCCTCAAGTTTCCATTCAAAGAACTGTCATGTCTGACTTCCACACTGGCTTCATCCTTCAACTGGAACAGTCACTGCTTTAAATAAATGGATTATATTTTCAGACTGTTTCAGTCCATGGTCCTTGTCCTCACTTGTTGCTGCAGGTGTTTGGCTGCTTTCACAAGACAAGCAGTAGTTGTTTGCAGTTGTTTTGTTCAGCTCTCTGTTTGCATTGCTGCTTTCCAAGGAGACAAGTGCATTCCACTGTGTACAGGGCACTAAGCTATTTGTTGTACAGACGTTATGATTCACCTCCTTGAGTACTTTATTTTTAGGTCTGGTATGTTACATGAAGTACTCCTGAAGGACAAAATACAGAGTGAGTGTTTGTATGAATGTTACTTGTTTGTTACACTTGGAAAAAGAACTTGTGAATTGAATTAAATTTACTACATGAAATTAACACATTGCTCCAACCATAGAAATCGTTCAAACTAAAATCTACCCATGAAGAGTGCCAATATAAATACACCACGTGACACTTTAACTTTTTAATAGCAATAGATGTTGCACAATATGTTAAATCGCACACAGTTTATTTTGTTGATCAATGTGGTACAAATTACTGTCCGTTAGAACATGATAGTGGCATGTGGCATTCAGGGACATTCATGTGGACATGGTGGGGGCAGGTTGAACAAAATCACAGCTCCATATCTCATGTGTCAGCCACTGGCTTCCCGTAGAGCAGTGGTTCTCAGTCTTTTTCTCTCAGGCCCCCCTTTGGAGGACGAAAAATCTCCATGCCCCCCTAAACCCCACAACATTGTAACAGTGGTGCAATTATAACTTTTATTGAAAGAAACATCCGTATTGTAAAAATATGTTTTGCTTTTCCTTTAATCATTTTTGTTCAAATTAAAAATAACTTAGATTTTTGCTTGAACAATACAAGTCAACTCAACATGACCACTCCCTGAGATGGTATTTTTCTGAATAAAAATAGGAAATCTGCAATTACCATCCAACTATGACAATAAAGTAACTTTTTTTAGAACAACAAACAAATTTTGGTAACAAAGATGAACATTTTAACAATATCAGTGACTGCAATGTACCCGTTTACATTGCCTATGTGGTGGAAAATTTACTTCTATACTGCTGTCATGGCCTGGTTCATCTTCTTTACTGCTGTTCATTATTCATGCCATATGTTCTTTGTGTGTGACATTTATGACTGCATGACACCCTGACCCAGGAAGGGAGTTCTTGCCTTGATTTAAAACCAAAACACCTAAATGTCTGGATGTGTAGATAGATGATGGCGCCTACACTCTAGATAGGATCCAGGCAAGATTAGGGTGAAGAGGTCATAGTGACCTCTTCATGGAACAGAGAGGGAGTAGTATGGAGTGGTACGATGTACGTTTGGGGTGATGTAATAGCTAGAAGGGGACGGACCTGGGTTCTATATAATCTTTAGTTTCCCATGTTTAATCAGACTCACAGAGTTTCTCCGTGAATGACTTCTCAAATAAATGATCATTTATTTCAACTCTAATTTTCTCTCCTCTTCTTTGAGTGGGTGGTCCATTGAACATTTCCACAACACCTATCTCAGAACATTGAAGTGCAAACTGAAAGAATCTAAGCTCTTCATCTAGTCTAGTGACAGATCACCATGGCACTAGATTTGATTGTTGTACATCCCTAAAATGAGTCCAGGTTGCTCCAACGCTAAAACATTAGTTCCACCTAATAAATGTTCTAACCTGAAGAAGAAAAAAATTTAAAAAAACACCCAGGAACAATGCCATGCCACCCCCAGCAATCCTTCATGCCTCCCCAAGGGGGCCCGCCCCACAATTTGAGAAACACTGCCGTGGAGCAACACATCGTCTTCTCATCAAGTTGACAGTATTATGCATTGTGGCCCGTGGAATGTTTTTCCACTTCTCTTTGAGAGCCACACAGAGCTATGGGATATTATCCGGAACCATTCCTGCATGATTTGCAACATCTGTGGCATGGTGTGTTGAGCGGCATTATGTAATAAATTCCCATTATGTAATAAAAGTTCAAAATGCAATAAGAATGCGACATCATCTTGTGATAAAGCTGCATTATGTAATAAACTGACGGATTTTGTAATAAACTACCTCAATGCATTATGTTGTAATTTTTTTCGCATTATGTATTAAATTATTACAATTTGAGAAATGTATTAAAAAATGCACTTGACACATTTTTATTTTCATCTTTAAACTGTGTGGTTAAAGTTCTGATTCCATTACCTGTAGCTCCTGTGACTAATTTCTTCTAAATTGCTCTGAAATTATATTAATTTGGATTGTTATTACATAATGAACCATGTTATTAATTTTTTTTTTTTTTTTTTAATAAAAATGTGTCAAGTGCATTTTGTAATAAATTTCTCAATTGTAATAACTTACAACATAAAGTGAAAAAATTTACTACTTAATGCGTTGAGGTAGTTTATTACAAAATGTGTCAGTTTATTACCTCCGCCAAGGAGGTTATGTTTTTGCCAGGGTTTGTTTGTTTGTCTGTTTGTTTGTTTGTTTGTTTGTTTGTTTGTTTGTTTGTTTGTCCGTCCGTTAGTGTGCAACATAACTCAAAAAGTTATGGACAGATTTGGATGAAATTTTCAGGGTTTGTTGGAAATGGGATAAGGAAGAAATGATTAAATTTTGGTGGTGATCGGGGGTGGGGGGCCCGGGGGGGGGGGGCACTGATCAGCCTTGGCGGAGGTCTGCGCTGTCCGAGTGCTTCTAGTTACATAATGCGGCTTTATTACAAGATGACATGACATTCTTATTACATTTTGAACTTTTATTACATAATGGGAATTTATTACATAATGCAGCTCAACATGGTGACTTCTGAGGAAATGTGACATTTTGAGGTGTCCTTTTATTGTCCCCAGTATAAGGAGGACCCGAATACTGTTAATACTATTTGAGCAGTGTCTGGACATGCCATACTTGTGTTGTGGGTGGAATCACTGGATCACTGAGCAAGTACTCACTCGCAGAGATGGACCAAAGTTTGTTTATAAGTCAAGAGAATTAACCATGTTTTACAATTATAAGACATCATGAGCTCATTTTGGACCATGCGTCTGGAGTTACACAAATACTGTACATGGTGCATTTATATTTTTTGCTCAGTAGAGATACGCACATCGTAGGAATGAGTTTTCTGTCATGTGTCAGTATCATAAACACAGAAAGAACTGGGACTCTGTATCACCCTTTCATTCCCCCTGGACTTCCTGTTATTAAGCCAGTTACAACACATGAACATAGGTGGAATACCTCAGGGAGCCCGAACAGGCTGGATTCTGTAAAAACTGTGAATCAAAGCCCACACACATCGAAACACACCTACATTTGTTGTTTTGTCTAGGGATCTTCACAGATGGTACAGGTGCTTTTCCGTTAATGTTAAGCTGCTTTAATGATGTTAACACAACAGGCTAATTAGAAAGTATTTATGTGGTCTCCCAATGTGAATAGTTCAATATTCACGTGGGATGTTTTGCGATGTTATTCTATTAATGTATTCTGATACTAACACTTGTAAATCAGTATCGAGGACACATTTCTTTTTTTGTGTGTGTTTTTACATTTTAAGTAATGACACTGGTTGTTGTTACTGTTTTACACCTGGGATAGTGCTGTTACTGTTTGATTGCAGTTCAAGTAGTCATGACATCTGTTGAAATGCCTCCAGTGTTGACTCTGGAGTGTGATGGGGGCCTGGGCAAACATTCCAATGGGGGCTTCTCTAATCAGCATCCACCATATGTACATAAGGGACACAACAATGCCATTTCCATTGATGTCACTGAGACTCCCATGTTGCATTTTCACTTCAAGGGGCGGCAACTATAAATCAACTATAATGAGATTTTTTTTTTTTCTTCCAAGCATCTGAATATGCAGGAGTAAAATTAAATGAAGAATTGCAATGACATTAATTGTTGCAATATACAACAATATAAAACTGCTAATCTCTAATATGGTAAATGGACTGAACTTATCTCTTTCCCTGCCATTGACGAGATATTCCGTCAATTGCTTCCCAACGCTTCCCCGCCAAAGACGAGATTTTCCGTCAATCCGTGTTTTCACTGTTATACTGTAGTTGAAGCTGTTGCGGATCGTGTGAATTACTTTCCTTAGTCCAAAAACAAAGAATCAAGCAGCTTTTTCGGAAAAATTAAGGACCGGGTATAACGTTTTTGCACTGGAGTCACCGTATCCCATGGCAACACATACAGTGCCAGTCACTCTGAATGAGGAAATGCCGACTCTGCAGGAACCGTGTGCAGTTTCAAAAGCCTTAAAGATGATTATGGAGACAGACTCCGACAATTCAATATATGATGGAGCTTTTAGAGACAGAAATGGAGAAATAGAAGGTGAGGGAGATGGACACGAAACACGGGAAACACGGATTGGCTTGGATACCCTATGATCCCACAGACCCTCATCAACAAACTGCTCACACTGGGTCTGAGCCCTTCCATATGCAACTGGGTCCTGGATTTCCTGACTAAAGGCGGCCATACACTGTGCGAGTTTAGAGACGATCTCTCACTCATGCGACTATTTCTGGGATCGGGCCCGATGTGCCTCTAATCGTGTGTCGTGCTTCGTGCAGTGTACATGGGGTAAAGAGAAGCGACTAGCACCTCACGACCACCTCACGACCAGCAATCGTGTGTTCGCAAGGAAAACAGAGCTGTTTGAAATCCTGCTCACTCCTCGTGAGTGTATCGTACTGTCAAAGCAGTGCCACGAACCGATGTGCCTCAAATTCTCGCACTGTGCATGCGCGAATACAATAATAGCCAGCTACTGTAAGCTAATGCTAAGCTTACAGTAGCTGGCTATTGGCCTAGTGCAGTTTACCTTTTGCAGCTTCCCTCTAGTTCCCACTGTAGGATTGACAGCCCATACTGTCCACGTCTGGCAAACCAATTCCTGCACCAAACACATCACCGTTTTTTCTTCTTTTTTGATTCCCCACAGATAATGGCACATATTGCCAAAACAGCTCGTTGGTTTTTGTTTAGCACTACCATTTTGTGACTCACGCCAATACACAATCGTCTATGCACTTTCGGATTCCTTGGTATTTTAACGTTGTATTTCCGGATTCAACACTCGAACGTGTGGTGTGTCCTCTGATGTATGGTCCTACAGTGTGAGCAGTCAGGTCGCGTACGAGCATCAGTTTGTACAGTGTGAGAACATGAATCGTGAGTCTGACCTTACGAATGATTCGCACAGTTTGAGATGGAGCCGCGTGCAACGATCGAAATAATCGCAGTGTATGGCCGCCTTAACAGACCCCAGTCAGTCCAAATCCATAACCTCACATCCTCCACACTCTAAAAAATGATTAATAGGCTCAACGTAAAAAAATTGAGGTAACAATTTCCATGAATCTTTTTAAGTTATTTCAACTTGGCAAATTGCTTAAATGCCACAAGACTTCTCTAGTTAAGTAAACTCTATTACTTTAGTACAAACAACATGATTTGCTTTTTACTCTACGAGCTTAATTAAGTCGAACCAACTTAATTTTAATTGTGTAAAAACTACTCCATTTAGTTATATTGACTTATTGTTTTACTTTTATTCTACTCAAAAATGTTCATACAAGTAGTTTCTTTAATTTTTTGAGTTGGTCTAACTTATTTCTGTACATCAGAAGAAATTCCACATGGAAATTCCAGTTATACGACTGACCCGTTTAATTCTCTGCGCAACTAACTTACTAAATTTGTCTGCATGTTAATATCTCAAATGTACACAGTACTATTGCTCTCATGTTCTTGCAGATATTAATTTATACTTGTTAAGCAGTGAGAAGTTACATTAAGCAATACAACTGCAACTAGCAATAAACATGAAAGGCACTGTTTGGCCTATGGCTCTGACTCATGGTGCAGTTCTATAAAAATAAAAAATAAAAAAAAAAACACAAAAAGGCCAATAAACATTAGCATGCACACATTAACTCAAAATTAACACCAACATCACAACCCTGCTGAACCCCTGCACATAAAAGAAGATGTTTTCAACAATATACCCAATACCCACAATGCAATGCAGCAAATATGTGACAATATAAACTACAATTTTAAATTAGAAAGGAGCAAAATGTGTATTATTCAGTCCTTGAATAATTAAAACTACTGTTGCAGAAACAAAGCTAAATTCTATCAAGCCTTAAAGTTTGGTAAAGTTCTGTGCAAAATCATGTTTCTCCCTTTTTTTTCTGTGCTTCCCTCCTTCTCTTGTGGTAGGCGTGGTCTGTCAGCAAAACATGTCCAGGCTCGTCAGCTTTGTACTCAGCTTTTTAAGCTGTACCAACTTAATATATTTCTTTGTTAAGTTAAAGGCAGAAATGTCTGTTCAAAATCAAAATGTTATTAAGTTAAGAGTGTTTTCCTTGTTTTTCATTTAGACCAACTTAATAAAATAACTTATCATCTGATTTAAATGTGTACATGTAACAAACTTAATTTTTTTAAGCAGAGAAAGCTCTTGATTTTAAGCTTAACTTATTAACCCCATGAATCATTTGTTAGAGTGCACTATCACCCTAAACACCGACTCCCCCCAGGGATGTGTTTTAAGCCCCCTGTTGTTTTCACTTTTGACATATGACTGCTCTCCGGGGCACCCGAGCCGTCATATTGTCAAGTTTGTTAACAACACAGCTGTGGTGGGACTGATCTGTGACGAGGAGGAGGACTACAGAAGGGAAGTGAAGCTTCTGGAAGGTTGGTACAGAAACAACAACCTCTGCATCAACACTCAGAAGACAAAGGAGATGATTGTGGACTACAGGACCACTAAGACAAGCCCTCGCCCCCCCCCTCTTCATCGGGGGTGTAGCTGTCAAAGTGATTTCTGATTTCAGATACATGGGATCACCTCACCTGGAACAAGAACACTTCCTGTCTAGTAAGGAAGGCCCACCAGCGCCTCCTCGTCTTTCGGAAACTGAAGTGGGCTGCAAGGTTATGATAGTTTTGGATTTTTCATTATAGTTTAGTTTTACTTAGTTCTGACTTTTTTTCTCTAATTCAGTTAGTTTTTATCCATTTTTGGAGCAGGTTTGCTAGTTTTTATTAGTTTTAATTTTTTTTTTTTCTAAATGCTTAGTTTAGTTTTAGTTTTGTCATATCTTTTATCTTCTTTGCTGTTGTATTCAAATAAATCCCAGACAGGACTCTGCTGCTTTCTCCCAACTTTAGTCTCCATGTTTCCAGGTAGAGTGGGGATGAGAAGATGTCTCTAAACGACAAGTGATGAAAAGTGACAGACCCTGAAGTGCTGTATGGGGCCGCTGGCTAAAATTGCTCGAGCGAAATTAATCGATTTCGTATCAATCCGACATTGACAAAGACAAAAACGAAGGGAATTTTATCCATAATTTTTATATGTTTTAGTTAGTTTTGTAAGCACACAATACAGTTTCAGTTAGTTATCATTGTTTTCTTTTAATTTTAGTTTTTATTTATTTCAGTTACCGAAAATGTTTTTTCAATTCTAGTTTTCGTCATTTCGTTAGTTTTCATTAAAGGTGGAGTCTGAGATCTTGGAAAAACGGTTTAAGCAAGCTACATTTTGAAAATACTCAATTCAAAAGTCCAAACCCCTTTCTTCAGACGTCCCTCTGAAGCCACACCTCCAGAGTGATGGCACGCGCAATGCTTGTTCCCGAGGGTTCACGAGCACTGCACAGCTACAATTTGCTGGCTCTGCTGTGCTCTGTACCTGGGTTGGGCTCCGACGCCATCTATGGTCCGGTCCGGTCTGGCCGAATCGTCTCCGACACTGGCTGAGGCTCCGTCCCCTGCTCCGGTCCCATACGTCTCGGGCTCCTACCCTGACTACGGCCCCGGTTGAGCCTCCGGCTCGCGTATCCATGCAGACCTCATTCAGTTTCCTCTAACACCCCCGCTCTTCCAGAACAGCCCCAGTTCAGACCAATGTGACTAATGTTACATTTCCTAGTGGTTTCTGTTGGTGACAAAACCGTTTGCAGGTGAACTTTCCATCCTAATCTAACTAATATAGCCAAGCTCTGGCTACGCTTCCCGTACAAGGCTCCAGCCTCTGGGAACGCGAAGAGGGGTACGCACAGAGGGGGGAAGGGGGGAGGGGTGAATGACAGTTGAGTTTGATAGACATATCACCGTTCAATCATTTCGAGTGGGTGGTCAAAATGATTGGATGGTGTTTTTTCAGTCCTTCCCGTTCCACAGGTGACTGATTTTTTTAAAAAAAATTTTGTTAGAGCCTTTAATTAATTAGTTGTAATTGGGGTGTGAAGGGGATTTTAAGGAATATAATAAAAAAAATGCTCCAGAAAAACATCTCAGACCCCACCTTTAATGGTAATAACCTTGGTGGGCTGGACTGAACAGGTCTGTCCTATCAGCCTTCTACTGGGGGGAAAGTACCTTACCTCCTGCATCACTGTGTGGTATGGCAGCTGCTCAGCGGCAGACAGAAAGGCTCTACACAGAGTAGTGAAGTCTGCACAGAGCATCGGCAGCAGCCTGCCCACAATCAGCGAAATTTACAACAGAAGGAGAAGGACTTCATATCATGAAGGACCCCACCCACCCTGCACACTGCCTGTTCATCCACCTACCATCGGATTATACAACTCAAACCACAGCTGAACAATAACCCACCCTGTGCTGTTTCAGTGCAAAACCAAAATACACAGTGCAATATTCATCCAGTCTTATCACAGTTACAATGTGCAATAATATGTTTTTACATGTACATTTTCCAGTCACTTTCTCCTCACCCTCTATGCCAGTGGTTCCCAACCTGTTTTTGGCTCATGACCCCATTTTAACATCACAAATTTCTGGTGACCCCAGACATTCAAAACAGAGACTTCTTTTTTTTTGGGCTAAAATTAATTTGTTTTTGATCATGTAATAGTTTGCTATACTATGTTGCAAATAAACATTAATTTTAGATGGCATTTAGTCTATATAATGTATTTTATTATAGACAGAGGCAGAAAAGACAGGTGTAGATTACTGCACAAAGTAAGAATTTTATTTTCCTTGGTCAGGATATGTACAGTCAGTCCAGCTTGTGTTTACAAGGCTGACAATTAATACTGAACAAGCAATAACTCAAACTATGAATTATGAAAGAGCTGCAGCATCTGAAACCGACCACAATGAACATTTGACAGATAAACAGTACCACAGTGCTTCAGTTTCAGTTGCACAGTTTGTCATGACTTGTATTGTAATTGTCTTTGTCAACTCACCATATATTTTATATTAGTAAAGTTTTGTTTTTATTTTTGTCAATTACTAAAAATTTCTGGCAACCCCACTTCAATTCCAGGCGACTGACCCCAAGGTTAAAAAACACTGCTCAATGCCCATTATGTCTTATTATACTATCTGCACTCTGCTTTTTTGTTGTTTTCTATATTAAAAAAAAAAAAAAAAAAGAGTGTGTTTTTGTCTATTTAAGTATGTGTGGTTCTTTTTAAATGTAAGCCTTACTTCATTATTGATCCTGTGGGTCAGAATTTCACTCTACATCTCATATATGTTGAATGACAATAAAGAATCTTGAATATATTCTAACATAATATAATTATTATTTAATAGAAACTTAATTCACAGTAATTACTATTCGTGTTTTATTAACAAGACCTAATATATACAACCACTTCTGTTCTTTTTTTCCCATAAACCCTCTGTACCAATCACAGGGTTGCCTCACATCATGGTGTGGTGTCCTGTTAACATTCCGGGGTGTTGAACATTTTCAGACATTGACCCAGTTATGTTAAATTACCCTTCATCTGGGAGTCATTGTTATTAGGTTTATCAAGGATCCAGCAGCGGTACGCCCAAAAATGTCTATAGTTCATGAAACATTCATATTGTATTTGACCAGGCTGTTCACAGCAAACAACAGTGAGATAAAGTGATAACTCTAACCTTGATCTTTAACATCTGTGTCCATATATAAAATTGTCTAAAACTCATAGTTCTGCCATAACATTGGTACACATAGTTTCTGATTGGTGAGCCTGTTACTACAGGGATCAGACATCACATTCTGAAGTGTTTAGAACATTGATTATTTTGTTATCCCTCTATGGCATGACTTTTTATTTTTGGAGGAAAAAAAAAAAAAAAAAATCACCCTAGATTTTGGGGGCTTGGGGGTCCCTGATGATATATATCAGTCATAAAATGTGTCCCCCCCCCAGCCCCCCCCACCAGATTTTGGTTTGTTGCCTCAGGGCAACAATATGCAATAAGGGGATTAAAACGCCAAGGTTTTCTATATTATTTATTAAGTGAGATGAGGAATAAATAAACAATAAATACAGCAACACCAACAGTTTCAACACATTTTATTTCAACAAACATCAGTCACAAAGGGTTTATCTCTCACTGGGTTAGAAAGGAGCTCTAGTGTGTGTTTCTGAATGTGTGTTCTTGTGTGGTACTGGTTGAATCAGTGTTTCTCCTGTTAGTTTGTATTATTCTGTATGGAGCCTCAGAAAGCAGTTGTTGGTAGATGTGAAACAGATGGACATCACTTTTTTGATACTTGGCTTTAGAGGTACCTTTGCATTCTGGTACCTTCCATCTCCATTTGGCTTCATCCATGTCCATCCAGTGGGCTGTGGTGTCCAAATGCACATCATAGACAGGAATGAGTGGCTTTTCTTCATACTTCACAGCAGTTGTGGAACTGGGAAGATCTCTCCTTTGCTCCAAATTTTTGCCAGTTTTGCTCTTTCTGTGATGAATGACTTGAACATGTAAAGCTTCGTCTCTTCCTCTTTTCTCATCCCATCGCTGCAGCAGTTTCTCCATGTCACCATGGTCATGTCCATAAAGTGGAACATCAGCCAGTGGTACCACCGCTTCATCATCTTCATTTTCCTCTTTATCCACAAACTCGTTGTCAGACAGGACATCTGTTTTCAAAAGAAACCAGGAGGCATAATGTTAGAATAGGTCATATACCTCTGTTCATCCACTGATGCATACATGCACGTGCACACACACACGTGCACACACACACACACACACACATGTGCACACGCATGTTCATTCCATACAGTATGTTACTGACTGGACCCTGATCTCCTAACTGTCCCTCAAACCTGTTTCTGGGTCCACTTTTCCTCACTGTCACTTTCTCCAATCTCACTGTCCTCACTGATGGAATGAATGACTCTAACTGCCCTATCATGTGCCTTACAGTCATAAAATGTTTATGCATCCATTTCCTGTGAGTATTGGAAGGTAGTGCAGCAAAAAAATTATAATTTTGATAACTCTGCATCCCTACACATCTCCACCCATTGGAATGTTATCGGTCAAACAAAAGTGGTCTATCTGTGGTCTATCTGCCCTGAGGCAACGAATGAAAAACTACCATTTTCGTATATAAATAAAGACCAAAAGTGTCTTTACTCAATCAAATATGCTTCTTCATATATTTGTTCACATCACAATTTTTTTTTTTTTTTTTTGTAACGTTATTACCTCCGCCAAGGAGGTTATGTTTTTGCCAGGGTTTGTTTGTTTGTTTGTCTGTCTGTTTGTTTGTCTGTCCGTTAGTGTGCAACATAACTCAAAAAGTTATGGACAGATTTGGATGAAATTTTCAGGGTTTGTTGGAAATGGGATAAGGAAGAAATGATTAAATTTTGGTGGTGATCGGGGTGGGGGGGCCCACGGGGGGGGGCACTGATCAGCCTTGGCAGAGGTCTGTGCTCTCCGAGTGCTTCTAGTTTAAAATATAAAAATATAAAAAGTGAAATTTGTCTTACCTTCTGCTAGCAGTGGGTCCAAGTTGACTGTGGTCCCTTTAGGACTATTCCATCCACCAATGAAATGTCAAACCAGCACCAACTTCAGATTTCATTGGTCACAAACATCTCATTAAACTTTTCAAGTGATGTTTTACTTAAAAAAAAATTAAAGAGGTATTGATGGGTCAAAATAGTGGTTTGTTGCCTGAGGGCAACACCATGTCATAGAGGGTTAAACTGGCATAAATCAGTGGATTTGATATATTAGACAGTGAGTGAATATTTATCCCATAAAGTTCATGCGTAGAAAGCATCATAACGTACAGAGAAATGATTTCAGTGACTTTGGTAAGGGCCAAACTGTTTTGGCCAAAAGACCTGATTAAAGCGCCTGCAGGTCATGTTGGTGTTCCCAGTCTGTAGCAGTTAGCACCCGCCAAAAGTGGCCTAAGGAAAAACAACCGGATATTATTTCAACTGTGACGCTATCAGATACACTAAACAAATACATACACATACACTCCATGAGGCCCCACATCGCAGCTTAAATCCACCAGATACCACAGCCCATCCTCAGAGGTCTAGAGGAGTCCATGGCACAGTAATTATATATGCAATGTATATTATTTAGCAAGAAATGCGATGTTCACTTGTTGTTTATATGTAGAAATGTTTGTATGTCTGAGCTTTATCAGACACTAATTATGAAGAAACTGGAAGTATATGTACAACACAGACAACCTGGGGTCAAATGTCTCCAACCTCCTTGTAATTAGGCCTTTATTAACAAAGAAACTGAAAATACCCAAGAAACAAAGAACAACTAGCTGAGAAAAATAGGTCTAGTAAATGACTAACATTAAATGCAGTTTTATTTGTAGAGGTCTCATGCTACATACAACACCAGTCAAAAGTTTGGACTCACCTGGTTTTTCTTAATTTTCATGATTATTTACATTGTAGATTGTCACTAAAGGCATCAAAACTATGAATGAACACATATGGAATTATGTAATTAAAAAAAGTGTGACATAACTCAAAGCATGTTTTATATTTTAGATTCTTCAAAATAGCCACATTTTGTTTTTATTACTGCTTTGAACATTTTTGGCATTCTCTCGATGAGTTTCATGAGGTTGTCACCTGAAATGTTTTCCAAAAGTCCTGAAGGAGTTCCCAGTGATGCTGAGCACTTGTTGACCATCTGTGGTCCATCTCATGCCATTTAAATGAGAAGGTGAGTCCAAACTTTTGACTGGTAGTGTATGTCCATGTGTGGGTAAACTACACTCAGGTTGAAAAGCACATGGATAAGTGTGTGTTTGGAGGTGGAATTTGTTTTATCTGAGCATGCTGCACAAATTAAGATTCACAGGAAAAAGAAAAAAAAAAAAAAAAAAGACAATTTTCTTGCATTCAGACCTCACAGCTATGTCTTCACCTCACAATGATCTTCAGCCGGTCTTTCGTGTGTTTGAAGTTGTACAGCCTGTGAAATAATGATAAAAACGTCCTTCCCATGCTAAGCGCAAAAGGTTTAACATTGCTGCCAGCGCAGAAGACAGACATATTTCTCTCATGAGATTACAGGTTATCGGTTGATTTCCTGATGTGACTAGTAATGGGAAATGTTCTTCCTATAGGCCTCATCAGGAAGTCGTTTCAGGCACCTTAAGGAAAACATACAAACAGTAATACAGTGGCGGATCCAGAAAAAATGGAAGGGAGGGGCACAGGACAATGGTGTGGTCCAGGGTTGGAGCCCCAGTGGGGTTTTAGGGGGGTGAAATGATGCAATATTAAGATTATAAATGCTTCAAATCACATAAAACAGGACATTTAATTAATGCTAACATTGCTGCTACATGTAAAAGCTCATCTGCTTCTGCCTCTTGTGTCCACTTTGGAGATAACAGCCACAAGGCACTGATTTCTAAGAACAGAACCTGAATCCATTTTGACTCCAAAATCTTTAGGGTCACTCTGAAATTATTCAGTCCGTCTTTTCTGTTCCTCTACAGCACCAACAGAGTCCAGCTCCAGCTGTCATTGGCCTAGAAAGAGGGTTCACTAGATGAGAAACGATTTACAGCGAGAGAAGTTTGTGCAAAAGATTACACGCTGTAAAGGTGAGGAAAATGACTGAAGGAAAAAACGCTAAATTTGGATGCATTTTAACCCATTCATGCATGAATTAATAGAACTTGAATCAAGATTTTTGTTTTTTGTTTTTTTCCTGAGTGTTTTTATTCCTCTTTAACCCATAAAGACCCAAAGGACCGCCATCGACCAAAACCATCGACTGATGTAAATTGTTTAATAACCTGCTGATCCACTAATCCTGTCAATACATGTAAATAATTGGTGTAAAATACAGTTTGTCATCTTTTCATGGTCATCAGATATGACCCATTTGAATGTTCAGAGGCTCTGTAGTTACCGTGGAAACACCTTCATCTTTTGCAACATTGATTCACCAGTAAAACCCATGGAGTTGGATCAATGACAGTGGATGGACACACTGGGTTTATGTTCAGTTAATGTTATATTTTGCTGAAAAAGTGACTTTTTTCTTCAGTTTTCATTGTTTTGATATAATAACCACTGAATTTACTCTGAGCTTTTATGAACATCTACATGATCAGTAAATTAAATATAGGAAAATACATTATTTTAACTGAAAAACCATAAAATACAGAGAATAATATTATAACAAATGGTGATTAATCACTTAAAAAAGGTTAAAATGCAGAGAGAAATTCATTTGGGAACTGCCACAAAAGTACCACTGGGTCTGTATGGGTTAAGCATTAAAAAACAATGCAACTGAAAAAAAAATATGAACTAATTTTTCATGGAGTTGCAAAAATGTCCACTAAGCTGGACACCATGCATTTAATTTTTGAAGCAAAGAAACATGTATTTGTTGATCTACTGTGTGAAAACATGTTTAACGCTGCTAATCTGATGTTTTGTCACATTTTAACATACTCTAATACTAGTTATTACTCACTTCATGGAGATAATATGCACAAAAAAAAAACAACAACAACACCTTTTTGTTAGAAAAAACCCTGTTAATTACAGTCTAATAACAATATCAAACAATTTTTTTACACTTAAACATGTCATTGCAGATCAGGTTTATCAAGAACAGTAAATTTACAATAACGGTATGAATTGCAGTGTATGGGATGATGCATAAGCACCCACTTTGTTGGTTGATATGGAACTAAAACAACAAGATCCATGAATATACAAATGAACAACTGCAGAATAACTGTCCACTGTAGTGACCAGTATGCATGAAAGGGTTAATATAATAGGCAGTTCAAGAGCAGAGTGTAGACTGTAAAGTAAAAATCTCATACCAACAACAATCCCAACAACCTGCACAGGCTCTTGAGAACTGTTGATCCGTCAGTGAAATTAGAAAATACAAGTAATGAAAGTACCAGTGTGTCTACTGCTGCTTTGTTTTTGTATTTCATAATGTATTTTTGTAATGTGTAGTGTGTTCAGAAGTGTAATAAATACAATAGAATGGTAAACATTTGATATATGTAGGGGTTCCCAAAGTGGAGAGTCACGGCTGGGTGGTGGGGTGGGGGGTGGTCATGAGAATACTCTTGAAGTGACCCCTAAGGCAATTTAGACAAATTAACACCAGCACTGTAGCGCTTAAAGTGAAGCTATTCAGATCACTCATATGAGTCATCAGGAACAGAGGACATGGTTTGACATTGCAAGTACAAACCTAAGATACATAGCACAAAAGTACTCACATTCTGTACTTTAGTAGAAGTAAGTAAGTAAGTAAGTAAGTAAATTTATTTATAGAGCACTTTTCACAGACAGAGTCACAAAGTGCTTATCAATTCAAATCAGAATCAAATCAAGTTTACAGAGACCCAACAGAATCCTCCAGGAGCAAACACTTGTGATTGGTGACAGTGGCGAGGAAAACCTTCCCTTTAACACACTCTAAAAATGATTAATAGGCTCAACGTAAAAAAATTGAGGTAACAATTTCCATTTATCTTTTTAAGTTATTTCAACTTGGCAAACTGCTTAAATGCCACAAGACTTCTCTAGTTAAGTAAACTCTATTACTTTAGTACAAATAACATGATTTGCTTTTTACTCTACGAGCTTAATTAAGTCGAACCAACTTAATTTTAATTGTGTAAAAACTACTCCATTTAGTTATATTGACTTATTGTTTTACTTTTATTCTACTCAAAAATGTTCATACAAGTAGTTTCTTTAATTTTTTGAGTTGGTCTAACTTATTTCTGTACATCAGAAGAAATTCCACATGGAAATTCCAGTTATATGACTGACCCCTTTAATTCTCTGTGCAACTAACTTACTAAATTTGTCTACATGTTAATATCTCAAATGTACACAGTACTATTGTTCTCATGTTCTTGCAGATATTATTTTATACTTGTTAAGCAGTGAGAAGTTACATTAAGAAATACAACTGCAACTAGCAATAAACATGAAAGGCACTGTTTGGCCTATGGCTCTGACTCATGGTGCAGTTCTATAAAAATAAAAAATAAAAAAAAAACACAAAAAGGCCAATAAACATTAGCATGCACACATTAACTCAAAATTAACACCAACATCACAACCCTGCTGAACCCCTGCACATAAAAGAACACGTTTTCAACAATATACCCAATACCCACAATGCAATGCAGCAAATATGCGACAATATAAACTACAATTTTAAATTACAAAGGAGCAAAATGTGTATTATTCAGTCCTTGAATAATTAAAACTACTGTTGCAGAAACAAAGCTAAATTCTATCAAGCCTTAAAGTTTGGTAAAGTTCTGTGCAAAATCATGTTTCTCCCTTTTTTTCTGTGCTTCCCTCCTTTTCTTGTGGTGGGCGTGGTCTGTCAGCAAAACATGTCCAGGCTCGTCAGCTTGTACTCAGCTTTTAGAGGAAGCTTACAAGATTTTTAAGCTGTACTAACTTAATATATTTCTTTGTTAAGTTAAAGGCAGAAATGTCTGTTCAAAATCATATGTTATTAAGTTAAGAGTGTTTCCTTGTTTTTCATTTAGACCAACTTAATAAAATAACTTATCATCTGATTTAAATGTGTACATGTAACAAACTTAATTTTTTTAAGCAGAGAAAGCTCTTGATTTTAAGCTTAACTTATTAACCCCATGAATCATTTTTTAGAGTGCAGCAGAAACCTCGAGCAGACCCAGACTCCTGAAGGATGGCCGTCTGCCTTGACCAGTTGGGGTTAAAGAGAGAGAGTAAAAAGAGAGAGTGATAGAGATATAGAGAGACTGGGGGAGGGGGGGGGGGGCACATGGAGTACTTTATGATGAATACATAGAGTGTAATCAGTTTGTGGTGGCCCTGGGTCAGGTGGGAGACTAAAAAGCCTTTACACACAGCTACTTACAGCTACTTATGTAAAAACTTTCTCTTGTGAAAGGACAGTGGGGGTCGCCGGTCTCTGGCACTGTTATTTTGGGGGTCACAAGTTTAAAAATTGGGAAATCCCTGATATAATATATTTTTTGACATTACATACACTATTTTACACATAATTTGATAGTAAATTGAAGACCCTGGTGTTAAAAGTACTGAAGTCACATTTTTTGTCAATTCAAGTTGAGCATATAATAGGGATGGGAAGATTATCCGATACGCATCGATGTGCCGACACGTGCGTGCATGATCCGAGTGCACTGGTAGAGAAGCTGCGAGTGAAAGAAAAGTTTGGAATGATATCACAATGCATTGGTTATTGAATGTTTGTGTCGATAAAATCCGTTCAATACAATGTATTTTTACTGGCATTTAAAAGTGTTACTATTTATTACCTCGGCCAAGGAGGTTATATTTTTGCCAGCGTAGGTTTGTCTGTCTGTGTGCACGATAACTCAAAAAGTTATGGAAGGATTTGGATGAAAATGTCAGGAAATGTTGACACTGGCACAAGGAACAAATTATAAAATTTTGGTGGTGATCGGGGGGGCACTGATCTGCCTTGGCGGAGGTCTGCGCTCTCCGAGTGCTTTTCTAGTTTGGGTAAAGATTTTCTTTTCTTCAGACCCACATTAACGTACGCCGCGGATTCGTGGATGTGTACACTGCACACTAACATTCTTACACTAACTAACATTCTGAGCTCCGTGGATGCACTGTGGCATAAGCCCCGCGGATGAATACTGTAACGTCTGGATGTGAATCTGACAGACATAGAAGGGAGGCGACGACATGTGGTTTCTGAACGTGTACTTCTTACTATATCAGCTGTACTGAATACTGTCGTACATACCGGAGCTACTTCCTTAAACAGTGTCATAAATACATAACAGCGCGTCCCAGAATACCTTGCGCAGGTGTCTCTTTAAGTGACAGAACCTTTTTCTGTTTTACCTACATTACAAATACATTTAATTACAAATTGATTCAGTGATGGAGCAAGAAGTTGAGTGTTAGAAACATGCAGAGAAACGACTTTGGAAACAAAGTCCTAACTTTTTCACCTGACTGAATGTGAGGCATGTGTTCTGAAATTGAACTAAAGCCACTTTGTGAAAAGTCATAGTCTTATTTGATAAATAAATAATCACGCTCATTGCATTGCATATTTTTTTTTACCAGAATGAATGTGTTCAATCAGAATGTGCTTAATTGCTCTGTATCGTGATTTGGGTGTGAATCGTATCACATCACATTGTGAGATGCCATACATGTATCTTAATGTGTCGGATCGGAGATGCTGTATCAAGATGCGTATCGTATCGACCTTACAACTAAGATTCCCAGCCCTAGCATATAAACATGTTGTATTTGTCCACCCTATAAATATTTTTACAGAGTTTTTTTTGTGTCTTCAGTACTTTTAGCACTAGAATCTTCAATTAATTCAAGCAACAAAAAAACAAAAAAAAACAAAAAAAAACTGGGGAGCCACTTGATATATACAGTCTACTCTCGTTATACCGCCAACTTCCGTTCACAGCCAAATTGGCGGTATAGCGAAAATGGCGTTACAACGGGTTGCGTCCATAATGTGCATGTCTTTACTATATGATGTCTATGCTGCCTCCGTTAACCCGTCTAATTGCGTTTCTAAATAAATCTTGATTCTGTTATGTTGTAAGGCAGGGATCGGCAACCTTTAACACTCAAAGAGCCATTTCGACCCGGTTTCCACGGAAAAGACAACACTGGGAGCCGCACCTCGGAGGTGCCACGGCGGCGCACCTCGGAGGTGCCGCGCCGCGCCGCTGGCGGTATAACGGTCGGGAAATCAATGGTATAAGTGTTGTTTGTGCATGGAACTGGGCTGGCGGATGGCGATAAGCGGAAATGGCGGTATAACGGCGGGCGGTTTAACGAGAGTAGACTGTATATATGTTCAGCAGTAAAAACAAAAGTTCCAGGAAATAATAGTTTCTATAAACCAAAGTGGCTGTATTTAGTGGGACCTCCCTTTGCACTTAACATTCAGACAATGTGAGTTTTAGTGTATTACTTTTCTGATGTTTTATACCATTTCAACTTATTTCGTTCAGTTTTATGTGTGTCTTTAAAGGCTGCATTTCCTGCATTTTCTTGATGTACCTAAAGAAAAAAAAACATGAGTAATAAATATGTATGTTCATTTCAATCCTGCACAAACAACCAAACTAGAGGTGGCCTAAGACTTTTGCCCAGCGCTGTAAGTGGTTTTAATCACCATAACTGTTACTGCCGTAGTTTCACCTGGATTAGGCTTATTTCATGAAAACATAGTGAGCCATTAACTGCAGTTTTTGTTACAAAATGTGGTGACAAATATAAAGAGAGGGTGTGCTACACAGATCAGAAGTATGCTTTTGTATGTAGTTGTCGATAAAAGGCCAACAAAAGACATATTTCATGCCCTAATTGCAAAGTAATTATTTGTTACAGATGACTGGAAAAAAGACATGGTAGAGGAGGACGACAGGTGGACGAGTAAACCAGAGATAAGGGAGGAAGAAGTGCAACAGAGTGGGACAGAGTCCTAACACACACACACACACACACACACACCATAGCAGACATGAGATAGGAAATGTAAATTCAGTTCGATCAGTTTACTCTCTGCAAAAGCCTCCTACACAAACACACCCACACACACACACTTGGCAGTGGGAGCGAAAGTGCTAGATGTACTGTACAAATGTTTTTAGCTGAAGATCTGCACAAGACATAAAAGATTAGCTCAACATTTTAGGAACTATAGTGGTCAGTCTCATTTGAGCCAAGGAGGAAATAGTGGGAAAAGGTAAAATATCTTGTATCTGCATGAAATGGAAATAAATGAACTAACTGTGTGCTGTGTGTGTTGTTTTTGTTAAACCATTACAAGAATTTTATCTAAAGGTTTTGGTTGAGGTTTGGTCCGGAGCTGTTTTGGTGGAAAAAGGAGAACCTGCACAATATTAGACAAATAACAATGTTATACTCCAGTAGATGCTGGATTGGTTTAGATCTGTTGTTTTTCTTTAGACCACTGTTGGTTGGTACTAACTACTTTATACTGGGAATGACAAATAAGGTCTGGAGATGCTCTGACCCAGTGATTTGGCCATCGAAATGTCTTGTCAAAGTTACTCAGATCCCTACAGTTACTATTTTTGCTGTTTCCATCACATTAACTTTGAAGTCTACATGTTAACTAGCTGTCTACCCTACCCATTGGAAAGAGAAAATCTAAATTAATACCACTTTGCTTGTCATGGTCATAATGTCATGGCTGATCTGTGTATGCTGTAACTCTTAGAATTGCTGGTTAAAACAAAGTTAAACACTGCTCATACAATAGCCTAATGTTGCCGTCCTCTGTGTATTTTTCCCTCAAATCAAATGACAATATGTCAGTATGTAAAAAATGAGAGAAAAACCTTAAAGTGAACCTGTACTGGTCATGTTTACCACATAAACTGTGTTTTGTGTGTCATGGGGTGAGGTTTTATAATATAGCCCAATACTAAACCCCAAATTGTAGGTTGACAACGCCACCCTGACAAGAGACAAGGGAAACACTAATAGGCCAGGCCTAAATTTATCCTTCAGCAAGATCACACACATAAGTGACTGAATGGACAATAGACCAAACTATGAAAATACATAGTCTTTATTGAATTGTGTTTTCACATAGAAAAAAATATAATTTGTTTTCTTAAAAACAAACATGCACATTCATCCATCCACACTCATACTTTGGTTAAAAAAAAAACAATATTTCAAAGTACGGCTTAAATGTTTTCCAATTGCGCCACAGCGATGAGCTGGAGTTTTGAACAGTCCTCCTCACTTAGATACAGTTCCCAGAACAGATGAAAATACAGGGGTTGGACAAAATAATGGAAACACCTTAAAAAATCAACAAAATATAATTTAATATGGTGTAGGTCCGCCTTTTGCGGCATTACAGCCTCAATTCTCCGAGGTATTGATTCATACAACTTGTGAATTGTTTCCAAAGGAATTTTAAGCCATTCTTCAGTTAGAATACCCTCCAACTCTTTTAGAGACGATGGCGGTGGAAATCAACGTCTTTCTTGAATCTCTAAAACTGACCATAAATGCTCAATAATGTTGAGGTCTGGGGACTGTGCCGGCCATACGAGATGCTCAACTTCATTAGAATGTTCCTCATGCCATTCTTTAACAATTCTAGCTGTATGGATTGGGGCATTATCATGTTGAGGTGAAGGTGTTTCCATTATTTTGTCCAACCCCTGTAGGTCTACCAGGGTGTAGGAGCACGTCATTTACACACACCGGAGGATCACTGAAGAGCCTCTTCAGTGTTAATGGATGGGGCGGATTGTTCCGTGGGTCCCAACTGATCCAGAACCCAAAGCGGTAGTCCCAGACGGATCAGCCCGGGCCCCCACCTGAGGAGAAGAAGATGGACTGGATTTCCAAATTCAGGGGAAAGAGAAGGGGAGGCTCGTCACTCCTCAAATCTTGTTTTTAATAATATGATTTAGTGATTGAACAATGATCACAATGGGAACTACTGCTAATTAGTAAATAATACATACCACGCTAAAGTGTCCGGTTAGCACACGGACAGTTTTAAATACCCAGCTGAGATGACCACCACTGATGCACACCGTGCCCCTAAATGCCACTGGAGAGCGGAAACAACATTCAATCAGATCTACGGATCTCACATGGTTTTATTCATCTATTGCTACTCACCGCTGTATTACGAGCATGGAGGCTTCCCCCACAGAGCGTATTCTGCTCCCTGAACCCCAGCATTTAGCGCCACGACATGTGACACAGAACGTGCAATAACTGGGCTTTAAATCCCAGCACAGGTGACTAAACTCTGGGTAGTGGTTTGGGCCCAGTTGCTCTCACAGTCGACAGCTCTGCTGCAACCGGCGGGTGTGACATCAGGGGTGACAGAGACCAGAACCAGGTGAGAGGCCCTCCTAATATAGATTCTGGCATGCAATTGGTTGACCAGCAGGTGTGCGCATCACCACATTCGTATTACTTACAAGCAAGAGAGGCTCAATTTCAGTAAAAAAAAAAAATCATAAATGCACCACATTGGACTTTTTGTGACGTGAATTACAGGCATGGGGCAGAACCTATTGGAGCAGCCATTGCTGGCTGTAAGTGACGTTCCCGCATTAATTCCAGGTGATGGACTATGAGTAAACAAGCAGCAGTCAGTGAGTGATATTGAGTGGAAAGTACATGTTTAAGCTTGTTGTTTGTGCAGCTTTGCATTCCACCATTGTCCTAGGGACTCGACCCAGCACTGGTCAATAATGTGTCATCTTAGACTGGTGTCTGCTGCACGGGGTCAGTGACCAGTCCATCACAGCCCAGGTAATCAGACAATACAACGATCTTTCATCACTAACGGTGCTAGAACAGTCCATAAAGGAGGCAACATGTAAGTAAATATTTGAAGTTTATTTATAAAGCGCTTTTCATAGATAAAAATCACAATGTGCTGTGCATAAAATGGGTGCAATAAAACAACATAAGAATAATTTCATAAAATAAAAAAAGGATAAATCTATCAACCAAAAACTTTCCTAAAAAACAATGTCTGGAGCTGCTTTCTAAAAGAGTCCACAGAGTCGACCACACAGGTGGACAGGGGCAGCTCATTCCAGAGTCTGGGGGGTTAGAGCCTGAAAGGACAGGTCTCCCTGGGTTTTAAAACGAGTCTTTGGGACCTTCAGGAGGCTCTGGCCTGAAGACCTAAGGGTGCACCCTGAGGAGTAGGCGCACAACAAGTCAGCAATATACTGGGGGCCTGACTATGAAACACCTGGAAAGTCAAGACTAAAATTTTGAAATCAACACAAAATTTGACTGGAAGCCAATGAAGAGCTGACAAAACGGGGGTGATGTGGGCTGTTCTGGGTGTACCTGTCAAAGTCTAGCAGCAAAATTCTGTACCACCTGAAGTCTGTTGAGAGTTGTCTTATTGAAACAAGTGAACACAGAAATGCAGTAATCAATACAAGACAAGATGATAGCATGAATGATCATTTCAAGATCTGATTTTGACAACATTCTCCTTGCTTTAGAGATGTTTCTCAAGTGATAAAAACAGTCATGATAAGAACATGTCACTGACCATGCCTGACTGACGGAGCAGTGACTTAGTACTTGACAATGATGTATGACAAAAGTTACCAGACGGCAGGGTGCAATTTGTTGGGGGGGATCAAACCCCCCTCTGGTTTTTACATCCCTACTTCTGCTGAATTTGTACAGACTGTATATGTTATATTTTCTGTGCAGAGATGGAAATATAAAAGACAGTTAATGCAAACACACCCGTTTGTACTCTTTTATTCCCTCACACAATGAGAATCGATAAGAGAATCGATAAGGAATCGGATCGATAAGCAATATTGGAAATGTGAAATGTATGGTATAAGAGGTGTGGCACAAAACTGGTTAAAAAGTTATTTACAAAATAGGTCTCAGTATGTATCAATTGGAAATACAAATTCACAACTTAGAAAAGTAACATGTGGGGTCCCACAAGGTTCAGTTCTGGGACCCAAGTTATTTATACTTTATTTAAATGATATTTTTATGGCATCTAGTGTGTTAAAATTTACAATATTTGCAGATGATACTAATTTGCTTTATTCGGGAGCAAATATGAAACAACTTAGAAACTGTGGAAAAGGAATTGATCAAGTAAAAAAAAAATGGTTTGACTTTAATAAGTTATCACTTAATGAAGATAAAACAAAATGTATGGTTTTTGGTGGTGCTAGGGTAAATTATGATATAAAACTGAAAATTAATGAAATTGAAATTGAAAAGGGTGTATGAAAGAAAATTTTTGGGAGTGATTATTGACCATAAACTCTGTTGGAAACCGCAAATAGAATATATCAAACGCAAAACGTCCAAGGCTGTTGCGATTCTTCATAAAACTCGGGACTTGTTAAGCAAAAAATGTTTGCATATGTTATACTGTTCACTTGTAATGCCATATATGTCATACTGTGTGGAAATATGGGGTAATGTGTATAAAACTAATTTAGACCCAATAATTAAACTCCAAAAAAAAAAGTTGTTAGAGTCATAAACAAAGCTGGTTATCTCCAATCAAGTAATCCACTTTTTGTAGAATCTGGTTTACTAAAATTTTTTGATATTGTATATTTAAAAACAATGGAATTTATGTTTCACGTTAAAAGTAAAAACCTTCCTTTTTGTATTCAGAAAATTTTTAAGTTAAGAGAAGGACATTATAATTTAAGAGGGATGTTTGTGTTTGAAAAATGTAAAGTAAGAACAAACGTTAAATATCACAGTGTTTCAGTTATTGGTGTCAAGCTATGGAACGAACTGAAGGATGAAGTGAAATTGTGGAGCTCACTGTTGAGTTTCAAAAAGAATTTAATTTGTCAAATTATGAAGGGCTATGAAAATAATATGATTACAAAATGATTTATAACACTGAATGTAGTATAATTTGTGCTTAAGTATTTACCTGCTGCAACTACGGGTGTGGACTTGAATTAAGGATGTGAATAGGAGAAGCAGAAATAAGCCTCCGGCTTCAGCTTCTTCCTTTTTCAGTTACAAAATGTGTTAATTTTATGTTTGTTTGTTTTTTTAATATGTATGTGTTTTGTTTTATTGTTTTTTTTTATATGTATATGTTTTGCATTTTGTATTTAACTGAAACAAAACATTCATTCATTCATTCATTCATATCGATAATGGAATCAGAATTGTTAAATTCTTAACAATTCCCATCCCTAGCTACACTCTAAAAAATGATTAATAGGCTCAACGTAAAAAAATTGAGGTAACAATTTCCATGAATCTTTTTAAGTTATTTCAACTTGGCAAATTGCTTAAATGCCACAAGACTTCTCTAGTTAAGTAAACTCTATTACTTTAGTACAAACAACATGATTTGCTTTTTACTCTACGAGCTTAATTAAGTCGAACCAACTTAATTTTAATTGTGTAAAAACTACTCCATTTAGTTATATTGACTTATTGTTTTACTTTTATTCTACTCAAAAATGTTCATACAAGTAGTTTCTTTAATTTTTTGAGTTGGTCTAACTTATTTCTGTACATCAGAAGAAATTCCACATGGAAATTCCAGTTATACGACTGACCCGTTTAATTCTCTGCGCAACTAACTTACTAAATTTGTCTGCATGTTAATATCTCAAATGTACACAGTACTATTGTTCTCATGTTCTTGCAGATATTAATTTATACTTGTTAAGCAGTGAGAAGTTACATTAAGCAGTACAACTGCAACTAGCAATAAACATGAAAGGCACTGTTTGGCCTATGGCTCTGACTCATGGTGCAGTTCTATAAAAATAAAAAATAAAAAAAAAACACAAAAAGGCCAATAAACATTAGCATGCACACATTAACTCAAAATTAACACCAACATCACAACCCTGCTGAACCCCTGCACATAAAAGAAGACGTTTTCAACAATATACCCAATACCCACAATGCAATGCAGCAAATATGTGACAATATAAACTACAATTTTAAATTAGAAAGGAGCAAAATGTGTATTATTCAGTCCTTGAATAATTAAAATACTGTTGCAGAAACAAAGCTAAATTCTATCAAGCCTTAAAGTTTGGTAAAGTTCTGTGCAAAATCATGTTTCTCCCTTTTTTTTCTGTGCTTCCCTCCTTTTCTTGTGGTAGGCGTGGTCTGTCAGCAAAACATGTCCAGGCTCGTCAGCTTTGTACTCAGCTTTTTAAGCTGTACCAACTTAATATATTTCTTTGTTAAGTTAAAGGCAGAAATGTCTGTTCAAAATCAAAATGTTATTAAGTTAAGAGTGTTTTCCTTGTTTTTCATTTAGACCAACTTAATAAAATAACTTATCATCTGATTTAAATGTGTACATGTAACAAACGTAATTTTTTTAAGCAGAGAAAGCTCTTGATTTTAAGCTTAACTTATTAACCCCATGAATCATTTGTTAGAGTGTAGAGATGAAGGGAGACGTGAGGAGAAGTGCGCAGAGAAGCATCACTCTCCTGTTTATTCTCAGCTCTGTCCCAGCAGAGGGCATACACTCTGGGTTTGAGTTAAACTGAAGCACAACTGGGTCCTGTCATTCACGTTATCTGTCACATCTTCTCTTGTCCTCCTCCCGCCCTCATTTCTGTCTTTACCTTCATTTCTCTTTTTTCCCTTTCCTGCCAAATTTCCACTCCGTCTTTCCACTTCTCTCCTTGGTCCAGTCCTTGTTTCTTCGTCCTTTCTCTTCTCCTTCTGGCTTTTCTTCTTCACTTTTAACCTTTTGCATAATTGCTCCCTTGTTCTATTCTTTGTTCTACTTTCATTTCTTTCTTCTCTTCCACCTTTTCACTTTACTTCTACTTTTATTTTCACAATACCCTTGCTTCCACCTTTGTTCATTCCTTTCATTTGACTTCTTATTCCCCAGTACAGGTAACAGATTGAGTTTTCACATCTTAACTGAGGAGACACTTAATATCTTTCCACCAAACTTATTACAGTGTATTAGTTATGTGTTCTGATCTGATTTCACATGTGTGTTGATTTGTGGTGATAAAGTTGTAAAGACTAATGTACATGCATGTTCTTTCCTGGCAGTTTTTGGAGACTACCAAACCAACTCCATATGTACTGCACAATAACACATTAATAGAGGTGAAATGATTAATTGATTAAAAAAAACTTTGATCACAATTTTTCTGAATCAAAGGCACGTTTCTTTAAAGTCAATCCTGGTAAACATTGGTTCTGCTGTTGAGGTTTACACTGACACACATAACACCATCACCACAGAGTTATGTTAGAATATTTATTTTTTAATTGAACCATTATTACCCATGTCTCAATATAAGTTACATTTCCGTCTCTCCATGAATAAAATTTCTGCTACTGACGTTCAAGCTGCTAAAACTCATACATGAACCTCTCCACCCATGAATGATTGTTGGAGGCTTCACTCCTTCCCATCTCCATTATGATAAAATTATCAACACAAATTACACATTTGATAAATTCTTTGCAAACATTTACAAAGCAGAAACAGCAATATCATTTACTGTGTCTGTGGAATGTTTAAAACCTTTGATGGATTAAAGGATTTTTTAAGCAATTTTAGGGTTAATTAAGGTGTTAATTTCAGACAATCAAATTTAAGACTTTTTAAGGATCCATGGACCCTATAATGTCTTTGTAAAAGGGGAATAAATAACAACTAAAGCAAATATAGAAACGGAAAGTAACAATAATATTCATAACAGTTATTAGCCAAAATATGATTTTAAATATTGATATTACTAATGGCCAAGACTTTTATAGTCAATACATCTCTATCCCCAATAGTTGAACTGATGCAAGTAACTGTCAATGGTAGGGATGCGCCGATACTACTTTTTTCCAGAACGAGTACGAGTACTTACATTTGAGTACTTGCCGACACCGAGTACCGATACGAGTACTTAATAATCCCATTCCAGTTCTTAGTTCCTTTTGTAAATGTGCTTTATTGTCGTTGTCATTAGTCTGACTGGAACAAAGTGCTGCTACTGACATTTAATGTGTTGGAATGAGCGTTTCTCATTTAATCCACCAGGGGGCGCCGCTCTGAATTAACCATACTGGACAAATACCATGAAGAAGAGTGA
The DNA here is from genome assembly GCF_902148855.1 of Sphaeramia orbicularis. NCBI lineage: Eukaryota > Metazoa > Chordata > Actinopteri > Kurtiformes > Apogonidae > Sphaeramia > Sphaeramia orbicularis. The sequence continues at coordinate 44,877,672 of NC_043966.1, forward strand.
AGTTTTTTGAGAAGAAGAAGAAGAAGAAAATCAGTAATAATAAACATGGAGATGACAGAGGCAACACTAATGTGATACTAATATTGCAGCGTTTTCACTGGTAAGGTTTAAAAGCTTAGCTTCAGCAGGTAGAGAAAAGAGAAATGAGTGATAAGTTTCGTTTTCACTTCTGTTGGCGGCGGTTTGCACTGCTCTGTACATCCGCTGGTATTCACTGTCTGTTTTACGCATCTGCGAGCACCTGGTAAACGGATGGAATGTACACAGAAGAAGGACAGAACGCTGCATCCGCATCTGTCTGTGTCTTTAACGTTACTTGCAGTCAGCGTTACTTTTATCACTGTCATTTATTTTGAAAATCTCCACACTCTTCACACTCCCCACACATTATTCCACCGCCGCGTACCTGCTGCACTGAACTGTGAATGTCACACGGCCGTAAGTGGTATCGGTGCATTTGTATCGGATTACTTTTACGTGTACGAGTACGAGTACACACACTGAGTATTGGAGCCTAGTCAATGGTTACTGCTTAGTATTTTTGCATGAAATGTCTCTTTCTAATAATTTCAAATCAAGACCAACTCAAATGAACTCTGCCTGAAAATGCATTTTTATAGAATTACTACAACTTTCCTGCTAATCTGACCGGTCATTGTTGAAGCTTTGTGTGAATGTTGTCAGCCATACGTCATCCATACAAACTACAATTTTTTTGCCATGAAATCAGACATTTCTGGCAACAACAATCCAAAAAGAAGTCCATTAAATGCAATGTGTAGAATTTCTTGATCCTCCTGTTTTTTTTAATGTTTGTTTGTTTGTTTTTCCTTTGTCTTCTCTCATATTCAGCCTCTTTCTGCCTCAGCTTTATTTTTAACCTTAATGCTTCCCCAGTTCTGTCTTTACATCCTATACCTTGATGCAATTGTAGAGATTATTTTCCTTTCAATAAACACATATAAAAATTCCAGATTCTAAATTGAAATAAGAATTTAAATGAAATAATGACTTTAAATTGAACAAATCTCTACACAATCATTCTTATCAGTTTGTCAGTTTGCTAATAAAACTCAGAGCACACAGGGGGACAGTTGTTTGAGATTCATACTGTGGCCTGTATGGTGGTAACTGGTTTCATTATGACTTAATTAGTAGTGGACAGCACAAAATGCATAATGTGCACTACTGTGTGTGTGTTTGGGAAGGAGAGTCCATTAAATTGGTTGTCAAATTGACACCGAGTTTAATTAAATGACAGTATTACAGGTTCAATCTATGTTTAGCTGTTGAATAATAAGTGTTTAGAATATGTGGATGTTGTCTGCGCTGCTGTTCTGTCATGTTCATTAATGCTGACAGCTTTTGGTACTGCTCAGTATCCCATGCAAACACGTACCTACATACGCCATGTTGGTCATTTAACAACGACAACTGTTTTCTTTGTTTACAGCTTAATACAAAGACAACAGTCTGCATGGTGTTCATCAAAAAGCCAACTGAACTGAAACAGTCTAACATCTTTCTTGAAGGGGTGGAACTGGATTTAGTCAAAGAGTTCAAGTACCTCGGGTTAACCTTAGACCCAACATTAACATTTAAACAACGCATAAAGGGACTGAAGAAGAGTAAATTTTAATGTGCAAAATTTTAAACAAGTCAAACCTTTTTTGACTCTATATGCTGCTAAGATGTTTTTACACTCTATGATTTTCTCTCACATTGAATACTGTAGAACTTCCTGGTCACTTGCTGCTGGGACAACACTCAAACCCATAGAATCACTTTTTAAAAAAAACATAAAAATATTTGACAAAAAAAACATTTAATTTCCACCACTGCATTGTTTTAGATAAATATAAATTTCTTAATTTTAATAATTTTGTGAATTTTAAAAATGCTTGCCTGATATATAAAGTCTTGCATGGACTCGCCCCTCCTCCTTGGCAGATTTGATCAAATCCCGGTCTGTCAGTGGGATGGTCACCAGGGCCACAGCTCCAGGAGGCTGTGAGGGGCCACGCAGGCGCACTACTTTAGACAAACTACACTATTCAATATTTTGTGTATTTGTAGACCTGCTGTGATCTGTAAGTTATAATGTACATATGAAAATGATAAACTGAGCCTAATATTGTTAAAATTACAGAGATTTTTTGAGTTTGTTCATGTTATTCACATTGTTTGAAAGGATAGTTTGTAGATGCAAACATTTTCATTGTTTAATTTACTTATTCAAATACATAGAGAAAAGTTTGGAGTTGACTTTATTTATTATTATTATGTAGTTACTATTTTACTGGTTTGGCCCTCTTCAGATCAAATTTTGCTGAATGTGGCCCCTGAACTAAAATGAGTTTGACACCCCTGTTTTACACCGTGCAGGTTTTTTTTTGTTTGTTTGTTTGTTTTTTCTTTTTTATTAGTTGTATTGAGTTTTGGGTTGAAGTTACCATTAAAATTGCCAGCACAGATCATGACTCGAGTAGTTTGAAATTCAATAAATTTAAATATTGTTTGGTAGAGACCTGTTACTATCTGGTGGGGTATACACATTTATCAAGGTCACTTCTTTGTTATCTAATTTCCCTTTGACTATAATAAACCTGCCCTCTATGTCTTGAAGCTCAAGTTGAACTGAGTTAGGCATTTAGATATCTACATCTCTTCTACATCCCGTTTTAAAAGATGAGTATTAAGTGTAGCTAAAGCCCATTTTCTTTATTTTCTCATGTTCTTGATTAATTAGGTGAGTTTCCTGCCAAAGTATAATTTGTGTCTTCTCCTGAAGTTTAATATCATTTAGAGACTTTTAAGGTATTAATTTCAAATGTGTAATTCAAAACTTTTTAGACTTTTTAAGACCCCAGTGGAACACTAACTCACAGGGACAACTGAGAATCCTAATGGAAAGGAGGCCAAACAAACTCATTGTAAATGTAGATTCTGAGAGGATTTAAAGCATGGTTTCCCTTCTGCTAATCTGTAATTAATTGTGGGGTTAAGACAGTCTTTGGGAAATTCTGATAGAGTAGGTCCACTCACTTTTTTTTTTAGCTTTAACCTCCACCAAGTCAAAGGCAAAAAGCTTTAGGATCAGTTTTATACACAGTTATTAATGTCTGTATTAGAATATTTAGTTTAATGGCAAAACCTGTAAATCCCACAGCAAATAAGTTTAGAAAGTTTGACTTTTTTATGTTCTTTTATTACTTGGTAAAGGTCAGTGACCACATTACTTTTAGAGAATTTTGGAGATTAATCGCTGACCAGAGGATTAAAATTAATAAAATGTGTCTGTGTGAGAAGTTGTGAATCTCTTTCTTTAATTCAGTTTTATTAATTCTTATTGTCATCTGAATGATGAAAAAATAATGTGTAAACATACGAGTTTGCCGATGGATCACAGGCTATATAATAAAAATGTCACATATTTATTGACTCATGCAAATGATTTCTTTTTTGGTTTTGAGCTACTCTTGTATCTATAACCTAATACAATGAGTAGGAACAGTAACCCTATAACCCTGTAATGCCCAACGTATCATATACATGATCAGTGTGATTTTTTTTTCTTGAAAAACCTGATGTATACAATTAGATACATGCAATACACAGATAATCCACCAGGACGGGAGGAATTCATTCACCAGAGGTCTTTCCCAATGACACTACAAGACTGTCGTTAATGAGGAAGGAGGCAGAACTTTGCCAATTTTGAAAAGGAATTACCAATTGTGTAGACATGTTTATGTTATACTATGTTTTTTGTTTGTTCCAAAGTAATACTATTTGAGCATTAAGACCTGATGTATCAAAAATGATACAAAATTGAAACTCATACATGGAAATTAATATTTTTGGTTGTTCAGAAGAACCAATAAAGGCTCCAGTTTCAAAGAACTGGAATTTTCTGTCGATGATTTAATGTTTCAGGCTTTACAGGGTTAAATGGTGTACAATCTCAGCAATAGTAAAAGGATCTGAATGTTAACAATTGTCCTTGTTGAAATGGTCATTGTGGTTTTTTTTTGTTTGTTTTTTTGTTTTTGTTTTTCTATTTGCAATGGTCATGAAGTCAATCTAATATTTTACAAACAACAACCTTGAACAGCTGAATTCATTATAAGGAGACTCAGCAATAACAGCAAACCTCCCCCCTAACATTGAAGGCTCTGATGCCAACTAAATATGTGGCTCAGACATGATTGCTTTCTCTTCTTCTTCCACTCTGTCTTTCACTGAATTCACACACATACATCAGCACGGGAGACAAAAAATGAAGCAATTTTTCCCCAAGCATCATGGTTTAACCTCCTAACTTTGCTACTATCTACTGTTTCAATGCTATTACACTCTGTAACCTTCATGTGTATGCTGCGTTCGTGTGTGGATGTCTGCAGCTTATGTGAATGAGTGTCTTTCTTGTCTGTACACATGCCCAGGTCAAAGTAATTTCATCTCTCAGTCTATGTTGTCTTTATTACCTTTTGACCTGATATGCTCAGCAGGCCATGGCAGTCCAACACACTACAGAGAGGAAGTCAACGTTGTCCATATTTCACCACAGTGATCCATAACGGACAAGATTATTTAACATGTTAGGGTCAACCAGGCATGTCTCATACATGTAGAGGTCAGCTGAGCATGGGAGTTTTCCGCTTTTAACAAGGAGGATAGTTCATGGACGATGTAATATGGTCTAATGGTTCAGTGTGCGGGCACCACAGGGGTCTAATGTTCTCAGTGGTTCAGAGACAGATAAACCCACTTTTACCAATTACATGTAGTGCACCTCCCATGAATTCATTTTAACCCCAGTAATCATTTATATATAATGGTGTTCTCCTGGGATGCATCATATGTGACTTTAACTAACTCTCAGTAATGTTTCATTCTGGCTGCCATCACTGCGACTCCCACTAAAATACTGTAATTTTCCACTAAAGGTGCTTTCACAGGTACAGAGAATTCAGTTGGCAGCGCTGTATTAAGCATGCCAAACATGCAAATACGCCACAAAATGCCAAAAGTATAGGTGTGAAATTGAAAAAAACACTGTTTTTATTAAATGTTTCTCACCACCCATGGTGCTAAGTGGTTAATGAGGTGATGTTTTTGCTCCTCTCTCAGCAGATTTTACAGTCTACCTACATTTGTGCCACAGGGTTTGTCTTTAAAAGAGCTCCTCGTTATAAAGCTATCGTGACCCTGCAGACCTAAGGGTTCCTTTTTCCTACTGTTGTTATACTAATTACTGACATAAAGTGTCAGTCAACATCGGCGTACGTACCGTTTGTGCTGAAGGGTGCGCGTTGGCGGCAGCACAAGCTGTAAACACAAGATTCACACAACTACTACTCATTTTAGAGTGGACGTGAAACAACAAATAATATTAATGAGATTTGATTGATTTTTACTGTAGGCAAGGTAGGATATTATACTAAAAGTTATTATTCACTTGGATTTACTTGAAAAAGCTAGACTGTTTTTGACCTTTTTGTCAGGAGGGCACAGCTATGTTGCAATAAATTAATAGGTAATTTCACAGAGTTAGTTCGTATGTGCTGTTTGTTAGCTGACCATGCAGAAGGCAGTCACGGAACAAAAAAAAAAGGTTCCTAACTGCAGCTAAGGTCAGATTTTCTCATACCAGAGGTGGGAGAAAGATCGACATCTGCAAGCAAAATGAAAAAAAAAAAAAAAAAAAGCAAGTACAGTCTACTCTCGTTATACTGCCAACTTCCGTTCACGGCCAAATTGGCGGTATAGCGAAAATGGCATTACAACGGGTTGCGTCCCTAATGTGCATGTCTTTACTATATGATGTCTATGCTGCCTCCGTTAACCCGTTCTAATTGCGTTTCTAAATAAATCTTGATTCTGTTATGTTGTAAGGGATCATTTAAAGTGGGGAAACATTTTTAAGCATTATTATACCGTGTCGGGAAATGACACCCATCAATCTTGAGGCTTTGGCTTAATCCCACGTCCTCTTCCCGACATCCTGACCTACTGAGTGTTCTGCGATAAATGAACGGTGGCCGTTCCGTAGACCTACTCGTAGCTTGTCGCGATAAGCGTCTGGCGCGTTTGTTTCAGTGCATTGTTAAAATTTATGTATACTCGATGGCAATCACACTGGCGGTATAACGGTCGGGAAATCAATGGTATAAGTGTTGTTTGTGCATGGAACTGGGCTGGCGGATGGCGATAGGCGGAAATGGCGGTAGCTAATGGAATAATGCATTGGGGATTTTTGTGCAATGGTTTTGGTCGGCGGTGAGCGAAAATGGCGGTATAACGGCGGGCGGTTTAACGAGAGTAGACTGTAAGTCCCTGCAAAATCCCAAGAAGTCAAGTCAAGTCCATGTTCAGGTCGGGCAACTGATGGGTCAACTGATGATCTGTCCAGTTTAAAGGGTTCAACCATCAATCACAAATCAATGATAATGGTGGGTGGCATTCTAATAATCTACTGTATTCCTCTGTCTTTGTTGGAGGCTGCAGTATGACTGGCACAAAATTAGAAATCACCTTATCATATTAATTAATCTCCTGAGCAGAAAGAGCCGTCAAGTCGTCCGATGGAAATCAAAGTCAGGTCAGGTCAGGTTGATAGTAAGTCTGCGTAAAGTCTTTCATCAGTGTGAGTCACTTCAGTCACAACATAAAAACAGTGATTTAAGTAAACAACAGTGAGCACTAAGGTAATCTGAAATCAACACAAGACAATCTTTATCAAATCAGCTTTTGTTAGACATGGAGTGATGCATCCTGTTACACATAACCTTCGTCTTCAGACCAACAGCTCTTTTCACTCAGTGTCAAGACTTCTTTGCTCTGCATTGTGGGTAAGTACCTTTACAGTAGCAAGGCTAGTGGGTGTAGAGGTGTGTTTATAGTAGTGCTGCCAAACCGTTAAGATTTTTAATCAGATCGATCACAGGGTTGCAGTGGATTAATTTCAATCAATCATGATTAAATATAATTCATTTTTAATCTATATTAATAGTGTTTCATTTTGCATGAGCAGACAGACTCAAAAAAGAAGGGAATATGCATTTTAATGCATTTGTCGCAAGCTGGACGACGTGTTAGCCAACATGCTAGCAGAATCCCAGGCTAACATATGCTTTGCGTTAATGTGGTATTTTAACCCTTTCATGCATGAATTATGAGAACCTTAGTCAGTTAGTATTTTTTTCTTGAATGTTTTTTTTTTTTCCTCTTTAGGCATTAAAAAAAACAATGCAAGTGATTTTTTTTTTTTTTATGAACCAATTTTCGTGGCGTTACAAAAATGTCCCACTCAACTGGACGCCATGCGTTTAATTTTTGAAGCAAAGAATCATGTATTTAAAACCCATCATCAGAAAGTGATATACTGTGTGAAAACTATGAAATAAAAAGTTTTAATGCCGCTTAGCTGATGTTTTCTCACATTTTATCCTACTCGGATACTAGTTATTACTCATTTCATGGCGATAATATCCTCTGAGACCCATGAAATTGACAGTTTTAGCTTTTTTATACTAAAAAATTGTCTTGATTGGAAACTGATCATGCAAGGTTTTTTCCAGATACATTTTTAAAATAATTGTTATTTATTTACTGATTTTTTTAATGGACTGTCCTTTGCAATGGACAGCAGTTTAGTTAAACTGTCAAACTTTTGTCCCCTATAGAGGACACATTGCATTGCTGGGTCTCAGGAGGATATGCAAAAAACAAAAAAAACAAAAAAAACAACTTTTTGTTTCAGAAAATGGTTAATTACAGTGTTATAACAATTAGAAATTGATTTCCACTTAAACATGTAACTGCAGATCAGATTTATCAAGAACAGCAAAGTTACAGAAATGGTCTGAATTGCAGTGTATAGGATGATGCATGAGTGTCCACTGTGTTGACTGATATGGATCTAAAACAACAAAATCCATGACAAGAGAACAGCTGAAGACTAACTCTCCACTGTAGTGACCACTATGCATGAAAGGGTTAAAATGGAGGTGCGTCAGTGAAAAGAAATCTCCTTCCTGCAGAGTGTGCATAATACTTTATGTCGACTGTTTTGTCTTGGGTTTTTTGGTCCTCATATTTCCATCCAGAGGGCCAACGTGCTGTTTAGCATCTTCCATCTTAATGGGTTGGTTCTCCTGCCTGTTATTACTGGATCAATTGCCCATTTGTGCGTGTGCAATGATAACTTCAACAAACTGCATTGCCAGAGATGTTCAGAGACATTCTGTGCTGCAGATGGGTTAATTATGTTAAAAGTTTGAATCAGATTAATCATGATAATGGATTAACTGGTGACAGCCCTAGTTAATAGTAATTCAGTTTAACCTGCAAAATTTTGCAAATTTGCGTAGCTAGTTAGGAAGGTGTGGTTGAGTGGTCTAAGGTGCTGGATATAGGCTCCAGTCTCTATGGTGGTATAGGTTCAAATCCCATCACTGCCAGAAAACTGGTCACAAGATATAGCTTCATGACAGATATTAGTAAACTAGCTGTACTCTGTCCCTTTTGTGGCCGAAGTTACAGGAACATCACAATGTCAGCCCCCCCAACAACACAAACAGGAACTGGGGTAGTGTGGCCGAGTGGGCTAAGAAGCTGGATTAAGGTTCCAGTCTCCTAGGAGGCATGGGTTCATGGCTAAAGTAAGGGTGGAAGTCATAGTTTCCCTCGGCCTTTCTGAGTAAGGCAAAGACCAGGATTCTGTGACAGTTTTGTCGAGGCGTAAACCACAAAGAAATTCATGGAGAATGAATTGGTTGTCAATCAGGCCTTCCTTTATTGTGCACAAGTAAGAAACTGACTGACGAAGCTTCGCCCTCTCTCAGAAGTCAGTTCTGACCTGTGCAGGAGGTCAGTCTAACTTATAGAGGCCTGCGCTAAGCTTAAATGTGATTGGTTAATATGATGTATGACACTGTCGCTAAGCAGAAGAAAGAAAATAAGATAAAAACAGACAGAATGTAAGACCTTGGAGTTGTCCTGGGAAGTTTTAGGGAGTTGGCTTATGCTGTATCTTGTGGTATCGTTAGAGATAAAGTAGCTTAGAAAACATGCAGAATTGAGAAACTGACTGACAGTAAACATTCATATCTAGGTCTGTGGTTAGAAAATGAAAACTGAAGAGCAATCATAGGTGTCTTATAGACGAACAGAAGACTTACAGCCAGTATTAAAATCAGTATTAACAACAGTACCTTTTCAAAAGAGAAGTTTTTACAGTGCAACACATGGATGAGGAAGCATTTTGTACAGAAATGTGGTAGTGAGGCAGAGTGGTCTAAGGTGCTGGATTAAAGCTCCAGTCTCTACGGAGGCGTGGGTTCAAATCCCACCACTGCCATCCTAAATCATAGTCTTTATGCAGATTTATGTCACAGCATTGCTAAAGTAGTGGTGAAAGTCATCGTTTACCTGGGCCTTTTTGAGAAAGGCAAAGAGCAGGATTCAGTGACAGTACCTTTTCAAAAGAGATGTTTTTATTTTTATTTTTTATTTATTTATTTGCACATAATAAAAACAGCAATGGAAAAAAAAACAACATTCAAACAAGTAACAAAATTGTGCAGGAGACATTAGAAGCCAAAAAAAAAAAAAAAAAAGGCTTATATGAATACCTCCCCCGAAATGATCAATACACAAAAAAAGAATTACAAAATACAATATAACTGCAATAATAAACTAAAGTAAAAACAATAAAAATGCAATCCACATTACAAATCATCAAATAAAAATCAATTGATATAAAGCCTTACATTTTTTCATGAATTAAAGTCCTTTTCAGAGGCTTTTTAAACAATGATAAAGTAGATGTTGATTGAAGTTCAGGTCTTAGATTATTCCACAGATTTGGTCCACGATATTTCAGAGAATACTGACAGACTGAAGTTCGGCAGTGCGGAAGATAAAATTTGCTTGAATATCATGTCGAAAAGTTGTGAATAACAGAAGACAACATAAAGAAATTGTGAAAAACTTTAGGAAGAATATGAGTTAAGTGAACATATTTGTACATGAAGACACAGGTCTGTGTTTTTACAGTGCAACACATGGATGAGGAAGCATTTTGTACGGTAGTGTGGCCGAGTGGTCTAAGGTGCTGGAATTAGGCTCCACTCTCTATGGAGGCGTGGGTTCAAATCCCACCACTGCCATGCCAAGTTTAAAACATAGTGTCACTGTTGAAGAAGTAGCTATTGTGACACTGCAAACCTGAGGGTTCACTTTTGACTGTGACTTTACAAAATGCCGTCATGAGATAAATTTCTATGGTGGAACACATGGATGAGTAGTGTCTGTTTTTAAATGTGCTATATAAATAAATAAACCTTGATCTATTTCTAATCAACAGTCTATTTGGCAAACAATAAATTACCATTATATCCTTGTTTTCTAATGTGTATCCAATTATTTATAAAGTGTTAAAGCCTAATTACTTTATCAGGTAATTCATGCTTCTGTTTTCACAGCAAAGTTCACAGACAATAACTAAAGTTTAAATTACTGTGGGCCCCCAGGTAATACTTCAACTTTCAACTTTCAACTTTATTTATCCCTAGGAAAGGAAATTCAGTGTGCAGCAGGGATCATAAACACATAAGCACATACACAAAAACACATACACAGAAACAGCACCCCCAGATGCCACCCCATTAAAATTACACAATAAAGGACAATACACAATGGAGCCACTCCCTTCACAACACGAGTAAAAAAAGGTCCAATAGGGCAGTACACTAGTTAATTGCCATAATGGCCGTGAGTCTTAAAAAATAAATAATCATATAAAAAAATATTTAAAAAATTGACACATGAAAATCATGATATCAGCTATGTGAATTCAGATTCCTAATAGCCACAGGAATAAAGGTTCTCAATTGAGGAAGCCTAAAACGGTGACCAGAGGGGAGCAAATTAAATGCCCCAAAAAGTGGGTGATCAGGGCAGTTTAACCCTTTCATGTATGAATTATGAGAACCTTAATCAAGATTTTTTCCTGAGTGTTTTTATTCCTCTTTAGGCATGAAAAAAACAATGTGATTTTTTTTTTTTTTAATGAACCTGAGTTACAAAAATGTCCACTCAGCTGGACACCATGCGTTTAATTTTTGAAGCAAAGAAACATGCATTGACTGTCATACTGTGTGAAAACTATGAAATAAATGTTTTTTTTTAATGTTGCTTATCAACAACTTAAAAAAAAACAAACAAAAAAAAAAACAAAACTGTTAATTACAGTCTAATAACAATTAGCAATTGATTTACACTCAAATATTTTGCTGCGGATCAGGTTTATCAAGAACAGGAATGTTACAGTAACAGTATGAATTGCAGTGTATTATGGAATGGTGCATAAGTATACACTGTGTTGGTGATATGTGAGTAAAACAACAAAATCCATGAAAATACAAGAGAACAGCTGTAGAATAACTGTCCACTGTAGCGACCACTGTGCATGAAAGGGTTAAAATTTGTTTGGGCTTACCGCTGACCCGTTTATCATACATGTCCTGCAGCTGGGTTAGCTGTACCCCAACCACCTTTGATGCTACATTTACCAGCCTAGTTAGCTTCCTCTTGGTGGTCATTGTAAGACCACCATACTACACCACAATGCAAAATGTTACTAATATTATAGTTATTATTAGTAGTATTATATTATACTAGTTTTGGCAGTACTATTAGAAATGGAGTTTCATTCATAGTCCATAATCTGTTTGTGCTTGTTCCACCTCTGTCTGCATTCTTTACAGAGAAAACATACAGACAAGGACCAGCAAAGAAGTGAAAGACTGAAGGGTAAAACAGGTCAGTGTAAGAAGGAAACACAATAATACTACTCAACATTGTTTTACATATTGAATCTGACACTGAAATAAAAGCAGCAACTCATATAAGGCTTTATCCTAAATATAACCCATAAAGACCCAGTGCTACTTTTGTGATACTTCCCAAATTAATTTTTCTTTATATTTAACTTTTTCTAAGTTATTTATGACCTTTTATTATCATATAATCTTCTGTATTTTGTGTTTTTTCAGTGTAAATCTGGTATTTTCCTATATTTAGTTTGCTGATCATCTAGAAGTTCATAAAAGCTCAGATTAAAGTTGAAGTTTATTACATCAGAAACACACAAAACTGAAGAAAAGGTGACTTTTACAGTAAAATCTCTCATTAACTGAACATAAACCCAGTGTCTCCATCCACTGTCATTGATCCAACTCCACAGGTTTTACTGGTGAATCAATGTTGTAGAAGATGACAGTGTTTCCACGGTAACTACAGAGCCTCTGAACATCCAAATGCGTCATATCTGATGACCATGAAAACATGAAGAACTGTATTTTACACCAATTATTTCAACGTATTAATAAGTTTAGTGGTTCAGAAGTTATTAAACATTTTAGATCAGCAGATGGTTTTAGTTGCCAGTGGCTGTTTGGGTCTTTATGGGATGGAGGGGGGGCGACTATTCCCTATTTTAAGTCTGTGAACTTCATCCACTCAATCCTCATATGGTCTTACAAATGTGTTCTCTTTATTACTTCCAGGACTGTATTTATTTACCCTCCATCTGTTCTTCAAGAATCGAAGCAGAAATCCAAGGTCAGCACCAGCTTTGTGAAATACAATGTTTACATCATTTAACAGAATCAGTGTCCACTTTCACATGACACGGTCATTACTTCACTGTTGCATCACTGTGGTTATTTCCGAACATGCTTCCTCTCCATTACGGGTTTGTTATGGACAATGCGGAGTGTAATCTGTCTTTTATGTGACAGAAAACACAAAGTATAATTCATTTTTTCTTTTCTTTTTTTTTTTCTGTGGTTGGGTGCTACTTAGTAAATATGTGGGTTTTATTGCTGAGGGTTTAAACGTCTCATAAATGTTCAGCATCAGCCAAATACAACATAAAATGAACACATTCCATATTGAATTTGAAAAAACAAGGATATTTCATTTCAGTGATACATTAACAAGGCAGATACATTTTGTTCTTCTTCTACTGACAGGATTTTTCAGTGTTGTTGTACATTGAAAACTAAAATTGTTGTCTATGTGGAGTGAAACTTTGGAATAGTCTGGATATCCAACACAAACAATGCCAACATATCCATTGATTTAAACTGTTATATAAACAGACAGACTGGTCCCAGTACAAAGACAGAAGGTCCTAATACTTTTGTTACATTTATATTCTGTCTTGTCTGATTTTGTTTGTTCCTTGTTTATTTTGTGTGTTTGTTAATTGTTATGTTTTGTTTGATTGCTGTTGTTGTTTACTTTGTCTTATTATTTACTTTATTGTGTATTCATTTGTGTTGCCTTCAAAGATTTCTGTATGTATGTATATATGTATGTATGTACTTATTTATTTATTTACTTTTCTGGTATGTCAATATAGGTGTGTATGTGGGGATGATAAATGAGGCTAATTACTTACAAAAGATCTAAGGGACTTGACTTTTCATATGTTCTGCTGATGGGAAGCTAAAGGATAGACTGTTGTGTGGAGAAGGGGTGGGGTTAAATTAGGGTCAGGGTCTTATTTCAGGAAAATTTTCAGATTCAACTTTAGCCCAGATTTTCTAATGCTCCCATGTCTTGGGAATACAAAAATGTGAAAAAATTTCAAATCAAGCCCAAGCCCAAACCCCAGCCCTAGCCCCCCACCCCAAAAATTACTTTTTCAACCCTGAAAACGTGGGGTTTTTGGCAACTTTCAAACCTTCTTCACTTTTGATAAAGTACAATGTAGCCATATGCTCATGCTGGGCCCTTAAATGTTTTTTTGTGAGACATGTCATGTCTTAAGTGTGCTTTGCACCACAAAAGGTGTAGTCAAATGTCAAATTATAAGTCAAAGATCACCCAAATGGTCCAACATGCATATTTCATGGAATTAAGCTGTTAATGTGAGTTCTTTAGAATGTTGGGCTCAGGTTCTCTACTCAGAACACATCTATTATTAATAATAATAATAATCTTTATTTATATAGCACTTTTCATACATTAAAAACTGTAGCACAAAGTGCTTTACATATCAGTTTAAAAATCAGTACCGCCCCCCACCCACACCCACCCACTCACCCGCACACACACACACACACACACACACACACATATACATGCAAACCCACAAGCTCACACATACTTAAGAAGACTGACTGAGCACGGGTAGACCAGAACAAAAATGTACAAGTAAAAGTAAAAGATCAATTTAGGAGGCGCTGTCTCAGGGAGCCATCCGCACCAGGATGCAGCCGCCGACCCCGGCGACCAGGCACCAGCAACACAGCCCCGCATCCCAACCAGTGGGAGAGGGCCAACAGGGACCCCCACCCACCAGAAAGGAGCGGACCCCAGTGAGAGAAGGCGCCACAGCCCCCGGAGTCCACAGCCGCCCCCTGCCATGGAGGGCTCCCTCTGATGAAACACCGGAGAATAAGAAACATTAAAAAGATATAAAAGAACTGATTAAAAGAAGCTAAATTTAAGACATATATGAAAATAATAAAAATATTAAACATTAAAATGATAAAACAGAAGCACTGGTTAAAAGAATCTTAAGATATATATATATTAAATATAACTATAAAACCTTTGCGTAGATAAAACAGAAGCATCAGTTAAAAGCCAAATTAAAAAGGTGGGTCTTGAGCCTGGTTTTAAAAATTTCTACATTCTCTGCGGCCCTGAGATTCCCTGGCAGGCTGTTCCAGAGGCGAGGAGCATAATGCTGAAAAGCTGCCTCGCCATGGGTTTTTGTGTTGGCTTTTGGAACTGTTAAAAGGCCAGTGCCAGAGGACCTCAGGGTCCGCGAGGGTTCATAGGGTAAAAGCAAGTCTAAAAGATAAGAAGGTGCAAGACCATTAAAACATTTAAAGACTATTTAAAAGGACCTTAAAATCTATTGACCACAAACAACTTCCATTCAATAAGACACATTAAACACAACTATTTACTCAATGTATTATCCATATAGACATGTCAAAAATAACAAATGGTAGTTTCACATAACTTTGCAATTTACATGTATATGTCCCAGAATGACACAGTGGTGCAGTGGATAGCACTGGTGCCTCACAGACAGAAGGTCCTGGGTTCGATTCCAACACCAGTCGATGGGGGTGGGACCTTTCTGTGTGGAGTTTGCATGTTCTCCTCGTGTCTGCATGGGTTCTCTGCGGGTACTCTGGCTCCTCCCACCTGATGCATTGATAGGTTAATTGGTTAATCTAAATTGCACATAGGTGTGAATGTGAGAGTAATTGTTTGTCTCTATGTTCAGCTCTGTGATGAACTGGTCACATGTCCAGGGTGAACCCTGCCTTCGCCCGTAAATAGCTGGGATAGGCTCCAAGCGACCTAGTGAGGATAAAGCGGGTTCAGAAAATGAATGAATGAAGGAAGTGTTAGTGTTTCCCGCCAAAATGTGTGCTAGTGTTTCCCGCCACACTAATGGTGGCAAATTCAAATGGAATGTACATGTTGCTATATTTAGTCTCTATTGTGGCTTTGAAAGGGCCATAGGCCTTGGGGGATCCCACCAGGAAACCAGAGGGAAGAGAACTGAGGACATATTTGATAAAATGTCAGAATGGTAGGAATTTTTGAAAAAACTAGGCATTTTGGTGACCTTTAACCTACAACATGACCTTGACATTAGACTTTTCATAGTACAAAGTACTCTTACAATACAATATGGCACTTACAAGATCATTAAATGCCCTATCATGAAGATATTTATACATTACACTGGAAAAAAGAGTGGAGAAGCTGTGAAAGTTGCGATTTTAAGAGTTAAAAAAGTAATTTTCGGGGTAGGGGAGGGTTTTTGGACAAAAATTTCAAAAAAAATTACACAGGAGTGCTTAGAACATCTTGTTGCATCACAAAATCAGGGCTAATGTGGTATTTGATTTTAAGCCCCCCGCCTAATTAAATAAGTTATGCTTCCTCCCACTCCTTTTCAAATGTGCAAATGAAGTCATGTATATGTATAAGTTTTGTTTTTGTTTTTTTCCATGACTTCTTACTACCTGTTTTATGTCTAAGGACTAGGTAAGATTACTTTGTCTTGTTGCATATTTGAAATAAACTAAATTAAAAAAAAAAAAAAAGACTTGCAAAGACCTTACAGCCTCTACTTCCTCCTCAGCTTTAACTTCTGCTCAGATGCACTTACATTGATTTATGCACAGGGAGTGACAGAGCACGAGGAAATAAGAGAAACAGGTGAAAAAAAAAAAAAAAAAAAAAACTTCTGCTACTGTTGTTTCATGACAGGGTCTTAAATTATTACACAGGTCAGTCCAAAGTCCTGTGGTATGTACTACAAACATGTGACTAACATTAAATATACACTACTTTGGTGTGAATAGACAGAAGAATTTGTCCTTTTTCTGCTCTAGGCTCAAATACATGTCCCTTTGTGGAAGCTTCCTTGTCAGTCAAGGACATGAAACATTGGTAAGTGACCAATCTCACCTCCACTGGCATGTGTAGAATCACTACTGACCACTCTAAGTCACCCTCTGTCACTATTCATTTGTTTATGCATCACAGCTGCGTGGCACTGTGGGATATTTATGTAGGCCAAGCTTCCAGTGCTTATAGATGGTAATATTTACCCAGAAATTGTCCATTGTCCAAACCATTTTTGTTTCATGCTAATGTAACCGAGCATAAGTGGGGTACAAGCCCAAGTAAATATTTTAAATTAATAAAGCTGCATGCAGTGGTCAAAGAAGGCCTGAGACAAGAAAAATGATCATTCATAAATTTATTTATAAATGTTTATATCATTAAACAAAATTACCTTTATTAAAAACTAAACCCTAAAAATGGTAAAAAGAATAAAACCACAAAAAGAACACAACACAATAAAAGGTTCCAGTAATGTAAAACGCTAGGGACTGGCTGGCTGCGGGTGCACACGGCGAGAGGCAGAATTTAAATGGGGGCAGGGTACTCACTACACGCTCCGTGCAACACACACACACAAAACAAGAAAACTACGAGGACAACAAAAGCATGCAAAGGTGAGTGAGGATGTGCAAAATACCACACACAGGGAGTGATGGGGCGGCAGTGAGGAACTCTATCACCGGACCCTCCACCGGCTTGGGCAACCGCGCTCAGACCAGAACCTGCAGCAAAAGGAACACAAGTTAAAATCCATACAAAGGAAAAAAAGGTTCCACACGCACAAAAAAAAAAAGGGCACTGCACGGTGAACAACCAACTACATAAATCACCGGAACATAATACATAAACGTAGCCCAAACAAACAAAACAAAAACAGGAACCAACACGGAAACGTTAGACCCAAATCATAATAATGAGACCCCAAAAAAAAAACAGCAATGGCCGGACTCCTAAAAGAAAACACACATAGTTAAAATTTTTCTACTGTCACTAACCAAAAAGAGTAAAAATTTATACCTAAGAAAAACAAAGAAACGGGTACGTGTGACCCACAGGCGTCCTTCCATCCGCCGCAGTGACCCAGGCTGGTGTCTACAAGGTGTCTATAAAAACGAGGATAAACAATGATAAAATAGCGAACCTAAGGACAAATAGAATGCAGTTCAGCAACACCTACCCAGCTTAACGCAGCACCAGTCACATCAGCAGCAGGGGTAAAACAGACAAAACAGCAGCTTACCTGTGCCCTGTCCGCCCGCATCTATATACTCTGTCTAAATGACTGGAATGCGGAAGCTAGCACAAACCAGGGCGGACCTGGTACAGGAGCTGCAGATGGACAATCTACCTCCCACTACACTAAGGTGTGTAACATGACAAAATTGGTCTTTTCTTTTTATCTTGCTGGCAACCCCCCCATCTGTCACGCACGCTGTATAATAGAGGAATAAATAGAACGTTGAAAGTATGTAAAGTTTCACTTTCGTTTCACGACAGCGTTCGTTACATTAGTTATGGACCGCACCCCCAGGTATATAACTGCGCCCTAGCCCCCAGCTCCGACAAAAAAAAATAAATAAATAAATAAATCCCCCATGCACACAGGCACACACAAATACACACAGTGTCCTAAACAGTTTGTTCTCTGTCCTAAAATAAATAATTTGGTTCATTGTGTTGTCAAAGTTTCTCTTCAGTTTGTTTAAACAGAATACCAGTTTACCCTCTTGTTAATGTTACACTTCATGTGGAATTTTTTTGTTATTTTTATGCAGAATGTGAACTGACAGAACTGGGATTAGATTTTTCTTGTTTGTTCGAAACTACCTTTCAGGGAAAAGTGCAGTACTAATGTTCAAAATGCATTTAGTTATATTAATAATTTATTTTATTTTTTATTTGATTTGTAGCAGCAGGATTATATTATTCCTGTTTTTCTATATTCTATTGTCTCCAAAAATTGGGGTAAAAATGTTTAAAAAAAATGCATAAATGCATTAATAGACATTTTGAGGGGTTTTCTTTCTTCCCGTACCTAACCGAAAAAAAATGAACCGTGGCTTTTAAAGCCGAAAATGTACCAAACTGAAAATTTTGTTTACCGTTACAGGCCTAGTATTAACAGTTATGGACATTTGTTCTGGTTTTTAGTAATTATACTAACACCGGCTGACCTACTTTTGTCAGTTCTAGTTCAGTTATCTTTGCATCAGTTGTATCCATGTGTCTCCCCCTACTCCCCCCGTCTCTATATATCTCTCTCTCTTTTTCTCCTCCTTTAGCCCAACTGGTCAAGGCAGACGTCCATCCTCCAGGAGTCTGGGTCTGCTCCAGGTTCCTGCTGTTAAAAGGAAGTTTTTCCTCGCCACTGTCACCAGTCACAAGTGTTTGCTCCTGGAGGATTGTGTTGGGTTTCTGTAAATTGGCTTGAGAGTCTGATTTCAACTGACTTGATATGTAAAGTGTCATGAGATAACTTTTGTTATGATTTGGGGCTATATATATATAAAATTTGATTGATTGATTGATTGATTAACAACAGTGCTCAATCAATGGAAATACGTCGTGCAAGTAAGCTCTTGTAGCTAGATTACAATTTTATATTTAGAGAAAGTCGTGTCTCTTTACTAGTAACTTTGGTTTGTTTTTTGTTAAATGTAGTTACATTAAAAAATACCAGGTCACTCTGCTGGACGGGTTTTTACAAAAGAGGCTGAATCTGAATCTAAGGGCTTACATACATACCAAAACACCAGATGCCACAAAACAAAAACAAGCCAATTGTGCTGCTTTTTTTCAGTTAGTTCCCCTGAGATTCATGCCCCCTCTTTCCATAAATTACAAACACTGGAAATGAAATTTCATTTGTGGTGCTCCGATGATTAGAAAGGATTATGGTCATTCAAGAAGAATGTCCCCATTAGTTTGAAAAATACAGAAACCAACGCTTTGGTAAGAGTTTAGAGAAGTTCATTTTTAACCATGGACAAAGCAGTTATTAAACAGCAGTGGGTGTTTGTTCAGCTGTAGATGCTCAACGTTTCCATTAATCTGAGCTCCTTTTAGAACAGAAAGAGTTTAAGTGGAGGCATTTTCAGTAATGCACTCGCAACTGTAAAGTACGACACTGTAAATCACCAGTTTACATTAGACAGAAATATCACTTTCTGGCCCGGTCTCTGATTTCATTGTTATTTTATGAGCTGCCATCTGTCCAATGTACCAATGTATGCAATTAATGTTGCCTGAATATATAAAAAAAAAAAAAATGTTTTATGTTCATGAAATATCTCAAATACTCAGAAGAAACACTGGAACATTTATTAAAAAAAAAAAAAAAAGACACAGCTACATGAATAAAAAAAGAATCAAGCTATTCCCTAATCTGCAAAGGTGGCTCGTAGACAAAAGCTCCTCTTGCAGCACAATGACAGAAATATTAAATGTTATCCCACTGAAAATATTGCATGTTATCTCCTCTGTATTCAGGTAAGAAAGTGGGTTGGTGCAGCATAAACTACAACAGAATCATAAGTCTCCCGCCTACATTATTTATGATGGTGAATAGATTGTGTTATTAGAGAGATGCCACAAGCTGAGAAACAGGCTGCCTTCCCAAAAAAAAAAAAAAAAAAAAAAAAAAAAACAGCTTCGGGTTCTTGTATCCGGAGTGGCTTGTTAAGGATTCATGGGAGAAAAGGGCCAGGGCAGAGAGACACTGTTTGCTATTCGATTTGACCTTCAGATTTGCCAAATCCCATTTGTTATGGGGCTAAATACTGATAGATATGTATTCCAACCAAGTACCACCCCCACCACACACAAAGACATCCACACATCCACACATACAGTACACGCACCCGATCCAACCCAATCCACTTAAAAGGACTAAGGCTCTTATGTAAAAACCTTAAATTATCCATAAACATGCATTCATTCTGCCTTGTACCTTTTGGAATAAAACCAAACAGATGGGTGTGTTGTGTGTATGTGTGTGGGCACATGTGGGCGAATGGGAAAATTTTTACAATTTGTCACACTCCAAGCATGAAATCGCTCTAATATTATAAGAATTTGTAACCTGTGTGCTGAGCACTAATTATAGAGTCACGAAAAAGGTCTGAAGTGCATTTTTAAAAGGAATTATTACATTTTGACATGTACATTACTTTAATTCACTTCATGACCTGGGGGCACAACAAACCACAAATCTAGGTTAAATGAATTAAACTGACTAATAGACTCCTGAAAAGCTCATTAACCATATAAACGTTGGCAAATCCTTATTTTTCAATAAGTTTTGAGAAAATAGGTTGCCTGTTAGGACTACAGATAGATCATACTAAAGTCAAAGGCTTAAACTTAAATATTTATTGTCTTTACAACTTCAATCAGTCAATCAATCAATCAATCAGATTGTGTTTATATAGTGACACATCATAACAAAAGTTATCTCGTGACACTTTACATTTAAAGCTGGTCTGAACTAGACTCTTAATTTGTGAGCAACATAGGTAAAGTGAAGTAAAGAATGAAGTCCATACAAAACAAAGAAAACACATGAAGTTCATGTGTTATAACACGGATGAAGATGAAAGTTTGTGCCTCCATCTGATTCATCTGATTGTGTCATACCCGCAGCCAGACGATAGTCTGGTTTTGTCTGTCTTTTATGTTTTGTTTGTCATTTCCTGTCTTATTTTGTTAAGTTTCCCCTCATGTGTCTTGTCTGTCGTCTTTACTTCCTGTTCCCTGTTCTCCCTGACCTCTTACCTGATTACCTGTCTCCGCCCTGATTTGCTCCACCTGTGTCTAGTTGTCTTCCCTCCCTTTTGTGTATTTAAACCCTGTCTCTTCCCTCAGTCAGACGCCAGTTTGTAACTCTTGTAGTTCTATCAGCGTTTTGACCTCATTTGTTCGTTTTTGTCTGCCTGTTGTGACCCTTTTTGGATTCCTCGGTTTTTTGCCTTCTGCCTGCTCCCTGTCGGTTTTGTCTGCCTCATCTGGTTTCTTGGTTTCGATCTTCTCGCCCTGACTTTTTGGTACGTGAGTATTTGTCTAGCCCTTATGTCCTGTTGCCTGAGTGATAGCCTGCCTGTGCATGACCTGTTTCCGTCCCTGACCTCCCTTTGCTTTTCCCCAGTCGGGAAAAATACCCCAAACGCCGCTCGGGGAGACGGGCTGCTGCCCTCAAACCGGAGGACGAATCAGAGGAGGATTTCTCCTACCATTATCCTCAAGATTCTGTCACTATTATTACTCTTACACTTTTGTGTAACTAATAAACCTTTTGAACCTTATTTTTGTGTCCGAGTTCCTGCATTTGGATTCAGTGTTTGTACTAACGCCATCACAGATTGTTGAGTTGATTGATGGTTGAATTTGTAGCCGGATGACGGTGGAGTGAGTGAACAGACTCAAAAACAGAATTATAAATTATATTATCTTCCTCTCCGTGTCAAACCAAATTCCTGAACAACCATGCTGATTGGTTGTTTAGCAGGTCAATGCCCGGACATCCTTTGCAAATGACATTTACGAAGACAGATGATCTTAAGGAATGAGCCTAATGGAACTTGCTTACACTTAGTGACTGTTGTCCTCTCAACATCTGTGTTTCATTATGTACTCATCCAGAGGTGAAGATGAACCCAGAAACGAACAAAGGACTGAATGATAAAATCCCTATATGTGCCATGTTAATAATGTATTACATTATGTGTTAATGTTGATTAACTCAGCACGTTAACTCTTTTATGCATGTAATACTTAAGCCATTTGCCTGACCTGTGGTTTCACATATGTGTGTCCTGATCATGTTCACGGTAAATTATGTGAAAGTAAGAGTATCACTGCTTATAGCATGTCTGAATAATCATGCTATTATTTTACTGATGCTTAAGTGAGGTTACAGGTGATGTACAAAGTTTAAGGATCTTATTTCAGGATCTTATTTAAGGTTGGGAGAAGTTTTCTTACAAGTCTGCATGAGGTCCTCTCTCCCTCTCCTAAGGGGGGGAGAGAGAGATGATACTCTGAAATATGTTAATGACCGGCAAAAGGAGGCGTTTTCCCGCCGAAAACAGACAAAGAAGGCAACGCCCCAAGGCATCGATAACTCATCTATATGCACGAGGAAGGCGTGGCAAGCTGGTTTTTGGACAAACTATAAAAGTGAATGAAACCAACTTTTCTCCAGAGCTGTTCTATCCTCTAAGCTCTCCAAAGAGCTTTTTCCACCCTCGCTGCTCTCACCTAA
Organism: Sphaeramia orbicularis; assembly: GCF_902148855.1. Taxonomy (NCBI): domain Eukaryota; kingdom Metazoa; phylum Chordata; class Actinopteri; order Kurtiformes; family Apogonidae; genus Sphaeramia; species Sphaeramia orbicularis. The sequence goes on from NC_043966.1 coordinate 44,900,392, forward strand.
GCAAGGAGTCTTTTCCATCTCGGGAGTCTTTTCCACCTCTCCCAGGCTCTCACAGAGAAGAGCTTTTTCCACCCTCACTGCTCTCACCTACGCAAAGAGCTTTCTCCACCTCTTCTGAGCTCTCACCTAAGAGCAAAGAGCTTTCTCCAAGGAGTCTTGACCATCTCCTTGGCTCTCAGAGCTGTTCTATCCTCTAAGCTCTCCAAAGAGCTTTATCATCTTCGCTGTTCTCCATCTTCTCCTGGTGAGCTTTCCAGAACCAGCCGCCAGAGCCAGCTGTGAACCTCCTCCAGCCAGCAGAACTTCAGAACTCCAGACCTTCAGGCCTCCAGCGCAAGCACGTCGCTTCACAGCCTGTTCCTGCTTCGAACTACGTCAGAAGACTTCATCCATCCGCCGTCAAGGCCGTGCCAGTTGCTGCATCCGCACCGCAACAACTTGTAAGAAAACTTGCTCCTGATTTATCTGAGTTGGTGTTATTCCAAGTTAAGTAGGTTTACCTCAACGTAACCTCACTAACATTATAATCTCTTGAATATAGCTATCTGCCAGCTTAATCTACATATTCTCCTGTCCATAATCTCCTGCTCCTTTTGTTGTATTTGTCTCTTGTCTTTATGTTATTTGTGTGTCTTAGTTTAGTTAATAAAGTATTTATATGTATATAAATCCATTGCCTCAGTTGTGCTTTGTGTACTATTATTCACACATGGGTTCATCTGTGCAGTCAACGAACTATCAACCTATGCAAGATTTCCAAATTATTGTTTTGAGTTGATTTAAGTTTAAGTTTAAGTTTGGTTATAAATTGATGATGGTCAGAGGGTCCAGTATTTGATTCCCAGTTGGAACAGGACTTTTGTGCGCTGGGTTTGCCCGTTGTCATTTCCCCTGCCTTTAAAAACGGGTACATACAGTCGCTGAAAAAAATATTAGACCACTCTTGCTTTCTTCAATTTCTTGTTCATTTTAATGCCTGGTGCAACTAAAGGTACATTTGTTTGGACAAATATGATAACAACAAAAATAGCTCATAAGAGTTTAATTTCAGAGCTGATATCTACCCATTTTCCATGTTTTCTTGATAATAACCAAAATCACATCAGTTCTTCCATCAATATCTATGGCATTGTACTGACAAAAACAGCACTTTTAGGCATTCCATGTTTTCTTTTCTGTCTGTTTTAGCCACATAATACACACAGGAGTTAGTACTTGATTGCATAACCACTGTTTATGATGAATTTTGATGGTCTAATCATTTTTTTTCAGTGCCTGTATATATGAATTCCCCTGTCAGTGCATCTGTCCATGGTGCTGATGGAAATCTGGAGTTGGTCCTTCAGTGGCAGCTCACTGCTCCTGATGTGCTAAATGCTAATGCCAATGCTAATCACTAATGTTAATGCTAGGCGCTACATGTGTGTATTAGGATGGGGAAAATGCATAGGGTGTTGTAATTTCCATATTGGAGAAAAAAATGCCAGTTAACCTTAACCTTTCGTCGTTGTAGACTATAGCATGGTGTTATTTATACCCCATCTACACTAATACTGATATTCTGCAAAAACAAAACTTTTTCTCTATGTTTGGGCCTCTCATCCACACATAAATGTCATTTTAGACAGATTCTTAAAAACTCAGGGTTTTATGTATCTGTGTGAACCAGGGATACAGAGCGATTGGAAAATGATGGCATCTCATCCCAGTTTGACTCGTGCTGCTTTTTGTAATGAACCTGCACCTGAAATATCAAATATAGGACATATATTTGTATAAGACACTGTATTACCTGCAGTAGATCAAGGTCAGCATGGGCCAGACTGGACATGTAAAAGGTGTTGTGGCACAATTTACATAATATAAAGTATTAACTTCTATTTAATGATCTAAAACAAAAGTTAAAAAGACATAATTTAACCCAATGACTTAACTGTCAGAACTAATGGTTTATCCAGCTGTTTGTACCAGTCTGTGGTGTAATGTAGACAGATATATTTTACCAAATGAAGGTTATGTAGACAGAAGGAGGATAATAAATGTTTAGAAAAATGTTAATGTGGATAGGGTGTAAGATTTCCATATTCGATCTAAAACAACAATCATGACTATCAATGTTGAACACACTCACAACAGTCTCACTGATTAAACAAACCATGAATATTTACATCACCTCTCAAGGCAACTGAGCCAAATGTTACAAGTTTTAGACACTTGTGAACCTTATGCCCTACTCACTGCAGTATTTGCATCAGTAAACATTACAAAGTGCCAGTAGAGCTCCACTTAATGCACGTTTGCAGACAGTAAACTGTGATGTGTTACACTTCTGCAGTACAAAGTAAACTGAAAACCTTCACATATTTTACATCTGGATGGATTACTGATGATGATGTTTGGGAGCAAACGGCAACATGACATCCTTCATTATCAGGGGCTGATTAGCTAATGTTAACTAACAATGTCATCTTAATGGAGGTTTGTTAATTCTCTCTGCAATGGAAGGAGTGATAACGGAGATATCACACATCTGGTTGGTTTCAAACATCTTATGACATATTTAACCCAAACGTGTTTCCAATGGGGTGACACGGTGGTGAAGTGCATAGCAATGTTGCCTCACAGCAAGAACGTCCTGGGTTGGATTCCAACGTTCTATGTACCATTCTTGTGTTCTACGTACCATTCTTGTCTGCACTTATATTTTTTAATATTTAGCCAACTTAGTCTGTGCAGTACTATTCACCCGGTGTCCCCTTTCCCCCACTCCCTTCCGGGGGAGTGGCTACTTTTTCAGCTGTAGCCGCTTGGGAGCCAATGATGACAGGATCTGCGCTGACCCATCTGTGTCCTGCCCTGACCTGTGTCCTGACCCCCTCCCCCACCTGTCTGGATGGACGTCCTCGGCCCCACCACTGTGGATGGACCTCCTCACCCCTGCCTGTCTCATCCAGCGGGATGGACCCCCCATGTGTCCACCCTACTGCATCCTTGCAGACTAGAACTACATCTGCAACTGGACGTCCATCAGTCCTGGTGCATCTCTAGCCTGTCCGTCCATGGCAGTGGATCTCTCCTTCACTGTGGTTCTCCCCGAGGTTTCTCCCTTTTCCCACTGGGTTTTGAGTTTTTCCTTGCCGAGAAGGAGGGTCTAAGGACAGGGGATGCCCAGGACGCTACTCATCTTCTTGCTGTTTATTTGACTGTTGTTTACATCCAACTGACTCTGTAAAGCCCTTTGAGATGACCTTGTTGTGATATTGGGCTATACAAATAAAATTGAATTGAGTTGAAATTGAATTCCAATCAGGGACCTTCCTGTGTGGAGTTTGCGTGGGTTCTCTCCGGGTTCTCTGGTCCCTCCCACCATCCAAAGGCATGCACTGATTGAGGTTAATTGGTCAACCTAAAAACTAGTCATAGGTGTGAATGTGAGAGTGATTGCTTGTTCGTCTCTATATGTTGGCCCTGTGATGAACTGGTGACTCGTCCAGAGGGTACTCGTAGGTAGCTGGGATAGGCTTTGTGTCCCAAGGGGGGATAAAGCGGGTTCAGAAGATGAATGAATGTTTCCAACACCAAGCAAAAAGTTTTTACTTATCAAATTGGATTCTGGTTGGGATTCTGCAGAATTATAACACATGGTCATCTCTTCATTTGTTACTGTGGTTTATTTAAATAAACTTGGTAGCATAGCTGCTTTGGACCAGTGGCCTAAAGTCTTGTTTATGTGGGGAGCAGTATGAGTGCAAGACCTCACATGAAAACCATGAATAGGACCTCATAACATTTTATGAACTGAAAGAATGTATTTATAATGCAAATTAGGTGAAGGATGAAGAGTTTATTGCACATTCATATGTTTGTCCATAGGTACTTTATGTAATCCTGGACTCATTTTTATTCCACACCCTTCCCTCACACTGCTGTAGGTATGTTTTTTTTTTCAAATGTGTGTATGTCCATAGCTTTGTAATGACTAGTGTTCTTTGCATTTGACATTCATATTTCTTCTTTTGACAACTGTGAGACCATGAATCAAAACAGACATTTTATAGACCGATACCACTTACGTCATCAATACCAGAAGTAAACAGATGCGCCGCCATATTGGAAGGCAAGAGTGGAGGCAATAGAATGACAGACTGTGTTTAACAGCTGCTTTATCAGTGATAAGATATTTTAAACGGGTTATTAGTAGGCCTGTAACGGTACACGTACCGAACCAACCCGTTTCGGTACACACCTGTTCGGTTCGGTACACAGCTGTACTGAAATGGCACAGTATGTTGAGAAAAAGAAAAAGGAATGAAAGACGTTGTTTGATGCAGAACTTTAAATCTGCGCAAGTTCCACACGGACGTATTAAAGGACACGCACATTGACCCAAAATACGAAATAGCAGCTGATATAAGATAAAAAATAAAAAAAAATACAACAAATATGATGTGAACCTGGAAGGAAGAGACTGGAGACCCTCCGCCATCAATACAATCCCGTTTGGGATCAGTTCAGGTCCCGGTGAAAGACAACAACGGGGAAAGAGACGTTAATAAGACGGACGTTGTTTGCCACGTGTGAACTATGGTAGTTCTAAAACACACTAGCTCTGTCTGTCGCTCTCTCTCACGCACACTGTATAACAGAGGAATAGAACCCAAGAGTTGGATGTTGAAAGTATATAAAGTTTCACTTTCATTTCATGCCAGCGTTAGTTATGTTAGTAACCCCCACCCCCGGCTCCAACCAAAAAAAAAAAAAAAAAAGAAAAAAAAACATCCCCCCGACAAATTGCACCCTGCACGCGCATGGCCTAAACAGTTGGTTATCTGTCCTAAAATAAACAATTTAGTTAATTTTTTGTTGTCAAAGTTGCTCTTCAGTTTGTTTAAAGAGAATACCAGTTTGTCCTCTTGTTAATGTTGCACTTCATGTGGAATTTTTTTGGTATTTTTATGCAGAATGTGAACTGACAGAACTGTGATTTGATTTTTGTTGATTGTTCAAAACTACATGTCAGGGAAAAGTGCAATACTAATGTTTAAGATACATTTAGTAGTATTAATAATTCATTTTATTTTCTATTTGAGTTATAGCAGCAGAATTATATTCCTGTTTTTCTATATTCTATTGTCTCCAAAAATTGGGGGAAAAATGTTCAAAAATTCATAAATGTATTAAAGACATTTTGAGGGGTTTTCTTTCTGCCCGTACCGAACTGAAAAAAAAAACGAACCGTGGCTTTGAAAACTGAAAATGTACCGAACCGAAAATTTTGTGTACCGTTACAGGCCTAGTTATTAGTGACAGTTTATTGTTTATATATGGTAAACTATTTTCAAACTCCGAACCCTGCTGAAAGCTAACGGTATGCTGAGTAACTAACTGTGACTGATGGGTTTGACCGTTACATAGACGTGTGCTGAGTGGGAGCAGGAACACCTAAAATTTATAACATTTACATTTTTCAGCTATATTGCGTACCAAAACAATCATTATTTCACATGCGTAAACACATCTTTTTTTTTTTTTTTCTTTTTTTTTTACCTTTCTTCACACCAATACCACTACACAAAGTAGACCTACAGTCACCTGTTGTGGCTCTTCAGTCACGGTTCACGGTCCTGTCGAGCCAGAGCACAGGATGCCAGAGCCGCGCCCCGCACCTAGCCCTGGGGCCAGGCACACAGCTTGGCCCTCATGCCCGAACCGCGACCCAAGAACCACAATATGTACCAAACCGTGGACAACCTGTACTGTTCCATCCCTGTTGTTCACCCACTGTGTTGGAGCAGCTTATTACCGCACAAAAGTTAACCATGACTACAATTATTAAGTACAATTATCTGTCTAACAAGCCTGGGACTGCTCTTTCTAGCTTGTGGGTTGCCTTCCAATATGGCCACATAAACATGAATCACATGACCCGTGACGTCATGTGCATACTTGTATGTGTAGTCATGTGTGTAACTTCAAACTTTCATATACATACAAGCAAATTTGCCAATCAGAAACCCAGCTTTGTGGTCTTTAAATCTTATTTGAAATCCTATCTAGGCACACTTAATTTTTGCACTAACCCTAAAGCTGTGAAGACTAAAGCCTTATGTGACAAATTTAAGTTGTAATTTATTTATTTTTATTTTATTACCTCCGCCAAGGAGGTTATGTTTTTACCAGGGTTTGTTTGTCTGTCCGTTAGTGTGCAACATAACTCAAAAAGTTATGGACAGATTTGGATGAAATTTTCAGGGTTTGTTGGAAATGGGATAAGGAAGAAATGATTAAATTTTGGTGGTGATTGGGGGTGGGGGAGCCCACGGGGGGGGCCACTGATCAGCCTTGGCAGAGGTCTGCGCTCTCCGAGTGCTTCTAGTTTATTTATTTATTTATTAATTTTTCTCTCTTCTTGTTTATTCCTTTACTTTTATTTTTTTTAAATTTACTTACCTATTTATGTAATTGTATTTAATTACCTCCGCCAAGGAGGTTATGTTTTTGCCAGGGTTTGTCTGTTTGTTTGTCTGTTTGTCTGTCCGTTAGTGTGCAACATAACTCAAAAAGTTACGGCCAGATGTTGATGAAATTTTCAGGGTTTGTTGGAAATGGGATAAGGAAGAAATTATTAAATTTTGGTGGTGATCGGGGGTGGGGGGGCCCACGGGGGGGCCCATTTCCAACAAACCCTGAAAATTTCATCAAAATCTGTCCATAACTTTTAGAGTTATGTTGCACACTAACGGACAGACCAACAGACAGACAAACAAACAAACAAACCCTGGCAAAAACATAACCTTCTTGGCGTGGGGGGGCCCACGGGGGGGGGGGCACTGATCAGCCTTGGCGGAAGTCTGCGCTCTCCGAGTGCTTCTAGTTTGTTTGTTTGTTTGTCTGTTTGTCTGTCCGTTAGTGTGCAACATAACTCAAAAAGTTATGGACAGATTTTGATGAAATTTTCAGGGTTTGTTGGAAATGGGATAAGGAAGAAATGATTAAATTTTGGTGGTGATCGGGGGTGGGGGGGCCCACGGGGGGGCCCATTTCCAACATACCCTGAAAATTTCATCAAAATCTGTCCATAACTTTTGAGTTATGTTGCACACTAACGGACAGACCAACAGACAGACAAACAAACAAACAAACCCTGGCAAAAACATAACCTTCTTGGCGTGGGGGGGCCCACGGGGGGGGGGCACTGATCAGCCTTGGCGGAAGTCTGCGCTCTCCGAGTGCTTCTAGTTTGTTTGTTTGTTTGTCTGTTTGTCTGTCCGTTAGTGTGCAACATAACTCAAAAAGTTATGGACAGATTTTGATGAAATTTTCAGGGTTTGTTGGAAATGGGATAAGGAAGAAATGATTAAATTTTGGTGGTGATCGGGGGTGGGGGGGCCCACGGGGGGGCCCATTTCCAACAAACCCTGAAAATTTCATCAAAATCTGTCCATAACTTTTTGAGTTATGTTGCACACTAATGGACAGACAAACAGACAGACAAACAAACAAACAAACAAACAAACCCTGGCAAAAACATAACCTCCTTGGCATGGGGGGGGGCCCACGGGGGGGGGGGGGGGGGGGGGGCACTGATCAGCCTTGGCAGAGGTCTGCGCTCTCCGAGTGCTTCTAGTTTATTTATTTATTTATTAATTTTTCTCTCTTCTTGTTTATTCCTTTACTTTTATTTTTTTTAAATTTACTTACCTATTTATGTAATTGTATTTAATTACCTCCGCCAAGGAGGTTATGTTTTTGCCAGGGTTTGTCTGTTTGTTTGTCTGTTTGTCTGTCCGTTAGTGTGCAACATAACTCAAAAAGTTACGGGCAGATGTTGATGAAATTTTCAGGGTTTGTTGGAAATGGGATAAGGAAGAAATGATTAAATTTTGGTGGTGATCGGGGGTGGGGGGGCCCACGGGGGGGCCCATTTCCAACAAACCCTGAAAATTTCATCAAAATCTGTCCATAACTTTTTGAGTTATGTTGCACACTAACGGACAGACCAACAGACAGACAAACAAACAAACAAACCCTGGCAAAAACATAACCTTCTTGGCGTGGGGGGGCCCACGGGGGGGGGGCACTGATCAGCCTTGGCGGAAGTCTGCGCTCTCCGAGTGCTTCTAGTTTGTTTGTTTGTTTGTCTGTTTGTCTGTCCGTTAGTGTGCAACATAACTCAAAAAGTTATGGACAGATTTTGATGAAATTTTCAGGGTTTGTTGGAAATGGGATAAGGAAGAAATGATTAAATTTTGGTGGTGATCGGGGGTGGGGGGGCCCACGGGGGGGCCCATTTCCAACAAACCCTGAAAATTTCATCAAAATCTGTCCATAACTTTTTGAGTTATGTTGCACACTAATGGACAGACAAACAGACAGACAAACAAACAAACAAACAAACAAACAAACCCTGGCAAAAACATAACCTCCTTGGTGTGGGGGGGGGCCCACGGGGGGGGGGGGGGGGGGCCACTGATCAGCCTTGGCGGAGGTCTGCGCTCTCTGAGTGCTTCTAGTTTCTTCCTGCCTCACCTCGAGCATTATACTGTGGTTTTTTTTTCTCCATGCCATGTTCTGGTCTATGCGCATACGACATTTTGTAAATAAAGTATGACAAAAAAAAATAATAAAAAATGTGTGTAACTTCATTTTCACCATCCACACTGTCACCTCATAGCATTAAGGTCCGGGGCCTTTCTATGTGGAGAAAGACTGTCCAAAACCATGCATAGTCTGTCTATGATTTGAATGTATATGTGATGAACTGATGACGTGTCCAGGATGCACCCCACCTTCACCCTTTAGCTTGGATATGCTCCTGTATCCCCACGACCTTCATGAGGACTAAGCAGCTCTGAAAATGAATGAATAAAAGTTCAAGTTGAATAAAGACTGTCCATCTTTTGTGCTGTATTCACAATGTACCTTCATTCTTGTAATATGAGACGCTTTGGCTCCTTAAATTGTGATTGTATTAGTGATGTTTGCCAAGCTGTAGCTTTTTTCCAGGGCCACTAAAAGACAATATTAATAATAATGGGATAGTGATTGATTATTTTGGAGACCTGGATCCAGACTAAAGTGACAAAATTGATTCCAATCTGCATTGTCATCCATAATTTTGAGTTTCACTGGTTTCATTTCACATTCATTTGACAGTTGTTTAGGGATCTAATGACACATAAAGACTCCTTCAGACATCTCTGTTTGCCTTTCTGCTGTATCTAGACAACTGCAAAGTCAGTCTTTGTTTCTTCATAAATATCATCGGACAATTACTGTCCCCAACTGTCTTGTTCCTATCATTCATTTCATGTTTTTTTTTTCCATTGGGGTTAAGTCTTTATGGTTCACATTTTACAACAAAGTCAACAACTAGCAAAAGAGTGATGAAAACATTGCTGAAAAAATCTGTTTTTATTGTGTATCATAAGTCTGGTTTTACTTGGCTTTTCAACACAATTGACTTTGAAATATTACTTTGACATCTACACTTTCCACAAAAGTTGAAAGGATGACTCAGTGTGGCTCTGTCATGATGCATCACCTCCCCTGATGTCTGTGGTGAGTGTTCAGAATGTAGGATTTAAAAAAAAAAAAAAATCTTAAAAAAAAATGTTTGCTCAATAGGAAAATTTTCAAAACATGCTGACAGAATAGACCTTGTTCTTTCCACAGACATCTGAGCATGCTCAGTGCACAGGGCAGTGAGAGAGACTGACTCACTATAAAATTAGACATTGGGACTTTTTTTTTTTTTTTCCACTGTTTTTTCTTTTTTTTGTTTATTTGTTTTGTTTTCGCTGTTCTTTGCAGTGTTGTGGTGGTTTTCCTTTTTTTTTTTTTTTTTTTTTTAACTGTTTTTACTGAGTTTTAACTGTGTAACTGCTTTTTGGAGTTAAACCAGGTGCCAAAAAGCAGCTGATGAACTGAATTAGAAAAACAGAGCCTCAAAACAAAACCTACAGTGCCAACATTCAAATACTTGTTGTTCAGTGTGTCCCAGTTCACAGTTCATGTTCAACATCTTAAATCTCTTATTGATGTACATTCTGAGTCCATTTATTTAGTGAAAACCTGTCAAACTTCAATTCCTCTCTTTGTCTTTTTCTGTTATCCCACTCTGTTTTGACCCTAAAACACACAGTAAAACAAAACCACTCAAGCAAAGGAACACAAGCACATACTCAGCAGCTTTTATGACGCTGAAACAGGCACAAATTCACAGCAACACGTTTACCTGGAATAATGTCTCAGGAAATAAAGGGTTAAATCTGTTTGTGATTTGGATGCAAGGGCAGCACATTTTTTGCATCTTCCTTTGCACTCTGACAAATTAAAATCTGCTCTCTGCTTTCTTTCAGACAGATTAGATCAGTGGTTCCCACCTTTTTTGGCTCGTGGCCCCATTTTAACATTACAAATTTCTGGCGACCCCAGACATTCAAAACAGACATTTTCTCGCTAAAATGTATTTGTTTTTGATTATGTAATTGTTTGCTATACTATGTTGCAAATAAATGTTAATTATAGACGACATTTAGTCTATATAATGTATATTATTATGGACAGAGGCAGAAAAGCCAGGTGTAGATTACTGCACAAAGGGAGAATTTTATTTTCCTTGGTCAGGATATGTACAGTCAGTCCAGCTTGGATTTACAAGGCTGACAATTACACTGAACAAACAAGAACTGAAACTACGAATTACACTGGGTTACAAAAAAATATTTTTTGCAAGTTGTCTAGGTTTTTTCAACTGAATTAGGACCATTTTGCACCGCTAAATCCAAAAATGACATCTGTTTTTCTCAATCAGGTCATTTTTTTTTTTTTTTTTTGCTAATTTGATTTTGAAAAATTTGATCTTCTCACCAAATTGATTACATTTTTGTAAATTTTATCTTGGTCACCAAGTTTAATACCAAAATAAGACTGGTTAGCACACTTTATGAAACTTGTGACTTGATTCCTGTTAGGTACAATGGTGTATTCACCACAGATGTAGCAGAATACGTCAGGCTTATTTTTGCAAGATCTTCTAGTCGAAGCCATTTCATTCACCTGTAATATTTAAAAAAAACATTAATCATAAATTGGCAAAAGTAAAATCTTCAGAACTCGTTTATTGCAAGAAATATGAAAGAATTTTGTATCATATGATGTGAAAACGCCCGTAAATGTAAGCAAAAATGTTAAAAAGCCAATATGTAGTATAGTTCAGAAAGTTGACCTGATTGAGCAAAATTAATGTGATTTTTGGATTCAGCACACCAAAATTATCCTAAATCAGCTCAAAACACTTAAACAATAAATTTGTTGTTGACCAGTGTTATCAAAGAGCCAAGGTTATGATAGTTTTGGATTTTTAATTATCGTTTAGTTTTATTTAGTTTTGACTTTTTGTTTCTAATTCAGTTAGTTTTAATTAGTTTTCAGAGCAGGTTTACTAGTTTTTATTTGTTGTTTTTTCTGAATGCTTAGTTTTAGTTTAGTTTAGCTTACTTTTAGTATTAGTTTCAGTTTTTTTCTTATATTTTATCTTCCTCGCCATCCTATTCAAAGAAATAAGTGAGGTTAGCCTGGGCGCTTTATCTGGAGGTCAGGTTAGGGCGGCTCTGACTGAGCAGAGACACAAACATATAGTACCATGTATAAATTCCCTATAGCAGGTCGGAGGGGGTAATGTAGGTGGGGGTGTGATCCATACACAACATCATTTATGTGAAAATGAAACTGAAACTTTCCCCTCCCGACTTCTATACCTCTATTTTCATGTTCTATCCTGTATCAACACTGACAAAGATGAAAACTAAGGGAATTTTACACATAATTTTTATATATTTTAGTTAGTTTTGTAAGCACATAATACAGTTTCAGTTAGTTATCATTTTTATCTTGTATTTATAGTTTTTATTTATTTCAGTTAACAAAAACATTTTTTCAATTCTAGTTTTTGTTAACGATAATAACCTTACAAAGAGCTGCAGCATCTGAAACCAACCACCATGAACATTTGAAAGATAAACAGTACCACAGTGCTTCAATTTCAGCTTCACAGTTTGTCATGTCTTTTATAAATTGTGATTGCCTCTCCCAACTCAACATATATTTTTTAGTAATAACATAGTAATTTTAAAAAGTTTTATCAATTACCAGAAATTTCAGGCGACCCCATTTGAATTCCAGTCGACCCCATGTGGGGTCCCGACCCCAAGGTTGAAAAACACCGGATTAGATGCATCAGTTATTAGGTGTTTCCCCTCTAACAGGAGTACATAGCACTGTTTACAAATTACAAACAGGTATTATTGGCTCTTCAGAACGTCTCCAAATGGGAACATGGCAGTATATGAGGAGTGTGAGGAGCGAAACTTGAGAGGGAGGACGAGACAGATAGAAGGAGTACAAGGAGGTCAGCTGAGGTGGTGGGAGGGGGCATAACAGAAAACCGATTCCGATTCCCTGTCTTTCTAGGGATCCTTTCTGAACATGACTCTTCTGGGAAACTGTTAAAAGAAGTTCTCTCACTTTTCGTCTGTCTGTCTGCTGTGTCGATTTCTGGCAACTTGTGGGATTCTCCTATCTCCTCATTCTTTTTTTTTTTTCTTTTTTTGGGGGGTGTGTGTGTGTGTGTCTTTTTTCCCTCCCCTTGTACTCCAGTTCTTGTTTGTTATCCAGACTCTCATGCATAAAACATAGCAGTTTGAAGTAGCTACCTGGAGTTGGAGCATCACAGGGGAGAAACCCAGCATCTCAAATTTGTATCCTTACCTTGTTTATTGTCTTCTGAGACTTGGTTCAGCTTGTATAAATTATTCTTAACTGCTGGAATTTTAAAATAACACAAAAAGATATGTTATCAAGTGGTAGAACATGGAAAAGGAATTGATTTTTCTTTTCTTTTTTTTTTTTTCGGTATTGTATCGAGGTCAGGGCTCGGTTGTCAAGTAAAATTAGATGCAACTCTTTTTGGTTGGGCAGAAACTTTGGAAGAAGACATTTTGTCAAAGTCTGACTGGCTCTATCACACAGACAAAACAAAAACAAAGTCTGGGATTTAGCAGTCCCATGTGTCCTTCTCCTGTGGCTATCATTACACATTAACAAACTTAATATTTACTCCTCTGGTATTTCTCAACATGAAAATAAATCCCAGTCACGGTGATGTCTGTTTTCAGTTAATTAACTTCTTTTGTATTATTCAGAGGGAAAGAGTGACCAGGGAGCCCATCATTTAACTCATCAATAGCCAAATTGGGTCTGAATTTAAAGCTGAAGGAGCACCTTCCAGACCTGCATGGGTTCATTTACTACAAGTACATTCAAGCACAATCACTCAAATCACAGGCTACGTTCAGACTGCAGGCAAATGTGACCCAAATCCGATTTTTTTTGCCCATAAGTGACCTGTATCCGATCTGTTAAAGACGGTTTGAACAGCACAAATCTGACCCAGGCCACTTTCACATGTGGTCCTAAATCTGATACGTATCCGATATTTTGCAATGCGACTTCAGTCTGAACGGCCAGGTTTCATTTATCCGACCTTTCCGGTAAGGATGGGAATCGATAAGAATTTAACAATTCCGATTCCATTATCGATTATGCTTATTGATCCGATTCCTTAACGATTCTCTTATTGATTCTCATTGGGTGAGGGATTAAAAGAGTACAAATGGGTGTGTTTGCATTAACTGTCTTTTATATGTTTATGTTTATGCATTTGGCAGACGCTTTTTTCCAAAGCGACTTACAGGGGAAAACCAATTAAATCACTCAATCAATCAAATTTTATTTATATAGCGCCAGATCGCAATTGAATTGAATTGAGTACAATGAACTGATGATATTAAGTCTAATGATTACATGAAACAATAGACATTTCAACAAATTTTTAGGTTAAATTAACTTGGCATTTAGTGTGTTGTACTTAAAATAGCAATTCCATTCAAATCAAGCATTTAAGTTTAATACACTCAAGTTTTCATTACTCATCACTCACATTTTTTAAAGTAAACTCAACTTATCCAGTCTTACAGTGTAACTGCATGTAGGTACAGGGTGGCATGGACCAGTCAGTAGCTCATAGGGGTCTATATCCTTTACATCAAAAATCCGAATTGTGCATTAAGACCTGTTGTCTGAACGTAGCCATAGATTTACAAACAGGAAATAAACTAAAACAGTATTCAGTATTATACAATAATGCAGTAATCAGATGCCAACATTTCATTTGTTGATATCAAGTAAGTGGAAATGGGGCTGAACAGTGCCATTCCTTGAATGTCCACTAGGGGGGTGGCTCCAGAAGTGAGTCTGTCATCACAGATCTCCATGTTAAAAGATTCAGTTTTACAGCAGAAATAAACACAGTCACGGCCACATACAAAAATATTTTTGAGCTCTTTAGCTGATTTTCTGGTTCACGTTAGCTGTCCAGACAGTGTTTTTCATTGTAACTCATGTTTATTGAATAACACACATTTTTATTTAACAGGCAGCTCTATTATACCTAAGTTTAAGGAGATTCACAAACAAAATCCTGTCATGAAATAAGCTTCTACTTTCTGACAATACTGAGCCGGTTAGCATAAGTTAGCCACATTAGCTAACATAAGCATTCATTTTCATTGTCCTATGTGGTTCATCTGCTAACCTGCTAATTAGGCCAAATACTGCTAACTAGTGTTTATATGTGATATAAAGTTGGCATTACTGTTAACAAATATCTGTTTATATTTGTAAAGTTGGTGAAATTACTTTGTGCCATTTAACATAATAGTGTTAGCAGCAGTGACGGGCTGCGTATTTCACACCTAAGTCTCCAGTGGTGTTCTACCTGACTTAATCCACCTTTTAACCCTTTCATGCATGAATTATGAGAACCTTAATCAAGATTGTTTTTCCTGAGTGTTTTTATTCCTCTTTAGGCATGAAAAAAACAATGTGATTGAATTTTTATTTTTTTTTATGAACCTATTTTTCATGGAGTTACAAAAATGTTCACTCAGCTGGACACCATGCGTTTAATTTTTGAAGCAAAGAAACATGTATTTACTGTCATACTGTGTGAAAACTATGAAATAAATGTTTTATTAATGTTGCTAATTTCTCACATTTTAACATACTAATTTCTCACATTTTAACATACTATAATAGTAGTTATTACTCACTCAAATAATATGCAAAAAACAATAAAACACAACAACTTAAAAAACAAACAAACAAACTGTTAATTACAGTCTATTAACAACTAACAATTGATTTACACTCAAATATGTTGCTGCGGATCAGGTTTATCAAGAACAGGAATGTTACAGTAACGGTATGAATTGCAGTGTATTATGGGATGGTGCATAAGTGTCCGCTGTGTTGGTTGATATGCAAGTAAAACAACAAAATCCATGAATACACAAGAGAACAGCTGTAGAAGAACTGTCCACTGGAGTGACCACTGTGCATGAAAGGGTTAATATCAATACTATACCGTCAATACTGTACCAAATTTCAGTATAACAGTGTGTTGTGTCACACACAGGTATCTCACATAGCAAGAATGAACCCCATGTAAGAGGCTCAACAAAACAAGGAAATATAACAGTTAATTTTTATACTTAAACATTTTTAAATCTTTTTTTTAAATCTTTTTTTTTTTTTTTTTTCACAGTTTGTCAGAGATAAATTAGAAACCAACTAATGACATACACAATACACAATGACATGTATACTGGGAAAAGAGGCAAAGGTAGAAGATGAGTAATGTTGTGAGGCCCTGAGTAGGGGTTTATTTATCCTGATTTCACAGAATGGTGAGTTATAACCTTTGGCTGAATGTGAAAAGTCAAAGATGATAAAGATTATTCATGAAGTGGGTTGATGGAAGCAAGGGAAATAACTGCAGTTCAACCAAAAAAATAGTAACTAAACAAAAGATCTTCTGTAAAATGAGGACAAAAACTGTGAAGTTCAGTGAGTTTAAAACCATTTTCTTAAGTTTTCCTCATGAGTCATGTAACCAGACAATCAGAATATTTTAATGCTGAATACCTGCTGCTTATAAACGCTTCCCCTCCGCTGCTGTAATTGGCCAAAGTGTGAAGATATGCTGATCCTGACCTTTTAGGAAACGCAAGCACACGTCAGGGATGGAAGCACATGCTGAGGTTTAAAGTAAAGTTTTTCGGAGGGAGATGAATTTTGCAATGTCTCCTGATGATCAGAAATCCATCTCTTCTGATTTCCTTAATTTACCTAGAGTGTGAAACAATACGGACCTTTTGCAAGCAGGACAGAAGAAGTGGCTGAATTACCAAATAACCAGGTACAGTGCAAAGATGCATAAAAAAAAATGTTGAGATCAGTGCCGGATTTAGGTTCAAGATAAATAAGCTACAGTTTAGGGCCTCACGATCTGCAGGGGGCAGATTTTTTTTTTTTTTTGTCTTTTCACTCAATGAAATTTTTAAAATTAATCATCTATAATTGCGTTAAATGGACAGCTGAATTCTAGGTGATGTGTAATATTTTGTATCAGTGTTCCTTGTGTAAGTAGCCGATATTTCCTGGAATTATGGTGTATAATTGTGTTTAACCTCACGGGTAAACTGAGGCACTTCCATGATTATGTCAAGCCGAATTATCCTGGAAAAGAACAACTTCAACACAAATTCAACACAAAGATCTGTATCAAATCATCTTTCAAGACAAGATTCATTTAGTTTTCTGTAATGTGGAAGCAATATTACAACTATTTTTTTGTCTGGTGGCAACAAGTTGTTCTGGAGAAAGATCATTTTCACAGCTAAATAGAATTAAAAAATGAACTGAGGTTAACTATAGTCGCTTTTCCATTGGACATATGCTCAAAACTTTACCAATATTTACTAAATGTCGAACAAAAAACAGAAGTGCGTAATGTTGGTTTTTTCATTAACTTACAAATGCGATGATTTGTTTATTTTTTATTGCAAAATGTCACGAGAAGTCATTCCATAAACATGACAAGGAACGTATATATCGTGTTGATTTACAGATATATTCAGTGTTGGGATGTCCGATAATATCGGCCCACCGATATTATCGGCCCGATATTGGCATAAAAATGTAATATCAGTGAATATCGTTATCGTTTTTTTTTGCCTATCATTAAAACCGATAAAATAATGCCTTGATTTCGCCGGCATTTACTGACATGTAAATGAAGCATTGTTTGTAGCTGAAAGAAATGTGAAGTTTTCAAAATTGTACAGTAGAGTTGCCACACTGTAATAGACTCATGGAGGGAGGTTGAGAAAATAAATAATTATGGCATTTTTTCCACAACTTAAGTTGAAGTATGTATTCTTTGCACAGACAGTGTTTACATTTTTAAAGCCTTGTTGCATTTGAGAATGCATCCAATGGGGCATCACAATAAAATTAGGCATGATGTGTTAATTCCATGACAGGAGAAATGTGACGTAATCTAAAATTAGTTTAATATCCCACATATATCGGCAGCGGTATCGGTAGATATTGGAATCGGAAATTAAGCGTTGGACAATATCGGCATATCGGTTTTTGGCAAAAAAGCCAATATCGGACATCCCTAATTCAGTGTTATTATACATTACCCCTCTATCCCGCACTAAATTAAAAAATGATGATTTTAGGCTTGGATTAAGCACAAAAAAAAAAAATTTGCCAATGGAACAAGGGCCAATTATCTTGGTAAGATTTCTTGAAATAAGATTTTCAAGATCTATTGTCTAAAAATAAATTCTTATATCTCACTGAAAAGTTTCTTCAGGTGATTCTGTCGTATTTTAAGTATGATGAGATATTTTGACTAGAAATGAGAAAAATACACCTGGTTAGATTCAGATTTTTGCGGTGTGTTAGTGTGGACAGGGCATTAAAGGTGAAAATGTGTGTCAGGACTTGACAAAACAGGAATCCGTAAAACAAAACAAACACAAGGGCAACGAGAAGAATGGAGGGAGAACGAACATGAACATGAACATGAACATGAACATGAACATCACAGTTGACATACTGACAAGAACAAGGGTAGAGGAGTCGCACAGATGGGCCGACATTATCACATGAGGAGAATCCAAAAGAGCAGGGGAAACAGGGGTGAGGTGGAGTTTCCAGGAAGATAGAAACCTACCGACGGAGAGACAGACAAAGAAGTGGACGGTAAAAACACACACAGGAAGTAAGACAAGTGAGGACACATCAACTTATACTGATTCTGAAGAGCTCCTTTGGTATTTTTTATGATTGGTCAGTTTAAAGGTGCAGAATGTAGGAATTCTGTTCTAAGTAATTATAAAATGGCCTTGACTGTCACCAAACATTAAGGAATCATGTTCATTTCAAATACTGATACTGTATCACTGACAGTAGTAGTCCAGCCAGAATGTTTGTATTTGAAAAGCTCAGTATCAGCCCCTAAATGATGTTTATGTTGTCATTGTGTGTTTTGGTCTGATGCTCCACCCATCACCTGTCTTCCAATCATAGAGTCAGTAGCCTTTCCCACCAGTTCCCACTGAGCTGCAGCTGGAACATTTCTGATCATAAACGGCTCTTATTATTCCCAAATACGCCATGACAAAGTGAGAAACAAAACAAGTTGAGCTCATAGGACTTGGTATTACAATCCCTGATTGATCAGCACTTGGTGATGAGTGGGGTAGGGGTAAAAGCTTCACTGGGGTCTTCAGGTGGGCACCCTGCTTCATTGATGTTTCGTTGATAGGCCCACTACATCTCCACAGGGCTCAACGGTGACACCAAGCGTCCCTGGTGGGCCCCCCTTGGCTTTTACCCCCGGTGGTCACTTTGCAGCCCAGATGGGGTCCTTCCTCTTTATTCATAGCCAGCTGCTGTTGCGCTCGGCGGCTTCTGACAGTGATCTGATGGCTTGCTGAAGGGCCTGTCCTCGCACTAGGAGATGCTTTTGAAATATGGACAGGGCTGAAAGCAGAGAAGAATTTTCAGACCGATGCCGGCTAGTCTGACCACCCGGTAAGAACCACTGAGAGCCGGGGCCGTGGTCTCTTCACCTGGTTCCAGACCGTCGGTGTCTTCTCCTGGGGCCAGGCTGTAGTCTTCTCCTGGCCCTGGTGAAGAGACTGCCGGCCCGGGACTGGTGAACAGACCGGGTACTGGTCTAGGACTCTTCACTTGTAGTACAGTGTTTTCTGTGGAAGTGACCTCTTCATGTAGTGGTGTGAAATCCCCGTGGTTCAGCCGGGGGATGTGTGTGTGGCGGGTTTCTTATAATACTATGGGGAGGTGTTGGTATGGTAGCAGAAGTAAAAGTGAAACTTAAGGTTCATTTACCTTTTCCCTATCTCCTAAATCTTCACAAACTTTCATTTCAGTGGTGATGATTTTTTTGTATGAAAGTTTTGGTGTGATGGCAAGGATTAGTGGAAATGCTAGTAGTAGATGGTCATGCTGGATCTGGCAACCCCTAGTCTGGGGGGAGGTGGAGAGGATACCATGCTCTACAGTATTTTGAATGTGATTGCCAGGGGCGTAGAATTGCGTAGGGATGCTAGGGACATGTCCCTACCAATATCCAGTCACTACTGTGTTGTCCCTACCAATAAAACCACTGTCCGTAGTGTTTAGTCAGTGATTATGGCGCACACAGGGTTAATAGTCAGTCTTTGCTACAAGTCTCGCCTCTAACCTAATTATCACTCTCCGATTGGCTCTGCGGTTTTGCTATTGTACATGTGATTGGCCGTCCCTGCTGTTACTCCATCTACTTGCAAAAGCTACAGTTAACCGCTAGTTGGACAGGAAAAAAAAAAAAAAAAGTTGGACCGGATAGGAGGCAGTTGTATCTCCAACCGCTTAGCATAAGTTGTCAACCTGTCTGCATTTGTTCTGCCTGGGTCATGTCAGCTAGATGGATTTGAATATCAGAGGTGTCATTTACATTTGTACATGTGTCTGTTTGCCTGCATGCGTGCGTGCATATGCATGTCTGTGTGTGCAGGGCCAGTTCGTGGTATAGGCTGAGAACTGATAACATGATAATTTCTCATTGTCTTAAAAATAAAGAAATGAGAGAAAAAAACAAAACAGCAACCCCCCCTGTAATTTCTCAGGTGAGCTCTCCCAGACCCGGTGCTCACTGTGTGTGTGTGAGACAGAGACAGAACGGAACTGAATGACAGAGTCAGACAGGTGTTGAACTGAACATCCAGGTAAAGGGTGGAGAGTTTATCACCATGAAAAGGCCTTCCAAGGCCTTAGCTGCACAGTTTAGAAGAGGAGAGAAGAGGAGGCAGAAAAATAATCCTATTACAGAGGTATGGAACCTTTTATAATGTTAATGAATGTTTGATGTTAGTAGCAACAGCTAGCTGAACTGAAATGAAACAAAGTTGGCTAATAATGGAACTGTAGATGATTAAGAGATGAGATATCTGCTAAGGTGTGTGGTTTACTGCTGATGAACTGGGTCATATGTGTTTCTATGTGGCTTATTGCTAGATGGCTGGTTTCTATGTTTCTATGTGGTTTCTACATGTTTCTATGTGGTTTACTGCTAGGTAGCTGGTTACCTCCACCAGGAGGATCGCTTTGCTTTGTGTGTTTGCGTGCATGTCTGTTTGCGTGCATGTTTGTGTGTTTGTTTGTTTGCATATTTGTTTGTTAGCAAGATAACTCAAAAAGTTATGGACGGATTTTCACAAAATTTTCATGAAATGTTGATACTGGCACAAAGAAGAAATGGTTAAATTTTAGTGGTGATTGGGGGAGTGGGGGTGGGGCAGATCTGTCTAGTTCATATAAAGTACTTTATACAACACAGATATGACTACTGTGGACCAGCAGGGTACGACTGTATTCTTGTAAATGATGATATTTTTCCCACCTGTTTTTAAATTACGACATTATTCTTGTAATATTATGGCTTTATTGTCAGAATATGACGACTTTAATCTAATAAAAGAATGTCATTATTGTTAAATTATGATTTTTTTTATAACTACGACTTTATTCTCATAACATTGTGATTCGACTTTATTATCATAAAATTACGGGTTTTATATCAATATTTTCCGACTTTATTCTCGTAGTGACAAGTGTTTTTATTTTCTCATGTGGCCCTAATACTCCGTCGTAGCTTTATTCTCCAGTTCCCCTGTATTTGAAAAACTAGGTTAGCCTCAGTTTAAGTTAGTTTACAAATCATGTAGAAGCACAAGGTTCAGAATCACAAATGAAGACAAAAACCATGAAAGATCTGGTCATGGAACCAAGAGCTTTACTAAGAAGTAACGTTAGCCAAAACAATACGTAATTTAAGGTCTGATTTGACCCAAAAATACAGCATAAATTAATGTTACCTGACACAAACGGGATCCACAGATCTAGGTTTGGTTTCCTGGATTTGTGGATCTATCTACTTCTCTTTTCTTTGTCTTTCGGTGTCTGTAAAACGATAGCTCCGACTGCTTTTCAAACCTGTTCATACAATCAGTCGCACAACAGCTCTTCCCCATTTTTAAAAAAAAATATTGTTCTTAAGTTTAGATGGTATTGAAGCCAACGCTGTTACTCATCTCCCCCTTTCTGCCACTCAGTGGGCGTAACCACGGTGACTTCTGCTAGCGGTAACGTCACGTGCGTACCCTCTATAGCAGTGGTTTTACAGTGGACCCTTTAATGGGTTGGTTAATGTGTGCACAGGTGATTCCACATCCGTCTACTGCTTCTTCCAAATCCACAGAGGCCACATCTGAGCACAGCTGTACATAATATACAGGGTGGGGAAGCAAAATTTACAATGAACATTTAGTTGTTTTTTCTCAGCAGGCACTACGTCAGTTGTTTTGAAACCAAACATATATTGATGTCATAATCATACCTAACACTATTATCCATACCTTTTCAGAAACTTTTGCCCATATGAGTAATCAGGAAAGCAAACGTCAAAGAGTGTGTGATTTGCTGAATGCACTCGTCACACCAAAGGAGATTTCAAAAATAGTTGGAGTGTCCATAAAGACTGTTTATAATGGAAAGAAGAGAATGACTATGAGCAAAACTATTAAGTCTGGAAGTGGAGGAAGCAACAAAAAACGTACCAAAGCTTTTATTAAAGCTCTCAAATCCAAAATCCTAAAGGATCCAACCAAATCCATGAGAAAAATGGCAATTGAACTTGAGGTAGACAACAAGACCGTTAGAAATGCAGTAAAATATAATTTGAAGTTAAAATCTTACACAAGAACACCAAAACACTTGTTGACAACAGCAACAAATCCAACTTTAGCAATTTTTGGGAATCATGTTTATGGCCGCCTTCTAGCCCAGATCTAAACCCTCTGGATTCTGCTATTTGGGGCATTTTAGAACATGCTACCAATAGAACATCACACAGCAATGTCGACTTTCTTAAAGATACTACAGTCTACTCTCGTTAAACCGCCCGCCGTTATACCGCCATTTCCGCTTATCGCCATCCGCCAGCCCAGTTCCATGCACAAACAACAATTATACCATTGATTTCCCGACCGTTATACCGCCAGCGGCGCGGCGCGGCACCTCCGAGGTGCGCCGCCGTGGCACCACCGAGGTGCGGCTCCCAGTGTTGTCTTTTCCGTGGAAACCGGGTCGAAATGGCTCTTTGAGTGTTAAAGGTTGCCGATCCCTGCCTTACAACATAACAGAATCAAGATTTATTTAGAAACGCAATTAGAACGGGTTAACGGAGGCAGCACAGACATCATATAGTAAAGACATGCACATTATGGACGCAACCCGTTGTAACGCCATTTTCGCTATACCGCCAATTTGGCCGTGAACGGAAGTTGGCGGTATAACGAGAGTAGACTGTATTAAAGAAGAATGGGAGAAGTTGTCACCCGAATATTTGAGGAACACTTGCGCAAGTTTCAGGAAGCGTGTGAAGGCAGTTATTGAGAAAGAAGGAGGACACATAGAATAAAAACATTTTCTATTATGTACATTTTCTTGTGGCAAATAAATTCTCATGACTTTCAATAAACTAAGGGGTCATACACTGTCTTTCAATCCCTGCCTCAAAATATTGTAAATTTTGCTTCCCCACCCTGTATATGTTTCATGTACAGTACGCACAGGTGTGTGATAGAGTCGTGTTGCAGATGAAGTTGTGTGCATGTGTGAATACATCCGTTGGTTTTGTATGTGTGTGTTGTGACTCAATTAGCTGAGGTAATGGTCTGAATAATGATGTTGCTTTTTTTGCCATCTGGCCCTGTGGATGCTCACTCTGCTCCGTTGTTTCTAAAATACACAAGGGGACGCCGGGGCTATCTGTCTTTCAGTGTGTGTGTTTACCTCCTGTCTGCTATATGATTGCTCTGCTTTTCTTTTCTTTGAACAATTTGATTTGGAGCTTTGTTTACATCCTGGATGAACTTTACTGATGCCGTGAATCTGTTTTCAATCCTTCTTCCACTAGTTTTTTTTTTTTTTCTCTAACTATTGCCTTATTTTTTTCCTACTACAAAACAAATTTACCATCTGGTTCCATGAAGCTCTGGGTGCTTTTTGTACTTGAGCTCAAATCTACATCCAATGAGCTATACTACAAAGCATCGCTTATTTGGAATTCCCTTACTATGCAGAAACGTTTCACTGCAAACATAATTTACCTTTTCAGTCGACTGTGCTGTGTTTTAGCCAGTGGTGCAAGTTTTTCTGGCGTTTATTCAAAGGTATTAACATGATTTAATTTACATGTCTCACAAATGCCATCATCATTTATATCTCACAGCAGGGAGGTATTTTATATTAAGACTTTTTTTTTTTTTCAACCTTGCAGCAATATTGTCTAAAGCAGTGGTTCTCAACTGGTCTGGCTTTGGGACCCACTATCACCCCCACAATGACATGTTGCGACCCAAACTGATTAAATTTAAACTCTTCAAATGTATTTAATGATAAGATGGTGTGTTATGAACCTGAGATAAAACAGAATATCACTGTATGAAAGCACAGAAGACAAGTTTAATGATAAATCAAATTGACCAGCAGGTGGTGATGCTAAAGAGGGAAATATTCCCTTTGACAATAAATTAGGTACATTTTAACCGAAGCCAAAACGGTGCACTCAGTAAAAAAAATTAAAGTGCATTCAGTCACTTATTCAAGAATTAAACACACTGAGGTCTTTGTCCTCAGTGTAGGTAAAACCATATCTGATGTCGTCGCTGTCATACCTGACTTTTTCCATGATTTGAATAGAAATTTTGGGGTCTTCTTTTATGCTGTGAAAAGTATGGTGTTAATTAGCATTACAGTGCATTATCGCCACCTACTGTTGGGGAGTATGAATGAACAGCT
Source organism: Sphaeramia orbicularis (assembly GCF_902148855.1). Classification (NCBI taxonomy): domain Eukaryota; kingdom Metazoa; phylum Chordata; class Actinopteri; order Kurtiformes; family Apogonidae; genus Sphaeramia; species Sphaeramia orbicularis. The sequence goes on from NC_043966.1 coordinate 44,924,737, forward strand.
CTCTGCTCCATAAAGAATTTGTTTCTCAACATTATTTTTTGGCCAAAGAAAGGCCCAAGGTCACCACCATTTGAGAATCCCTGGTCCAGTGTGTTGATCGTCCCACACACTCGAATTAATTAAACTTTCATTACTATTCATAATGCACTGATTGACCGCCAGTTCTGTTTTAGAGATCGAATCAGAAATGTACAATTTAAAAATCTTGCATTTAATTACCTGTGGTGTTTCTTCTCTCATCAGACACAGTTTCATCAAGTGCAAATTGTTTTATCGGGGAAAAGGTTTTGTTTTAGTATGTATCTAATTAGAGCTATTGTGGAAGTATCAACCTTCTTCCTACAGATGCACAGCATTAATTTTAGTTTCAGTATATCAGGAACTAAACAGGTATTTATTTATTTAAAGCATTTACACAGCCTGGCCAAAACTAAAGTCATCACCTAGATTTAATCAAGCGAATACCTCTGATTGGTCCATTGGATAAATACTGCAGTGATTAATGTCATCTGACTCCCTGAAGATACTGAATGAGCAGGAGTTTTTCCTTCCCTGATTGCACAGGCTTATTCCAAGATCACAACAACAGGATTCATCATGAGACATCATTTTCGCTGGAGTCCAGACCTGAACCCCACTGAGAATATTTGGGATGTGATGGAGACTCTCCTTCAGTACAAGATTTTACACTTTACAAAGTGTTTATTGCCACAGTACTGTTGGACTACTTTCTCATTTGTCTGTTACCACAGAGCCAATCAGCACCCTCGTTATATCATGTGTAGACTGATAACTGGTCCTCCTCCTGCCACAGTACTGTGGCAATACGCACCGCACATACTATGTGTCTATCCGGGTACAGGAAAAGGATAGGGTAGCAGTTACTGGTTTCATTCATGCTTTCAGTTTCAGCATGCAGGCAAACAAATTTGGAATGTGCTGACTGTTTTGCCTCATGTGAGGAATTTTTCCAGGTTTTTGATGAATATAAATCAGTCACTGGGAGAAGTGCAGAATTCAGATTATTTGATTCCCTCTGTGGTAATAGACAAACTGATATTTCATGCCACACTACTGTGGTATTAGCCATTGCTTAAATTTTATTGCAACTTTCTATAGAAATACAACTTGTGAGATTTATTGTGAGATTGCACAAGTAGTACATTAACAATAATAAGAGCTAAGAGCAGGTCAATAAAATACAGTTTTGGCTGAACAGTGTATTTTTGTCCAGAACTGAACCTAAGTAAGACTTATACTGACATATTTTTGTTGAAATCATGAACACGCAACCTTTATAATTACCATTTCCTTGGCTCTAGTTCAACATGTATGTCTTTCCATTTTATGATATAAATGTCAAACTGGTGAACTCTGAATAAAACCAGACTTTCAGTCAAAGTTTGACTTAAATTAAAGTTTGAAATATTAATATGAGGAACATGCAATTACATTAGAACTTTCAATATAAATGTAAAACATTTGTTTAGTGCGGCCAATCATCAGTCATCACTTGTATCTACCATTCTTAATTTTTACATGGAGTCAAGTAAACATCCAGGATATATAGCACCAATATGGCACCACCCAGAGAGTTGTAAGTCTAAATCCTTAGCTGTCATTGACAACAATGAGCCCGTTAGGGTTAGGGTTAGGTCATTATCCAATTTCTGGAGTTGTCAGATTTTTCCAGTGATCATGTGAAAGGGATAATCTGATAGGCCTTATCTGATAACAGCAGTTATCTGATGACGATAAATCAGAATGACACACCTAGATTTCTCCCCAGTATTCTGATGTCTGTATACAGGTCTGTGCATGTGTAAAAAAAACAAATTACACATGTGCATTACAATCGCACAAAACATTTAGTATCAGGCAGAATATTGGTAAAATTGCATTTGCTTTTCTTAAGACATTTCCGTTTGTTCATATTTGTTCAGATTATTCACTTTTTTTTTTTTTTTTAATAAAAGTATAGTTTGGTAATGTAAACATTTTCATGTAATTTTACTTTTTTGCACCAAAAAACAAAGAGAAAATTTGGGGTTGTCATTATTTATAGATAGTTGAGCTGCATTATGTAATAAATTCCCATTATGTAATAAAAGTTCAAAATGTAATAAGAATGTCACGTCATCTTGTAATAAAGCCGCATTATGTAATAAAGTGACGCATTTTGTAATAAACTACGTCAACGCATTATGTAGTACATTTTTTCACATTATGTAGTCAGTTATTACAATTTGAGAAATTTATGACAAAATGCACTTGACACATTTTTATTTTCAGGAAAATGTAATGTGCTAAATTAATCTTTAAACTGTGTGGTAAAAGTTCTGATTCCATTACCTGTAGCTCCTGTGACTAATTTCTTCTAAATTGCTCTGAAATTATTTTAATTTGGATTGTTATTACATAATGAACCATGTTATTACTTTTTTTTTTTTTAAATAAAAATATGTCAAGTGCATTTGGTAATAAATTTCTCTAATTGTAATAACTTACAACATAATGTGAGAAAATTTACTACATAATGCGTTGACGTAGTTTATTACAAAATGCGACAGTTTATTACATAATGCGGCTTTATTACAAGATGACGTGACATTATTACATTTTGAACTTTTATTACATAATGGGAATTTATTACATACTGCGGCTCAACAAGGGGTGTCAAACTCATTTGAGTTCAGGGGCCACATTTAGCCCAAATTGAACTCAAGTGGACCGGACCAATAAAATAATAACAGTGGAAAAAGTAAAATTATATTATGATCAGATTTACATTTACAATACTTCCTTAAAAATCTAAATAACATGAACAACTTGAATTGTCTTAAGAAAAACAAGTGCACTTTTAACAATATCATGCCTTGGTTTCTCAGTTTATCATTTACACATGTGCATTACAATCACACAAAACATTTAGTAACAGGCAGAACATTGGTAAAATTGTATTTGCTTTTCTTAAGACATTTCCGTTTGTTCATATTTGTTCAGATTATTCACTTTTTTTTTTTTTTTAATAAAAGTATAGTTTGGTAATGTAAACATTTTCATGTAATTTTACTTTTTTGCACCAAAAAACAAAGAGAAAATTTGGGGTTGTCATTATTTATAGATAGTTGAGCTGCATTATGTAATAAATTCCCATTATGTAATAAAAGTTCAAAATGTAATAAGAATGTCACGTCATCTTGTAATAAAGCCGCATTATGTAATAAAGTGACGCGTTTTGTAATAAACTACGTCAACGCATTATGTAGTACATTTTTTCACATTATGTAGTCAGTTATTACAATTTGAGAAATTTATGACAAAATGCACTTGACACATTTTTATTTTCAGGAAAATGTAATGTGCTAAATTAATCTTTAAACTGTGTGGTTAAAGTTCTGATTCCATTACCTGTAGCTCCTGTGACTAATTTCTTCTAAATTGCTCTGTAATTATTTTAATCTGGATTGTTATTACATAATGAACCATGTTATTACTTTTTTTTTTTTTAATAAAAATATGTCAAGTGCATTTTGTAATAAATTTCTCAAATTGTAATAACTTACAACATAATGTGAGAAAATTTACTACATAATGCGTTGACGTAGTTTATTACAAAATGCGTCAGTTTATGACATAATGCGGCTTTATTACAAGATGGCGTGACATTCTTATTACATTTTGAACTTTTATTACATAATGGGAATTTATTACATAATGTGGTTCAACACACCCCCACCTTCATCCCCCCCCGGTCTGAAAGATTGAGAAGATAGTAAATTTATGAAGGGTCCACAATGTTTAGGCTTATTTAGGGTAGCGATGCCCCTGACTGTGGCCTTATTTAACCTGCTAAACTCTCGCTGCTACCTTTTCTGCTTTTCTTCTGTTGGTTCCATGTGTTATTTCTGTGCCTGCATAAGCATCTGATTCTCTCCTTGATTTTCATTGCAGGGTTGATTCGTGAGGTATTTTATTACTGTCTCCATTGCTTGAGAGCTCAGTGACAGTGTTGCATTGTTAGGGATATTTCAGTGTTTTTTTCTACTCATAATTCCACCAATATTCAAGCTTACCATGACCTGCTGCCTGTGCTGTCATGATGCTTTGTGGTATTTAACATTTTGTTCATTTAGCCACCTCTGCTTGCCTTTCAAGAGTTCCTCTTTCACGTTAGCCGCTTAATTACCTTTATCCTTGTGTGCTATGAGCTTAAAATATTGAAATATGAGTGGCTTGGTGAATTATGCTGTTTTGTTGTGTTTATTTTATTTATATTGCAGCTGCCCTGTTACTTGCATAGATTTCTGCTAGAACGCATAGCCTTCATGCTACTATATATGCTGATACTGCCATGTGTGGGATTCATGCTGCCACAACATGTAGGTGTATGCCGCTCTTTTTTGCATAATCCACTTTTTTGGGTTCCTTATATGACTTAGGCTGATCATCCATTCTTCAGTGAATAAGATGATCTGCACAGTGTCTAATTTTTGAGCCTACTGCTGCGAGTGCACACAGAGGAGGCCTTAATTCATATGGAAACTGTATCATGGTTGGTTGTCTCTTTCAGCCAAAATTCTGTCTCATGTTGGACCAATACTTTATGGTCCAACTTTATTACTTTAAGGACTTGCTTCATCACAAAGGTACTGCAGCTTGATGCTTCAGAAGGCCTTGGTTTTAAGTGACTCTTACTGCAGAGTTTATTTTATTTTATTTTATTTTTTTTAACCAATGGAGTACACAGCATTGTAGTTTTAATGGCTAATCACATAAGACGACGCAATACACTCAAAACTACTGTTAATGCTGCCATAAAAGTGCATGTTAATCCTCCACAGAAGCTCAGGGTATCAATAGTGGTTCATTTATACCAGGGGTGTCCAAACTTTTTTTCAAGAGGGCCAGATCTGATAATGTGGAGATTGCCAGGGGCCAGTGGTCCCTTCAGACATTTTTTAAACAGTAAAAATTACATATAAATGTGCTGTTCTACAACAATTTTATTTTCATTGTCACAATATCATTTTTTTAAATGGCAATGTAACCAAATCTAAGCCACTCAGTTGTGAACAAATTAAAAAAAACAAAACAAAACAAACAATTCTGCCTTCCTTTCACATCTGGAGTCAGATAACATAGAACAAACTGTGTAGAGTATCTTAGACGTCCAAGAAGTTGATAAAAATCTTAACCCCACATTCATTTTAAACATGACTTATATAAGTAATCATTACTCATATATTACTCAGTAATGCAAAGTCTGTTAGCGTTTAAGATGAAAACATATGACTCTTACTCTTGTATTTCACAAAATCATTCAGAAAGTAATATTTGTGTCACATCTACAAGTACATAACACCAGCAGTTATAGGCAACTAACCTGGCAACTTGGTAGCCTGCCTTGGTGGTGAATTCATTGAACTCCCAGGTTCACATGAAGAGTCACTGTTGAGTTTAAAGCAGCTTGAATTTGCTTCACTTTCTCGGAGCGCTCACTCCCTGCTAGCTTGTCGTATGCGTTAGCATGTTTTGTCTGCTCGTGTCTCTTTACATTGAATTCCTTAAACAAGGCAACAGTCTCTTGACAAATTAGGCAAACATAATTGCCTCGATTTTCAGTGAAAAAAATTGTAATTCCCATCTCTCCTGGAAGCGGTGGCCCTCACTGTCAACTTTGTTTTTTTTTAATTTACAGGCGCCGTGGTTAGAAATTAGTGAAAAAGGTTCACGGCGAGGTCACAGAGCCAGATAGAGTTAGAGTGGTGCTGCCACCATGAGGTGAAAGGAGAAACTGCATTTTGAACCTTTTATGATTCATGTACTCAGTTCAACAGTCCAAGCGGGCCGTAAATAATACATTCTAAAACCCAAGCTGTGGGCCGTATAAAATCCGACCGCGGGCCGTGATTGGCCCCTGGGCCGGACTTTGGACATGCCTGATTTATACCATAGAAAAGCATGCAGAACTGTGTACATTTCCACACTTCCATCCTGGCAGTAGTGTAAATAACTGTACTGATGGATAGACCTGCGGGTAGGAACTGGATATGGATCGCAAACAGATGTATATGGATCTCCTATTTGTCTTCTTTAAATAGGTGATCTAAATATTCATGAATTAAATCAGACAGAACATTTACAGACCTGTGCTGCACTTCTATGAAGTGTGCAGCCTTTAGTGTCATGTTGAAATGGTGTTTTTGCATACAGATTTGACTTTTAATGATTTGATTAATTCTTGCTTTGCATGAACCAAGCAGATTGGAAGAGTTTATTACTGAAATGTGGGAACATTAGCATTATACTGGAAAAAATCTAAATTTTACCAGGTGTATTTTTCTCATTTCTAGTCAACATATCTCATCACACTTAAAATAAGACATAATCACCTAAAGAGGAACTTCTCAGTGAGATAAAATAACTTATTTTTAGACAATAGATCTTGAAAATCTTATTTCAATAAATCTTACCATGATAATTTTCACTTGTTCCATTGGCAGATTTTTTGCTTAATTCAAGATTTTTTTGCTTAACCCATAAAGACCCACTGTAACTTTTGTGACACTTTGAAAATATTTGTTTTTCTTCTATATTTAACCTTTCTTAAGTGATTTATCAACATTTATTACAACATTATCCTCTGTATTTTGTGGTTTTTCAGTGTAAATCCAGTATTTTCCAACATTTAATTTACTGATCATATGGGCTAGATGTTCATTAAAGCTCAGATTAAAGTTGAGGGTAATTATACTAGAAACAGAAAAAAAACTCAAGAAAAAATGACTTTCTCACCAAAGATACCACTAACTGAACATAAAACCAAGTGTGCCCTTCAACTGTCATTGATCCAACTCCATGGGTTTTATTGGTGAATCAATGTTGTAGAAGATGATGGCATTTCCACATTCACTACGGAGCCTTTGAACGTCCAAATGGATCATATCTGATGACCATGAAAAGAAGACAAACTGTATTTTATACCAATTATTTACATGTATTGATAGGATTAGTGGATCAGAAATTATTAAACATTTTAGATCAATAGATGGTTTTGGTTGCCAGTGGAAGTTTGGGTGTTTATGGGTTAATTCAAGCAAATAAGTGAAAATCATATCGGTAAGATTTCTTGAAATAAGATTTTCAGGATCTATTATCTAAAAATAAGTTCTTATATCTCTCTGAAAAGTTACTCTTTAGATGATTATGTGTTATTACCTCCGCCAAGGAGGTTATGTTTTTGTCGGCGTTGATTTGTCTGTCTGTCTGTCTGGCTGTACGCGTGCAAGATAACTCAAAAAGTTACAGACGGATTTGGATGAAAATTTCAGGAAATGTTGATACTGGCACAAGGAACAAATGATTAAATTTTGGTGGTGATCGGGGGTGGTGGGGGTCCACTGATTTGCCTTGGTTGAAATTTTCATCCAAATCTGTCCAGAACTTTTTGAGTTATCTTGCACACAGACAGACAGACATTGGGGGGAGGGGGGGGCGCACTGATCTGCCTCGGAGGTCTGCACTCTCCTAGTGCTTCTAGTTTTAAGTGTGATGAGATATTTTTACCAGAAATGAGAAAAATACACCTGGTAACATTCTGATTTTTTCCAGTGTGGTTGGCAAACAAAGACCTTTGCAGCAGCAAGGTCCTGCTTTAATAATTAGTTTCCAAAAATGTGTTGAAAGTCACTATAAAACTAGTTTGAATTAAGTTTCCACTGATTAATGCCAGTTTAATATTCACTTCCATTAGCGCAGTAGCTCTTTAATATGTCCATGAGTTTTAAGGAAGTGCCTAAAATGTGGAAATAACAGCAGTGCTCATTTGGCATTTTAAGATACTTTGCTGCTATCAAGAATTTTTTTTTTTTTTTTTACACCTAAAGACATAGCAGTATGTTTGGAGGTGACTTTCAACTGAATTTTTCTCTACATCTAACCTTTCCAGAGTGATTTATCACCATTTATTATTTTATCTTTGCTACTTTCCCATATACAATTTAAGGACAATGTAAATGTTCATAAAAATCTCTGAGTAAATCCAAATGTTATCTTATAAGAAGAAGGAAAACTAAAGCAAAAGTGAATTTTCAGTTAAATATATAATAAACAGAAAAAACAATAATCTGTAACCACTGTCATTTATCAAACTACTGGTGAATCAGTGTTGCAGAACATGGTGGTGTTTCCATGTTCACTATGGAAGCTCTGAACGTCCAAATGGGTCATATTTTTGAATTATTTATGAATGAAAAAGGATTAATGGTTCAAATGTTTTAAACATTTTTTTTTGATCAGTAGATGCTGTCAGTTGCTGCAAAGGTCTTTGAGGGTTAAAGGATGATTGTGATGATTGTATGTAGAGAATCCAACCTGTATGCTGCCTTGACTTTAATAGACTTTTCGGTGATTTTCTTTGTTTTAATCCTTTTGATGGTTTTGATTGCCACTATGTGTTAATATAAAGAGTATTTTCTGCTGGCTTACAAATGCATTTATTGCGACAGACTCAGTAAATCAGTATTGTACCATTTCAGCCTTTACTTACATGTGTTACAATTCCAAGTGTACATTCAATACTTTCTATTAACAAACAACATGTTGTGATAACGTTAGTACAAACACAGAATCCAAATGCAGAACTCAGACACCAAAAATTAGTTCCAAAAGGTTTATTATTCACTTAATTAACAACATACAGTAATGACAAAACAAAGTGAGATACAAGATGAAAATAACAAAAATTGGTGGTGCATAAAAACACTTACTTAACCCTCTAATGCCAAACGTATCATATGTGATCCCTGAGTTTTGAACCCCTCTACATGATCAATGTGATTTTTTATTTTTATTTTTTTTCCTTGAAAAACCTGATGTATACAATTAGATACATGCAATACACGGATAATCCACCGGGGGGAGGAATTCGTTCACCAGAGGCCTTTCCAGTGACACTACAAGACTGTCATTAATGAGGAAGGAGGCAGAACTTTGCCAATTTTGAAAAGAAATTAACAATTTGTTAGACATGTTTGTGTTATATTATGTTTTTGTTTGTTCAAAAATAATAAGATTTGAGCGTTGAGACCTGATGTATCAAATATGATACAAAATTGAAACTCATACATGGAAATTGATATTTGAAAAAAAATGTTTTTGGTCGTTCAGAAGGACCATAAAAGGCTCCAGTTTCAAAGAACTGGAATTTTCTGTCAATGATTTAATGGTTCAGGCTTCACAGGGTTAAATAAAATGTAAACTACTGGTAGCTACTTGTGCTGTACAGAGTTGAGCATAGAGATGGCTGAGGGTATGAGGGAGAATTTGTACTACTAGATTTGGCTGATGATTGCCTGAGGCGGGAACCAGAGGGCATAGCTCTCATATGGGAACAGTTCATGTGTGGCTATTTGTGGATGACAGTGTAAAAGAGCAGGCTGGTTCTTTTTCTTGGAGTAGATCTTTTTGTTTCATGTCATTAGCATCACACCTGGTACCAGGGTCATTCTACGCTCCAAGCTGGCCAACTACAAGAGCCAGTTTCCCAGGGTCGGATAAAAGCAAAGGCTGTGAATGTGGGAAAATCCTGCAGGACCAATCCAGAGGAGACACCTTCCACAACTAAAATCAAAAGACATAAAACATGGGAAGTCTGCTTGCTTCCAAGTTATTCCAATGAAGAAACTAAGGACACACTGGAGACCCAGAGGCTTGGAATGTGAACCAGATCAAGGAGACGTAGGTGGAAAGAGAAGTGATTTCATCCATCCACATATGCAGTACACCTTTGCACTCTGGCAAAAAGAAACTGTCAGTTCAGCTCCACCCAACGTTGAACTAAGACACAGCTGGTCTGCACTCAAACTTAAAACACTGACAAGACACACATACTGTTGAAGTCATCATTATTGCACTGCTTCATCTGGAAGAAGGTCTCGAGTCACTGAATAGCATATCTGAAAATATCCTGTGCTTTTGTTTTCCTTTCGGCTCCACAGTGAAAACTATAGGATTACCAATCAAAATGTGTCATTTTCCTGTAATACACCAGAGAAATATACACCTCCGCTGCTGAAACTGAAGCTAAAAGAGGATGACGGGAAGGTTTCATGAGAGGGCCCATGAGGAACAGCTGACCTTCAATCAGACCAACATGATTCTATACATGAATTGTGTTTTATCAGCAGGATCATGATCGAATCAGACCCAGGAAGGAGGATTCATCATGAGTCTACATCATCTCAACATCCCCCCTCAGCTGATCCATCTCACCCATAACTTCCTCACCGACAGACTGCAAGCAGTAAGGGTGGGCTCAACCACATCCCCTGTACTCACCATCAACACCGGGGTCCCACAGGGATGTGTGTTGAGCCCTTTCCTGTATATACTCTACACCAACGACTGCCGCAGCATCTCACCCACCACAACATACCTAAAATACTCAGACGACACAGCCATCCTTGCACTTCTCTCCGACAATCAATCCACTCTGGACTACCACAACACAGTCACCCACTTCACCAAGCTATGCACAGACAGTTATCTGGAGATCAGTGTCAACAAGACCAAGGAACTATGGTTTAACCCCACCCCACCCCAGGATCCCCTTATCATAAACACACAAACAGTTGAGTCAGTTGACACCTTCAAATATCTGGGAATAACTCTGGACAATAAACTCAGCTTTGATCAGCACACCACGGACATTCAAAAAAGGAGCCAACAAAGACTGTCAGCCATCCGCAAACTTAAAGGATTACATGTTGCACCCCACCTCCTGTTGTCACTCTACAAAAGTATCATCTAGCCCATCCTCCTGTACTGCTCCACATGTTTTTACACCATGCTTTCCGTCACTAACCGAGCCAAATTCACACGTATCACAAACACAGCTGCTAAAATCATTGGCCTCCCCACACCCAACCTCACAGAACTAAATAACAGATCTATCACCCGAATGGCAAACACAATAGTCCAGGACATCACGCACCCATTACACCGCTACTTCATCCCACTACCCTCAGGACGCAGGTACAGGACATTAAAATTCAGGAAGGCCCGTCTTGGGAAAAGCCTGATCCCCGCAGCCATAGCCGCCCTAAACACCAGGCCCCGCTGACAGGCTGACCAGTCTACTAACTGTCACTCCATCAATGTCTCTTTTCGTTATGTCTGCCCTTACTGTTGTTGTTGTTGTCTGTGTTGTAAAATGTTACTGTCTTTTTCTTGTAATGTTATGTTATCTTTTTCTTGTATGTTATGTAATGTCTTTTTCTTGTAATGTTTCAGTCAGTGAAGACGAATTTCCCCACGGGGACTAATAAATTAAATCTAATCTATTCTTCAAAACTTGCAAGGTCATTTGTCCTCTCCTATTCCTGTATCTTAGTTTTTTTTTGTTTTTTTTTTTGTTTTGTTTTTAGAAGTCTAATTCTGCAATCCTATTTAAAAAATTAATAGTTTGTTGTTTCAGAGTTCAAATGGCACTTAAGGAATAATAGGGTGTCAGTAGAGTGGTGCTGAGATGTCCGACCATCCATCCATGCTCTTCCACCCATCAGAGGCCAGGTCATGGGGACAACAGCTTAAGCAAAGAAGCCCAGACTTCCCTGAACCAAACCACCTCCTCTATTTCCTCCGGGGGAGGGGGTGCAGTAATGGTGAAGGGGTTTGAGTGCCCCATGGGTCCCTGGAGATATGTTGTCAGTGGCATTCAGCCCCTGGTAGGGTCTCCCAAGGGTCAGGCAAAGCATGATTCACCATGACCCCTATGATGAAGAAAGAATCACTGTCTGGATCTGGATCATGGTTACAGAAGCCCCACCCTGGACCTAGGCCTGGGGGAGGAGCTCCTTTGTGAGCACCTGATTGTCAAGTCTTTTCCCAATGGGCCCGACTGGGCTTAGCTCAAAGGAGCCACATGGGCCCATAGGGGTCTATCTGGTACTGTGAGGATTGGGTGACAGCCAAGGGGCGGGGCCCTAATGCTCCAATCGCTGGTTACCCACACCTGCACTGGGAGACATAGAGATGTTCTAATATAAAATACCTGTCCTGTAACTGATGAGTTCTAGAAATTTGAAGCTGTGAGAAAAGGTTGTTTCTATTACAAGTCTTCTTCCACTGGGATACTTTGGTTTGTAAGGAGAAAAGAACAACATCAGATCTTCAAATATCGGTGGCCGTTTCTGAAAAACTGATAGACCACCCAAGTAAAGTTTATGTCCCAAACACCTGGCCTGGGTTTGACTCTTATTTCTATAATTTTTCACTGCTGGTTTAGTGTTTCAAAGAAAAAAGCTGACAGTAAATTGTTATGTTCTGTGTTGATTCTACAATAGTTGCATGATTTTAAACAAAAGTCTATTATTGCAAATTTCCAGAAGAAAAACACATCTAATTGTAGCAAATTGTGTCTTGAAAGTGAATGATCAATAGCCCTAGTTTGCATAATCCATTTTAATGACTTCATACAAGAAACACACACTCCACAGTAGAAACAGTGGCTCTTTCAGAAGTCAATATCAGACAGCGATTTCATAACTTTTTTTCTAACCCAAGTTGAGTCTTTGAATAGGCTTTTGTTCACTGAACAAAATGCTTTGAGTGCTAAAATGATCATCCAGCGACTTCAGAGGATCCAAATATGAATGTTTCTCCAATAGATTAGTCCATTATCACGGTGTTTTCTCTGGTTTGTTTTCTTCACTTTTCAGCCAGTGCACAAAATCTATGACCGGACCAAATGCATTATGGGTACCTGGACTCAGTATGACCAAGTGTCTCTTATTTAACTATCTACTACTCAGTCTCTGCCAAAATTCTTGATGTCTGACAAAGAACCTAGAATTTACTGATACTAATGCGCAAGAACTTTATAAAAAAAAAATGTATTTGTGAAATATAATTATATAACTGAGGACAGGCACCTAATGTCACCACAACAGACTTTCAGGAAAAGTAATGAGATGTTAAACACAGACATTTCATTAAACCCAACAGACAAATATCTAAGGTTACTCACTGCTTTGTGTTTCCGGCTCTTTCTGAAGCCTTTTCCTTTTACCCTTGATCGTCTTTGCTGCTGAACTTAACACTCCAGTCGACTGCACTGATTGCATATGCAATCATTTATCCTATCAACTGGGAGAATTGTATTCTGTCTTCTCGTCATTTTTGTCGGCTGCACTTTCGGCCTCTTGATGTCCATAGCTATAAACCCTGTCTATTTATGGAGACGCCTTATACAAGAGCTGTCGTGCAATGAATCAGCCTCGATATAAACATCATTACCCTCTTGTCAGTTGACTAAAGATCTAATCAGAATCCTGCTATGATTGGCTACTGCTGAGTGCTACTGAGCCTTCTTTCTGCAAACATAGTTGTTAGAAGGACACACACACAGATATGGAACACTTTAAACTAAAGCAGCAGATAGAATTTTACATAAGTGTAAGAATTACAATTATGATGCTTACATGCTCCATAATTTGTTTCTTAAAGGATGTATTATAGGACTTAAATATAATTTGAAGATGCATTTAAAACTATTAAACTCAAAAGTAGGCCCATCAGCCACAAAAAAAGTGTGGAGTTGCTATTATACACAACAGGGTCTATATTATCAAACATTTGTTTTTCATAAAAGAAAAAAAGGCAAGTAAGGGTGACAACGTGCACAATTCTTGCCAACTGCTGGGAAGTGCAGCAAATCAAAGTGATGCTAATCAGAAGGTGCTGTTATCTTATAGTTAACTTTAGATTAGATTAGATAGAAATGTATGGATCCTTTAAGCAGAGTCGTCAGGAAAGTGAGGTTCAAATAGCAGCCCAACACCAGGAATACACACAAGAAAATAGCAAAAAAAAAAACAAACTAAAAAATCAAACAAACAAAAAAAACGAACAGGCAATTGCACTCTATAAAGTATTAGTTAAAACAACAAGTAGCAAAGTGGTAATAATATAGTAATAATAATAGGAAATAAATAACTAATTATGTTGTATATATATATATATATATATATATATATGCACACAAACATACACACAAAGTTTAATAACCAAAGGATAAAAGTTATATATATATATATATTACTTTGCTCAGTTTTAATGATTTACTTAGCAAACATCAAAACAATGTCATTACTTCATACCATACACTGCATAGGGCAGGGGCCCCAAACAGGTGGACTCTCATCCAAATTTAGACTGCAAGAGGCTTTTATCTGGACCGTGAAGCCTTTTGAAAGAAATCATTTGGTTATTTATCTCACTGTCATTGGAGTGATTTTTAACGGCTCAGTAAATAATGTAAAGCGCTTTGGGTGTCTAGAAAAGCGCTATATAAATCCAATCCATTATTATTATTATTATCATTATTATTATTGTTATTATTATTATTATTATTATTATTATTATTAAAGAACTCTCAGTAATGGAGTCACAAACCCAGGATAATTAATTAACTAACTTACATCTGCTCCAGAAACATTCCACATTCCACTGGACATTGTGTTTCTGGTTTTCGTGGGTTCACTTCAGGACACTTGTGTTCAGGTCTGACAGGTAACCCCTATCGTTACTCAAACTCCACACCTGTCACTGCCCTCAGAGCAGCTTCACAGCAGAGAACAGAGCTCCACATGGCTCCTCTACTGCAAGGGTGTCAAACATATTATGGTCTGTGGCCCAAAGCTGTCCCGCCAAAGGTTCTAAGTCAGTGAACGGGGTGAATTTGTGAGGTGCAAAATTACACTGAAGGTATTAGGCGTCAAGGATGTCAAACTCATTTTAGCGCCAAACTCTAAATGTTATTATTTTATTAAATTATTCTTGTTCCTAAATGTTTTGTTCATTGGCACATGTATAAATGATAAATTGAGGCTTGATAGTATGAAAATTGCACTTATTTTTCTTTAGAGATTTCAATTTTTTCAAGTTATTCACTTTTTTTTTTGTGAAAGCATAGTTTAGAAATGTAAACCATTTCATATTTTATTACATTTTTTGTCACAACAAAAAAGATAGCAAGTTGGAGCTGTCATTACTTATAGGCTATTATGTTTTTATTTTATCATATTATTCTTGTTCCTAAATGTTTTGTCCATTGGCACATGTATAAATGATAAATTGAGGCTTGATAGTATGAAAATTGCACTTATTTTTCTTTAGAGATTTCAATTTTTTCAAGTTATTCACTTTTTTTTTGTGAAAGCATAGTTTATAAATGTAAACCATTTCATATTTTATTACATTTTTTGTCACAACAAAAAAGATAGCAAGTTGGAGCTGCCATTACTTATAGGCTATTATGTTATTATTTTATTATATTATTCTTGTTCCTAAATGTTTTGTCCATTGGCACATGTATAAATGATAAACTGAGGCATGATATTATGAAAATTGCACTTATTTTTCTTAAGAGATTTCAATTTTTTCAAGTTATTTACATTTTTTGTGAAACCATAGTTTATAAATGTAAACCATTTCATAATTTATTAATTTTTTTTGCACTACAAAAATATAGCAAGTCAGAGTTGTCGTTACTTATAGGCTATTATGTTATTATTTTACTGGTCCAGTCTGCTGTAGATCAAATTGGGCTGAATGTGGCCCCTGAATGATGTGGCTCTATTGCCTGACGGTGAGCGGAAATTTCTATCAATCATCAGACATGTTGTAAAACCATTATCATGTAAACCCTTTGTAATTTTAGAAAGATCTTCATTTTATCCAGTTAATATAATGCACACTGACTGAAAAAGAAATAAGAATGAAGTAAATCTCACTGGGAAAAAAATGTTCTCCATCCTTGGAGGACAGGAAACTCAAAATAAACTTCATAATAAAATATGATAACATGTACATTTAAGCAAAAATTAATGTTTCTAGTCAAATCATACAATATTATAAGTCTAAGAATCATATTGTTTCTTGAATTGTAAAATAAAAATAATAACTTTCAGAGACATGCATTTGATAAACCACAACTTTATCGTATCTGTTATTGAAAATATTCTGTTGTCCCAGTTTGCTTCCCTGCTGTCTCCTCCCTGACCCTGTCACCTCGTCGGTAACATTGGTTTCACCTTGGACTCCCTGCTGTCGTCCTCTCCCTCACCATTCCACACCTAATCTGCCAAACCCATTCCACCTGTCTGTCCCAGCTGTACCTAATCAACAGGCCAGTATTTATGCAGCACAGATTCATCTGCCCACTCCCAGATTGTCCTTGAATCCAGCCAGATTTTCCAGCATTAATCCCGAATCTACTTTCCTGTTTCTGACCCTACCTGATTTTGACCATCTCGCTTCACCTCAGACCTGGTAACATGACCTGTTTTCTGTCCGTGACCATGAGTGAGTCTGGATTTTTCTGGTTTTGACTCTGCCTGGCCCAATTACATCTCTTCACCTCAGCCCAGGTAACCCGACCCACCTTACTGTCGGTGACAAAGATTCTGGAATGTTGGATTTCCTGAGCCTTATGTCTGTGACTACATGGCATTTCATCAATCAGACTAGGGCTGCACGATATTGGAAAAAAAACTGATATTGTGATTTTTTTTTTTTTTTAAACCTTGCGGTATACGGAGTTATTCAAAAAGAATGAACCGATTTCATAACGCATTTGCTTTGCTTCAGTTCTCAAGTATCATCATGGAATGAGTCAGTGACCATTTGAAAGAGGAGTTTTCTAGGTTTGAGCTTTTTTTAAATAAAAAACTGCCCCAGCAATGGATTGGTCCGAAGGGGGCCCAAGACCTTGCTCTTTGTGCTTGGTCTGCGGGATCCCCAGACCTCACTGTGTTTTTTTGTTTTGTTTTTTTGGGGGGGATATATAAAACATCACATTTATGTTCCACCACTACCCACTAACCTCGATGACCTTAAACATCAAATGATGAGCAATCAACTCAGTGGATCGTGATATGCTGATACGTGTCTGGGAGGAATTCTCTTTTCGCATTGATGCTGTCTGTGCTGGAGGTGGTGGCCACATTGAACACTTGTAAGACAGGAAATAAAAGTTGATTGGGAGTAGAATACTTGTGACTTGGCTGGAGTTTTCTATTGCGTTTCCTTTTTAAAATATTGCGTAATGAAATTGGTTCATTCTTTTTGAACAACCCTGTATGTTGCAATATGAAAAAATCCTCAAGTTCAAGTTCAAGTTGACTTTATTTGTACCCGTAGGTAGATTTGTTTGCAGTAAGCTTTCACTCACTACTAGTCGCTGCGTGCGCAAGCGCCCAACAGGATATAATAGTTGTGTGGTGCTGACGAAAATGGTCCAACAAATCGGTTGTTTCCTCTCGCTGTGGCAACAGGTGGAAGGCACTGTTGACACAAAACATGTGTTTCAGTATCATCCTTCTTGTAGCTGAAATAATTCCAGATAAATGACATTGCTTTTCTTTTTGGCACCAAGTCTTTGTTTACAGTGATTTTCTCTTGTTCGTTGCTCATTTTTCAATGTGGTTACCAGTGAGTCACTCCAAACTAATTAAGTATGATTGTGATTGGTGGATTGCTGCGTGGAGTGTGTGTCACATACCTTTGTAATTAAGTGAGAACACATTGAGTTCATTTGCCTCCTACATGGCAGGACCTGTGATGTGACTATTGTGCACACATACATCGCAATGACAATGCTCAAACGATATATCTTGCAGCTCTAGATCAGACACAGCTGTTCCAAGGTGAGCCACTGGCCCAGTGCCTCCATCTGACCATTTGGCCCAGTGCAGGGGTGGGCAACTCCGGTCCTCGAGGGCTGGTATCCTGCATTTTTTTTTTTTTTGATATTTCCCTCATCCATCACACCTGGAAACCACTACATTGTTATCAGGCTTCAGCAGAGCTTGATGATGAGCTGATTATTAATTGAGCCAGGTGTGCTGGAAGAGGGAAATATCTAAAACATGCAGGAGACCGGCCCTCGAGGACCGGAGTTGCCCACCCCTGGCCTGATGGCAACGACAGCTGAGCCATGGGTTTGAGTCCAGGCAGCATACCTAAGTTGCATTGTTCCCGAACTCTACCAGTGTCTAAGACTGTCAGTGTGCTTTTGTCTGCCCTCATATGAAGAACTTTTCTTAATATAATCTACTTCTAAACTACAAACAACTGTGCTACATTTGGGTCCTCCATTAACCACCATCCATTAAAATTGTACAGACATATAATCAGCCATGGTAACTCTGTTCAGTAAAACAAAATGTGAGAAGCAGGAGTATAAACGGTACTCCAAATACATTCTCATCAAAAATTATTAAAATGCTTTAATGCAAATTTGTTTGACCCAAATATAATCTGCGACCAGTCTATGGAAGGGATACCTTAGACCACTCAGCTTCAGTGTGAATGTGTCAACACTGCAGGCCTTAATGCCCTATTCCGATTTATTGCTTAATTCCAATTTTTTTTTATTTATTTATTTTTTTGTGTGTGTGCTCGTTCATATTACACATTAAATGCAACTTCTATCAGTCTTGAGCATGAACTGAATGTGACCCTAAAGTGACCCGCATGCGCAAAAGAGGCTCGGTCTTAATTAGGAATGAAGAAATACTCCATATCACGTGACATATCTTGAACTTACAAGCTATCGGTTGCTATGCGCAACAGCATAGTACCGATGTGCAGGAAAGAGATGTGTAAATTAAGATTTTAAAAAAATGGATAAGGCAGTGGCGAAAGCAATGGGTCCCTACAGAGAGAACCTGAACGCAACTGCTAAGCAAAGGTATTTGGAGAAGATCAACGATATGAAGGATATAAACCCTACGAGCTAACAGTGTTCACCGATGTCCGACTGGTCCTTGCCACCCTATACCTACACGCCATTAGTTAACTATCTGGTTTTCAGCATAAGTTACTACACAGTGGAGTAATTCAAAAGCCTGAAGTCCCTTGACCACTATGGACAGTTTTGCTGTGGCTGGGTTTAAGGTTTGGTGATCTACAAGTCCGGTGACTGTGAAAACACTGTGGGGGGGTCAAAGGTCAGCCCGTGGATAGTGCAATGTTTACGTGTGTATGGAAATTGTAGATGCATTAAACTAGTTGGAAATGCAAAATAACGTACCTCCAGGTCTCTACATTTGCTGTGTCAATGACGAAAGTAACTGGAAAGGTCGGATAAATGCGACCTGGCCGTTCAGATTGCGGTCCCATTTTAAAAAATCTGACATGTATCTGATTTAATACCACATTTGAAAGTGGCCCAAATCTGACACTCGTATTTTCTTCTGCCATGCTTTCTTCAGAATAATTTCTTTGGTTTCAAACTCCAAAAAATTGACCACTATAGCCCTGGGTCGCTCACCTGGCTTTGGTTTAAAAGGGGGGGGTTCTATGTGCTCGTTGAATATGCAGCTCTTTATCTTCAGGTAGATCCAGTTCTTTTTTCAAAACTTGGTCCAAAAATGTTGCAACAGAGTCTTTTTCACTGTCCTCTAAAAGGCCAAATACTCTGATATTATTTCTCCTAGATCTTGCCTCAAGCTCGGTTATCTTGTCTTGCATCCTTCGCGTGAGAGTTAGCATCTTCTGCAGCGAGACGCCTGCCTCCGTGTTCCACTCCTCCAGTTCCACGATGTGAGCCCCGGGCCTCAGCTAGGTCAGCCTTTTGCTCTTCCATCTCTTTGCTACTTTCTTTGAATTTGTACTCCATATCTTGACATAGTGAGGTAATGTCTTGTTTAAGCTTGGTTTTAAACAAGGTTAGATCACTTCGCATCATGGCCCGGAGGTCTTGAATTTCCTTGCTAAGCTTTGCTAGCCCCTTGAGCATTAGCTTAGCATCGCCTGGATCCGCTTCGCCCATTTCTTCCTCCTGCTCCTCGTGACTGCTCTCTTCATTTTCAGCAACCTCAGACGTGCCTTTTGGTTTTCTGTGGCTTTTTCGCGTTCCCGTTCCACTCATACTTTGATTGTTGGTCGTTCTGTATCAAGTTTTGGAGTTTTGGTGGAGTTCTAGTTCACCAACAACAGAGAGCTATTCACTACGCGTGTGTATCGTTCGCCATCTTGTAGGAAGTCCGAAAGTGGCCCAAATCTGACTTAAAAAGATCAGATTCCATGTGACTTGTGCTGTTCACACTGTCATGAAAGAATCTGACCTGAGTCACATAGGGGGCAAAAAATCGGATATGGGCCATATTTGCCTGCAGTCTGAACATAGCGTTAGTCACCCACTTCTACACTTCTGACATGTGAAAACAGTCCCAAAACTTTGACCTATATTACATTCCTACAACCAAAGAAATTGGGCTGAAAAAGCAGAGCACATCACAAAAACACAGGCAAAGGGATTAGAACAAAAGTAAAGTACAAACCATCAATTACTGAGTAATCTGGCAAATCCAACGGGAAGGTCTCCATTTCATTTTACTTAGAAAAATCCAATCTAAAACAAATTATGCATCATATGAAAAAGTAAACCGAGCAAATTAATTCTTTTTCCTCTCCAGCTGTTGCTGTTATGAATATACCTACTCTTCCATCAGTTTTAAATACGTTTTTTTTTTTTTCATTGTAATGAAAGTTGTGCATTAGTCTGCAGAGAATACATTTAATATGATTTGTCTTTACTCACTGCAGTTGTTTTGACAAGAAGAGCTGTACATATCCCATCTCTGAGAACACACTCCCTGTACCTCATCTCATCCATGGATAAATGGAAGAAGGCTCGAAGAGACGGATGACTCTCTTCCTTCACCTGTCTTGAGGTGGGTATTTCCACACTAAAGTGAAATTGGATACTTTGTGAGGCAGGGCTTAAAGATTAAGGAGAGGGGGTTCACACACAGGCAAAGTTATTTAGGTCTCAAATAAATGGAATACACAGATTTGTCATTTTCTTCAATCTTCCACATTCTCCCACATTCACATTTATGATTTATACAGTATGTGTATATTAACCCTTTCATGCATAGTGGTCACTACAGTGGACAGCTGTTCAAAGGTGTTGTTCTCTTGTATATTCATGGATTTTGTTGGTTTATTTCCATATCAGCCAACACAGTGGACACTTATGCATCATCCCATACACTGTAATTCACACCATTACTGTAAATTTGCTGTTCTAGATAAACCTGATCTGCAGAAACATGTTTGAGTGTAAAAAAAATTCTAATTGTTATTAGACTGTAATTAACCTTTTTTTTTTTTTTTTTTTTTTTTTTTTTTTAACAAAAAGGTTGTTTTTTTTGGCAAATTATCTCCTTGCAGGTATGTTAAAATGTGAGAAAACATCAGATTGGCAGTATTAATGTTTTTATTTCATAGTTTTTATGCAGTATATCAGTAAATACATGTTTCTTTGCTTCTAAAATTAAACGCATGGTGTCTAGCTGAGTGGATATTTTTGTAACGCCATGAAAAATAGGTTGATAAAAAAAAATTCAATCACATTGTTTGTTTGTTTTTTCATGCCTAAAGAGGAATTAAAAACACCAAGGAAAAAAATCTTGATTAAGCTTCTCATAATTAATGCATGAAAGGGTTAAACAGAACTTCCATTAACTCAAAAACAGTGCTAGATCTTTAAGGGTTAAACAGTTTGATGCCAATTTCATGACTATAAGTTAAAAAAAAGACTCAAGTGAATCAACAATATTTTTTTTTTTTTTTGTATTCAGAACAAAAACCAAAAGCAGAATATTTACAAGTGTAGTGCATGAGGAGTAAATTTATATCAATCAAGCCATTAAATACTGTTTATAATCAAGTCTAACTATGAATGAGCTGAAGATGTCTCTGGCAGCTTCATTTTCTTGGTAAAACATTTTTTCAGTGAATAACCAAAAATAGGGTCCTTCCCTGCTTCGCTAAATATTACAAAATGATTAAAGTTGTCTAAACAAATCCTCAAAACCAATATCCATGCTTCAGTTTCCAGGAGTAGATGTTGCTGGATATAAACTGGACCACACACAGAATTGTAGCACAGTGGCAGGAAGAAGGTTACAGGTTTCCTCTTGGTCCTCCTGTTTCTCCTGCCGTTAAAAACCGGTACATTTAAGTTAATTCAGCCACTGGCTCCCCTGATAGTCTTGAGCTGACCTTCAATTGCAGCTCACTGCTCTTAATGTGTGCTAATGCTAATGCTAGGTACTGTGTGTATTAGGATGGGTAAAATGCAGAGGCTGAATTTCCCTATGGGGATACTGAAGTGGGTTTATCTGTAACATTTTAACGGACCAGTTTATTAATTATCATTAATTATTAACCCAAAAAGACTTAACACTACTTTGGTGGCAGTTCCCAGATAAATTTTTCTCTCTATTTAACTAGTCTTAAGTGACATATCAACATTTCTTACTATATTATCCTCTGTATTTAGCATTATTTCAGTGTAAATGAGGTACTTTCTCATATTTATTCTTTTTATTGTGGAGGTGTTCATTAAAGCTCAGAGTAAATTCAAAAGTTATTAAATCGCAAACAGAAAACTGAAGAAAAAGTGACATTTTCAACAAATATATCATTATCTGAGCATAAACCAAGTGTGCCCATCCGCTGTTATTTATCAAATTCCATGGGTTTTACTGGTGAATCAATGTGATAGAAGATGACAATGTTTCCATGGTAACTACAGAGTCTCTGAAAATCCAAATGGTCATACCTGATGACCATGAAAAGATGACAAACTGCATTTTACACCAATTATTTATGTATTGATAGGGTTAGTGGATCAACAGGTATTAAAGATTTTACATCAGTAGATGGTTTTGATCGACGGTGGATGTTTGGGTCTGTATGGGTTGTTAATTATTTGTCCATTTTTAATTTGAACTGGGAAAAGTTACCTTTAGTTCCTCTCTATCGGCGGACAGGATATTTCTTTTCATCAATGGCAATAGCAGATATCTGTCCTGTTACATTAAAGATTTTTTCATGAATTTGTATGTTTGAATCATTCAGTGATAACTGCACTTAAAATGGTAGCTATTTTTATGTCTATAATCGAGATGTATTTGTCGGGGGGTAATAAATAACAAAAACAAAATAATTTAGCCATAAGCAACTATCAGTGTCAGCTATTGGACAAAATGTATTTAAGTATTTCAACAAACAGAATTTTGCAGTCAGTTATTTCTGTTAATTTGGGTCCCGGTGGGTGTACAGTCGCAGAAAAAATTATTAGACCACCCATGTTTTCTTCTGTTTCTTGTTAATTTTAATGCCTGGTACAACTAAAAGTACATTTGTTTGGACAATATAATGACAACAAAAATAGCTCGTAAGAGTTTAATTTCAGAGCTGATATCTAACCATTTTCCATGTTTTCTTGATAATAACCAAAATCACTTCAGTTCTTACATCAATATCTATGGCATTGTACTGCCAAAAACAACGCTTTTAGGCATTTCATGTTTTCTTTTCTGTCTGTTTTAGTCACATGATACACACAAGAGTTATTACTTGATTGCATAGCCATTGTTTTTGATGGTCTAATAATTTTTTTCCGTATCATCCCACTTTCTGTAACATATGGACATTTGTAACATTGTTAGGCCTATTTTACAGTGTTATGTTCTTTTAAGGACATACAGAACTTTTTTGACCATTAAATTATTTCTGGCTTTCTCAACAGATACACATAAATTAAAACAGCAAATAAAATGGTAAAATCAGTGAAAACAGCAGAAAAGTAGTAAAAACAGTACCAACAGCAGCATGGCAAAGCAGCAGCATGCCATCACAGCACAGTCATTATTGGACCAGATTAGACTTTGGTGTCGGTCTGCCCTTCCCAGGACTAGAGTAAAAGGAATGGTAAAGGAACCGGCCAAGATGTGTGAGCCAACTGGATCAAAAATTAATTACCTTCTAAAGAAAGATAAAGAAGGTTGAAATGTTGAAATAAGTCTGTCTGAAAAACTTCCTGCGCTGCTGAAAGGCTCATTGTAGAGAGTCCAATCTTTTCGTCTTCATTTTGACGGATACGTTTCTGAAGCTAGTGCCAACAGGGGATGATTGAATGTGTTGGTCGGTCTCAGCTGGATTATCAGGAATTTGAGTTGGATCTGATGGGTCGCTGTAATGCGCTTGCATGTCACATTCCTCTCTGGAACCAGGAGATGAATCTGGACTGGAGCCAGAAGAGGAGACGTCTATTTGAAAGTAATTCTCAGATAGATTTTGTACTTCTGTGTCTGAATTTACTCGACGCACAACACACTCTCCATCACCAGGAGAGTCTGTCGGAATACTGCTGTCTTCAGGGGATTTGACAAACTGAGGCTGAGACACTTGTCATTAATAACATTTCCATTTGTGTATGTACATGTATGATGGGTCAGAGCATTGTATTCAACTGCAGTCACAATTAACAATTAAAAAAAAGAAAAAACAGATGTTGACGTACAGTAAAGTCAATGATTTGACAAGAGACTAGGCCTGTATCGCTTTCTACAGCCACTCCATTTCTAGCATTAAGTAAACTTTATTCATACACCTTTTAAAACTGGAGTATAGATGTGCTGTACCAAGCAAATATTGAATAAAATGTCAAATAGGAAGATAAAAAGTAATAATAAAAAATAGTAATTTGCAAAAGTGATGAAAAAAAAAAAAAAAATCAATCATACAGCAATAACAGCAATAGAATATATTTGTATTTATTTATTTTTAACCCCCTTTTGGAGGACAACTTTATTTTTAATTACAGCTTGTGCTTAACAAGTAACAATCTCAAGTGTTACATTCATTTTTTCACCCATTCCTTGCTAGTACACATATACATCAGTGGCAGCTGCTCGTCTTTCAGAGAGGGGAAGCTCATTGTCGCCTTACATTAAAAAAATTGTCAGGTTATTTAAACATAAAGTTCCTTTTTAAGAAAATGGTAACCTTATCATACCAAGTAGGCATCTTTTCCAGGGACTTCATAGGTAGTTCACTCCGACCTAGCCAACAGTATGATTGATTTAACTATCTACGAAATGTTATTAAACTCAAACAAAAAATGATGAAATTACGTAACTGAAACAAGAAGACATTGAAATTATGTTAAACTGAAACAAGGAAGTACAATGAGTGTGTTGTATTTACAGTGCAAGAAATGAACAGGTATTTTCGTAGTGGTTTCTCTCTTGATTTCACAGCAGAATGCGCAACGGTATTAAACTGAACTCTGTCAGTGAAGGAGTAGATCTCAAAATAGCTGTCAATCAAATGGGATTCAGCCTTTCGACTGATCCTCCAATCAGCACGTGGAAGCACAGCGTCCAGCCCAGCCGAGCTCCGCCCACAGCTCCATTCACCCCCAGAGATGCCGAGCGTCCAGGGGCGGGACAACATCATGGCATTTATCCAATTACCGTCCAGTTTTGAGGGAATGAAAAAAACTGTTGCACTCAGTCCCACTGAAGTGCATGGACGCCGGGTGTCTATGGGCAAATGCATTGACCACAGATTGTGTGAGAAAACAGCGCAACAGGAATGTATGAGAAGTGAGCAACATCGAGTCTGTTGATTTGTGATAAAGCTGATTTTCAACAAACTCGTCTGTGAGATGAATGTGTTCTAACACATTTGTAGTCAATGAAATGTCAACACAACCGTACATATTTGACCATTTAATTTTCGTAATTTTAGGGGAAGCCGAGCTTCCCTTGCAGTCTATGAGAAATTGCCTCTGATATACATAGAGAGAGAGCTCATATAGATAGAAGAGTACAGTGACAGGATGTAACTGACATGTAACTGATGTAAATGACAGATTGACAAAGACAGTGGGACAGAACAGACATAAGACAAGACAATGAGACAGACCAACTAAAGGCAGCCATACACTGCAATTTTAGAGACGATTTCTCACTCGTGCGACTATTTCTGGGATGGGGCCACATGTGCCTCTAATCGTGTGTCGTGCTTCGTGCAGTGTACATGGGGTAAGGAGAAGCGATTAACACCTCACGACCAGCAATCGTGCGTTTGCAAGGAAAACGGAGCTGTTTGAAATCCTGCTCGCTCCTCGTGAGGGTATCGCACTGTCAAAGCAGTGCCACGAGCCAATGTGCCTCAAATTCTCACACTGTGCATGCGTGAATACAATAATAGAAAGCTACTGTAAGCTAATTCTAAGATTACAGTAGCTGGCTCTTGGCCTAGTGCAGTTGAGCTGTTGCAGCTTACCTCTAGTTCCTGCTGTAGGACAGCCCATACTGTCCACGTCTGGCAAACCAATTCCTGCACCAAACACGTCATCATCTTTTCTTCTTTTTTGATTCCCCACAGATAATGGCAGATATTGCCAAAGCAGCTCGTTGGTTTTTGCTTAGCACTACCATTTCGTGACTCAATACACAATTGTCTACGCACTTTCGGATTCCTTGGTATTTTAACGTCGTATTTCTGGATACAACACTCAAACGTGTGGTGCGTCCTCTGGTGTATGGTCCTACAGTGTGAGCAGTCAGGTCGCATACGAGCATCGGTCCGTACAGTGTGAGAATATGAATCGTGAGCCTGACTTTACAATTGATTCGCGCAGTTTGAGATGGAGCTGCGTGCAACGATCGAAATAATCGCACAGTGTATGGCCACCCTAAGTGGTTGCTGTTGGAGATACTGATGCTGATCAGATATATTTGTGTTGGCATAAATTTGGTGTGTGTGTGTGTGTGTGTGTGTATGTATATTTATTATGTTAATGATGAGTGGGAGTGAAGTGTGGAAGTTGAATGCTGAGATAGAAAAGTTGATGTTCGGGGGTGTTCTGTTCTGGTGATATATAGGATATATTTTACAGCCACTCTGTTTCTAGCATTAAGAAAGTAAACTTTATTCATACACCTCTTAAAACTGGAGTATAGATGTGCTGTACCAAGCAAATATTGAATAAAATGTGAAATAGGAAAATAAAAAGTAATAATAAAAAAGAATCATTTGCAAAAGTGATAAAAAAACAGAAGATAAACATAGAAATCAATCATACAACAGTAAAAGCAATCAAATATATGTTTTAAAAAGTATATAGAAGGCAAATGTATTAGTTTAAAGTGCAGACATCGCAGGCAAGTTTTTAACAGCTTCTTCAAACTCTAAACTGACACTGCAGTTATTCAGACCAACAGAAGATGGTTCCTGAGGGTCGGAGTCACAAGTGCAGAGGCGTTGAGACAGTTAAAGAGCTCAGTGATCTGACAATAACCAGGGGACACGATGGACTGTTAATCTGAGATGTAATGTAGTGAAGCACTTGGTAACAACTTCACGTTGATCAAAACTGTGCACCTACATTTTGTAGATATAACTACATATGCAAATTTGTTGCAGTTTTGTGCTTCAAAATAGAAATGTAAATAGCATTCTCCAATAAAGATGAAAAAAATGTGATCAGTTTTTTTTACTGTAATTGTATAATTTTCATACGTGAGCTTAAACATTACATTGAGATGTCAAGCAAATGGCCTGTGGACTTAAACCAGCTCAAAAGGCCTGAGGGAGGAATTTGTAAGATGCAAAAATTACACTGAAGAGATTAACAGTCAGAGATGTTGAAATCATTTTAGTTCAGGGGCCACATACAGCACAACTGGGTCTCAAGGTGGTCCGACCAGTAAAATACTATCATAATAACCTACAAATAATAAATTCCTTTTTTTTTTCTCTCTCTTCATTTTAGTGTAAAAAGTAAAATTACCTAACATGTACAAACTATCCTTTCACCTAAAAAGTGAAAAACCTGAACAAATATGAACAACCTGAAATGTCTTAAGAGAAATAAGTGCAATTTTAACAATAATATGCCTGTTACTACTGTTACTGTTTTGTGACATAATAGATCCATGGGTAAATGAGAAGACATAATTTTGTTAAAACTGCACTTACTTTTCTTAAAAAATTTCACATTATTTGCATTTTTTAACTTGTAGTTTGTAGACGTGAAAATTTTCATCATGTAATTTTACTTTTCTTGCTCTAAAACATAGAGAAAACAGAGTTGACATTATTTATAGATTATTACATAATTATTTTTCTGGTCTGGTCCACTGGAGATCATACTGGTTTGTATGTGACCCCTAAAGTAACATGAATTTGACACCCCTGTGTTAGATTATAGCAATGTTTTTCAACCTTGGGGTCAGGACCCCACATGGGGTTGCCTGGAATTCAAATGGGATCGCCTGAAATTTCTAGTAATTGATAAAAATAAAAAATAAAAACTTACGAGGGCTGTTCAATAAGTTCATGGCCTCACCCAGAAATACTGGTTGTTACTATACAGGATGTTACATTCTTTCGTGATGGGATAGTGATGCTTGAACATCGATGGACCAAGTGCATTGCTGTAAATGGAGATTATGTTGAAAAATAAAATATAAATTATCAGTCTGTGTTGTTCTGTTCTGGGTGAGGCCATGAACTTATTGAACGGCCCTCGTACTAATAAAAAAACATATGGTGAGTTTAGAGACAATCCCAATCCATAAAAGACATGACAAACTGTGAAGCTGAAACTGAAGCACTGTGGTACTTTTTATCTGTCAAATGTTCATTGTGGTCAGTTTCAGATGCTGCAGCTCTTTCATAATTCATAGTTTGAATTCTTGTTTGTTCAGTATTAATTGTCCGCCTTGTAAATCCAAGCTGGACTGACTGTACATATCCTTACCACGGAAAATAAAATTCTCACTTTGTGCAGTAATCTACACCTGGCTTTCCTGCCTCCGTCCATAATAATATACATTATATAGACTAAATGTCCTCTAAAATTAATGTTTATTTGACACATAGTATAGCACAGCATTACATGATTAAAAACAAATTAATTTTCAGCAAAAAATACCTCTGTTTTGAATGTCTGGGGTCGCCAGAAATTTGTGATGTTAAAATGGGGTCATGAGGCAAAAAGGCTGGGAACCACTGGATTATAGGAATGAATTAAAAGAAAATGTAAAGTACCAAACGGCTGATTTTTAAAGAACCTTGTTATGTAGTTCCAGACACATATTCCTTTGTCTCTCTGGTTAAAAATAACTCTTTAGATTGGAAAGGTCATTGACCACTGCACTGGGCTGACCTGTGTAAATTGTATGTTTACCGGTACAGGTCAGGTCATAGGTTTAATGGGTCACATTATAGAAAGATTAGAGTTGGGAGATAATTATAAATGATGGGTCAGGTCTGTTACAGAGCTCTGCATGTGCAGGGTGGGAGCACATTAGCAAAAGTTGGACTTCTGAACATATGAATACACTTTAACACATTTAAAAGGTGGGGAAGCAAAATTTACAATATTTTGAGGCAGGGATTGAAAGACAGTGTATGACCAATTAGTTTATTGAAAGTCATGAGAATTTATTTGCCACAAGAAAATTGACATAATAGAAAATGTTTTTATTCTATGTGTCCTTCTTTCTCAATAACTGCCTTCACACGCTTCCTGAAACTTGTGCAAGTGTTCCTCAAATATTGGGGTGACAACTTCTCCCATTCTTCTTTAATAGTATCTTTAAGAAAGTCGACATTGCTGTGTGATGTTCTATTGGTAGCATGTTCTAAAACGCCCCAAATAGCAGAATCCAGAGGGTTTAGATCTGGGCTAGAAGGCGACCATAAACATGATTCCCAAAAATTGCTAAAGTTGGATTTGTTGCTGTTGTCAACAAGTGTTTTGGTGTTCTTGTGTAAGATTTTAACTTCAAATTATATTTTACTGCATTTCTAACGGTCTTGTTGTCTACCTCAAGTTCAATTGCCATTTTTCTCATGGATTTGGTTGGATCCTTTAGGATTTTGGATTTGAGAGCTTTAATAAAAGCTTTGGTACGTTTTTTGTTGCTTCCTCCACTTCCAGACTTAATAGTTTTGCTCATAGTCATTCTCTTCTTTCCATTATAAACAGTCTTTATGGACACTCCAACTATTTTTGAAATCTCCTTTGGTGTGACGAGTGCATTCAGCAAATCACACACTCTTTGACGTTTGCTTTCCTGATTACTCATATGGGCAAAAGTTTCTGAAAAGGTATGGATAATAGTGTTAGGTATGATTATGACATCAATATATGTTTGGTTTCAAAACAAGTGACGTAGTGCCTGCTGAGAAAAAAACAACTAAATGTTCATTGTAAATTTTGCTTCCCCACCCTGTAACTGGCTTGTGATTTTTCTTTGTCCTCCATGCATTGGCTAATGCAAAGTAAGGCTGTTAACCCTTTATCGGCCAAGTGACTGTTTTTGGTAATTTCTGCAAACATTAAATATGGGGCCAATCCTGCGTCTTAGTGAGGTCAAGAAGCATGTTGGTTTTTATAACACTTGTAACCGGGTAAGACTGTGTGTCTTCGGCTGGTGGCAGCAGGGGGGCTGGGGGTGCGCCCGTGAACGCACCACCTGTGAGGTGCCGTCTCCTCCTCCCGTGGTCACATCCTGTGTACACTGATTAATTAATTAATATATTTAAGGTGTGCACGCCGAGTGTTTAGTAGGTTTGGGGCTACTGGCTGTTGTGTCGTGTGGAGCATGTGTTGGAAAGGAGTTTGAAGGGCTACCGGTTGTTCTTGTCATGACCCCCCAAGTAGGGCTGCACAATTTTGTCAAAAAAATAAATAAATAAATAATTTTTTTTCCCCTCTAAAAACTCGATTTTCGATTTCAATTTTTGGGTAAAACTACAAAAGACAACTGAAGTCAGCATGTTGTTTTCGTGAGCAGCCCACAATGCAAGGCACTGCTCAGACCTCAAATCTGTGATGGTATCATGTGATGAACCCACAGAAGTTTATTTTTTTCTTAATTAAATCTTTATTGAATGAAGTAGAGTATACAAACAATGTATACAAGAAAATAACATAAGTTTGCCAGGGGGAATACACTATAATACAATGTCCAAATCAGAGCAAATACTTATGTTTTTTTTTAGCCTTTTTGTTTCCAGATTTATCTAACAGCTTTAAATAAAGTTCAGCATCTTTCAAAACATAAATAATATTTGGTTTTGTGTTACAGAACTTACCTTTGTGAACGAAAAATTTAGCAAGTAAGAGGACTAAATTGATAATTTAAAAAAAATGTTTTTTTTTTCCTTTTTGGGGTATCTGGCCCACAGAAGCGATACCAATGTAAGTCAGTGACAGGTATCAGTCATGCGTGCGTGGACCACGTTAATATGAGTGATCTCCATCCGGTTCTATTTAAACTGGGGGATCTGTGCGTGGAACAGACCGACCCAGGACACACTGGAGGAGTTCTATCCCTGGAGCTGGTGGATGTGTGTGGGCACAGGGCTGTCTGGGCTCCTCTGCTGAGGCTGATGACCCCGAGAACCGGACCCGGTTCAGAAGAAGACAGTACGGTATGGATCCGGGACAACGGAAGATGAGTGATCCGCATGCACTTATATTTCAGTTGCGGGATCCGTGCATGAAGCCATGGCTTACATTGCTATAAGTACTGCGGGCTCACTAACACATTTAAAGTCCGGTCATTCTACGGACTTCTATGACAGACTGCTGTCACTGATAGGAGGAAGAGCCTACGGTGGCCCGCAAGTACGCGGCCCGCAGGCGTGAGAGAGATGAAATTGATTTTACGATTTCCCGTTTTTAAAAATCGTCCTAATTAAAAAATCCGATTTCAATTTAAAATCAATTAATCGTGCAGCCCTACCCCCAAGCCTCGGTTAAGCCGTGGTCGGTCAAATGTAAAGTGGGCCGCTGCTCAGTTTTTACTCTCAATTGCATGTTCTAACTTGGGGGTTTAGCTGTAAATTGTGGATGTGCTCCCAAACATTTGTTGTTTTTCTCTTGCGTGTGTGGGTTTAGTGAGCAGCGCCAAATTATTTTGTCATTTTAATATAATAAACGTTTAATAATTTGGTCTTAAATTGTAGGGTGTGAGTAGGGTTTTTTAGGGGTATTTTAGTTAGCAGTTTAATGTGGATTTGAGTTTACGTCTTTCTTTACTAATGTTTGGTTTTGTTACTGACTTTGGTTCGGGGTTGTTTTTGCTCAGTTATTTTTTGTTTTCCTTAAAGATTTTTAAAATTAAGATCCTTTATGGTCAGTATACAGTGCATTTTACCACACATTGAAATTCAACCTCTGCTTTTAACCAATCTCTGTGCCTTGCTCAAGGGCACATCAGCCAACAACTTTTTCTGCCAATCTGTGGAATCGAACCGGCAACCCTTTGGTCACCAGCCGACTCTCCGGACCTCTGGGCCACATTTACTGTAACCAAATTTTATCAGCTGTTTGTTTTTTGTGAGACTAGCCTTTTTTTTTCCTTAAGCTTTTAAAGGAAGTAGAAAAATGTGTTTTATTAAAATTGTTAAATAAAGAATGTACACGTCTGCTACTCCTGGATTTTTTCCTTTTGTGACCAGACCTACCTGTCCTTTATAATAGGGACACCCTCGGCTCATCTAATAGATTAAGTGATAACCAGGCAGAGCAGTGGGCTTGTTAGCCCACCCTTGTCCACAACACGTCCACACACTATCCAGTGCTTCAGAGATTTTATAGACATTTTGAAGCTGTAAATAGTGAATAGGAGTGATTTTTGTCAGTTTATGACCTTATAATAGTTTTATTGCATGTGTTTACTTTTCAGCAAGTGCTGCTTTGATATTTTACGGCAAGAGGAGGAGACTGTTGCCATGCCACCCTACGAGGAGATAGATGAAAATGTCCAATAATAACACACTAAGGTTGAAATTTTGAATTTCATAGTATTTCAATGAGTGCTTTATAAAGAGTTAAGAGTTTGCTTCTAATACTGCACGTAAGTAAAATTTACAACTCCTGCCATAGAAGAAAAAAATCAATCATTTGGTTGAATTTATGACTAGTAGATAATGGATACTTAAGGTGAAACATAAGGCATGGTGGTGTTACATCCCTGTTTAATTAGATTTGTTAACCGTAATGGACTCCTACTTCAGAGACTCACTATTTTGATGTTAAATAAAATTAGAATCAGTCTGTCTTTATCCAAATCAGCATGACAGTGTCTCTATGTGTAGATACATTTGTGTAGATGTAGATTTGTTTACCAGTCGTGGTTTTGACAAATTGACATTTGACAGTTGTGAGTTATATTAAGTGAGTGTGTCAGTCAGGCCTTCAGATGACAGCAGTGACTGACAGCACAGTTTAACTCAATGGACGGCTCACGAGCCTTAAGCACATTACTGAATTAGGATGAAGAGGTTTTAATAAGATTGCCACTAAGCCAATCTCCTCATTCACGTTGTTACTTGAAGGGCCGTTGCCAGCACATCATAAAATACAGTAACATAATGGTGCTGAATGAAATGGTAATCGAGCCAAGAAGCCGGAACACAGACATGAACGGAGGATTACAACAAAGTAACAAATCTGATGAATCAATAAGTGACGATTCTTCCACTGTGAATCTAACTTCACCCACTGCCTGATTCTAAAAAGGAGTTCAGGGACATCAGTAAGACACAGAATCACCAGACACTCCTACAAATGTTTGAGGTTTTATTGTGGTTTTGCCACCTGAGATGGGGCCCTTCAAAGAAATCTGAATATTTTATTAATCCCAGGGGAAAATTACTGGGTTTTGCAGTCGCTCCATTCAAATATACAAATGAGTAGCAGAAAGACCTTATCAATGCAACATAAAAATAAAAAAAATCTATATATATTAGGCCTGTAACAGTACACAAAATTTTCGGTTCAGTACATTTTCAGTTTTGAAAGCCACGGTTCGGTAGGGGAAGAAGGAAAACCTCTCAAAATGTCACTAATGCATTTAATATGAATTTTTGAACATTTTTTTCCCCCAATTTTTGCTATAAATCAAATAGAAAAAAATAAATAAATAAAATATTACTAAATGTATTTTAAACATTAGTATTGCACTTTTCCCTGAAAGGTAGTTTTGGTCAAACAACAAAAATCTAATCACAGTTCTGTCAGTTCACATTCTGCATTAGAATAACAAAAAAAATTCCACATGAAGTGCAACATTAAGAAGAGGGCAAACTCGTATTCTCTTTTAACAAACTTAAGAGCAACACTGACAACAAAATTAACCAAGTTATTTATTTTAGGATAGCTTACAAACTGTTTAGGCTACCGTGTGTGTGTGTGTGTGTGTGTGTGTGTGTGTGTGTGTGTGTGTGTGTGTGTGTGTGTGCAAAGTGCAATTTGACAAAAAACAGAGGTTTGTTTTTTTTTTTTTTTTTTTTGGGAGCCGGGGGGCAGTTATGTACGTGGGGGTGCAATCCATAACTAACACTGGCGTGAAACAAAAACATATTTGTTGTTTTTTTTTTAACCGTATATCAGCTGCTATTTCATATTTTGGGTCAATGTGCGCTCCTTCAATATATCCGTGTGGAACTTGTGCAGATTTAAAATTCCGCATCAAATGACGTCTTTCGTTCCTTTTTCTTTTTCTCAACATACTGTGCCATTTCGTTACAGCTGCGTACCCAGCTCATGTGTACCGAAACGGTTTGGTATGTGTACCGTTACAGGTACAACATATACACAATGAAAATACAACATGAGCAGGTGTTCATGTCCAATTTTTGAGTTCATAACTAATATTCACCATAATTCCATAATAAATACACAACATGAAACATATAATTTTTACAGTATTATATTGAAACACAAGGGATTATAATAGTTTTGCCCTGTCCCTACATCTAAATGTGTTTCCCCATTAGTAACCTTAGTTTTTTTTCTCATTATGACCCTATTACATAAATATCAGTTTAATATTTACCCACTGTTAAAACCATGCGATGATGTTATTTAGTATCTCCTCTGTTACACTGGTACCTCACTAGCAACCATTTTATTACTGAGCTGTCATGAGTTCCATATAGAATCTCCTTGTTGAAGCATTATTCAGTGTAAATATTGTTGATTTTTTTTTTTTTTTTAATATCCAAATGTGACTGTTTTTAAAAGAGCCTGTATGGGTTTTATCTAATTTCATCTGCAGAATGAGTAGGGGTACCACTGTTTAATATTGAAGTGATATTAATACTGAAGCCACTGTGATACACATAAGCATCATTTTAATGTTTTCTCAGATTATTATTATTATTATCAGTTTCATATTACCTCCTCAGTCAGACCATCTGGCACTAGTGACAGATGCTGTTGTTTGGACAAAACTGATAATATAATGTTAAGAGAGGGAGGACTATGAGTTTTTATGACAGTCCTCCAACTTGATCAATCATATACAGGGGTTGGACAAAATAATGGAAACACCTTCACCTCAAGATGATAATGCCCCAAACCATACAGCTAGAATTGTTAAAGAATGGCATGAGGAACATTCTAATGAAGTTGAGCATCTCGTATGACCGGCACAGTCCCCAGACCTCAACATTATTGAGCATTTATGGTCAGTTTTAGAGATTCATGTAAGACGTCGATTTCCACCGCCATCGTCTCTAAAAGAGTTGGAGGGTATTCTAACTGAAGAATGGCTTAAAATTCCTTTGGAAACAATTCACAAGTTGTATGAATAAATACCTCGGAGAATTGAGGCTGTAATTGCCGCAAAAGGCGGACCTACACCATATTAAATTATATTTTGTTGATGTTTTAAGGTGTTTCCATTATTTTGTCCAACCCCTGTACATTGCCCGGCCAAAAAAAAAGTCAGCCATGCAATATTTGACTGGACCTCCTTTGGTTTTGATTATAGGAGACATTCACTGACTTTTTTTTTTTGCCACATAATGATTATGTAGAGTCACAGTAAGGTTCATTATATTTTAGTTGCATCAGTTTTTGATTATTGATGATAGAGGACCAGAACACTGCATCAAGTCCTAATCACATCTCAAATTAGAGTCTAGACTTTATGATTTCTAATCCATGTGTGGACATGATGTCTCATTCTCCCTGAACCATTCTGTCACAAGCCTGATGATCCTGATCAGTCCTGGCACCGACCAACCTTTTTGATATTAAAGACATGAGAAGACACTTACTGCATCAGTTAGGTAAACAACCTGTTCCAGCTGAAACATTATTAACCACTGCAGTACTGACCCATGGAAGGATCTGAACTATTTGCTTAATTAAATCCAGGCAGTTACTTTTTTAGCTTACCGGCCAACAGACAGTAAGCTATTGTCGTCATTGTCATCTGTCGTCATCTGTCGTCCGTTACAAAACTTTCAACCATCTTCTCTGAAACTACAATTCCGATTGACTTCAAACTTGGTATAGAGCCTCTTTATGATGATGTCAACAAAAGTTAGTGAAATTATTTGGATCTGGATTTGGTGCCACTTTGAAAAATTTCCCCATTATAAGAGATAGGAAGTGGATCGATGCAATAACTCAGTAAATATAAATGATATCAAGTGTAAATTTCTACAGTCCAGCCCTGATGGGGAGATGACCAAAACATAATGGCCACATGCTGATCAGGATCGTCTTCTGGATCCGGGAACTTACAGAAAATTTAACATGAGTTCTTATGGGGAAAAAAATTCAATCGTCTTCTTCTCCGAAACTCCAGTTCTGATTGACTTCAAACTTGGTATACAGCTTCTGTATGATGATGTCAACACAAGGTATTGAAAGTATTTTGATCCGGATCTGATTCTGGATTTGGTGACTTTGAAAAATTTTCCCATTATAAGAGATAGGAGGTGGATTGATCCAATAAATCAGTAAGTATCAATGATATCAAGTTGGAATTTGAATTTTTTACAGATCTGATTGGAATATGACCAAAACATGGGCTATTTCTGTAATATAATAAATACACAGAACTGGGTGATAATAAATGGCATCTGGATACATTTCCCAAAGCTTTTAATTTGGCCGGTAAGCTACAGGGCCATTGGTCCTTTTTTTTTTTTTTTCCCGCCAGACTGTTTATTTAACTCTAACTGCAGTAAGTGTCCTCTCATGTCTTTAACGTCAAAAAGACTGGTCAATGCCAGGACTGATCAGGGTTATCAGGCTTGTGACAGGATGGTTCAGGGAGAATGAGACATCATTTTCACACAGGGATTAGCCTCCATAAAGTCCAGACTCTAATTTGAGATGCGATGAAGACTTCTTAGCTACATGTTAAACATAGAAATGAGGAGATGTGAAGTTCATCCAAACTTGGCTTAAGGCAGTGTTTCTCACACTGGCACAAAGGCTTGGCTGTGGGGGCGCACTCCTATTTTGTTTTTTTCAGGTTAGAACATGTAGCAGGTGGAACTAATGTTTAGTGTTGGAACACCCTGGACTCATTTTAGGACTGTACAACAAACAAATCTACTGCAACAGTGATCGGTCATTACTGTAGATTAGACAAAGAGTTTAGGTTTGGAGAGTGGACAAGGATTGGACTGGAAAAGAAAAAATGTGCAATGTTTCTGTTTTTGTACAGTTTGCACTTTAATGTTCGGAGAAGTGCAATGGTGCACTGATATTGTTCAAATGTCCATCTTTGTTACCGAAATGTGTGTGTTGTTCTAAAAAAAAAGGAACTTTATTGTGATAATTGTAAGATAACTGTCAATTTCTTTTTTTATTTGGAAAAATACAAATAGGAAATTTTGTGTCAGGGAGCAGTCTTGTTGAGGTTATTTGTATTGTTCAGGCAAAAATCTAAGGTATTTTTAATTGGAAAAAAAAAATAATGAAGGAAAAGCAAAAAAGGATTGTTACAATATTGATGTTTCTTTCATTAAAAAAATTATAATTGCACCACTGTTAAAATGTTGTTGGGGTTGAGGGGGGCCTGGGGATTTTTCGTCCTTCAAAGAGGCGCCCGACAGAAAAAGATTGAGAACCACTGCCTAAAGGTGAGGATTTCTTGAAAGGTTCAAAGGCATTAGACATCAGTACCAAACAGGTCGCTGAAATGACCACATTTTCAACAGGATGGCTGTCAGTTTTATTGCCGAGACACTGACATAAAATGACTCCAAATGATAAATAAATATTTAAATGATTTGTTTCTCAATATGTCGCGAAGGGGAAATGAGGACTCAAATGCACAGTACTGAAGTGAAAAAAAATACAAGTTTATTTAACAAAAAATGAAAACCAAACAACGGAAAACCTAACAAAAGCTGAGACAGAGTCCATAAAAAAAAACGCACAAAACCTGGGTCAGAGTCCGTGGATGAATATGAATAAATGTCCGGGTTATGGAGAGGATATGGAGAAATGGACCAGCGCTGCATGGCTGCAAACCAAAGCCTTAAATAGGGCAGAGATAATTGGCTGCAGCCATGCAGCGCCAGCAGGTGAGTCATATGAATATAATCAGGAGAAACTGAGGGTCATACAGACATGTCCACAACCAAAAAGGGAGGAGCTGAGAGCCACAGATCCATGACCAAAAGGGAGGAGCTGAAAGTCAAAACGAGCGCAGATCCTGACAGGACCCCCCCCTCAAGGGACGGCATCCTGACGTCCCCAAAAATACGAAAAAAGCCCCCACGGAGACCAGGGCATCCTGGATTGTAGAGGGAATCCTGGCGAAAAGGGGCATGAAGAACCTCAGGGTGAACAGGCTGACGCACCTCCCGGTGAAACGGCGTGAAGAGCCTCCGGGCGAAGAGGGTGAAGCACCTCCCAGTGAAACGGCGTGAAGAGCCTCTGGGCGGACTGGCTGCAGAACCTCAGGGCGAAGAGGGTGAAGCACCTCCCAGTGAAACGGCGTGAAGAGCCTCTGGGCGGACTGGCTGCAGAACCTCAGGGCGAACAGGCTGAAGCACCTCCCGGTGAAGCAGCATGAAGCGCCTCCGGGAAGACTGCTGAAGCACCTCCGGGAAGACTTCCGGACCAGGACGTGGAAAACCTCCAGACCAGGACGTGAGAAACCCTCCGAAACAGGTCAGAAAAATCCCCTGGTTCGTGGATCTCCAGGGCTGTGGCAGACAGGACTCTAGCTGGATTTAGGACATTGACTGGAACTGAATATGACTGGACTAGTGACTCTAACTGAGACAAGACTGACCGGACAAAGACTGGACTACAGACATCGACTGGAATTGGACTATGGCTGGACCCATGACTCTGGCTGACTGAGACTGGACAGACAGGACTATGGACTCTGAGACTGGACAGACAGGACTATGGACTCTGAGACTGGACAGACAGGACTATGGACTCTGAGACTGGACAGACACAAAGAGCGAGGCCGAGACGGGGAGACACAAAGAGCGAGGCCGAGACGGGGAGACACAAAGAGCGAGGCCGAGACGGGGAGACACAAAGAGCGAGGCCGAGACGGGGAGACACAAAGAGCGAGGCCGAGACGGGGAAACAGGAACGCTGCGCGGACGGAACCGGACTTCAGGAACGCTGCCGGACGGAACCGGACTTCAGGAACGCTGCCGGACGGAACCGGACTTCAGGAACGCTGCCGGACGGAACCGGACTTCAGGAACGCTGCCGGACGGAACCGGACTTCAGGAACGGACAGGAACAGGCTTTTAAAAAACGCTGCGCGAACAGACAGAAACAGATTGCAGGAACGCTGCACGGACAAACTGAATCAGACTTCAAAAAACGCTGCGCGGCCGGAACCGGACTTCAAGGAGGGGAAACTACCAGACGGCGTACTAGCCTCCAGGTAGTACTAAGGAAAAGAAAAAAAAAAAAAAAAAAAAAAAGGGAACTAGGCCAAGCTGAGAAGCACGGACAGACAGACACAGAGACACGGACAATCTACAGAACTGAACTGATGAGAACGATAAAATGGAACTGAAGAACATGAACTGCATGAAACAGGGCTAAAGGACAAACAGGGAAAAGACAACAGAATCTAGCAGAAATGAAGAACAAAAAAGGAATGACTGATTGAAAAAAAAAAACAAAACACAAAAGTTTCACGACAGAGAACAAAATAGAACGAGGGAAGGGAGAAATGAAACAAAAAACACAAACAAAAAAGTTCACACATAAATTAAGAAACAGACTGAAAAATACACAGAAAGACAAATACACGGAGAAATACACACGGAGAAATACACACGGAGAAATACACTCAGAAAACGGCACACACGGACAGAGAGAGACAGGGAGGAACGAATAAAACAAGCAGAACAAACAAACTAACATGAACAGGCAGATCAGAGCTAATAAACTCACTCAAACCATTAGACACACGAAGGAAAAGACACAAGAGAAGAACCCGGACCCCACGAAGGCCCAGGTCCCCACAAGGAATAGGACACTGGAACACGAGGCGGAAACAGACGAGAGACAGAAACTCACCGGAAAAAACAACACGGGAGGAGAGCCCGGACTCAGCGTGGTCCGTGGCCCCACACAACATGGGAACGCCGGTAAAACAAGGCAGGAAACAAACAGGGAACAGAGACACACTGGGAGAAAAACCGGGGTATGCACCCGACGGCTCCGGGACCTCCCGAACCAACCGGCACGGAGGAGACCGAGCCGCCGTCGCTGAGGACAAGGGTGAGGACAAAGGTAAGTCTCAGAAAAGCCGGATATAGGGCAGGGAAGCGCAGAGCGACGATATAGAGGAGAACTATGGAAAGGCGAACGAAACCAGGGATGAAAAAACTAAAAACACGGAAAAACGAAAAAACGGGTCCCTTCAGTACCGGCTGAGTCCAGGTATGGCTGGTCCATTCTGTCGCGAAGGGGAAATGAGGACTCAAATGCACAGTACTGAAGTGAAAAAAAATACAAGTTTATTTAACAAAAAATGAAAACCAAACAACGGAAAACCTAACAAAAGCTGAGACAGAGTCCATAAAAAAAAAACGCACAAAACCTGGGTCAGAGTCCGTGGATGAATATGAATAAATGTCCGGGTTATGGAGAGGATATGGAGAAATGGACCAGCGCTGCATGGCTGCAAACCAAAGCCTTAAATAGGGCAGAGATAATTGGCTGCAGCCATGCAGCGCCAGCAGGTGAGTCATATGAATATAATCAGGAGAAACTGAGGGTCATACAGACATGTCCACAACCAAAAAGGGAGGAGCTGAGAGCCACAGATCCATGACCAAAAGGGAGGAGCTGAAAGTCAAAACGAGCGCAGATCCTGACACAATAATTTCTCGTGTCCTCGCATCTGTTCAGTCTGTTGGAACCCAATTACTGAATCTACTCATTTATTCTCTCTTCCACTTTTCCAGGCAACTAAATTAATATTAATAAATGATTTTACTATTTAATTTCGTTGATGAGAGATTAGAGCAGTGTCAAGGACACTTATGCCCCAAACTAACTGTGACATCATTCCATAAAAATGTTATGTTAGATTTTGTTAAATGATGATCTCCATGGAAACGGATCGACCTGGACGACGTCTCCATTTAGTCTGGACGTCAACCCCAGGGTAGAAACCAAAGATTCACTGACCTTTTCTTTAAGACTGTTTTAAGTCTATTTTGCCGCTGACCACACCTGACACATGAAAGCAGTGCTTGGCTGTGCTTTACCGCACCGCTGATCACACCTAACCGGGCTCCAAAAGGGTACTGACACATGTGGTTGTGCCATTCGACATCACTATGACAAACGCCTCTTTCAGTTACTAACACTTCGGGTCTTTTGTTATGATCCTGGGTCATAATTTGCCTTTTTACAGGGTGGGGAAGCATAATTTACAATGAACATTTAGTTGTTTCTTTCTCAGCAGGCACTACGTCAATTGTTTTGAAACCAAACATATATTGATGTCATAATCATACCTAACACTATTATCCATACCTTTTCAGAAACTTTTGCCCATATGAGTAATCAAGAAAGGAAACGTCAACGAGTGTGTGATTTGCTGAATGCACTCGTCACACCAAAGGAGATTTCAAAAATAATTGGAGTGTCCATAAAGACTGTTTATAATGGAAAGAAGAGAATGACTATGAGCAAAACTATTACGAGAAAGTCTGGAAGTGGAGGAAGCAACAAAAAACGTACCAAAGCTTTTATTAAAGCTCTCAAATCCAAAATCCTAAAGGATCCAACCAAATCCATGAGAAAAATGGCCATTGAACTTGAGGTAGACAACAAGACCGTTAGAAATGCAGTAAAATATGATTTGAAGTTAAAATCTTACACAAGAACACCAAAACACTTGTTGACAACAGCAACAAATCCAACTTTAGCAATTTTTGGGAATCATGTTTTTGGCCGCCTTCTAGCCCAGATCTAAACCCTCTGGATTCTGCTATTTGGGGCGTTTTAGAACATGCTACCAATAGAACATCACACAGCAATGTCGACTTTCTTAAAGATACTATTAAAGAAGAATGGGAGAAGTTGTCACCCGAATATTTGAGGAACACTTGCGCAAGTTTCAGGAAGCGTGTGAAGGCAGTTATTGAGAAAGGAGGACACATAGAATAAAAACATTTTCTATTTTGTAAATTTTCTTGTGGCAAATAAATTCTCATGACTTTCAATAAACTAATTGGTCATACACTGTCTTTCAATCCCTGCCTCAAAATATTGTAAATT
Organism: Sphaeramia orbicularis; assembly: GCF_902148855.1. NCBI lineage: Eukaryota > Metazoa > Chordata > Actinopteri > Kurtiformes > Apogonidae > Sphaeramia > Sphaeramia orbicularis. The sequence continues at coordinate 44,967,170 of NC_043966.1, forward strand.
TTGCTTCCCCACCCTGTATGTTTATATGTATACATATATTTTTTTTTGTCATGTCGTGTTTTATTCTCCCCCCCAGTCCTGTATGGATGCTGTTTGTCTCGTCGTTTTGTTTTCCATGCAGGTGAAGCTGCGGATTGGTGGAGCCAGCTTACCCGGCCCCTTTAAAAATGGCCCTGGATCCTCCAGCTCGGTCTCTTTTTGCTCCCTGCCAACTCCCTACAACCGAGATCCTGTGTGTGTGTGTGTGTTTGGCCATCAGTCGTCGTGTGTGTTCGAGAGTGTCTGTGTAATTTTGTAAATAGTTGTAAATAGTGAATTTTTGTGCATCAGTCCTTTTTTCTGGTAGAGGAGGATGGCTCTTTTGTTTTCACCTTTTCTCCTGTTTTTGGTTAGGGAGTTTAGGTTAGTTTAATGTATTTTATTTCTTGCATTTTGTTTTGGATTAGAGAATTTAGTTTGAACCAAGGTTATTATTGTTAACGAAAACTGACGAAATAACGAAAATTAGAATTGAAAAAACAACTGTATTGTGTGCTTACAAAACTAATTAAAACGTATAAAAATTATGGATAAAATTCCCTTTGTTTTCACCTTTGTTAATTGATACGAGAACAATTTATTTTGCTCTAGCAATTTTAGCTAGCGGCACCATACAGTACTTCATGGTCTGTCACTTCTAGTCACTTGTGGTTTAGAGTCATTTTCTCGTCCCCACTCTATCTGGAAACATGGAGACTAAAGTTGGGAGAAAGCAGAAGAGTCCTTTCTGGGATTTATTTGAATACGACGGAAAAGAAAAGAAAAGTTACAACAAAACTAAAATTAATACTAAAACTAAGCATTTAGACAAAAATGAAAATTAATGAAAAAAATAGAAAACCTGTTCTAAAAACAAATTAAAACTAACTGAATTAGAGAAAAAAAGTCAAAACTAAATAAAACTAAACTATAACGAAAAATCCGAAACTATTATAACCTTGGTTTGAACCTTGAAGAAGACTTTTTGTTTGTTGTTTTAGCTGAGCTCTCCCCTAACCCTCCTTTAGTTGTTAAATAATAAATATTTGAACCTTATTTTTGGACTGGCGTTTGTGCTTGGGAGTTGGGAGGGGACAAAAAGAGCATATTATGTACGTCTCGGTAAACCCCTAGGCCGGGACGTAACGCTTTATACCTTTTACACATATTTAGTGACATTTAAAAAGATTTTTCTCTGTATTTAACCTTTATTAAAGCAACACCACAGAACTAGCACACGCATAGACATAATGACATCAGCTGGATCGATGCCAAAATACGCTACAGTACATGCGAGGGACAAGGTTATAATAGTTTTGGATTTTTAATTATAGTTTAGTTTTAATTAGTTTTGACTTTTTTTTCTCTTATTCAGTTAGTTTTAATTAGTTTTTAGAGCAGGTTTGTTAGTTTTTATTAGTTATCGTTTTTTTCTGAATGCTTAGTTTTAGTTTAGTTTAGTTTAGTTTTAGTATTAGTTTTAGTTATTTTATATATTTTATCTTCCTCATCATCCTATTCAAAGAAATTAGTGAGGCGTGGATATGGGTTACCCTGGACACTTTATTTGGGGGTCGGGTTAGGGCGGCTCATGGACTGAGCAGAGACACAATGTACCGTACAATGTATAAATTCCCTATAGCAGGTTGAGGGGGGGTGCAATCCATACACAACATCACTTGCGTGAAACAATGCGAAGATGTGCAAAGCATGAGAGGAGATGCACAAAGCAGCCAGCAGTTAAACCAGATAGAAATATATATAACCAGCTAACCAGCAGTTAAAGCAGATAGAAACATATATAAACCAGCTAACCAGCAGTTAAAGCAGATAGGAACCTATTACAAACCAGCTAACCAGCAGTTAAAGCAGATAGGAACCTATTATAAACCAGCCAACCAGCAGTTAAAGCAGATAGGAACATATTATAAACCAGCTAACCAGCAGTTAAAGCAGATAGGAACCTATTACAAACCAGCTAACCAGCAGTTTAAAGCAGATAGGAACATATTATAAACCAGCTAACCAGCAGTTAAAGCAGATAGGAACCTATTACAAACCAGCTAACCAGCAGTTAAAGCAGATAGGAACCTATTATAAACCAGCCAACCAGCAGTTAAAGCAGAAAGGAACCTATTGCAAACCAGCTAACCAGCAGTTAAAGCAGATAGGAACATATTATAAACCAGCTAACCAGCAGTTAAAGCAGATAGGAGCATATTATAAACCAGCTAACCAGCAGTTAAAGCAGATAGGAACCTATTACAAACCAGCTAACCAGCAGTTAAAGCAGATAGGAGCATATTATAAACCAGCTAACCAGCAGTTAAAGCCGATAGGAACATATATAAACCAGTTATAAACATATATAACCCAGTTCATCAGCAGTAAACCACACCTTAGCAGATATCTCATCTCTTAATCATCTCCAGTTCCATTATTAGCCAACTTTGCTTCAGTTCAGTTCAGCTAGCTGTAGCTAGTAACATCAAACGTTTTTTACCATTCTAACAGGTTCCATACCTCTGTAATTGGATTAGTTTTCATCCTCCTCTTTTCTCCTCTTCTAAACTGTGCAGTTCAGGGCTTGGAAGGCCTTTTCATGGTGATAAACTCTCCAGTTTTTACCTGGATGCTAGTTCAACACTGACTGTCATTTAGCTCTGCTCTGTCTCTGTCACTCACGCGCACACACACGGTACGCCAAAAAAAAAAAAAAAAAAAAAAACGACCCATGTATCACTACAGTAAACCCCAGACAGGACTGTGCTGCTGTGTCCCAGCTTTTAGTCTGTATGTTCCAGGTAGAGTGGGGACCAGAAGACGACTGCAAACCACCAGTGACCACACATGACAGACTGTGAAGTGTTGTATGGTGTCACCAGCTCAAACTGCTGGAGCGAAATAAATCAATTTGATATCAATCTGACATTGACAAAGACGAAAACGAAGGGAATTGTATCCATAATTTTTATACGTTTTAGTTAGTTTTGTAAGCTCACAATACAGTTTCAGTTAGTTATCGTTTTTTTTCTTTTAATTAGAGTTTTTATTAATTTCAGTTAACGAAAATGTTTTTTCAATTTTAGTTTTCGTCATTTTGTTCGTTTTCGTTAACGATAATAACCTTGGCGAGGGGTGGGGTTTGTTGTGCCTGGCACCATGTGTTTTCATTGACTTGTGAAAAAAAAAATGCACAGATTTGTTCCAAGTTTTTTGTTTTTTTTTTTTTTTTGGGTATAAAGCTACGTATAAAGTTACGTCCCGGCCTAGGGGTTTACCGAGACGTACATAATATGCTCTTTTTGTCCACTCCCAACTCCCAAGGACAAATGCCAGTCCAAAACTAAAGTTCATATACTTAAAAAAAAAAAAAATGCACAGATTTGTTCCAAGTTCGGGCGACATGGTGGTGCAGTGGTTAGCACTCGTGCCTCACAGCAAGAAGGTCCTGGGTTCGATTCCAAAACCAGTCGACGGGGGGTGGGACCTTTCTGAGTGGAGTTTGCATGTTCTCCCCGTGTCTGCGTGGGTTCTCTCTGGGTACTCCGGCTTCCTCCCACCATCCAAAGACATGCACTGATAGGTTAATTGGTTAATCTAAATTGCCCATAGGTGTGAATGTGAGAGTGACTGTTTGTCTCTATATGTTCAGCCCTGCGATGAACTGGCAACTTGTCCAGGGTGTACCCCGCTTTCACCCCTATGTAGCTGGGATAGGCTCCAAGCGACCCCCGTGACCCTAGTGAGGATAAAGCGGGTTCAGAAAATGAATGAATGTTCCAAGTTGTTTTTGTTCTCCTTTTGAAAATGTACTACCAAAAGAGGAAAATAAGATTTGGAAAAAATACAGTACATTGCATCCTGATTAAAATCTGGCATCAATGAGCCTGTTTTTCACTAAGCTTTACCTAAGGTTGGTGGTTTTACGCACAGACACACCGTACACATTTATACCACTATGATTTTGGTCACACACAGCAAATGAGAGCAGAAGGTTCAGTCATGACTCCATGGAATTAAAACCCACATCATATATAAATATCAGAAACTGTTCATGCCGGACATGTTCTCTTTAGTATTTGTTTGTACACATTTCCTCCCCCCATACAAAGACAGGCACCATAACATGTTTATAGTTATATGTAAAATCACCTGTAGGTGTGAATGTGAGTAAATGATTGTTCATCGATGGGATAGGCTATTACCCGTTAGTGAATGAAAATCCATGGACATAAAGAAGTGTTCTGTCACGTCTAGGTGTCTCCTTTTCTTCTGTACTTTGATGTGTCAGCTTGCTTTCCTGGATCAAACCAGAAGTGACAAGTCTGGGAGTCATTATAGACTCAGACTTAAACTTTAAGTCCCACATAAAGAAAGTCACTAAAACATCATTCTTCCACCTCAGAAACATAGCCAAAGTAATGCCGGTTATAAATCGAAAGGATGCTGAAAAACTGGTCCATGCTTTTATCTCCAGCAGACTGGACTACTGTAATGCACTCCTTACAGGTCTCCCAAAAAGCACCACAGACAGACTTCAGCTGATTCAGAACTCTGCAGCTAGGTTATTAACCAAAACCAAGAAGAGAGAGCACATTACTCCAGTGTTGGTTTCCCTGCACTGGTTAGCGGTAACCTACAGAATTTGATTTTAAGATACTACTCCTCACGTATAAAGCTCTAAATGGAACTGGACCAAGTTACATTGCAAACTCATTGATCAATTATGTACAAACTAGAACACTGAGGTCATCAAACGCAGGGTTACTAGTGACTCCCAGAAATATTACAAAGAAAATGGGGGATGCAGCCTTTACTAACTATGCACCAAAGTTATGGAATACAATTCCAAAAGACATTAGAGAAGCCAGTTCACTGAATATATTTAAAACCAAATTAAAAACATTTTTATTCTCATTAGCCTTTGAAAGGAGATAAAAATGGGGTCACAATTCAGGAACCAGGAATGTGCGTTTTTTATTTTATTTTATTGTATTTCTGTTTTTATTTTTTATTTTATTGTATTTCAAATTTCATCTTATTTCTTGCACTTCAAAAATTCTATGCATAATCAAATATTTTAATGTGCGCTGCTTTTATCTTTATTTTTATTTTATTGTATTTCTCTCAAATTTCATCTTATTTCTTGCACTTCAAAAATTCTATGCATAATCAAATATTTTAATGTGCACTGTTTTTATATTTATTTTTATTTTATTGTATTTCTAATCAAATCTTAATGTATTTTAATATTGTATTTTTTCAATCAATGTGAAGCACTTTGGGCTACAATTTCTGTATGAAAGGTGCTATACAAATAAAGTTTATTATTATTATTATTATTATTATTATTATTATTATTATTATTATTATTATTGTTATTGTTATTATGTGTTGATAAGCTTACCTCTCCAACACTGAACCAGAATAACCTCGATTACTGTCGTGAGTAAAATAAAACAGCAGCTTAAGACACGAAAACTGAATCAAGCATCATTCACATTATCACATTAACAACAGAAGTAATGTGATAATATAAATGATGAAACACTCCGCAAGTCTCTGACATGATGACATGGTGTTAGATTAGCAATTTTCTTTTTTAGTTCAGAGTTCGGCTTATTTTTTGACTCATCGATCCAAATGAACTTCAGTTAACTTCAATTCCATACAACAATATGGAATGAATCCTGATGTATTTAATAGAAATAAAAAAAAAAAAAAAAAAAAAGACAAAATATAATATATCTGTGTGGCAACTAAGGCAGTGTGCAGAAACCCTCTTACAAAATGTACACTTTCATATCCAACTTTTTCACCTCTTACCTGTTCTGAGGCTAACTTTACTTTACTAACTAAAGAAATGTGGTTGACCTGCAAAAGAAAAGCAACCAAAATACAAGAGATTACAAAGAGTCTGACCTCCCTACTTACGGAAAATAGCAGAAAACAAGGCAAAGAAATTAGCAGCCCACCCCTACTGCTGCATTCATGAACTAAACAAAGGCAAAGACACACAGGGTTGGGACTGGAGGAAAGGCGACAATGGACCGACCCAATTCTGTCATTTTAATGGTCCGCCTCCAGCTGGCTGGTCCAATCCGTGGATGAGTTTAGGCTCCACACCTTCAAAACATCATCCACTCACACACACACACACACGTACACACCCTCAGACACATAGACCCACCTATGGTAACACCATAATTCTGTGGTTATTTAGATCATATGTACCTTTGTATCTGTTGTTTCAGGCAACGCAGTGGTTTTGACTGAGGTCATTTGTGGACTGATGTTGTCTTCCATCTTCTCTACTGGATGAAGTGTGAGTTTTCATCCAGATTCCAGGTTTGGGTTTGGATCAAGGTTATTATCGTTAACAAAAACGAATGACGAAAACTAGAATTGAAAAAACATTTTTGTTAACTGAAATAAATAAACACTATAATTAAAAGAAAAAAACAATAACTAACAAACTGTATTGTGCGCTTACAAAACTAACTAAAATGTATAAAAATTATGGCTAAAATTCCCTTTGTTTTCATCTTTGTCAATGTCGGATTGATATGAAATCGATTTATTTCCCTCAAGCAATTTTAGCTGCTGGTACCATATGATATTTAACGGTGTGGCAGTCACCCCTGCCACTAATCATACACCATACACCACACATTCACTTCTTCCACGTAGCAAACAATAGCCAGGTAGCATTACTATTCATAGCTTGGTGGGTGCACACACTGGGCTACATTTAAACATCTAAGTTAGTCTCTTGTGCTGTTTTTACCATGAAATTATACAAAAACACACAAACACAAATAAGCTTGAATTAGGTCTTTAATTATGTTAGATTCTATATTGTGAAATTTTGTTCCTAATTATGTTTTTTCCTTTACTTAACATAGTGCTTCCTGGTTCTGGGCAGTGGAAAAGGACCCAAAGGGAGCATCAGGCTGCCTTTTATAGTGCCCGAGTTAAACGTGGGAAATACGCTCAGCCTGTCACACTGCACCATACCAGGTTTTTCTGAGTATTAAAGAGAGTGTGTAAATGCTATAAGTAATAAGACGAGTCTTTTGATGTCTTTTTAAAAACACATAAATTGTTTTGTGATTTAACTATGGAAAATAATGTATGTAGTGAGATGAAATGGTTAATTAGTGCCAATTACAAATGGTATGGTCCAGTGGGAGGGGCCTAGCCTTTAAAAAGGGGGGGGGGGGGGGGGGGGGGTCTGACGTTGCGTAGGGCAGTTAGAGAAGGGCTGTGCTGCTGTGCAGACCTGTGTTATTTTTTTGTTGTTATTATCATTTTGTGCTTATTTCCTTGGATGCACTTAAGGGCAATAAAGCTCTTCACCTTTTTTTTTTTTTAATCAAATGGACTTTGTCTTGTTGTCTTTGCTTTAGTTTTAAGACCAAGTTAGACTTTTTCCAGGCAGCCTTTCGGCAACCTACCCTCACTTCAGATCGAAGTGTGACAAACGGTCCATCACTTCTTGTCACTTGTGGTTTAGAGTCGTGTTCTCATCCCCACTCTACCTGGAAACATGGAGACTAAAGTTGGGAGAAAGCAGCAGAATCCTGTATAGGATTTATTTGAATTTGACGGCGAAGAAGATAAAAGATATTCCAAAAACTAAAACTAAACTAATACTAAGCATTTAGAAAATAACAAAAACAAATAAAAACTAGCAAACCTGCTCTAAAAACTAATTAAAACTAACTGAATTAGACAAAAAAAAAAAAAAGTCAAAACTAAATAAAACTAAACTATAATGAAAAATCCAAAGCTATTATAACCTTGGTTTGAATTGGGACCTGGCTCCTGTAACACTGCACCAGCTGTAGCATCCGAGGTGAGGAATCAACTCCTCTAATTGTTTTGGCACAACTACAGAACTTTAAGTGGCGCACTCAGAGGATCAGCCACAGTTTACATCCAAAACCCTAATTAAAACATTTGCTTCTAAATCAGAAAGGTGCAAGTGAATGTGATGGGCTTTTTAGTGTGTGTTACTCATTTAAATGAAGTAAAATATAATACACACCACTGCATCATTTTCAACTTCAGCATGACCAAAGTCACACAAAATGAATCATCCTGCCGCAGAGACTTAACAGAGCGTCTCTGCACCAGATGGCTCCGACTCCATGTTCTTTAATGTCTTCTTATTATACGTAAAATAGAGCAGCGCCCGCGTTGGAATGAATAGTTTGAAGACTTTGTCAGGCATGAAAGGACACAAAAAGACAATGAGGATATGGAGCTGATGGTTCACACAGTTTTGATGGAAGCCTTTCATCATATATGCATGAGGGACGGAGGAGATGGGGAGTAAACAGTCAAGGACAAAAATCAAAGTAATGACAAAGCATTATGATTACATCTGATAAGTAAACACATCCCTGAGGGGGCTGTGGGATTCTGCAGCAGCAAATCATCAACTCTATACATCAGTGGATATGAAAGACGAGAGAGCAACACGTGTAGACATGATGATGAAATGACAGCAGTGGGAAATGATTTGAAAGGTTATTTTCTTGTTTTGTACATGTTCGTATGTTAAAGGTGGGGTCTGAGATCTTGGAAAAACGGTTCGAGCAAGCTACATTTTGAAAATACAGTCTACTCTTGTTAAACCGCCCGCTGTTATACCGCCATTTTCGCTCACCGCCGACCAAAACCATTGCACAAAAATCCCCAATGCATTATTCCATTAGCTACCGCCATTTCCGCCTATCGCCATCCGCCAGCCCAGTTCCATGCACAAACAACACTTATACCATTGATTTCCCGACCGTTATACCGCCAGCGTGATTGCCATCGAGTACACATGAATTTTAACAATGCACTGAAACAAACGCGCCAGACGCTGATCGCGACAAGCTACAAGTAGGTCTACGGAACGGCCACCGTTCATTTATCGCAGAACACTCAGTAGGTCAGGATGTCGGGAAGAGGACGTGGGATTAAGCCAAAGCCTCAAGATGATGGGGTGTCATTTCCCGACACGGTATAATAATGCTTAAAATGTTTCCCCACTTTAAATGATCCCTTACAACATAACAGAATCAAGATTTATTTAGAAACACAATTAGAACGGGTTAACGGAGGCAGCATAGACATCATATAGTAAAGACATGCACATTATGGACGCAACCCGTTGTAACGCCATTTTCGCTATACCGCCAATTTGGCCGTGAACGGAAGTTGGCGGTATAACGAGAGTAGACTGTACTCGGTTCAAAAGTCCAAACTCTGTTCTTTAGACGTCCCTCTGAAGCCACGCCTCCAGAGTGGTGGCACATGCAATGCTTGTTCCCAAGGGTTCACAAGCACTGCACAGCGACAATTCGCCGGCTCGGCTCTGCTCTGCTCCGTACCCGGGTTGGGCTCTGACACCGTCTACGGTCCGGTCTGGTCCAGCTAAGGCTCCATTCCCTGCTTTGCTCCCATGCGCCTCAGGCTCCTATCCTGACTACGGCCCCGGCTGAGCCTCCGGCTTCCATATCCATCCATACCTCATTCAGTCTCCTCTAACACCCCCACTCTTCCAGAACAGCGCCAGTTCAGACCTATGTGACTAATGTTACATTTCCTAGTGGTTTATGTTAGTGACAAAACAGTTTGCAGGTGAACTTTCCATCCTAATATAACTAATATAGCCAAGCTCTGCACTCTAAAAAATGATTAATAGGCTCAACGTAAAAAATTTGAGGTAACAATTTCCATTAATCTTTTTAAGTTATTTCAACTTGGCAAATTGCTTAAATGCCACAAAACTTCTCTAGTTAAGTAAACTCTATTATTTTAGTACAAACAACATGATTTGCTTTTTCTCTACGAGCTTAGTTAAGTCAAACCAACTTAATTTTAATTGTGTAGAAACTACTCCATTTAGTTATATTGACTTATTGTTTTACTTTTATTCTACTCAAAAATGTTCATACAAGTAGTTTCTTTAATTTTTTGAGTTGGTCTAACTTATTTCTGTACATCAGAAGAAATTCCACATGGAAATTACAGTTATATGACTGACCCGTTTAATTCTCTGCGCAACTAACTTACTAAATTTGTCTACATGTTAATATCTCAAATGTACACAGTACTATTGTTCTCATGTTGTTGCAGATATTAACTTATATTTGTTAAGCAGTGAGAAGTTACATTAAGCAATATAACTGCACCTAACAATAAACAGGAAAGGCACTGTTTGGCCTATGGCTCTGACTCATGGTGCAGTTCTATAAAAATAAAAAAATAAACACAAAAAAGCCATTAAACATTAGCATGCACACATTAACTCAAAATTAACACCAACATCACAACCCTGCTGAACCCCTGCACATAAAAGAACACGTTTTCAACAATATACCCAATACCCACAATGCAGTGCAGCAAATACGCGACAATATAAACTACAATTTTAAATTAGAAAGGAGCAAAATGTGTATTATTCAGTCCTTGAATAATTAAAATTACTGTTGAAGAAACAAAGCTAAATTCTATCAAGCCTTAAAGTTTGGTAAAGTTCTGTGCAAAATCATGTTTCTCCCTTTTTTTTCTGTGCTTCCCTCCTTTTCTTGTGGTAGGCGTGGTCTGTCAGCAAAACATGTCCAGGCTCGTCAGCTTTGTACTCAGCTTTTAGAGGAAGCTTACAAGATTTTTAAGCTGTACTAACTTAATATATTTCTTTGTTAAGTTAAAGTCAGAAATGTCTGTTCAAAATCAATATGTTATTAAGTTAAGAGTGTTTTCCTTATTTTTCATTTAGACCAACTTAATAAAATAACTTATCATCTGATTTAAATGTGTACATGTAACAAACTTAATTTTTTTTAAGCAGAGAAAGCTCTTGATTTTAAGCTTAACTTACTAACCCCATGAATCATTTTTTAGAGTGTGGCTACGCTTCCTGTACAAGGCTCCAGCCTCTTGGAACGCGAAGAGGGGTTACGCGCAGAGGGGTGAAGGGGGGAGGGGTGAATGTCAGTTGAGTTTGATAGACATATCACCGTTCAATCATTTCGAGTGGGTGCTCAAAACGATTGGATGGTGTTTTTTCAGTCCTTCCCGTTCCACAGGTGACTGATTTTTTTTACTTTTTATGTTAGAGCATTTAATTAATTAGTTGTAATCGGGATGTGAAGGGGATTTTAAGGAATATAATAAAAAATGCTCCAGAAAAACATCTCAGACCCCACCTTTAAATTTCACATATACAGAAGAGTACATGAAGTTTAGCATGGAAACAGAGGCATCATTTCATCATTTCAAAGACGTGTCAGTGTGGATGTAGTCTTTGTTATTTGCAGGTGTGGCCAGAGGACCTGCTCCACCCCTCCCCTCCATGTGCCGAGTTGGTACGACATGGCACTGATTGGTGGGCAGTGCTACACGTCCTTATATAGGGTGTCTAAAAAAAAAAAAAAAAAAAAAAAAACTATACATCTTTAAAAATTACCCTCAGTTCTGCATTTGATAATTTTTGGAATTTTGAGGCGTAGTCGCGTATCCATTGATCCGTGGGCCAAGGCTCCTCCTCTATTCTCCGTGTGGCTGGGCTGTGGAGTGGGAATAGCAGTTGTGAAAAAGTCTGGAAAAAGGATTTTTATTTGGATAAACAGCAAAAAAGGAATATCTTAAATAAATAAACTAACCTGAATGTGGAATATTTATCCTGAAAGATCAATTTTTAGATTTATTTACTTGTTGAGACTTAATCCTGCTAAGATGCTATGACTTGTTCCAAGACTTTTCATCTTGAGCTACCTCACATAGATAGTACAACTAATTTTAAGCAATATTTATATCAAAACAAGCTACATTGTTGGGGGATGAGTATGGCGGAACTGTTTGCCCTTGAGAAATTTGTACTTGTTTTTTGCCGTTTTGCCTGTACATATCTACTGAGGCATTACAGCTTCATAAGACCATATAAAAAATCACAATAGGAAGACTTGAAAAAAGTATTTTCTACTTAAAATAAGAATTTTGGCATTCATAATCCTTAGATAATATTTTCTTACTTCAAGAAAACTTTATAAGTGCAGTTTCCTTTCTGCAGTGGCTGATAATCTTACTTGAAAGAAGACATTGCAAACTAATAATGAGTTAAATTTTCTTTTATTTGTACAGGCCTTTTTTATTTCTACTCTGTATAAGAAACAATAATCCTCTGTCAGTCAACTGCTGCACTATTCTATGTTCACTGCAAAAAATCAAAATCTTAGCAAGTGTATTTTTCTCATTTCTAGTCAAAATATCTCATCACACTTAAAATAAGACACAATCACCTAAAGAGTAACTTTTCAGTGAGATATAAGAACTTATTTGTAGACAATAGATCTTGAAAATCTTATTTCAAGAAATCTTACCAAGATAATTTTCAGTTGTTCCATTGGCATTTTTTTTTTTTTTTTGCTTGAATTATGCCAAAAAACAAAAAAAACAAAAAACAAAAATCTGCCAATGGAACAAGTGAAAATTATCTTGGTAAGATTTCTTAAAATAAGATTTTCAAGATCTGTTGTCTAAAAATAAGTTCTTATATCTCACTGAAAAGTTACTCTTCAGGTGATTATGTCTTATTTTAAATGTGATGAGATATTTTGATTAAAAATGAGAAAAATACACTTGGTAAGATTTTGATTTTTTTCCAGTGTACTTGACTCCTTGCTGCAAATTAACTCTTATGATTCCAGCAACTCTGTCTCTTGTTCTCAGAATGTTTCTATCTCTAATACATACACAGTGCATAACGTTAGCACAGAGCACACATTCAGAGCAGTGAGCTGAAGGCACTTAGGGACCAGGTCCAGATCTTCATCAGACCATGGTCAGAGGAATGAACCTATTATGTACCTCTTCGTAATGATGAAGGAAACTGGAGGAAACTCACATGGTACAGAGAGAAAACGTTCAGTCAACACAGAATGACTCTTGTGAGGTGTAGGCATTAACCAGTATGACCCTGCTCCACCCATCATAGCTTATCCAACAGACACACTTAAGAGAAAAATACATGAATGTGTGACCACATGGGTGCATGTTCTCCACATCACCACATACTTCGAACATGGAAAATGTGATCAAACTTAAAATTACTGTGAGGTAAAAAGAGGTGCAGCAAATGCTAACAGCAGCTGAATCTGACACACACACATACATGAATCTGACATGCGCAAAACTCGTGTCATCATGTGAGAATATATACATGTGAAAGTTCTCACCTCTTCAACCATCCACTCATCATCGGATCCAGTCTGCCTCATCATCTGCTCTTCCTGGCTCACCTCAGCTCACCACCTCCATCTGCCATCACCACCTTCTGCATCTGAATTAGTAATGAAATCCATGCCTTTCTGCCTTCAGGCTCCATTAGGCTTTTATTTAACCTTTCCATCATATCCGTGCATACCTTTCTCCAATTTGGATATGAAACAGGTCTTAGATTGCATTGATCCTGGTCCTGGATTTAACTGTATGGTGTTGATACCATTAAATGATACATGAGTTTAGAGGAGTATAACATTAGATAACATTCCAAATGGACAGGTTTCCCATTTGAATACATGCTTTGCGCACAGCTTTCACATCTGATTTTAACATTTTTGTACACATTCTTAGTAACACCCCCCCATATCACACCGTGTGCATGTGCAACCACAATGTATTTTTATTTATTTATTTATTTATTTTGGAGGACAGCTTAATTTCTAATTTCAACCTGTGCTTAATTGACAATCTAAAATTTTACATTCACATTATCATCCATTCCTTGTTAGTGTGCATATATATATATACACACACACACACACACATACATACATATATATATATATATATATATATATATATATATATATTAAAGCCCAACCGATTAATCAGGCCGATTATAACGTATCACCAATTAATCAACGTCGGCCAATATGTAGCCGATATATTAACTTTTTTTGCTGTGTGGAGATTCTGTTGCTCACTGCTCCTGTCCCCCCCTCCCCCTTATCCCCCCCCGAAAATCACAGACCGCTACCGTGTGCTTGACAAGGATGGACCGCAAACCCCACCCCCCACCCCCTCCCCCGTCTTATGAAGTATTCACCCCCAACTCACACACCCATGTCCGTGCACTTCCTGTCTCCTTCACAGTTTCATTCTGCAGACAGGCCTGGGTGTTAATAGTGTAGGGGAGACTGGGGTCAGTTGTAACACGGGTCAGTTGTAACTCTAGCAATTGCTCCAATCAGGAACAACTAAGGACTCACCTAATTCACTGTGCACATGCTCAGTTTAGTCCGTAGTCCACATAAGAAGTTGTAGTGCTTAATTGTGTGCTCAGTCATATTTTTTGCTCTAATTATTTTTGTGATTGCATAGTTTGCATTTGAAAGTTGTGTCAATTATCTTTGTGAGATAAACAAAGATTTATGCAGCTGTTTATCCATCTGTCCATAATTATCTAATATAAGATTATTATATCCTGTGTACATGAGTGTTCTTATTTCATATATCAGTCAATATATCGGTTATCGGCCAATATCAGATATCGACCGATATATTGGATATCGGCTTTTTTTAGCCTCCAATATTGGTATCGGCATTGGCCCCAAAAATCCCATATTGGTCGGGCTCTAATATATATATATATATATATATATATATATATATATATATATATATATATATATATATATATATATATATATATATGTAGAGAGAGAGAGAGAGAGAGAGAGAGAGAGAGAGAGAGAGGGTTCATATAAACAAAAGTGTACAGGGACAGGACGAAACAAAGTGACGGAGGCTATGTTCAGACAGCAGGTCTTAATGCATAATTTGGATTTTTGGGTGAAATCCGATTTTTTGGTGTGCTTGTTTATATTACACATTAAATGTGATTTCTATCAGTTTTGAGTATGAACTGAATGCAACCCTGAAGTGACCCACATACACAAAAAAGGTCTTGACTTAATACGTGACAACGCAGACACACACTGTGTTTAAGTAAATATGGAGGGATGCAGAAATGTGACATTTGTCATATTTTAATGAAGTAAAGGTTGGATAAATGCGACCTGGCCGCTCAGACTGAAGTCACATTGTAAAATATAAGATACATATTGGATTTAGGACCACATATGAAAGTGGCCCGGTTGGATTTGAAAAAAACGGATTAGTGCTGTCTGTTGTTTGTCTGCTGTATGTTTTGGTTAAGTTTAGAAAAGTTCTGAATGGATTCCAGTTATCTTCAAAGGTTGACATATGCTTCGTCTGGAGAGCGTTATTCTTTTCCATTGAGATGTTGTAATGCGGCTAGTACAAACACTGAATCCAAATGCAGTAACTCGGACACAAAAATAAGGTTCAAAAGATTTATTATTCACACACAGGTGAAAGAATAATAATAATGACAGAATCTTGAGGATAAAGGTGGGAGATATCCTCCTCTGATTCGTCCTCCGGTTCGAGGGCGGCAGCCCGTCTCCCCGAGCGGCGTTTGGGGTATTTTCCCCGACAAAAAGTCAGGGCGAGAAGATCGAAACCAGGAAACCAGATGAGGCAGACAAAAACCGACAGGGAGCAGGCAGTAGGCAAAAAACCGAGGAATCCAAAAAGGGTCACAACAGGCAGACAAAACGAACAAACGAGGTCAAGACGCTGGTAAGAACTACGAGAGTTACAAACTGGCGACTGACAAGGGGAAAGGACAGGATTTAAATACACAAAAGGGAGGGAAGACAACTAGACACAGGTGGAGAAAATCAGGGCGGAGACAGGTAATCAGGTAAGAGGTCAGGGAGAACAGAGAACAGGAAGTAAAGACGACAGACAAGACACATGAGGGGAAACTTAACAAAATAAAACAGGAAACGACAAACAAAACATAAAAGACAGACGAGACCAGACTAACGTCTGGCTGCGGGTATGACAGTACCCCCCCTCCTAGGGACGGCACCAGACGGACCAGGGACATTAGGATGACTCTGATGGAACTGTCGTATCAGGTCCGGGTCCAGAATCCGGGAAGCCGGCACCCAGGAGCGTTCCTCAGGTCAATAACCCTCCCAATCCACGAGGTACTGGAACCCTCTCCCTCGCCGACGAGCAGCCATAAGACGTCAGACCGTGTAGGCTGGATCCCCATCAATCATCCAAGGAGGAGGTGGAGGTTGGGTGGGCGGGACCAGGTGGCTGTCTTTTACGGGTTTGATTTGGCTCACATGAAAAGTGGGATGGATCCTCATAGACCTTGGCAGTTTAAGGCGTACAGAAACAGGATTAATTATTTTCGAGATAGGAAATGGACCTACAAACCTGGGTGCCAACTTGCGACTCTCAATGCGAAGAGGAAGATGTTTGGCCGACAGCCAAACCCGCTGGTCCGGATGGTAAACGGGAGCGGGGCTTCTACGTGAATCCGCCGAGGTCTTGTAACAGCTTGAAGCCTTCAGCAGGGCCTGTCTAGCTCAAGTCCAGGTCCTCTTGCATCTGTGGATAAGGGCCAAGGCCGAAGGCACGCCCACTTCCTTCTCCAGGGAAGGAAACAAGGGCGGCTGATAACCATACACCACGTGAAAAGGAGAAAGGCCAGAAGAAGCACTGGGAAGCGAGTTGTGAGCAAACTCCACCCACACCAGATGACGACTCCAGGAGGCGGGGTTCTGAGAAGTTAACACACGGAGACCCACCTCCAGGACCTGATTAAGCCTTTCCGTTTGGCCGTTGGTCTGCGGGTGAAAACCAGAAGACAAACTGACAGAAGCACCAACGAGAGAACAAAAAGCTTTCCAAAAACTAGCAATGAACTGGGGCCCCCTATCGGAGACCACGTCTCTAGGGAAACCATGTAGGCGAAAAACATGAGTCAACAGCGCCTCTGCTGTTTCCTTAGCTGAAGGGAGCTTAGGTAGGGGAATAAAGTGCACCATCTTAGAGAATCTATCCACAACTGTAAGAACAACTGTGTTACCGTTGGACAAGGGCAAACCAGTCACGAAGTCCAGAGCAATGTCCGACCAGGGCCTTTTGGGGATAGGTAACGGCCACAGCTCCCCCATGGGAGCCTTATTGGAAGTCTTATTGACAGCACATACAGGACAGGCAGCCACGTACTCAGCGACGTCCCTCTCCATGGCTGTCCACCAAAAACGTTGCTTTAGCACAAACAGGGTCCTCTTCACCCCGGGGTGGCACGCCATCTTGGAAGCGTGACCCCACTGGATCACCTGGGGGCGGAGGTGAGGAGGGACAAACAGGCGGTCTGGCGGTACGCCATCCGGAATCTCACAGTCATTCAGGGCCTCCATAACCAATTTTTCAACACCCCATTGAAAAGCCCCCACCATACAGGAACTGGGTAGAATAGATTCAGGTTCAGAAACAGATGTGTCAGGAGAGAAGACTCTGGAGAGAGCGTCCGGCTTCCCATTCTTGGAGCCAGGACGGTAGGAAAGGGTGAAGTTGAAGCGAGTGAAAAATAGAGCCCACCTGGCTTGACGTGAGTTGAGGCGTTTAGCCGACCGGAGGTATTCAAGGTTCTTATGGTCAGTCCAGATGAGAAACGGCACATCCGTCCCCTCCAGCCAATGCCGCCATTCCTCCAATGCCACCTTGATGGCCAACAGCTCGCGATTACCAATGTCATAATTCCTCTCAGCTGGAGACAGTCTCTTTGACAGATAGGCGCAGGGGTGGAGCCTATTGTCAGCAGGGGAGCGTTGAGATGTGACAGCCCCAACACCCAAATCAGAGGCATCGACTTCCACCACAAACTGCAGAGCTGGATCAGGGACGGACAGGACAGGAGCGGTGGAAAACGCCCCCTTCAGGCGGTTAAACGCCTCCTCAGCTTCCGGACTCCACCTGAATGCAGACTTGGAAGAGGTGAGAGAATGCAGAGGGGCAGCCACACTGCTGAACCCCCGGATAAACTTTCTATAAAAGTTAGCGAAGCCAAGAAACCTCTGAACATCCTTCCGGGAAACAGGAGTAGGCCACTCCCTCACCACACTAACCTTCTCAGGATCCATCTGGACGCTTCCCTCAGAAATGATGAAACCCAGAAAGGAAACCGTGGGCTGGTGGAACTCGCACTTTTCTGCCTTGACGAATAGTTGGTTAGCGAGTAGCCTTTGAAGCACCTGGCGAACATGTTGTATGTGTGTCTCCTCGTCTGGGGAAAAAATCAGAATGTCGTCCAGATATACAAACACAAACACATTTAGCATATCCCTGAGCACGTCGTTAACAAGGGCCTGGAAGACAGCAGGGGCGTTGGTGAGGCCAAAAGGCATTACCAGGTACTCGTAGTGGCCACTGGGGGTGTTGAAGGCTGTCTTCCACTCATCTCCTTCTCTAATCCTAACCAAGTGGTAAGCATTGCGAAGGTCTAGTTTGGAGAAAATTTTGGCCCCGTGTAACAGTTCGAATGCTGATGACATCAGCGGCAAAGGATATCTGTTACGAATTGTAATGTCGTTAAGCCCCCTATAGTCTATGCATGGTCTTAAAGACTTATCCTTCTTATCAACAAAAAAGAAGCCTGCTCCTGCAGGCGACGACGAGGGCCGAATTAACCCATCTGCCAGGGACTCGTCTATATACTTTTTCATAGCCAGGTTCTCTGGGCCGGACAGGGAATATAATCTCCCTTTAGGAGGAGAAGTACCAGGTCGTAAATCAATAGAACAGTCATAGGGGCGATGAGGAGGTAGGGCCGTAGCCTTAGACTTACTGAATACCTCCTTAAGGTCATGGTAACATGGAGGAACTTTTTCCAGTGCAGGAAAGTCTTTATCCTCCTCCTGAGGAACACTAACCGGGGCCACGGAGATCTGAGGCATCTTGGGAGGACAAACAGGTAACTTAACAAACTTGCAACGAGCTCCACATTCTTTACCCCAAGAATAAACCTCCCCCGTGCCCCAATCAATAAAGGGTTCGTGTTTCTGCAACCAAGGATAACCCAGGATGAGTGGCTGAGTGTCTGAGTTGTAAATATGAAAACTGATGTTCTCAGTGTGTCCGTCCATAAACTGCACAGCGACCGGCTCAGTACAGTGGGTTATCCTGCAGATCACGTGATCATCCAGGGCTCGAGCTTCTAGTGGACGCTGGATAGGAGTAGAGCTGAGTCCCAACTTAAGTACCAGGTTCTGGTCCATAAGATTAGCGTCGGAACCGGAATCGATCAGGACGGGGTGCTGGAGAGACAGAGAATCAGAGCACAGAAGAACCACAGGAAACGGACGAGTGACAGTGGATAGACAAACAGTTCGGCTCAGTAGCGACCCCTCACCTGTCTTAGCATCAGGTCTTAAGGTACAGCTGCTGACTCTGTGACCTCCTTGTCCGCAGTATAAACAAAGGCCTTCAACCATACGTCGTCGGCGTTCCTCAGCCGAGATGTGAGCCCGGCCCAGTTGTATAGGCTCCTCTTTATTGCCACCGGTCTCAGCAACTGGGAGACGAACCACCTCACGACCAGGTCCCTTGCTAGTCGGAGTGCGGACCTCGGGTTCTTCAGACTGCCACACAGACTCTTGATCTGCGACCCGGATAGCCTCGGTGATGACGTCGTCTAAGGAGTGCAGCTGTTGGCGAAGCGCCATCTCCCGGCCAACAGAACGACTTAGGCCGGTCAGAAAAGCGGTAATCAGGGCCTGGTTGTTCCACCCCGATTCTACCGCTAGGGAACGAAAGGCGCTCACATACTGCCTGATTGTCTTATCTCCCTGTCTAAGCCTCATGAGCTGCTGACCAGCAAATTGGCTCCGAACTGGGTGGTCATAAACCCTCTTAAGTTCTGATACAAGGGCCGAAAAAGACTGAACAGCAGGAGAATCTTGCTCAAAAAGGGCATTGAAATAGCTTAAAGGAGGGCCTTCCAACAGGCTGGCCACATAGGCAATCTTAACAGAGTCTTTAGCAAATCGAACGGGCTGGGAAGCAAAAATTAACTGGAGCTGGGTGAAAAAATCACGACAGGTGTCAGGATTACCAGAATATTTGGATGGCGCCGGAATGTTCGGCTGAACCGAGTCTCGAACTGGCGGGGTAGCGGCCCGATTCTCGCCTGACGCAGCTGCAGCCGCAGCTTGGGTACTGGTGAGTTGGGCGACCTGAGTAGTGAGCTGGTTCATTTTATCGAGGAGGGTGTGGAGAGCCTGCTCATGTCCACCCAGCCTGTGCCCCTGGGACTGGATAGCATCCTTGACCTGTGTGAGTTCTGCTGGATTCATTTTATGGCCAGTTTGTACTGTAATGCGGCTAGTACAAACACTGAATCCAAATGCAGTAACTCGGACACAAAAATAAGATTCAAAAGATTTATTATTCACACACAGGTGACAGAATAGTAATAATGACAGAATCTTGAGGATAAAGGTGGGAGATATTCTCCTCTGATTCGTCCTCCGGTTCGAGGGCGGCAGCCCGTCTCCCCGAGCGGCGTTTGGGGTATTTTCCCCGACAAAAAGTCAGGGCGAGAAGATCGAAACCAGGAAATCCAAAGAGGCAGACAAAAACCAACAGGGAGCAGGCAGTAGGCAAAAAACCGAGGAATCCAAAAAGGGTCACAACAGGCAGACAAAACGAACAAACGAGGTCAAGACGCTGGTAAGAACTACGAGAGTTACAAACTGGCGACTGACAAGGGGAAAGGACAGGGTTTAAATACACAAAAGGGAGGGAAGACAACTAGACACAGGTGGAGAAAATCAGGGCGGAGACAGGTAATCAGGTAAGAGGTCAGGGAGAACAGAGAACAGGAAGTAAAGACGACAGACAAGACACATGAGGGGAAACTTAACAAAATAAAACAGGAAACGACAAACAAAACATAAAAGACAGACGAGACCAGACTAACGTCTGGCTGCGGGTATGACAGATGTATTGTGCAACCACAATGTAAATATGTAAAAAGTATTCCATTTTAATTCTTATTCTATAGTCATATAAATATTTTTTTTTCTTTTATAAATACCAGATTTCTTACTTTTCTCTTCATATTTAATTTTTCACTCGTTTGTGGTTTTTCTACCTGTCTTTTCCTCTGCACTTGTTTGTTGTATGTTACTGTTCTTAACTGTGAAATTTCCCCACAGTGGGCTAAATAAAGTCATATCTTATGTTATCTTATGTTCAATTTCACATGTATACATCTGCATGTGCCTTTACAGATGTGAAGTTCATATTGTATGTATTGTATGTATTCTATGTAGAAAAAAAAAAAAATCTTAGTACTTTAAGGTGTCGCTTTTGGAGCATGTGACTATAGAGGAGAGATTTAGAATAAAAGAGGATTGCTTTTGTTATTTGAGATAATTTTCTGGTATCATTTTTATTTATTTTATTTTTTTTTATTTTTGTTTGTTTTACCTACATCAGCACAGTTAGAACAGGATCAGTTTGCTGGTGTTTCTATGGAGTGTCTCTTGTTCCAAGAAGCCCAGGGGCAGATGTTGGATTCCTCAACAGCCCAGTCATTTTTGCTGAGGCTTAGTTTTCTTAAACAGCTGGGAATGGCAGATTTAAGCAAAGATTAATCAAACAGGATGCATTTCATTACCTTCTGCCTGTACATGTGTAATGACAATAAAGTTTAATCTAATCTAATCTAATCTGCATTTGTTTGACGCTCCTCTTGTCTGTTTTTTTCATGAGGACGGTCTATGAAGGAATAACACACAATAAAGATGGAATGTGCCATTCACTGTTGAAATGTAAAAATAATAACCGACCAAACTACATCAGTACTAATTAAACAAGAAGAAACAAAGAAAATGTGAAAAACAACATTAGTTAGCTGTTTTCAATTAGCTTTGAAAAAAAGCAAAAGTTCATTTACATAACATACCCAAAATATACACAATATACTGCAGCCAAAGTGAAGAATAAAGGCAAGAAAAACACATAAACTGAACAACTGAATATAAAAGCTTTAAAAAATAAATGAGAACCAGCAGCTAACCATTAAAATTCATGACTGTTTAAGACAAGCAGATCCAAACCATTAAATCTGTGGATTCAAAAAACCTTAAAATAATAATTAAGGTAAATAGCATGCCAATAAAATATAGAAAATACAACCGGCTTAAAAAAAATGTATAGAAATACTTTTGTGTCACACATCTGGAAACTGACTTGCACGAACTTTGGCAGTGATATTTGTCGGTAAATGTGGGCGTTATGCATCGCACATGCCTTCATCTTCTCAACCGTCAACAACGAAGTGAACATGATGACGTATATGTCACGTAGACAGGGATGGGCGAAAGGGGGCTAAGGTGATTGGTCAAATTTGCGGAAAATTCACAGCGATTGGACAAAATTGTAGCGTCGCGCAGAATCCGCGATGATCGGTTGAATTTGCGTGAATAGTTGTGATCGCAACATCGCAAATTCCAGGAGGGACTGTTAAGTGACTGATCACCATTTCTTATAATATCATCCTCTGTATTTTGCGTTGCATCAGTATAAATCAAGTCATTTCCTGTATTTAATTTACTGACCATGTTCTTAAAAGCTCAGATTAAAGTTGAGGGCTATTATATCAAAAAGAGAGAAAACTGCAGAAATAGTGACTTTTTCAGTAAAATATATCATTAACTGAACATAAACCAAGTGTCTCCATCTATTGTCATTGATCCAACTCAGTGGGTTTTACTGGTGAATCTATGTTGTAGAAGATGACGGTGTTTCTACATTTAGCACAGAGCCGCTGAACGTCCAAATGGGTCATATCTGATGACCATGAAAAGACAGCAAATTGCATTTTACGCCAATTATTTACAAGTATTTATAAGATTTAATGGATCAATTGGTATGATCAACTCATGTATTCCCTCAGCTATCAGGCTGATTTGATTTGCTATTTATTGTTGGGTTTTTTTTTATTCTTTTTTAGCATCTTAGTCATTTCACTGTTGAATTTATTGCCTGGTTGCTGTTCTATGAGTACTGACAGGTGAATGTGTATGTGGCTGTCATATGCGGCTATAGATGTTTTGCGTTTGTTTGTTTGTCCTGTCGTTCGCTCACTGAAACAGCGAGAGACATGGGGTCGTCGCAAAGAAGAAGAATTTTTTTGGCACACAGGGTAAACAGGCATACTAACAGCGTGTCGGTGTCCGGATACAAGTTGCATCTAGTGACCGGTGTTTTTTAAGGTTTCTTCAGAGTTGTTTCACGTATGTGTTCATGTAAGTTGTAGATAAGTCCATAGCTCAGTTGGCGCCACTGTATCCTAGAAGGCCTTGACACACTGTTGCGGTCCCTCGGATTAAAGTCTCAGATCCAGGGCGTTTCATACAGGTGCTTTTATCTCAGTTTGTAACACCGTGAAAACTATACAAAAAACACAAAGCAACACAATATACAGTTTAACAAACAATTCACACTAAACATTCACAATAATTAACACACTAACACAACACTGCACCTCGCTCCGCTCTCCGAGGGCGCTATCTAATGTCCCGATTGAAGCCGTCTCTGCTAGCCAAAGTTTAGCTCTGTCTACACATTACAACGGTAAACCGGACAAACACGGAGATACACAAATAGAACAAAGCAAACAAAAGGCATACAAAATGGTTCAAACAAGTCTCAAACAAATAAACAATATAAATCATCAATTATATTTTACATTTTTTACCGCATTCTCAAATCCGCGGCTCCACACTATGAGGTAAAAGCCGGAAGTATAACTCAACAAAAAAACACACGAAGAAGAAAATGTGAAACTTTCAAAATAAAATAGTACACTAAAGAAGGCGCTATAGGATCACAATCTGTTGTAATCACTGCACATCAATATAAATCATTTAGTGCAAAAGCCATTTACACACGCTAAGATTATTTCTCACAGCTTGTGTGAACTTTATAGAGTATAAGTGTGTCCAAAGTTCACATGTAGTTTAATATGGCTAAATAATGACATAATAAAAGTAAAAGTAAATAATAGTCCACAGTCCCTAATTGTTTGGACGTTCAATAAGGCAGGGTAACTGTGAACTGAATTGCCCTTCAGGGATTAATAAAGTGGTCTGAATCTGTATCTGAATCTGGTATTAAACAGTTTATATCAGTAGATGCTATTGGTCAGTGACAGATGTTTGGGTCTTTATGGGTTAAACCAATAACCTTTTTAACAAAGGTCTTATTTCTAATTATACAGTCAGTTCCTTGATAATGACACTATTTATTTAATTTGTCTTTTACCATTCTAAATATCAAGTTCAGGCCATTACACACTGGGGGCACGACGAATAAATGCCACAAAGATGTGAAATACTCCCCTATGAATGGCTCACATCAAAACAATTCACAGTGCAGTGATGTGAGTTTATAACAGTTAAAACACTTGATCACGGAAAAGACTTGAATATCCACCAGGGCCTGTATTCCTAAAGATTCTGAGAATCCTCTCACAGAGCTCCTAACTTCACCTAAAAATGCCTAGCGAGGAGTCTTAGCTTAGGCGTGATTCCAGAACACTCTCAGAGGACTCTGAGCAAGGAATGGACAGAAGTTCCTATCTTAGTGAGGAGGTGTGGTTGACCCCGTTGCTAGGTCAGGGATTAAAGCAAAAATTTTTCATCTGACTGAAAATTTTCTTCTGGTCAAAATCATTGGCCACTATTAAAAATGATGCAATACAATACTACTATAACATACAGGTTAATATAGTCAAATTTGGCAATACTGTAAAACACACTGAATGGGAGAGTGTACAGGTATAGAAGATTAGTAACATGGATAGAAAAAATGTCATGAGTGGTACTGGTGGGGGATCTGGGGGTCCTCCCCCAGAAAATTTTTAATTTTTAAAGCTTCAGGTCAATTTTGGTGCTCTCTGGTTAATTTTAAAGGGTGTGAAAACCTTTGAAGCAAGTGAAAATAATAACTAGAAGAAAACCTTACTGCAAAAAATGAGTGAAAAACTTTTTATTTAACAATCAAGCCACGCCCACCTCCATCTATTCTTCACGCATCTCTCAATAGTTACCACTTCAGCACCTTCCTCTACAAACGTGTCCATGATGTCGTATATGCTAGCCAAAATAATCTGTACGTCGTCAAACCTGCGTCCACAACCCCCTCCCGCCAATATCATGTTCTCTTTTGATTGGAAGAAATTACGTCAACTGAAACAGAAATTATATTCCGTTACAGACACTCTCTGAGGGTATTTAAAATACAGTGGCTTTGCAAATACCAAGGGTGTTACTCATTCATTCAGTTTTATCTTCGTACTGTACCACACAGATAGAAATAAGATGCTAAACGGGTCAAAATAAAGCACTTATGCAGTCGGGCGTGTAACCGCGTAAGGCCGTGGCGCGCACAGCCGCACGCACGGGAAGGGCACATACACACAAACACAAACACACACACTAGTCATATACCGGCAAGAGGAGATCAGCTATGAACCCAAACATGAAGGTCCATGTAGATCAGTTCTGTCTTCTTCCCTTTTCGCTGTGGTTCTTTCATAATGAAAGCTACTCGTTAGCACTAAACTAAAGTTAGCGTCTGGAGGCTGAACTTCAGTAAAGCTGAACTTATCCATGTGTTTCTGAGGCACAGAATGAGCAGCGTTTCCTTCCAAAGATAAGTAGTCATCAATCTCTCCTCCCGACATAAAAATAAAGAAGTCATCTTATTATCATCACTGTTAAACCTATCAGCCCCCTGTGTGTGGCGTGCCTGGGTTAAACACCTGCAGACCCAGGACAGCAGACCCAGGACAGGATCGCGGTGCCGACTGGACTCCGCGAAACACGTGGGGAAGTTACTTCAATATGACTTTTTTCCCCCCTCAATTTTTCCATTTGACGGAAATCCGTCATGGTGACAGAGAACTTTAATCCCTGTGCTAGGTATGAGTCATCATTTCAAAAGCTGTGATTGGTTGATCCTAAAAGCTAGAAAAAATATACTTTTGGTGATAATTAGCAAGGGATGGACCCTCAAATCACTAAACTTAATCATAGAATCTAATCTTATGAAGACTGTGTAATTGTAAATAATATTTCACATAAAAGAAAACATCTGTTAAATGAATAGTAAGCTATACTTTTAAATTATCCCACAAAATGTGTGAAAAAACTCAGGCCAACTTGCACAGTATTCACATAGTGATGGTTATATTTATTTGCTCATATTAATTGGCATGCTGGTAATTTTTGCACTTTCAACTTTCAACATTTCAACTCAACTTGGTATTAACTAAGGTAAAATGTCTCATCTTTCATCAATGTTTGTGATTGCTGACTGGCCTCAGGAGGTTGTGACCCTGCAGATGAAGGGTTGTGACAGACCCCAGTCATCATTGCTGCATTGTTGCATTTTCCATGTTGCCAGATACCTCAGTGTTGTGATGATTTTCATTTCGGGTGGTGTTGCATTGTGGCGTTGGGTTGGAGAAGTAAGTGCATCTGTAATGAGATCAACCACAAACATGATTCCTGCACGATCCAATCTGTAGCGTTTAATTAATTCACTGTCATCCAGTGTTTGGAGAATATCCCTCCTGCCCAGGGCCAGATTAACACTTCATTGTACCCTGGGCAACAATATTCAAGGGCCCCATCATCACAACCCTAGGATCCCTATAATCTGGCAAAATACAGAATAAATTCCAGGAATATATGTAAATATACCCCAATCTTCAATATCTAACTATCATCAAAGGCATTTTGATGTACAAATGTGTAAATGCTCGTAGAACTACAAGTGCACCACTATAGCTCTTGTCAAGGCCACTCACTTGCATATGATGATATGAAAACAAAACACATTAGCATCTCAGTATAATCTAAAATTGATCCACTACATTAGAAAGAGAGGGAAATGTCCTCCATTTTCACAAGAAATAAATAAGAAACCATTTCCAAAGTATCCAGTATTTATTTAAGAACACTTTTTGCCAACACAAATGTATTGAATCATCAGAAAAAGCCCACAGACAAAACACAAACGTAATCTGATAGAATCAGATATGAATTTTAAATAGAAATCCCCTTGTCGCCTCAGAATTCAACAAGAAAGTTAAAGTAAGTGCAATGTAAACATCTTGAAATCTGCTTTCTCTTAACAATAAACATATCTCAACATCTTCATGGAGCCACCACAAGGAAAAAAATAAATATAATGCAGTATAATCTGCTAAAATAAACATTTTGGTCCCAGTTTAACTTTTAAACAGAAAACACATCACAATTCAAGGCATGTCAAGGCAAGGGTTAAACATTTTAATAGTAAATATTACATAAACTAAATACTATAAACATCTGGAAAACTGTCAATTTCTCTCAAAGAAATACTTATCTGACCAATACAAAATTTGTATTCTAAATGATGGGGAAGTGCATGTTTAGGTATGTTCTTTAAATTTTTAGCTTTTTAAATGTCCCTCTCCTTTTTTAATTTTCGTTTGGCGCTCCCACTTAGCTGCTTCTCCATGTTTGCAATGTTTTGATTCGCATACGTAGCGTATGTTGTGTAGTCCTTGACATCTCACATCCCGCTCAGTGCACGCACGTTGATTTGCGTCACCACTGATTCGCTTTTTGGACTGACCAATGAGGAGAGGGTCTCAGCTCACGGTCACAGACAGCAGGAGCAGGGTTTCTGTGCAGTGCAATGGCTCAGGGCAGCAGACAGTTTCATTTATAAGCAAAAGATAACCAGATATTTTCGTTATGCCCGAGCTACCCAGGGCCCTTCAGAGGTCGCGGGCCCCCGGGCAATTGCCCAGTTGCCCATATGGTTAATCTGGGCTTGCTCCTGCCTCTTCCGTCGGCCATTTTGTCCTCTGCTTAGGGAACTCCTCTTCCCCTTAAAAGTCCTCTTCCCTGCTCTGAACAGATCTCACCTTAGGAGCTCTTTTAAGGGCTAGGATTCTTTAGGAATAGCTTTTATCTTTACTAGGATCTACTCTTCATTTTTAGGGGAAATTCTAAGAAAACATCATGATTCTAAGAATTTTCTTAGAATTTGGCCACTAGGAGCAACTCTTTGCACTAAGAATCTTTAGGAATATGGGCCCAGGTGTAGAAATGGTCATGACCAGGAAATTATAGCTGTTTTTATTTTGTGATTTTTATTTTGTAAATGGTTTTTCCCTCTGTTTCTGGCACCTTGCCCTTCCTGTCGGTCTGATTGTCTTCCCATGACCTGATATTTTCCACCTGTTCCCCTTACCTAGTGTGTGTGTGTGTGTGTGTGTGTGTGTGTGTGTGTGTGCGCGTGTGCGTATTGTCCACGTCTCCCTTTGTTCCTTGCCAGTTCGTCTTGTCTTGTGCCAGAAGAACCAGCATCTTGTCTCCTCGCCATGTCAGCTGTAGTAAATCATTTGTTCCATGTGCTTGTTTGGATTTTCTTTTGTTTCTTCAACCAAGTGGATTTTTTTTTCTCCTCTTTGATTGATTTTGAATTTTTTTTTAATCATCTTTCAATTTTCTCCTTTTTGCCTCCATTGGGAGTGATTTTATTTTTGTAGTCTTTAGTTTTTTAGACCTTTTTGTCTCTTTGAGTGATTCTTATTTTTGTACTTTTAAAATAAAGATTGTTAATTTGAAGATTTTGACTCGCAGTCATGCTTTTGGGTTTCATTCCTTGTTCAGTTGTGACAGAAATAAATATATATTCAACATCACCTGAAGCCTCATGTTCTGTCTGTTTATCTGATCCTCTGTTCCTTCAACTGGGTGTTCAGGTTCGAAGTCACGCACAGACAAAATTATTTGGTTTATATGTAACAGAAACTAGTCACTGACAAACCCTGATAGTCTAGCTGTTCTCAGTGAGTCTGTTTACATGACCATAGAAATCTGATAACTGCCGTAATCAGATGCGATACGTTTATATGCATTTCAGAAATGCAATAATTGCCAAACCCTAGTTTACATGTTTCAGTCCATTATTTGATTTTTTTCAGAGTATGTATGTACATACATTATGACATAAGACTTACACTTCCTGTCATTTTCAAAACATCCAGCTTTGTCTTGTTTTGTTGACCATGGCAACGCCTACAGTGTCAGCATTTACTGTCCTAATGAGGGAGCTAGTAAGACTACAAAGTAGGTCACATGTTGCTGCTATTCTTAATTTCCTTGTTTGTTTACCTTTTTCTTTAGGCTCACGTCACTGCCTAAATTCTGTTTATGTAGATCTATATTTCTTTTTTCTTTTTTTTTTTTCTTACACATGTGCAGATGTAAAACAAAAAAAAAACAAAGAAGGAAAGAAATCAGATTGACCTGTATACATCAGGGGGGTCCTTATTTTTTAAGTTTTCATTTTTAAGTTTCTGACCCCTTTAAATGAATTCTTATCAGAAGAAAATGTGTTTTACTATTTTTGGTGGGACTATCAAAAAAGTTTAAGGTGTTCATAATTTTTTTGTCAAAAATCAGTGACAGATATCATGATAGTGTTTTTGGGACTTGATCTCAGAAAAAGTGGAATATTTTAACTGACAAGCAGTGTCAAGTTCACTGGAATCCAAGGCAGATAACTGCCATTATCTGGATCTCATACAATATTGTAACGTTCAGCCGGACGTAAAGAGAAGAAATGAGGGGTCTTCAAACAAGCCACCGCTTTATCAATCAACTAAACAGTTACTGTTGGCTGTAACCACACCAGTGCAACTCAGAACTGTCTAATGTTGCCTACCTCCCACTCACAACCACACACACATCTTGGTTCTCTGTCCTCCACGCACATGCCCGGCCCCCCTCTTACTCATCCAATACATTTCTGCCTTATACACATGTGCACATGCACACATGCATCCTTAAACTAACAGTAACCACATAACTCCTGAACAGTAGCACAACTGGAAAACATTAAAACAGCAATATAACTCCAGGGTCGCTACAATATGTTTAAATAGACATTGTCCAATGTCTCCAAAGATGAAGTGCAGGTTATCAGAATATCTGCAATTCTGCACGATATAGGTTCTACAAAGTGTTTGAAATCACTAGATTTGACAAAATTGCAGTGAGTGCACTGAAAGTGACACTGAGTATTTCATTACTGTATGTGACACCATCTGTCTTTCTTTTTCACTGAAAGATGGCAACACCATGAAAGTGTTACTGGTTGTCAGCTGTTGAAAACATTTAAATTTAAAAAACATTTAAATTTGTTCTGTTTGTTGATTGCTTGTTTGTTTGTTTTTGGATGGACTCCCGAGTCTGCAAATAAAGACGATGATGATGATAATGATGATGATGATGATGATGACTGCATTCTATAATGTGATACAGTGACATATATGTGTCAGTTATGAATCCCAGTCTATATCACAACCTGAGATTTTGTTACATTACGTTTCATTATAATGGATTAGATTTATGTAGTGCTTTTCTATTACACCAGTGGTGGCTGCTCGTCTTTCAGACAGGGGAAGCTCATTATCGGCTTACATAAAAAAAAAAAAAAAAAAAAAAAAGAATTAAGAAAATGCTCAGTGACCTTATCGTACCAAGTAAGCGTCTTTCCCAGGGACTGGACCAGTGTCCTCTCTGCTTAGATTGCCTTGGCCCAGTGTGTTGCGAGTGTAAGACTTCAGCCTTTTTAAACCAGAGATGCTCCTTTCACTCCGACCTAGCCGACAGTTTGATTGATTTAACTATCTACAAAACAATATTAAACTCGAACAAGAAATGATTAAATTATGTAACTGAAACAAGAAAACGCTGAAATTATGCTAAATTGAAACAAGCAAGTACAATGAGTGTGTTTTATTTACAGTGCAAGAAATGAACAAGTAATTTCGTAGTAGTTTCTCTCTTGATTTCACAGCAGAATGTGCGACGGTATTAAACTGAACTGTGTCAGTGAAGGAGGAGATCTGAAACTAGCTGTCAGTCAAACAGGATTCAGCCTTTAGACTGATCCTCCAATCAGCACGTGGGATTCTGGCATCCAGCCCGGCCGAGCTCCGCCCACAGCTCCATTCACCCCCAGAGACGCCTGGCGTCCGGGGGCGGGACAACATCGTGGCATTTATCCAATTACCGTCCAGTTCTGACGCAATGAAAAAAAACTGTTCCATTCAGTCCCACTGAAGCCCAGAGACGCCCGCAGTCTACGGACAAATGCACTGAGCAGAGATGGATGAGAAAACAGCGCAACGGGAATGGAGGAGAAGTGAAGAACATCGCGTCCGTTGGTTTGTGATAAAGCTGATTCTGAACGAACTCATCTTTGAGATGAACGTGTTCTAACACATTTGTAGTCAATAAAATGTCAACACAACCGTACATATTTTAACCATTTAATTTTCGTAATTTTAGGGGAAGCCGGGCTTCCCTTGCAGACTATGAGAAATTGCCACTGTATTACACATACTCAAAGTGTGTACAATGGATTCATTCACTCTCACTCTCACACTCTGGTGGTGGTAAACTATGTTTGTATCCACAGCTGCTCTGGGGCAGATTGACGGAAGCATAGCTGCCAATACACACATTTGTTTTCTTGTGGAAACATTGTGTTAATTGTAAATAGGGTTAGGCAAAATAAATCTTTACTTCAGCCTAAACCCTTTCAGTCACATTGTATATGGAACAATGGATATGTTGTTTTTGTTTGTTATTTAAAGTAACTAACGACCAAATAAACTACTACTACTACTACTACTACTACTACTACAGACAGACAGAGGTGATGACATTTACAAACCTCTTTGATTGAGATGATAATGATGATACATAATTACATGATAATAAATCCAGGGCATATTTTTTTTCCTAATTGGGGCACTTGAATCTTGAACCTTTCTGCCAGTGTAATGATGTGAATTGATGAATGTCACCCTCTTTAATGATCCCTTTGTGTCTGCATGTGTTTACAAAGTGTGTCTGTGTGGGCTGGTTGTCCTTTATCTGGGTCCCACTCTAACAAATTTATGGGCCTTCAATTGCTGGATTATATAAAATCCTTACATTTTGGGTGGTGATGAAGCTGTGTGTGTTGGATGCTGGTGGTGGTGGGGGTAGTGGGGTGGGGAACTGAATCCATGGAGTCTCATTAATGGCTTCATTAAAGCCAGGGAGATCTCATTTGGACTGAGTGAATTATTCAACCCGTGAGTCAGTCAGACCCCTGTCGACACCTGCAGACACCACCCAGGTAGAGACAGACACCGAGGAGGAGGCAGACGGAGCGCCCACACTGAGGAGGAACTGACTCCATGAATTATTGAATTAGTCCAAAAACCAAGAGAACGGTGGCTGAGAGAAACATAATGAGACACACACTATTAATGATGCTCACTTGATATATTTGGGGGGGGGGGGGGGGTTGTTGCTTTTTTTGCACTAAACATGTTGGTAATGGACACAGAGGGTATAAAGAAAAATCTGCAAGTGCATTAAATGTGTATCTCTTGAGTAAACAGATGGAAACATCCGCTGGACTGAAGGGTAACCAGAAGGTGGAAGTGGTGCAAGGCCGGATGATTATATTTCAACAAGAAAAAAAAAAAAAAAAAAAAAGAACAGGCCAACATAAGAAGGATGTCTGCAGTGCAACGTCTGGTGGATCCTCCCTTATGCAAAGAAAATATATTTCTCTATATATTGACTGTCAATATATTACTGACTGAAAAATGTATTACTGTATAATATATATTTATATTTAAATATACATAATATATTGTGTCAATATATTTTGTATTATATTACAATATATTGAAAAATACACAAGGAATTGCCGCTTTCTATATATTGAAACATATATGACAATATATTTACTTATATATGTAAATATGTCATTATATATTTAGTAATACACTTCATAATGCATGTATGCATATATACATACATATATTGTCTAGTGTATTACTAAATATATGTAATTATATATTTAGTAATACACTTCAAAAAATATGCATGTATATATATATATATATATATATATATATATATATATATATATATATATATGTACATCTTTTTCATCCTATGTTGCCAAAATGACTAAGAAGGCATCTTTTTTCAGTTAACACTTTTTTCATGTACATCACGATGCATATTTTCATGAAATATGTTATTATGCATACCACGTAATGTAAGTGTTGATAAATATCTGCTTTATGTAAACTTGTGTCAATGGAAAGAAATTGAGTTTCAATAAAACTATATGTAAAAATATAGGGCAGTTTTTGTCTTCATTGCAATATATGTTTTATATGTATCAATATATGATTAAAGCATATATTGCAGTATATTGGAAAATATATGCACTACTTTCCCATATATGGAAATGTATTTTTTAATATAATGCTTTACATTTTTCAATATATTGCCATATATTTTTGTTTCATAAGGGCTTCACCTACAACAAAACTGATCCAGGTACAGGTTTATAGTAGAGCTGCAGCTATCAATTAGTTTTGTAACTGATTAAAATATTGATGTGATTCTGTTTGATTAAATAATTACGTGAAAAAGCAAAAAAAAAAAAAAAAAAAAAAAAAAAAGCCAAAATGTGAAAAAGACATCTCTGACTCATCAAGAAGGTGCATATTTTCATTATTCAAACCTTTAAAGACACATGAAAATACAAGTAGAATTTGTCTTGTGTCATGTGATCCTTTCCTGTCTCTGTGTTGTCCCCTAACAAATAAGTCCTGCATCTTTTTTCAAGTGTGTGTGTTTTCTCCTTGACATGAATGCACGCTGGTGTCGTACAGAGGCACAAGACATCACTCAAATGTGACACAGTAACTTTAACTGTATGTCCCAAACAAATCTGTTGTCGTGCACCACACACACACACATATAATAGACTCTATAAATATGCACTGTCAAACGGCGTAGAGTTTTTCTAAATGTCCTTGTAACATATGTTTTGACTGAATGAACCATCAGGACGTAATAAAACACCAAATGTCAACCCCTGGAACTGAAAAGTGAAGTCAATGGGCAAGTATTAAAATCTGCAGTAACTTGAAAATACTGATACTGTGTGAAAGAGAGTAAAAGTAAAAAGATGAAGATTCCTATTCCATTCAAAGCTTGAACAGATTTGGAATCATAAAACACAAACAAGACCTGTTTACATCTATGGTCACTGAAAAAATCCAAATCTTACCAAGTGTATTTTTCTCATTTCTAGTCAACATATCTCATCACACTTAAAATAAGACATAATCACCTAAAGAGTAACTTTTCAGTGAGATATAAGAACTTATTTTTAGACAATAGATCTTGAAAATCGTATTTCAAGAAATCTTACCAAGATCATTTTCACTTGTTCCATTGGCAGATTTTTTTTTGCTTAATTCAAGATTTTTTTTTTTTTTTTTTCAATTTTTGTTTTTTAATTCAAGTCAAAACAAATCTGCCAATCTGAAAGAAAAAAAAAAAATCTGAAATCGGTCTTACACCAGAATTTATTCGTATTCTGCGAACAAATTTAGAACTGCTTCACACCATGCATGCGCACAAATGAGGAAGGCCAAACTGACTTAGAAAATGCAAACACATACCTTTTAAGTTCATGCAGAGCATATAAAACAACATTCATGAAAACAGATTTAATTAATTTACTAAAATATCAGCCAAATGGATTAAACAACCATGAAATCAATACGCTTTCACCCTCATCATTGTGACAATTAAAACATTCAACGATAACAACAGTCCTAGATTACAAAGGAATATATCAGATGCATTATGTCGAACCACTTTTTTTTTTACCTGGGCCACAGTGCGCTTTTGCAGGAATACTACATTGACAGCCTCAGTTATTGCAGTCCAAACATATTATTATTTATTTTTTTCTTTTTTTACCCTCATCACCCCTGAGGAGACACTTTGAAAAGTATTCCTTTTATGGCTTCCACCTCGGACACAATTCTTTAGATTTCTGTGGTTCTAAAGTTCTTTGGAAATCTGACTGGTTAAAGCAACTGGTTCTTTCCATTTATTTAAAGCCCCAGATCCTGACACTGTTCATTGTGAAGACCTCAAGGCAGATTTTGTGTACCCGGCAACACACGATGACTGAAATATGATTGGACAAACACTCTAACATACACATACACTGGGAATTCAATCAAATTAAAGATAAAAGACTGTTGGGAATTAGGGATGCACCGATACCGATATGAATATTGGGCATTGGCTCTGATACTCAGTGCGTGTACTCGTATTCGTACTCGTAAAAGTAATCCGAGACAAATGCACCAATACCACTTATGGCCGTGTGACATTCACAGTTCAGTGCAGCAGGTACGCAGCGGTGGAATAATGTGAGGGGAGTGTGAAGAGTGTGGAGATTTTTCAAAATAAATGACGGTGATTAAAGTAACGCTGACTGCAAGTAACGTTAAAGACACAGACAGATACGGACGCAATGTTCTGTCCGTCCTCTGCGTAAATTCCATCCGTTTTCCAGGTGCTGGTGGATGCGTACCCAGGCGGAGAATACCACCGGGAGTACGGAGCGGTGCGGACCGCCGCCAGCGGAAGTGAAAACCAAACTTATCACTCATTTCTCTACCTGCTGAAGCTAAGCTTTTAAACCTTACCAGCGAAAATGCTGCAATATTAGTATCACATTAGTGTTGCCTCTGTCATCTCCATGTTTGTTATTACTGACTTTCTTCTTCTTCTTCTCAAAAAACTTTACTCTTCTTTGTGGTATTTGTCCAGTATGGTTAATTAAGAGCGGCGCCCCCTGGTGGATTAATTGAGAAACGCTCATTCCAACACATTAAATGTCAGTAGCAGCACTTTGTTCCAGTCAGACTAATGACAACGACAATAAAGCACATTTACAAAAGGAACTAAGGAACAAAGAACTGGAATGGGATTATTAAGTACTCGTATCGGTACTCAGTATCGGCAAGTACTCAAATGTAAGTACTCGTACGTGGTCTGGAAAAAAGTGGTATCAGTGCATCCCTATTGGGAATAATCAAGTACATCTTCATGAAACAAATATATAAATTAGGGTATACATGTAGGTCAATGATTCTGATTCTTTAAGCCAACAGAGAAGGTCTTACTGGACGTGATGGACCACCTCTCCTCAAATATAACACTAACACTAACTTAAACTCTTTGCTGGTGACCTAGTGGATTTACTTTTAACCAAACATCATTGTCATAAACAGACAACTCTGAGGTAAAATTGCACATATTTTTGTCATGCTTAACAACAAAGTGTATTCATGTTAAACATTCACTGCTAATAGTTTCACTCAAACACAATATTTGGATGTTCTTGGAGCTGTAAGAACAATCCATCCTTCAACATCTGGCTGCAAATGGTGAATAAAACACTCTTTTTTTGGACATTCCTTTTTCTGACGCTCACCATGTTGATTCTAATTCACACAGCTTGTCATTTACTGTCAAAAATACCTTAACGGAGGTGGTCTATAATAGTGTGAAGATGAGCTGAGGAGAATTTGATGTGTGCAGGCGGGGGGCATCATACCTAGATGTCTTAATAACTTTCAGAAGAAGTTTGAGGACAAAATGACATCACCAAAACTTTCTAGAAGAGATTTCTGTCAAGGTAAGTTTTTACTGTTCATCGACAGCGTCATGAGTCTCCTTTTGTCTTTCAGTTAATAATGCGTGGACCGGTCATATGTGTCGCTTTCCAAGACTCAAAGCTTTTCAGTGATCTGTTGAGGTGTGTTTTCATACAGTAGGTGTACATGTAGCATCCACTTTTGACACTGAAATCACATTAAATGTCATCATATATCATAACGCATCAAGATTCCTTCAAGCAAAAAACAAAAAAAAAAAACCCCAAGCATGAGAAGCTTTCTGAATGATGTCTACTGTCTACTAAAACCACCATGATGTGAAGTGAAGGAGCTTCTATATGTCTCATGGGACAGCACATGAACTCGTTCCTTCTACTGGAGCTTTATTGGAGAAGCAGCGGCAGGTCTGACGTCTGAGAATGAAATCAGTCAATCAACACAGAACTCACTGCAACTATTATTTCATGCACAGTTACACATGCAGTAACAGCCGCGGAGGCATAACAAAAAGCCATTATCTAATCACAAATGCACACTATACATAAAGTGAAAGAGTACGGCTGAAAAATGAATGAAGGAATAGTAAGATAAAGGCAGAAATGGAAGATATTTTTCTAATCATAAATCCACAATGATACCAGGCCACAAGAGAGTGAGAGAGAGTGACAGTAGTATGTGATCAATTTCTCTCCTCATTGTATTAATTTTTTTCATGCAGACATGTCACAGCAGGCAAAGACAAACCTGAGAGGCAGAAGGAAAGGATAAACTGGGATCAGATGGAGAATATACCGGCAGCAAGGAATGGAAAAATAACAATTAGACTAAAGCATGAGCTGCAGCTGTTCAGTTTTCGGGTGATTAATTTAGCTCCAGCAACACAAAAGGAGGTAAAGGTTCAATTTGTAATATTTAGTGTAGTTGGGTATTTTGGAAAATGGATATTTCCCTCTCTCTGTTTAAAAAAATAATCTTGTGCACACATGACTGTTTTAAGAAAAATCTTTGTTTACACAGTCCTGTATATCTACACTGTCAAGAGCATGCCAAGCCTGTAGATGGCAGTGTGGTGAGATGATCGAGTACCATTAACCCAGGGTTTTTCAACCTTGGGGTCGGGACCCCATGTGGGGTCACCTGGAATTCAAATGGGGTCACCTGAAATTTCTAGTTATTGATAAAAATAAAAACTTACTAATAAAAAATATATGGTGAGTTGACAGAGACAATCACAATCCATAAAAGACATGACAAACTGTGAGTCTGAAACTGAAGCACTGTGGTTCTGTTTATCTTTCAAATGATCATTGTGGTCAGTTTCAGATGCTGCAGCTCTTTCATAATTTATAGTTTGAGTTCTTGTTTGTCCAGTATTAATTGTCAGCCTTGTAAATCCAAGCTGGACTGACTGTACATATCCTGACCAAGGAAAATAAAATTCTCACTTTGTGCAGTAATCTACACTTGGCTTTTCTGCCTCTGTCCATAATAATATACATTAATTAGACTAAATGTCATCTAAAATTAATGTTTATTTGCAACATAGTATAGCAAACTATTACATGATCAAAAACAAATTAATTTTAACAAAAAAAAAAAAAAAAGTCTCCATTTTGAATGTCTAGGGTCGCCAGAAATTTGTGAAGTTAAAATGGGGTCATGAGCCAAAAAAGGTTGGGAACCACTGAGTTACAGGTTCAATTTGTAATATTTAGTGACAACTAGTTTTGAAGTTGCAGATTATCCTGCTATGCCCTTACCAGGAACATGTCTTATAGTGGCCAGTATTTGATTTTTCCAGTCTGAACATTGTAGTTAGACTGATAATAACTGTGGTCCACACTCAAACATAGTCAGTGATGATATGTTAGGAATTGAAGCCATGAGGTATAAAACAGATACAAAGAAGAAGTCCTGAACACTGAACATAGTGGACTCCAGAGTGGACAGGTGGCTCCCCCTATAGATGTATATGGCAAAAAAATTACTTAATAAATACATTTTAAATAAATAAATAAATGGCTCATTTTCAGGCTGTTTACACGTAGCCAAGCATTTTAGAAAAATGAATATTTCCCCCTTTCGTTTAAAAAAAAACCCAAACATTGTGGACACATTTTCAGAAAAATCTTTGTTTACACGGCCCTGTATATCTACATGTCAAGAGCATGCCAAGCCTGTAGATGGCACTGTGGTGAGACAATCAAGGACCATTAACCAATCACAATCCTGAAAAGAATTACAACAAAACATTACTTCTGTTATGAACTAATAGTCGCACATGTGACACAAATGTATTTCCATCGAAAACTGTGACGTCCGTCCGAGACCTCCATTTCCCTCTGTTGACACGCAAATGTGAAAATGGTGATTAAAATTAATCTCCACTTTGGCTGGAGTTTTTAGAAACCATTGTTTTCAGTGTGCATGGCCATAGTTGTCTTGTAAACGATAGGCACAATCCACAGAAAAATATCTGTTTGGACAGATACCCGGCCACATGTAAACATAGCCTCAAATAACTTAGTTCATACATATTTTTGTCAGGCGTCGACGGTTATGTTGATTTTTTTAGGAGTTTTTGGTCTGTTCCTGTTTTATTTTGGTGAGGGTGTTTGCTTTCCTGTTTTTGTCTGCACGCTGTCAGTCTTGTCTTTCTTTCCTTCCCCTTCATTGTTTGCACCTGGTGCTCCCCTCGTTATTGTCCACACCTGTTTCTGATCCCTGCCTCCCTTATATATTCTCCCTGCTCCCTTTGTCTTTTGTCAGTGCGTCCTTGTCTGTAATCTAGTGAAGAGCCTCGTCTGATTAATATCCAGTATCTTGTTTCTTGAACCGCATGTTTTTCTCCTCGGGTTTTTAGTTTGTAAAAGGTATGTTGTACTTCTCTTTTAGTTAATAGAGTTTTTGAGCATGTTGTGCTTCACCTTTGTTTATCCATTTTTGTGCTTGCAGAACTTTGTTTAATAAATCTTTTTTTTGACCGCTGACCAACAAGTCTCGTTGCATTTGGGTCCGCACCAAGAGTCGTGTCTTAACAATTTTTGTGTGAATTTACATTAATGAAAACTTAATTATTGCCCTTATATTCAGTTTCTGTTGTTAGATCCCTGAAAACCCCCTTATTGTTTTCAAAATCCACACATCAATAGTCAGTGATATACAAAAATACAGCAAAAAACTAAATTGCGTTCGTTCTTTGTAGTGGTGTTATATTGCATGGAGGGATGGGAATCGAAGATAAGAATTTAACTATTCCAATTCCATTATCAATTTTGCTTATTGATCCAATTCCTTATTGATTCTCTTATCGATTCTCATTGGGTGAGGGAATAAAAAAGTACAGACAGGTGTGTTTGCATTAACTGTCCTTTAAATTTCCAGCTCCGCACAGAAAATATAACATATACAATATGTACAAATAGGAACAGATGATGCCGGGCCCAGTTTGGGGGGGTACAGTGAAAGTGAAACTAAAGACGCTTTAATTTCTCTATTACCACATTTCCACTATGTGGAACTGGTTCGACTCAGCTCGTCTCCCGTTGTTGTGCACCTCATTTCCTTTCCCCTACTTTCGAAAACTTGTATTTGAGGGGGTACGACGTTTGTTGCCCACACCAGAACCTGAACTGGGCCCGGATGATGGCCTGGTGTTCACTCTGCCGCTACATTCACAAGCGCCGCTAAGTAGTGTATCAAATAAGTGACATTCCTGTAAATGAATCACATGCTGTGGACAAATGTTTGAGCAAATTGGAGGGATTCCCCCCTTTTGAAGAAATGGAAGCCTTAACAGTGTTCCAGTGGACCTGGTGTCGTCTTTTTAGACAGTTTCTGCCTCAGCACCATGTTGGCTACAGTTATGACCTGGCTCAGAGGCCACAACAAAAAAGGGGAACACACCATAATGAAGTTTAACACAAGAATATTTTATTAAATCAAAATAAGCCAAATTAAGCCAAATTAGACCAAATTAAACCAAATTAGAGAAAAGCAAACTAAAGTATTTTACAGAATGTAAATGAGTCATCAGTAATACCAGTAGTGTAAGTGTGCATGAGTGGACGTGTGCTGATGTGGGTGTTGAAAAGTGCGAAACAGAACAAACATCAAAACAACATAACCAACCCAAAAGCTGACAAGGACCTGTGAGGGCAGAGAGCGCAGCAGCAGCCAGCCAAATGAGAGAGCTACAGGCAGACTATTTGAAGACAGGAACTCTGGGCGCCACAGGTGTTCTTAATCTCCTCATCAGGTGCCTGTTAAGATACAAAAGCCGGAGACATGCACAGCTCCCCCAAGAGGACCCCAGGGGCCGTAACAGCTACGTTCTGACCGAAACAATGCAGTGTACACATGATGTCATCACGCATGCGCAACGAAGGCAGACTCGATAAGCAGAATCATTAAGCAGGCAGGCAAACGATTCCAAGGAATCGAGCTACTGGGATCCGGTTCTCAAAAAGACTCTGTTCTCGATTCCCATTCCTAATTACATGTGAGTTCAATTAAAAATATGATTTGTCTTCTTTAACCATTTTCATCAATTGAATGCACTGATTTTAAAACTCTGGGCCAATGCCAATAATAGAAATAACAATTTAGCTGATACCCAATATCCATCCAATATCCTGTTTTTTTGTTTGTTTTTTTTTGTTTTTTTATGATTTTGGTATATTAACAGAGGACAAAGTATCTGAGGTTCTGTAGTGTCATGGAATTCTCTGGCTGTGGCTCCTCTGTAGATAAACAAAACTCATTCTAAGATCATAAAAACAACCTTATTTTTGTGTGATTATACACTAATGAAAGGAAATATATAACTATTATTATTTCTTCTTATTCTTCTTATTTCTTCTTATTATTGTTATTTCCATTTCTGTTATTAGAATTCTTGTAAATCTTAATACTGCACCAAGAGGAACTAATGCACATCGAAAAGCCACTGATTCAACATCAACTCCAGTCTTCTATGAATATCCACTCAATCAAAAAACCATTAAAGTGATATAAATAGATTCCAAATAGAAGAAAAACAAAATGGAGGAGGGGGGGGGGGGTGCATTGATCAAGAAATAGCAGCCAGGCTTTTCCTCCGGCAGTAGCTAAGAATATCTTTGAGAAGTCAATGAGCCTTTAGAAGAAAAGATGTCGATTACCAGATATGATCCTGTTGTAACACACAGATGGAAACTGGCATATGATCAACGCATGCATCTGAAGAAATACTGACTTTTTTGTAGTCCTACAAACCATACACTTCAAGTACAATAGTTGAAATGTGTTTTGGCTCCATGCTGTAACACACTCACAATGAAGATGCACAGATACTGAATGTGCAGGACTTGCGAAGCCTCCACATGACAAAGAACCTTGACCTTGTCTCTGTGGGCGAGTCAGAAGGATAAAAAGAGAAAAATAGTCGTCAGCGAGTCAGAAAATCTGACTGGAGCACATATGGGGGCTGTTTGATGATGTTAACAGACTGCATAAATGTTGAAGATACCAGCTCCTTCAAACCCGACCAACATTTTTCTTGTTAATAGTCAAACAAGTCAAGTTCTCATCAGTGATCAGTGATTGTTCTGATACAACACATGCAAACAAGTGCTTGAGGAATTGCCAGACCTACAACTAGGGATGCACCAATACCTCTTTTTTCCAGACCGAGAATGAGTACTTACATTTGAGTACTTACCGATACCGAGTACCGATATGAGTACTTAATAATCCCATTCCAGTTCTTAGTTCCTTTTGTAAATGTGCTTTATTGTCATTGTCATTAGTCTGACTGGAACAAAGTGCTGCTACTGACATTTAATGTGTTGGAATGAGCATTTCTCAATTAATCCACCAGGGGGTGCCG
Organism: Sphaeramia orbicularis; assembly: GCF_902148855.1. Classification (NCBI taxonomy): domain Eukaryota; kingdom Metazoa; phylum Chordata; class Actinopteri; order Kurtiformes; family Apogonidae; genus Sphaeramia; species Sphaeramia orbicularis. The sequence goes on from NC_043966.1 coordinate 45,009,601, forward strand.
CTCTTAATACTGGACAAATACCATGACGAAGAAGAACGTTTTTTGAGAAGAAGAAGAAAGTCAGTAATAACAAACATGGAGTTGACAGAGGTAACACTAATGTGATACTAATATTGCAGCGTTTTCACTGGTAAGGTTTAAAAGCTTAGCTTCATCAGGCAGAGAAAAGAGAAATGAGCCATAAGTTTCGTTTTCACTTCTGTTGGCGGCGGTCCGCACTGCTCTGTTCACTCGCTGGTATTCTCATTCTGTTTACGCATCCGCCAGCACCTGGTAAACAGATGGAATGTACGCAGAGGACGGACAGAACACTGCGTCCGTATCTGTCTGTGTCTTTAACTTTACTTGCAGTCAGCGTTACTTTTATCACCATCATTTATTTTGAAAAATCTCCACTCTTTCACTCTTCCCACACATTACTCCTCCTCCTCATACCTGCTGCACTGAACTGTGAATGTCACACGGCCGTAAGTGGTATCGGTGCGGTTGTATCGGATTACTTTTATGAGTACGAGTACGAGTACACACACTGAGTATCGGAGCCGATGCTGATACTCAGTACGATCAGTATCGGTGCAGACACCCCAGACATTCAAAACAGAGACATTTTATTTGACTAAAATTAATTTGCTTTTGACCATGTAATAGTTTGCTATACTATGTTGCAAATAAATGTTAATTTTAGACAACATTTAGACTATATAATGTAAATTTTTATTAGTAAGTTTTAATTAAAAAAAAAAAAAAAAAAAAAAAATTAGAAATTTCAGGTGTCCCCAGACATTCAAAACAGAGACATTTTATTTGGCTAAAATTAATTTGTTTTTGATCATGTAATAGTTTGCTATACTATGCTGCAAATAAACGTTAATTTTAGACAACATGTGGACAATATAATGGAAATTTTTATTAGTAAGTTTTAATTTTTACATTTTTTTTTTTCATAAATTATTAGAAATTTCAGGTGACCTCAGATATTGAAAACAGATTTTTTTTTTTTTTTGGCTAAAATTTATTTGTTTTTGATCATGTCATAGTTTGCTATAATACGTTGCAAATAAATGTTAATTTTAGGCAACATTTAGACTATATAATGAAAATTTGTATTAGTGAGTTTTAATTTTTTTACAGTTACTAGCAATTTCAGGCAACCCCATTTGAATTCCAGGTTGAAAAACACTGGATTATACCAACTCCTTCACCCTAACGTAACTATTGGACCCATTTCTCACAAACCACATATCACACGAACAGTCTGACATTAAAATAGTATTTATCAGGAGAAACACGACTCAGAGATAGTAGCAAAAGTATTTGATACAGTTGAATATTGCAATATTACAATATATTTTGTGAATTTTTTAGCGACTCTCAAAAACACTATAAATTTCTTGCTACTTTAGATATCAAGATTTGTGTCAGTGCGTCATTTTCTGTTATCGTCATCCATCTGACTAATAACGTTACCAGCGATGGCCTAATCCAAATGCATTAGTCGGGCTCCTGTGGTGTATACAGAGCCAAAATGGGAGTTCACTTTTGCACCCTCAATAAAGAGAAGATTGACAACAGCCACACCATTTACAAACTGTGCCAGTGTACGCAGAGACTATGCATTTTGTGTTATGTATTACTTGAGTATTTCAATTCTGGCACACTGTGAACCCTTAAATGCACCATATACTCAAATCTGGGAAAAAATATATATTCATTAGTAAATGTCTGGTCACAAACCCTCTTAATAGCACAAACATTTGGCAAAGTGTAGCTGTGCAAAAAGAAAAAAAGAAAATATAACTTGATAATGCAAGCATCAAGTAAATTGTAGCCATGGGTTTAGTGGACTATAAATTACAATAAAAACTGTCTCTAAAAGAAGGGAGGATCACAGCTCAAAAGTGAAGCCAAAGCAGGAATCAGCCAAACTATCTCAGACATTCTTAAAAAGTTAGGAGAATCGAAGAAAGTTTGGAGATTTCTCATGTAAATGTTGGAGGTTTCTGTTTGACCTTGTGAGTAAGCTAGCAGTTAGCATAGCTCACTATTTACATTCAAGCTGACCCAGCCCCGCCCTTTTGTCCAAATGTGGTCATTTCTGGCTCCAAAGGGACGATAGGGTGACACCGAACCACAAACTCCTTCAAAACATAATAATAATAATAACAATAATAATAATAATAATAATAATAATAATAATAATAAAAAACTTCATTTGTATAGCACCTTTCATACAGAAATTGTAGCCCAAAGTGCTTCACATTGATTGAAAAAATACAGTATTAAAATACATTAAGATTTGATTATACATCAAGAAATAAAATTAAATTTGAGAGAAATAAAATAAAAATAAAAACAGCGCACATTAAAATATTTGATTATGCATAGAATTTTTGAAGTGCAAGAAATAAGATGAAATTTGAGAGAAATACAATAAAATAAAAAAATAAAAATAAAAACAGCGCACATTAAAATATTTGATTATGCATAGAATTTTTGAGGTGCAAGAAATAAGATGAAATTTGAAATACAATAAAATAAAAAATAAAAACAGAAATACAATAAAATAAAATAAAAATAAACACAATAAGTTACATAACGTTAGCTCCGTCTTATATACAGACTATGATCCACTGTCAACCAGGACACTCTACACAACCCAAATACACAAAACTCACAATATATGGAGCATCATTAAATACAGTGAATTAGTAATGTATACATGGAAATTCAATATATGTGCATTTATTACTATAGTGAATGGGATATAGAATTTTTCTGTATTCCAGTGAGTCTGGTTTTGTCCATTTCAGCAGTTTGATGTACCTTAGAGATTTGACCTTTTCACTGTGGGTAAATCAAATATGTGAAAAAAATTAAAGGAATGAGTGAAAAATGGAAGAGACAGAATAAAGAAGTGAAATTAATCATGTTCCCTGCTGAATTCAGTTTCTACACAACCTCTTTACTCCTCTTTATTCCCATTGGTCATTATCTGTATGCATTTCTGTTCTTCTGCTGTGCCAATGAAGAGGCATAAATATACATTTCAAAGACCATTAGTAAGTGCTTTCAAATGAAGTAGGTTATTGAAGCTCATGTCCATGCTGTGAAGGATGAATTCCTCCAAGATTTCATTAACTATTCATTGTGAAAATCCATATGTTGCACTTCACCATAGAAACTTCTCCACAATTAACGGGTAATAATATATCTACAATATCGATTTCAGTGTTGAGGCTCCATCTGGCTTTTCAGAAACTCTTGCCAGGCAGAAGCTGCTGGTGTCCAGTTGAGGACAAAGGATGGGTTGTGCACAGCTGGAAAGGTCCTGCAGAGCCACAAAAGCTGTTTTGATTCGGCTGGGCGGCAGCTTCAGGCTGCACCAACTGGGGGATGTTGAGTAAAGATAGCCCTCAGCCTCATGTGAGAGCCGTGGCTTTTTTCAGGCCACAGATGCTATCAGGCCTGGAGGGGGTTAGCTACAGGAGATGAAATAGTGCTGTACTGAGAGAATTAACCTTAAAAGCTGCAAGTTATCCTTTTCACATTTTTCTGCACCCAGACTGTTCTGATGGCTAGAATTTGTTACCCATGAGCAAAATGGATGATAGTTGGGATTTGTGCTTTAAGGCGATGGAGAATAAAAGATCATAATAGAAAGAACAAGGTCATGCAACTGTGCTGGTTGATCTTTCACTTCAAGTTAAGCTGGAAAGTGTGCTTATTTCTCTGAGCTGCAGAAGGTTCCAGGCCTTCATTTGAAGGAGGTTTACATTGAAGGCATGCCTTCAGTAGAAATACTTGTATTTATTGCACAACAATGTTTTAATGAGTTCCTGGAATGCACTTGACTGCAAACACAACATTTCCTTCTAAGTTACAAAATAAAACCCTTCTAGTGTTTCAGTGGATGGAAACTGTTTGAGGTTTAACTCAGCTTGTATTGTGCAAATGTTTCCCTTCTGTCGCTCATGTAAGTGACACAAATAACAGTTTATTTGGGTTGACAGTTCAGGTGACTGATCAACACAGAATGACAAAGTGTCAAAAATAGTTGGATGCAGTCGTGTAGTGGTCCATGGAGAGGTGGGTCTACTCCCAATTTTTGCCTTTTTTTTTTTTTCCCCTTAAAGTACTCAGTGATATGTAAGATTGCTGTATTTAGTGTACTCAAAAATCCATCAGCAGTATGTCCTCACTATTATAAAATTATCATGATTTGATCCGGAGCAGTTTGTAGGTATTACTGGTCACACAAGCAGCTGCATGAATGTAAAATGACTCATTCTGAAACCACCTTAACCCTTTCATGCAAACTGGTCACTACAGTGGACAGTTATTCTACAGCTGTTCTCTTGTATATTCATGGGTTTTGTTGTTTTAGCTTCATATCATCCAACACAGCACCATCACATATCCTGCAATTCATACCATTACTGTAACTTTGCTGTTCTTGATAAACCTGATCTGCAGTAACATGTTTTAGTGTAAATAAATTGCTAATTGTTATCAAACTAATTTAAAAGTTTTCTCAATCATAATTTTTTTTTTTTTTTTTTGCATATTTTCTCCATGAAGTGAGTAATAACTAGTATTGGAGTATATTAAAATGTTAGAAAAAATCAGATTAACTGCATGCTTTTTTTTTTTTTTTATTTCATAGTTTTCCACTTTCTGATGATGGGTTTTAAATACACTTTTTTTTTTTTTGCTTCAAAAATTAAAAACATGGTGTCCAACTGAGTGGACATTTTTGTAACTCTATGAAAAATATGTTCATAAATAAAATTTGATCACAGTGTTTTTTTCATGCCTAAAGAGGAATAAAAACACTTAGGAAAAAAATCTCAAATAAGGTTCTCCATAATTCATGCATGAAAGGGTTAAAACTTCCCTCAGAATTATGTATTCCATGAAAGTATTTTATCTCGATACATGCCCCTCACTTGAAAGATGTTTATTCTGCTTTTCTCGTTCGCATTTCCAATAATTGCGCATCTTTCAATGAGACATGCAGTGACCTGTCAATTAACTAAGGTGGCAATGGAACTGAGGTGTCCAATCAGGTTCCAGAGGTGGCCAGCACTAGTTAGCGATGTTTTCTTCAGCATGACCCGCCCTACTCTTCTTCTGATTGGCTCATCAGTCCTCATGCCTAAAGTTAACCAATCTAAACAGTGAAGGCAGCGAGTACTGACCAATTAGAGGCAGAATAGGGCGGGTCATACCTTCACCATTCTAGGGGAAAAAATGGACAATTTGGCTTGCAGATACTACTGATTGGTGTGCAGCAGGGGGGGATTTAGAAGTGGGTATAAGCAATGATGACTGAAAAATAAGTCAGTATACTCCATACACCGGCGTACATCCTGGACAGTGGTTGGATGATTGTGTTGAATGCATTAAATTAAAGAAACTTATATAAAGTTATATAAATAAACTTATTGGCAGCATATTATATGAAAAGCACCAGAAGTTTATCCATATTATATTAAAGGTCCCATATTATGCAAATCTCACTTTGTGAAAGTTTTCTTATAGTAGTGTGTGTTGCAGTAGCCTTATTACGAGGTTCGAATTTGAAAACTGTCTGTTTCCTCCCTGCCTTGCTACACCACATTTTGTGCAAATGCCTGCTCAAACGGCCGAGTTTCAGTTGGGTCCGCTTATGACGACATAAGCGGATTTAACTCCTCCCCCTGACTGTGCCCCCACCCTGCATGAAAAGGTAAGCCCCACCCTGGCAAAGCGAGCCCCACCCTGGCAAAGTACCTCTTGGACAACAAACATGGTGAAGGCGAGACACGCAAGTTGTGGTGTTGTTGGCTGCACACACCAACACGAAAGTTTATTTTTGCTCCACGCTTCCAAGCCTCTCCGAAAAAAGTGGCTGGATTATATCTTTGATGGTCATGTACCAAACAACATTCCGAAACGCTTGTATGTGTGTGCCCGGCATTTCACGGACAAGTGTTTTTTTAACATGGGCCCATACAGCTCCGGCTTAGCACAAAGACTCAGAATCAAGAAGGACGCAGTACCAACGCTTCATGACCCAAGTACAAGTGTGGGAGATGTAAGTTCTTATCATTTTTTTGTATCTTTACTGCATAACCCTACATTACGGATAAGCTGGTGGTTGATGTGTACGTCTAACGTTAGCATGGCAGCTAACATAGCTCAGTTACTGCTGCTAACGTTTGCGTCCCCGTTAACATGCAAGAGCTGATAATATCGAGAGACATTCAACAGAACTACTTTGAACATGGGCTCTTTGTGGTTGGCATCAGTACAGTTAGCATCAAGCTTGTTAGTAGCTGCCTGCATTAGTGGCGGCAGGCGTCTTTCCGTGTCAGGTCCACGAACCCGACACAACACCGCCGTTTTCCGTCAGGGCTCAATCACGCCTCAAGGCAAAGAAAGCCAGTGTTTGGAAAGACATTCTGTCTGAGACATGTGTATTGTAGACGAGAGAGGGGCATTTCAGACAGCACGTAGTACCGCTAGGGTAAGCCGCGTCCTCTCCCAGAGAGGGGAGGGGGAGTGGGCGTGTACAGATGCGTTCATTTGCATACCCGGAAGCAGGCCCAGAAACAGCCTGTTCTGAGGAGGGCTGGTGAGAGTGACTTTTTCAACCACTGAAACTCCGAACAAAGGATGATTTTGGGGCGAACAAACTTAAATACTATGTTTTTGGGCTTCTGAAACCTATATGACGTGACTGAAAAATAGCATAATATGGGACCTTTAAAGTGGCCTATATCTGAGGACTGGTTTGTATTTGTTCATGCTGACCTCAGCCCCTGCTTATATTGGAGTTCTAACAGACACTGGGTTTTAATTTGAGGACAGAACATGTTCCATATGATATGTTGAAGGTGTGCTGAGTTATGGCGTAGACTGACCATAAAAAGTGGACAGAGCACCTGTGACATCTCTTTGGACCATCAGTTGGAAACCCTGGCTTTGATATTTTAGCCGTCGCCATCTTGGATTTATCTTGGAGGGTCCCATATTCCGTTGAGCTGGTGAAGACTGAGGTATAAAAGTCTACAAGCTAATGCTACCATGCAGAAAACACCAACCCCCTCAAATAACACTAACATATTTGATGTGACAGTGATTTCAGCCTCTCGATAAATGTTCACACAAACAGTTGCATTTTATAACAGGAAAGTCAGTAATACAGGGTGGGGAAGCAAAATTTACAATGAACATTTAGTTGTTTTTTCTCAGCAGGCACTACGTCAGTTGTTTTGAAACCAAACATATATTGATGTCATAATCATACCTAACACTATTATCCATACCTTTTCAGAAACTTTTGCCCATATTAGTAATCAGGAAAGCAAACGTCAAAGAGTGTGTGATTTGCTGAATGCACTCGTCACACCAAAGGAGATTTCAAAAATAGTTGGAGTGTCCATAAAGACTGTTTATAATGGAAAGAAGAGAATGACTATGAGCAAAACTATTACAAGAAAGTCTGGAAGATACTATTAAAGAAGAATGGGAGAAGTTGTCACCTGAATATTTGAGGAACACTTGCGCAAGTTTCAAGAAGCGTGTGAAGGCAGTTATTGAGAAAGAAGGAGGACACAGAATAAAAACATTTTCTATTATGTAAATTTTCTCGTGGCAAATAAATTCTCATGACTTTCAATAAACTAATTGGTCATACACTGTCTTTCAATCCCTGCCTCAAAATATTGTAAATTTTGCTTCCCCACCCTGTATATGTCAATTTACGTTGAGTATATTAAAAAAAAAAACAAAAAAAAAACTATAAAATAGCTGCCCTAATTAGCTGACTGACCAACAGACCCTGTAATCCAAAAGGAAGTAATGCTAACAGCAGCGTTACTTTTAGCATTTCACTGTCCTTACCAAATAAATTTAAAAAAGAGGTAAACTTCATGACAGAACCCTCCTGATGGTCTTGTTAGTGTAACTTCACCAAAACTACAGGAGAGGAAAATTCAATAAACATATTCTCCAAATAGCCAATTGAGCTGCTGAGTAAGTGGCCACAAAATCAATTAGGCATAATATTTGGCTTTAATGTAAAATATCTGGCTGTAATGTAATATAATGGTTGAACTCCATAGAAATTCCCTGTTCTTATAGTTGTCATATCAATGGATAAATTAGCTATTGAGGCCAAAACCATTTTTGTACCAGGCTTTAGACCAGGGGTGTCAAACTCATTTTAGTTCAGGGGCCACATTAAGCTGAATTTGATCTGATGTGGGCCAGACTAGTGAAATAATAACATAATAATATGTAAATAATGTCAATTCCAAATGTTCCTCTATGTTTTAGAGCGAAAAAAAAAAAAAAAAGAAGCAAAATTGAAAATTGAATTGAAAATGAAAATGTTTACATCTACCAACTATCCTTTAAAACAATGTGAATAACATGAACTAAATTTTTTTTAAGAAAACTACGTGCAATTTTATAAATATTGTGTCTCAGTTTATCATTTACACATGTACATTACAACTTACAGATCACAGTGGATCTGCAAATACACAAAACATTTAATAACATGCAGAATTTTGGTAAACTTGCACTTGTTTAGTTTATTTGCATTTTTGTGAAATGATTGTTTGTTTTAGTGTAAATCCAGTAAAATGACATGAAAATGCTTACATTTACAAAGAGAAAAATTTGGAGTTGTGAGTATTTATAGGTTATTATGGTAGTATTTTACTGATCCAACCCACTTGACATTAACCCTTTCATGCATAGTGGTCACTATAGTGGACAGCAATTCTACAGCTGTTCTCTTGTATATTCATGGATTTACTTGTTTTATCATCATCATTTAACATCATCTCATAAACTGCAACTCATACCATTACTGTAACTTTGCTGTTGTTGATTGGTTCTTGAGTGGAAATCAATTGTTAATTGTTATTTTCTGCATATTATTTCCATGAAGTGAGTAATAACTAGTATTAGAACATGTTAAAATGTGAGAAAACATCGGATTAGCTGCATTAAACATGGTTTCATTTCACTGTTTTCGTATCACTTTATCATCTTTGGTTTTAAATACATGTTTCTTTGCTTAAAGAATAAAATTCATGGTGTAGCTGAGTGGACATTTTTGTAAATCTATGAAAAAAACACTCACTCATTGGTTTTTTTGTGCCTAAGGAGGAATAAAAACACTAAAAAAAAACAAAAAAACAAACTCAACTATAAGGTTCTCATAATTCATGCAAGAGAGGGTTAAATTGGTCTGTATGTGGAACCTAAATTAAAATGATTAATATCGTCAGTGTAATTTTTGCATTTCACAAATTCATCCCATGGGCCAGACTGGACCCTTTGGCGGGCCGGATTTGGCCCCCGGGCTGCATGTTTGACACCTCTGCTTTAGACATTAGTGGTGGGCGTATCGATTCTGTGGTATCAATCTATCGATATTCACACACTACTCATATGAAGATCGATTATGCAAATAAAGTATTGACATTAATTAATAAATGCAAAATAAAAGCGTCTGTGTCATGTCTGTACATTATAGGGTAATTTACCCACCCCTCCATCCACCCCCGGCAGCATGACCAGAAGTGTGGCGATTCCAGTTAGCTGTTTTTAGCCTGTTAGCATCAGTTCAGTCTGTGGCTGCACTTGTCTGAAAGGAGAGCATGCCTGAGAGAAAGAAGAGGTGTGTGGGCGTACTTTTCACCCGTGAATAAAACTACAGCAAAGTGTAATCTGTGGAGTAAAAATGTACAACACTGCAGCAACACCAGCAACCTTTTTAAACACCTGAAATTTTTGCAGTAAGTTTTACTCTGTTCTAACTTTGTTATAAAAATGTGAAATATGTTAGTCTTGTTGGAAAAAAGAGATGTTTAGGAGTTGGGACCATTTGATTATATTCATGCGCATTATTTCTTAATTTTCATTTAATTCATATGCGTTAATTATTTATTATTTATGTGTTTAATTTTCATTTAATTCATATTTATTATTCGTATTCTATTTTTAAATTTTAATGAATATTTATATTAATTGTTTATCATTTATGTATTTTTCTACATTTATTTTATTGCTTAAAAGTTATGCACATTAAAGCTGTTAAATAGACAGTATTTGTTATGTGAGATGTCTTTCAAGTGTAACATTAAAAAAAAAAAAAAAAAATCACTGAAAGTATCGGTATTGAATATATATGACAAAAAAGAAATTGGTATTGTCTTGAATCATAAAAGTGTGGTATCAACCTGAACTAGTAGACATGTTTATTTCTGCTGTTGGATACTTGAACATGTTGGTTTATTAGATTCGACTACAGTTTTTGAGACTTCCACATTGGCATCATTTTTCGTGGAAGAAGCGCATGTAACTGCATCTCCTCACTCTTCAACTCAAACAAACCCCTGTAACTCAGCCTGTTCAAGGTGGGAATGTTGCTCCTTTATTTCACTTCACTGTTCAATATAAAAAAAATGTGAACAGAGAAAGCAAGAGCGTTGTTATTGCACCTTTAAGGCGGCAGTGAAGGTTTTTCACAGAGTGCAGTCACAGTCTATGTAAAAGGAAGAGAGTTTCAGCAGAAGGGTGTGACATTTTGATGATGTGTTATTTGTGTGCAATCTGCCACTGGAAGATTTTACAATCTCTGCAGAAACAGTTCCTCACATTTCTGACATAAATATAAGACACTAGATGACGATGCATTTCACATACTACAGAGTCAACAGTATAGTCAACCTTTTGATTCAATGTAAAGAGATAAAACTATTGTAATGAGGGTCTTCTTCATAGCCATATAGCGGGATGTCTGTTGAAAAGCTTACACACTGCTGTCTACGCTTGTCTCCACCCACACTGAGCTGAATATGTTGTGTAAAACTAAAGAAAGGTCCACTCTAGTAACTAAAGGTCAGGTTTTCTTCACAATAAAATCCTTTCTGTGGTTTTGACACAAAACTGATATGAATGTAAAATGACTTGTACCTGGAATGGCCGTCATTAAATTTCCAACCACACAGAGATTCTTATGAGTTAACAAAGTATCGACAGCTGAACACACATAGAGACCGAGTCAATACGCTGTACAACTTTGGGTTGTTATGAAAAACACAGGTGTTACTGAGAGGCTTAGCGATGGCTCTGGTCCATTAAAGTGTCCCAGGAAGCTCGTCCAATGAGCCAACGAAGCCCTAAAACTGGGTTTGTGTCGAAAACACAGGTGCAATCGATATAATGGCCACACTCCATTCATCCTTCAGTTTACTGGATTAGGAAGAGTATGAGGTGATTTACTCAGATGAGGTTCGCTTCAACTTGAACAGATTTTGTGGTTTTCCTGCTGCAACAGTGGTGTCAATTTCACAAAAGTCTCAAATCACTGACACCTCAAGTTTGAAACAACTCAATAACCTAGACAGTAACTCAATAACATGAAAATTTAATAATGAATATTTATTCTATAAATACAATGCAATTCTTAGTTATATCATGTTTTGTGACATATAACCATATTATGTCATTTCATTCTAATGAAATAGCTGCAACACAACATAAACATGTTAGTCTAATACATGGTACAAAACCATTGACAGGCAACCCAATGAAAAGTACTATTATAGGGATACATTTTGAATGCACTTGGAAATACTGAAGTACAAGTCAAGTCAGCCTAATGTGTAGCATAGCATGCTTAGAATTACAATTTCTATTTCTATCACTATTGGGTTTCTGTCAAGTTCATTAATGTAAATTGTTTACTTATTTCATTGATTTATTAATTTTTAATTTAGCTGGTTAGTATGCCAACATACAGGGGTTGGACAAAATAATGGAAACACTTTCACCTCAAGATGATAATGCCCCAATCCATACAGCTAGAATTGTTAAAGAATGGCATGAGGAACATTCTAATGAAGTTGAGCATCTCGTATGGCCGGCACAGTCCCCAGACCTCAACATTATTGAGCATTTATGGTCAGTTTTAGAGATTCAAGTAAGACGTCGATTTCCACCGCCATCGTCTCTAAAAGAGTTGGAGGGTATTCTAACTGAAGAATGGCTTAAAATTACTTTGGAAACAATTCACAAATTGTATGAATCAATAACTTGGAGAATTGAGGCTGTAATTGCCGCAAAAGGCGGACCTACACCATATTAAATTATATTTTGTTGATTTTTTAGGTGTTTCCATTATTTTGTCCAACCCCTGTACCATTATTACCGATATAGATGATTTGTGGGTGTTTATGTACTTATGTGAGGCTGTTTTGTGCTGGGAGACTATCATTTTTTTCAAAATTTAGCTCTCTCAGGTTTTAAGCTAATAACTGCTAATGATACACACACACATATTATATATATATATATATATATATATATATATATATATATCTATCAAAGAAACAGAGTTAGCTAGCATCAACAAATTAGCAGTGTTACTCTTACACATTGTACCTTTAACCAAAACAAAGTCTCATAGTGAAACTCATAAATGGCTGTATTTCATTACCTCCGCCAAGGAGGTTATGTTTTTGTCGGCGTTGGTTTGTCTGTCTGTCTTTTTGTGTGCAGGATAACTCAAAAAGTTATGGACGGATTTGGATGAAATTTTGCTCACCAATCGGCCTTGGTGGAGGTCTGCACTGTCTTTTCTAGAAAAGCACTCATAGAGCGCGGACCTCTGCCAAGGCCGATCGGTGGGCCCCCGTGCCCCCCCACCAACCCACCCACCCCCGATCACCACCAAAATTTAATCATTTGTTCCTTGTGCCAGTATCAACATTTCCTGGAATTTTCATCCAAATCCAGGGCACCTATCTGCCTTGGCAGAGGTCTTTGCTCTCCGAGTGCTTCTAGTTTTTGGTGAAGTCATCAAATATTTGAAGCTATCTTATGGATGTAAATGTTCCTTCAATGCTGGTGTCCCTCTGGGTTCACTTAAGCCATTAGGATTTGTTCTCCTGACCAACAGAATCAGTTTTTTCTGTAAATTTTGAGCATGTGAATTGAGCTTTAGAGCCAAATGCAGATTGTGCTGGTGGCTTATAAAACGCTGAGGCCAATTTTGGATGATTCACTGCAGCAGTCAGCTGTGCCTTCAGTGCCAGCTGCTAACAGCAGCCACAGACAGCTGCCGGCTCAGAATCTGAAGAGCAGCATCATATTTCTGACCCGCAGCCAATCAAATCAAACCCAAATAATCCCTCAAACAGGCCTCTAATTGGCCACCCATTACCGTGCTCAACACAACGTGGTATTGTTGAATCTTCTGCAAATAATTTCACCATTCGATTGATGTCTTAACTGGAACCGATATTATACTGATATGAAATGTGACTTTGAAGTTTTTATTTCACTTCCTTGGAGGTACATGGTGACTATTAAGCCCTCTACATGTCTACATGGTGTTGTAGTGTCTCAGCAGTCTGCCCGAGGTCTCAGCTCATATTCAAAGGCTAGAACCACAGCAGGACACAACATAAATGATTGAGTTGTTCCCTGTGTTGCCATTAGTGTGACTATAAACAGTTCCGACCCAAGAACCCCTATAAGCCTCCTCGGTTGTTTTCCGTAGAGTGAATATATATTTTGTACATCTGCACAACAGCAAGTGTCCACAACAACATGCATTATGTCACCTATATGACTAATGCAACAGAGCACCGTCCATGATATATGACCACACAGACTGGAAACAGCTCTAGTACTCTTACCACACATGGCTATGCAAATGTAACACAAAGCTGAATACATTTTAATCTATCATGCATTTGAGTTTTTCAGAGCTTTACAAAGAACTCTTTTCCCTCAGTGAAGAAAAAAAATATTAGAGTCACTATTATGTTTGTAGATCTATCAACATTTTGAAGAGTAATATTTTGATACTGAATCATTGACCTGCATATGACAGACTAGTCAAAACAAGTGATCCATCTACGTGAAACTATCTCCTAGCAGTCATATCAAAATGAGGATGGATGCCAGCCTGATCGTATCACACATTATGGTCTCCTTTAGATACATGTGAAAGACTTCAAGTTTTATTTAACTTAGAGGTGATCAACTGTTCACTAATTACAAACCCTGTAAGAGGTCATTTATAGGAGCAAATATAATGTTTTAATATTATATCAACAGTTATCAATGTAACAGTATCTAAATGTCAGAGTACAGGTAGTCTCCTTCGTGTAGGGCCTCGTGCTACTGTAAATTAAGACCACAACTTTTCAATAAAACAGTAATAATTGCCCAATGCTGGAGGAAATTTTTTTTTTTTTTTTTTTTGAACCAAACAGCCACTGGTGACCAGAATCATTGACCTATCTAAAATGTTTAATACTTGTTGATCCACTAAATCCTGTCAATACATGTAAATAATTGGTATAAAATGTAGTTTGTCATCTTTTCATGGTCATCACCCACTTAGACGTTCAGAGGCTCCGTAGTTACTATGGAAACACTGTCATCTTCTACAACATTGATTCACCAATAAAAAAACCCTGTCATTTATCACCAGTTTGATAAAAGATAGTGGATGGAGACACTTGGTTTGTGTTCAGTTAATATCTTTACTGAAAATGTCAGTTTTTCTTCAGTTTTCTCTCTTTCTGATATAATAACCCTCAGCTTTAATCTGAGCTTTTATGAACATCTACATGATCAGTTAATATTGGAAAATACCTGATTTATACTTTAACCCTTTCATGCACAGTGGTCACTCCAGTGGACAGTTCTTCTCCAGCTTTTCTCTTGTATATTCATGGGTTTTGTTGTTTTAGTTCCATATCAGCCAACAGAGTGGACACTTATGCGCCATCCCATAATAATACACTGACATTCAGACCATTACTATAACAGTACTGTTCTAGATAAACCTGATCTGCACTAACATGTTTGAGTGGAAATCAATTGTTATCTGATAGAAAAAAAAGTTGGGTTTTTTTGCATATTATCTCCATGGAAAGGGTAATAACCAGCATTAGAATATGTTAAAATGTGAGAAAACATCAGATTTTATTTTATTTCATTATTTTCATATCACTTTCTGACATTGGGTTTTAAACATGTCTCTTTACTTCAAAAATTAAATGCATGGACATTTTTGTAACTCCATGAAAAAAAAAAAAAAACTTGATCACATTGTTTTTTTCATGCCTATGGAGGAATAAAAACACTCAAGAAAAAAAAAATAACTAAGGTTCTAATAATTAATGCATGAAAGGGTTAAAATAATCTGAAATGGAGAGCATACTAGTGTACTAAATGGTGATAAAACACTTAAGAAAGGTTAGAGAGAAAATTCATTTTTATAATTGTCACACTGGGTCTATGGGTTAATATTTTTTTGAAACTTGATTTATTATTATTTTTTAATATATAATGCCATGTGCACATTAATGTGGATATCTTACACATATACGATACAGTTTTCTCTATATTTGGGCCTCTTATGCACAAGGAAATTACGTTTTATGTCACTAAAACAGTTAGTTGTCCACACTGTAAGCTCGGATAAGTAGAGTTTACTAAAAAAATTTGAGGCAAGTGATTGCACTTAAATGAATTGAGTAATGATTGACTAATCAATTGGTTTAAGTAGGTTCAACTTTAATGGTAAAAGTATTGAACTTAAACTATTAAGTAGAAAACACTAAAAGACAAGTTATTTGTACTTCAAATCTGTTGTAAAATCAACCCCACTATCCAACCATTTAACTCAGCATTTGAGGTTACACTGACTAATTTTCTCAATTACAGCCAGATCAATTTATCATTGATCAAACAATGTTTTTTTTTTTAAGATAATCAAACTCAAAATCCCATTTCTGACTAAAATTGTTATGAAATTATTCAGTTTAATATATTGTAGCATGAATGGAAGTTAGTTCGAGGTCATTTGTCAATACAAGAAGTGCTTATAATTTGATAAGACATTAAGATTTCCATCGTACAATGACAGTTTTAGATGAACAGTAAAGCCATTGTTCTCCCTATGGCTCTGACTCATGGTGCTGCTCTACAAAAATACAAAAACAAACACAAAAAGGCCAATAAACACTGCCATACGCACATTAAATCCAAATTAACACTAACACCACAACCCCGCTGAACCCCTGCACATAAAAATAACACATTTTCAACAACATGCCCAATACCCACAATGCAATGCGGAGATAAAAAGATGTGGTCATGACTAAAACTTTGTGATTTAATTCCATTCAACTTAAACTTTTTCGTACTTTCAACTATGTCTACAAATTAGTAGAATATACTTAACATTTTATAGTAACATCATAAAACTTAAATCATTTAAGTACATTGTAATTAAAGCATTTTAGTAAATACGAAGTCCGGGCTTACAGTGCACAGTGAACTAGTTGCGATTGGATATTTGCTGCTGTTCCTTCTGTGAAACAATCAGAAAAAAAAAAGTTTTATTTCTGTGACTCATGCCTTTCTAACTTGCTAATGCTCATTATTTTCATCCAGTATTTACATCTACTTTTGAGCATCGCTAGTACACTATTAGACTAAGCTTGACCGGCCTTAGTATCATGTGTAACCCCAGTGACAGTGCAGATAACTTTACAAACACCACAGGGATCCTCCATTTTACCGTTTCAGTGTCCTAGTGGTTTTCAGCCTGATACCGATATTGTCTGTTTCAGTATCTGTTGCTTTAAATATCAATGAGCAGCTGTCATGTTCCTGTCTGTACTATAAATTCCATCATGTCTTTGATTTTCCCAAGATCTTTTATTGAAGGTGTAGAGCAGGGGTGTCAAACTTATTTTAGTTCCAGGGCCACATTAAGCCCAAATTGATCTCCAGTGGACCGGACCAGTAAAACAATAGCATAATAACCTTTAAATAAGGACGACCCCAAATTTTTCTCTTTGTTTTAGTGCAATCAAAATGAAATTATAAAAATATGTACATTTGCAAACTATCCAAACAAAAATGATGTGAATAACCTGAAAAACTGAAATTTCTTGAGAAAAATAAGTGTAATTTTAACAATATTACACCTCAACTTACCCTCTGGATGTGCTGCGGGAGATGTGGGAGGAGGCTGACTCACCTCAAAATATGAACATCATCTCGTTTGTGATGAAGATGCGAGATCAGCTGATGAAGACCACAGCCATGGCCCGTGACAACCTCCTGAAGTCCCAGGCCAAGCAAAAAGACTGGTATGATCGTTCAGCTAGAAAGCGAAGCTTGGAGCCTGGTGAACAAGTCCTGTTACTGCTGCCGACAGCTGAAAACAAACTGTTGGCAAAGTGGCAGGGACCATACCTGGTGAAGAGGAAGGTGG
This sequence comes from Sphaeramia orbicularis, assembly GCF_902148855.1. Classification (NCBI taxonomy): domain Eukaryota; kingdom Metazoa; phylum Chordata; class Actinopteri; order Kurtiformes; family Apogonidae; genus Sphaeramia; species Sphaeramia orbicularis. The sequence continues at coordinate 45,026,912 of NC_043966.1, forward strand.
GGGAGGTGACTTATGAGATTCTCATGCCAGAGCGTAAACAACCACTCCAGACCTTCCACATCAATATGTTAAAGAAATGGCACCCCCGTTCAGTTCCAGAATTGCCAGCGCATCATTCCCTCTTTGTTCGTGCAGTAAAAGAAGAGGAGGAGGCAGTGGAACAGTTTCTTCCTGTGGAAGGGGAGGGACCTCAACTGGATTTAACTCACCTGGAGGATGAAAGGAGGAGGGAGCTTCTGCAGATTTTGCCCCTTGATCTCTTTCTGCAGACACCGGGAAGGACAGATGTGGTACATCATCACATCTCTTTAAAGGATCCCACCCCACTGCGACAGCCTGTTTACAGGGTCCCTGAACGTCTGCTTCCAGTACTAAAGAAAGAGTTGGACATGATGAGAGAAATGGGTGTCATCGAGCCCTCCGCCAGTGAGTGGAGCAGTCCAATCATCCTCGTCCCCAAAAAGGATGGTACGCTGAGGTTCTGTCTGGACTTTAGGAAGGTCAACGGGGTGAGCAGGTTCGACTTGTATCCCATGCCCAGAGTGGATGACCTGGTGGAAAGACTCGGCAGTGCAAGTTACATCAGCACCTTGGACTTATGTAAGGGATACTGGCAGGTTCCACTTACAGAGGAGAGCAGAGAAATCACAGCATTCCGAACTCCTTTTGGGCACTTCCAGTTTACTGTTATGCCATTCGGCCTCCATGGAGCCCCAGCAACATTCCAGAGGATGATGGACAAACTGCTGGTTGGCACAGAGCCATATGCTGCAGCTTACTTGGACGATGTGGTGATCTACAGTTCCAGCTGGGAAGAACACCTAGTTCATCTGAATGAGGTGCTGCAGCGGATTAAGGGTGCGGGTCTCACCATCCGCCCTGACAAGTGTGCCCTTGCCAGACAAGAGTCCAAGTACCTAGGTTTTGTGCTCAGGAAAGGAGTGATCCGGCCTCAAGTAGGTAAAGTGGATGTAATCAGTGCTGCTGAGAGACCAACCACAAAAACACAAGTCAAGTCATTCTTGGGCCTGGTTGGTTGGTATAGAAGGTTTATTCCCAGGTTTTCTACACTCTCAGTCCCTCTTGTTAACTTGACCAGGAAGAACCAGCCCAATAAGGTGCAGTGGACCAGCGAATGTGAGGAGTCTTTTCAGGCTCTGAAAAGAGCTCTGTGCATGGAACCGGTACTGAAGAGCCCTGACTTCCAACAGACATTTACCGTGCAGACTGATGCATCTGAGGTGGGCATTGGGGCAGCTCTCCTGCAGGGGGAGCCGGAAAACCTCCAGCCTGTCCTCTACATCAGCAGGAAGCTGAATAAGCATGAAGTCAGGTATTCAGTGGTGGAGAAGGAATGCCTTGCCATCAAATGGGCCTTGGACTCCCTTCGCTACTACCTGTTGGGACGAAAATTTGTCCTAGAGACAGATCATAGGGCACTGTCATGGCTAATGAACATGAGGGACACAAACTCAAGAATAACAAGGTGGTTCCTGGCCATGCAGCCCTTTGACTTTGACATTCTTTACAAGAGTGGGAAGAAGAACTGTACAGCTGATTATCTCTCCAGGACTCCACAGGTGTCGTCCTCAGGGGAGGGAGGGGGAAATGTCATGGTGGCAGCCCATGCCCTGTGAGTGGGTTGAACCTGTGTCCTTTGTTCTCAGGCTCTGGGCCTGGTTCTGGGTTGGAGTGACAGGGGGAGCATGGGTTTGGGCCTGCTAGCTTAGCTGGTCTAGTTTTGTTTGTTTCTATTAATCATATTTTCATTTCATATTTATTATTTTTGCATCCTTAGAAATAGCTTCATAATGGGCCCACAGATCAAAACACATTTTGCATAGCTTAAGTCTGGTTCTTTTGTTCCTTTTGTTACCTAACTGTTTGATGCTCACTCCATGCTCTCTCCATCCCATCACCAGATCCCAGGCCTGACAGACAAACAGGAAGAGGGAGGTTCCCAAACCTTTTATAGTAGAGGGCATCAGGAACTTACCAAGGGTGGCAGCCATCAGAGGGGAGTTTTGTGAGTTGGCCAGTAGTTAACCTTAAAAATGCTCTAAACCAGGTTTAAACTGTTAGAGACTTTTTGGGGAAGTATTAAATATAAGTAGTGAAATGAGGTATAGGTCAAGATATCAGTAATATTCTGGTAAATGTTAATTGAAAGGTAAACTGAACATTGGGGATTGGTTTGTTCATGTGGGAGGGGCAACGGGTATGAAAAGCCTGGAGTAGAAGCTCCTCGAGGAGAAGTGTGACTCTGCTTGAGTGAAGCAGGTCACTGAAGCTGGCTGCCCTTAGCCATGGGCTGAGCTTTATTTTCTGTGGTTTAAGACTGATTTTCCTTATGTTTTGTTACGCTGTTTTTCATCAATTAGTTGAGTTTTTTTCTGTTTTTAGTTTTTTTTGTTTTTTTTTCACTAACATAGCTCAATCGGCGATGTCACCTGGGCAAACACTGTAAATAAATCATACTGCGGTGAAGATTATTCCAGCCTCCTGGTGTGTTTCCTCCTCCACATGGTCAACCATCACAACCAGCATTACAATATGTTAAAATGTGAGAAAACATCAGATTTTATTTTATTTCATTATTTTCATATCACTTTCTGACATTGGGTTTTAAACATGTCTCTTTACTTCAAAAATTAAATGCATGGACATTTTTGTAACTCCATGAAAAAAAAAAAAAAAAAACTTGATCACATTGTTTTTTTCATGCCTATGGAGGAATAAAAACACTCAAGAAAAAAAAAATAACTAAGGTTCTAATAATTAATGCATGAAAGGGTTAAAATAATCTGAAATGGAGAGCATACTAGTGTACTAAATGGTGATAAAACACTTAAGAAAGGTTAGAGAGAAAATTCATTTTTATAATTGTCACACTGGGTCTATGGGTTAATATTTTTTTGAAACTTGATTTATTATTATTTTTTAATATATAATGCCATGTGCACATTAATGTGGATATCTTACACATATACGATACAGTTTTCTCTATATTTGGGCCTCTTATGCACAAGGAAATTACGTTTTATGTCACTAAAACAGTTAGTTGTCCACACTGTAAGCTCGGATAAGTAGAGTTTACTAAAAAAATTTGAGGCAAGTGATTGCACTTAAATGAATTGAGTAATGATTGACTAATCAATTGGTTTAAGTAGGTTCAACTTTAATGGTAAAAGTATTGAACTTAAACTATTAAGTAGAAAACACTAAAAGACAAGTTATTTGTACTTCAAATCTGTTGTAAAATCAACCCCACTATCCAACCATTTAACTCAGCATTTGAGGTTACACTGACTAATTTTCTCACTTACAGCCAGATTAATTTATCATTGATCAAACAATGTTTTTTTTTAAGATAATCAAACTCAAAATCCCATTTCTGACTAAAATTGTTATGAAATTATTCAGTTTAATATATTGTAGCATGAATGGAAGTTAGTTCGAGGTCATTTGTCAATACAAGAAGTGCTTATAATTTGATGAGACATTAAGATTTCCATCGTACAATGACAGTTTTAGATGAACAGTAAAGCCATTGTTCTCCCTATGGCTCTGACTCATGGTGCTGCTCTACAAAAATACAAAAACAAACACAAAAAGGCCAATAAACACTGCCATACGCACATTAAATCCAAATTAACACTAACACCACAACCCCGCTGAACCCCTGCACATAAAAATAACACATTTTCAACAACATGCCCAATACCCACAATGCAATGCGGAGATAAAAAGATGTGGTCATGACTAAAACTTTGTGATTTAATTCCATTCAACTTAAACTTTTTCGTACTTTCAACTATGTCTACAAATTAGTAGAATATACTTAACATTTTATAGTAACATCATAAAACTTAAATCATTTAAGTACATTGTAATTAAAGCATTTTAGTAAATACGAAGTCCGGGCTTACAGTGCACAGTGAACTAGTTGCGATTGGATATTTGCTGCTGTTCCTTCTGTGAAACAATCAGAAAAAAAAATGTTTTATTTCTGTGATTCATGCCTTTCTAACTTGCTAATGCTCATTATTTTCATCCAGTATTTACATCTACTTTTGAGCATCGCTAGTACACTATTAGACTAAGCTTGACCGGCCTTAGTATCATGTGTAACCCCAGTGACAGTGCAGATAACTTTACAAACACCACAGGGATCCTCCATTTTACCGTTTCAGTGTCCTAGTGGTTTTCAGCCTGATACCGATATTGTCTGTTTCAGTATCTGTTGCTTTAAATATCAATGAGCAGCTGTCATGTTCCTGTCTGTACTATAAATTCCATCATGTCTTTGATTTTCCCAAGATCTTTTATTGAAGGTGTAGAGCAGGGGTGTCAAACTTATTTTAGTTCCAGGGCCACATTAAGCCCAAATTGATCTCCAGTGGACCGGACCAGTAAAACAATAGCATAATAACCTTTAAATAAGGACGACCCCAAATTTTTCTCTTTGTTTTAGTGCAATCAAAATGAAATTATAAAAATATGTACATTTGCAAACTATCCAAACAAAAATGATGTGAATAACCTGAAAAACTGAAATTTCTTGAGAAAAATAAGTGTAATTTTAACAATATTACACCTCAACTTACCATTTATACATGCATGTTACGGATCGGATCTACAAAAGGCACAAAATATTTAAAACAGGAAGAATAATGTTAAAATTTCACTTTCAAAATTTCAGGTTTTTCGCATTTTATTGTTAAAGGATAGTTTGTAAATGTTAAAATTTTCATCATTTACTGTAAGTTTTTACACTAAAACAAAGAGAAAAATTTGGAGTTGTCATTACTTATTTATAGATGTACTGTAATATTATGTTTTTCACATTAAACTAAGAAAATTTGGAGTCATTATTTATAGGTTATTATGCTATTATTTTAGCTGAGATCACATTGGTCTGGATGTGGAACCTGAACAAAAACAACTTTGACATCCTTGATTGTTAATATCTTAAGTGTAATTTTTGCACTTTGTAAATTCATCCCGCGGGCCAGATTGGACCCTTTGGCAGGCCGCATTCAGCCCCCAGGCCGCATGTTTGACACCCCTGGTGTAAAAGTCGTTCCATCACATCCTAAAGACACTGACCGTGGTTCAGATCCAGACTCTGTGGTGGTCACTCCACAATCTGAGCCTGATGAATCCTGGTGTTTTCATCTTGTACAACCATGTTCAGACCTGGTCATTCATTATATTCAGGTTCAGTTGATCTCATTTTATGGACTCATGACATTACTGAACCTACGTCTGACCAACAGACTTAACCCCAGACCATAACACTGCCCCCCCAGGCTTGTACTGTAGGCACTAGGCATAATGGGTAATCACTTCATCTGCCTCTCTTCTCACCCTGATGCACCCATGACTTGGCAATAGGGTCAATCTGGACTCATCAGACCACATGACATTCTTCCATTGAAACACAGTCCAGTCTTATTCTTCTATTAAACTTATGGTTGTTTAAGAAATGAGAAGCTACTCACTGCATCCGTTACGTTTTAAGAACTTGTTGCAGTTGAAACATAATAATCACTGTAGAAATTTCCAGTGGTGGGATCTGAACTATTTGTGGAGTGAAATCCAGTTGGTGACTTTTTTCCAGCTTGGCAGTGTGACAAATTCATGGGGCCCAGCATCTCTGGGGGGCCCAAAGAGCAGTGGAGGGGGTCCAGAGGATACAGGTTAGAAGTTGTGAACATTTTGTGTAAGATCCACTGAATAAGAGAGGAATAGAACCACAAAAAAAAGTCTAGTGGTGTGAGGTCTGGTGAACGTGTCATATCAGTACTTGGACTCTTGTATGTTTTGTCTGTCTTGTGTGTCATTTCCTGTTTTATTTTGTTAATCCTCCTCTTGTGTCATGTCTGGTGTCTTTGCTTCCTCTCCCTGATTGTTTCACCTGTGTTGATTACCTGTCTCTGCCCTGATTTGTTCCACCTGTGTCTCATTGTCTTCCCTCCCTTCTGTGTATATAAGCCCTGTGTTTTCCCCTGTCCTGTGCCAGTTCGTATTCCTTCCTTGTGTTGTGTATACTTACCAGCGTTTCTCTGAACCTGTTCGTCTGCCTGTCTGTTCGTTCCTGACCCGGATTGTTTCTCGTTGTTCTGAGCCTGCCTGATCCCCTCATCGGTACTTCTGCCTGATTCAGCCACACTGGTTTTCGACCTTTTGCCTGGACTCACGGTTAGTGCTTTTTGCTTTTCCCCCATGTACCGTTGCCTGTTTTTTGGACTTCCCGTGTATGACCTGGTCTGCCCCCTGACACTTCTCTGCTTGTTTCTAGTCGGGTTCCCCTCGTGTGCTCCCGACCCGGGCAGAGAGCTCCCTTTACTGGATTCGGACGTCGTGACGAATCCACACAGACTAACCAGCGAGGATTCATTCAAAAAGCCTTTTTGTGAACTGTTTTTCCTGTCCGTGTTTAATAAACACTCATTAACTGTATTCCTGTCTGTGGGTTGTGCATTTGGGTCCAAGTCTTGTGTCTCTGGTTCTAACAGAACGTGGAGGGGATTCAACGAAACTCCTCCATCCCATCCACCTGTTTGGCGAGTTCACCGGACCTCACACCACTAGACGTTTTTTTTAATGTGGATACCTAAAAGACATAGTCTGTGCTATGAGATCTGCAACAGTCACTGAATTGAGAGCAGCCATTGAATGTGAATGCACACAAATACCAAGGGAAATGTTTCGTGATGTGTGTTATTCCATTGCCTGGTGTTGTCAGCAGAGTCTGGACCAGAACGGACGTCAGTTTGAGAACAGGCGGTAACAAAACAATAAAATGATGTTTGTAAATTCTGTTACATTTTGAAAATCAAATGGATTTAATAAACACCTACTTTGCAATTATTTAAAGTGTGTATACATTTTTTTTGGGACACCCTGTATAAGAGGCTATATGCCTATCACCTTTGCGTAACTATTTTTCCGCAAGAAAAAGCTATGAAACTTACTCATAATGCCTCCTTTAATCAAAATTTAAGTTAATCTGCGAACAGTATGTGGCTGCTGAAAACTGGTTTATAAAGAGTAAAACTTTCAGAGAAAAAAATCTCTTTAAAGTGAAGTATTCAGGTAGCTTATTTGTCGATTTTAAATGACCTTGTATTTGTCAGTACATGACGTCTAAGCAAAGCCTTTTTCTTTCTTTTGGGTATATAAGAAAATATCACCACTAAAACATAATAATATTAAGACTTATTTGTGCATGCACACATCAAAAATCAGACCATGAAATAAAAAGAGATATGAAAATGAAAAGCAGAACAAAGTTGTTACAGGTTCCGAGCATCTGTTTCATCATTATTTAGTTGTTCTTAACAGGTTTATGTTTTCTTTTGGAATTTTGTCTCATTTGCAGTCATTAGCTTAGCATTAATTAAGCATCTGTGTGTGTCTCCTACTTATTCTTGTAAATGAGAAGGTTGCATTAGCATAGCAGATGGCTTGATACTTAGGGTGTGAATACACTTAAGAGTCAATGATCTCCGGCTCCCCGTCTCTTTATCGACTACTGCTGAGTCTCTCTCCCTCCTCTCTCTCACCGCCTTAACGCTAAAAACCTTTGGTAGCACATGTTACTTTCTCACACACATTTTATTTATTTATATTATTCAAAAACTGTCTCTACTTCTGTTTATTTAAATACATGTTTTACATAGCCTGTTACAAGGCACCCTTTCATGAAGTTATACTAAAGTTCAGATCAAGCGATACTCATGGTTATGTTTTCATGTTTTCTCTCTTTTCGGTTGGCAAGAAGGAAAGGTGTCATAAAATGCATCCCACCAAATGTCTGTGCCTGATGGTTTTTGATGTATTACTCATTTGTACCATTTGCGTAATATTCAGCCGAATCATGCAGAACTGCTCCCAAATGTCATTTAGCACGCTCTGAACCAATTTTTTCTATCAGCTCTGGGATACATGGATGCTGTTAATTTTGATCCCTGGTGCAACTTCATCATATAATGGTTTAATCTTTAACAAATTGACTTGTTTGTTGCCCTGTCTTGTCATTTTTGATTCACATGTTCTGATCAAAGCAAAACACGAGTTTAGTTTTTAATTCGACTTGTGTGTGTACAGATGAGAGATGCTCCTCTTCATCACTAGGCCGATGAGATGCACAATGGTAGCAGATTGATTCAAGGCAAATGCAGATCATAAAGTGACTAAAAAAGTGCTGTTTTTACTTCACATATATACAGTGATGGAGACTGTGCAATAATAGAATGAATGGCTGTGTGTTTGTTTTTATAATTATTTATTTACTATTGTGATGTTTGTGTCTGTGTTGTTGTTTTTATTATGCACTGACTGGTTGACACTTTTTAAATTTCATTGTACATGTTTCATATTACAATGACAATAAAGACTATTCGGTAACACTTTACTTGAAGGTCTAGTTTATAATGCATTAAACGCACATTCATAAGACATTATAATGCATTTATAATGCATTATAAAAGTCATTACAACAGTTTATGATCATGTACAACAACTTATAACAAGGTTAATAAAGTATTATAAGTGTAGGCATAATGTATTATAAAATTCAGCTTTCATAATGTTTTATACATCCATACCAAAGTGACATCAGTGTTTGTAGGAAGAATCTCAAGTCCTGGGTTAAAGAACACATTATCAATTGTATGATATTATAACACAAGTATGATGACGTATGAGCAGTATCTGCTGGCTCTAAATAAAGTGTAAGTCAAACATTATACATCAAAGTGTTCTTAATAACTCTTTATTTTGCAAAAACAAAATATTAAAAGAACAGAGACGGTAAATAGAAGTGTTACATGTTGCTTTATACATAAATAAAAAATAATGTGGCAGCTCTAAATCTTTAATTCAAACACATACTTTTTTTTTTTGATAAATATGAAATCCCTAAAATAGATGGGTATAGGGACCAGTGGCAAAACCTAACAAAAGTTCCCCACCTAAAAAAATAAATTCCTTCACACTGCTTTAGTATGGATGTATAAAACATTATGAAAGTTGAATTTATAATACATTATGCCTACACTTATAATACTTTATTAACCTTGGTATAAATTGTTGTACATGAGCATAAACTGTTGTAATGACTTTTATAATGCATTATAAATGCATTATAATGTCTTATGAATGTGTGCTTAATGCATTATAAACTAGACCTTCAAGTGAAGTGTTACCGACTATTCTATTCTATTCTATTCTATTCTATTCTATTCTATTCTATTCTATTCTATTCACATATTTGCCTCTTGCACTGCAGCTCAGCAAGCAGCTAACTTAAGTCATGTGTTTTTTCTTGGCCTGTTGACAACATGACTTTTTTCAGAAGTCAAAAAGAAAAATTGAAACGTTTCTGGCAAAACAGAAAATAAAATCTGAACCTGAACCTGAACCTGAACAAGAACCCCAAGTCTGTCCTAAAGGTCATTGAAGTGGCTAAATGACATCATCATTTACATAATTGGAAATGTTCATGGAATTGTAATGAATGAAGAAGGGGAGAAATTACATTATGAGAGAGACAAAAAAATTGTATAAAAACACCGTAAATTTGTACGCAACTACACATTAATTATACTCAATTATACAATTGCTGTTTTTTATTGTTACAATTGCAACCATCCTCCTTTATCCGGGATTAGGAACCGGCTAACATGACCCACAAGACACTCTGGTTCTTTGGTTATTTATTTATTTGTTTGTTTAGTTTTTAGCTTTATTTCCTTCAATCTGATTTGGTTTTTAACCTTATGTTCCACATAGGAACCTACAACAAGTTATGGTAAACCATGAACATTTTTAACCATAATATTTTACATTTTCTACATTAATAATCTAAATGAACCAAAAAGAGACAATAGAGAAAACTCTTAATGGTGATTTGAGTGATTTATTTTCAATGTAGTGATGTGTTATGAATTGTATTATCCCAATGTCATATACCTACAAATACATCCACATGATGGAACTCCATGACCAGTTGAGCAAATATCACATGACTATGATGATTAAGCATAAATATGAAGGTTCTGACCAGCCGAAAGAGTAAATATCACAATATGTACTCAGACGTACAAACCATGATATTCACATGCAGGGTCATCTGTACAAGATGTGTAAATATCAGCAGTTAAAAAAAAAAAAAGTCAGATAAGGCAGACGTATAAATATACGCTGAAGAAATGATGGATTCCAGATACTGTGACTGGTCCTGTTACCATCAAAAAGACAAATACAATGGAAAATCCTACTTAAGACAGAAAAATCAAATAACAAGTGGACACATCTATCTATTCATCACAAGTGATTTTATTCAATAAACTCAACCATCAAAAATCTGATTCAGCCTTCTATTTGAAGATGGAATATTTAACTATATCCATGGGGGAAAAAAAAAAAACACACACACACACACACACACACACACACACAAAAGCTTTTGCTCTTGTGTTCTTCAGTGTTTCTCTTCTGATCTCTACATTAATAACTATGCGCCAGATGATCTACTGTTAGGGTACAACATGACCAGTAAAACACGGAACCCAACACAAACTTTTGTAAAAAGTCGTTCTCGGAAAATGCCTTGATTAAAGGGTAAACACATTTTCTGTTATATTTATTAGCACTGTAACTCTTGAAATCACTATTTTGATAATCCAAAGACTGCTAAGGTATGATCAGTGTTTGCCTGGGTTACAGACTGACATGCATCTACAATTGTTATTTTATATTTTGTAGTAGATGACACACAAAAACAGTCGGCTTGAGCACTTCTACCAGCTCATCAACTTCTTCCATCTTCTGCTTTTTTTGCGCCCATTTTTTCAAATCTATCTATCTATCTATCTATCTATCTATCTATCTATCTATCTATCTATCTATCTATCTATCTATCTATCTATCCATCCATCCATCCATCCATCCATCCATCCATCCATCCATCCATCCATCCATCCATCCATCCATCCATCCATCCATCCATCCATAACTATTTCTGCAGTGTAAATTAACTGGACCATGCTTCATTTGACCCATACTGAGGCTACCTCTCTTTTTTTTTATTAGTCCTAATAAATGACTGTTTCACACTGGCAGTCTGGACCAAATCAAATTGAAATTCTGAAATCATGGACTAAATGACATGAAACTGCATGTCTTTTAACCCTTATGAGTCAAAGTAAAGTACAATAAATGTCAGTTTTTGCCATACTCTTTTATAATCACCTTTTTTGGCACTTCATAGCTGATACCCCATGTGTTACGCATCGGCTATCAATAAAATACTGGCCATTTCTCAATACGCATACTTGTCTGTCTGTCTTGTCTTCCGTTCTCGAGTTCTTGTGAAACGCCAAGTACTGTTCCAATCGCAAGTTTGCATACACCAAGAACGTATGGAATACTCGGATGTTGTTCTTGTCAGCTAGCTTAAACCAAGAATGCAGTGGTTGGTTGGTGTAGACTTGGCTAGGAAATAATTCCCAACATGCAGTTCGTGCTAGCCTGGCCATGAACCTGCTAGCTTGGCTTGGACCCGGGTGGCTGTGCCCGGCTGAACCGACGAAATGTATTAGAGTTGTGAAAAATATACAAAATGTATAAATGACATGTAAATACTAGTACAAATGTATTGAAATCAAATCTAGTGACATTGTAGTGATTTCAGGAGTAAATACAGCAGACAGGGAGGAAAGTTCACAAGTACTCAGCCGTTCCAATTACAGATAGGCTAGCGTTCCTACAAAGACCGATACTCACCGAGTTCGCAAGACTGTACTCTGCGTTCTTAGTATTAAGAAACGGCCAAAGACTCATCTGTACTTGAACACTTTGGTGACAATATTGATTCCTGAAGGTCAAAAATCAGAATTCCCATTTTGAAAAAAGTGAAATAACTTGTGAAAACATGTGTTTACTCTGTGTAATGCCTTAATTAACTGCCCAGATGCTCTGTAAATCTTGAAGATCACTGCATAAAACAGATGTCTTCAACAAAAACAATGATGTGAATTGATATATAAATTATTTCTACGCATGTTTTTTTGGCGTAGATACTAATAATACCACACCGACTTCTAGGGGCTGGCTGAATGTAGTTAATATGCATTTTTACTGGTTTTTTTCAGGACACACCTCACTTAAGAAGAACTGATTATTTTTAAATGTAAATGCCATGTTAAAGTCAACAGTTGCCATCATCATCACTTTGTATGAACTTGGCATGAAATCCTCAGTCCTGACCTCATGCCAGAATTGGTTCATTTCAGCTGAGGCATTAGACTGGTTTATCTGTACTCTAGCCAAATCAAGTGGGTCTCTCCCTCCTGGCAGTCAATTTAATGTGTGCCAGCAAACTTAAACTAGCAGAACCTTCCTTTTCACTGCAGCTCAGCAAGGAGACAGACTGAATGGAAACACTGGGCCAAATCCTGAAAAGCCTGCACCTACTGCCACTTACTTAGGCCTCATATTAGTTTCAGATGAACATTAAAATGGGTTTTTGGACAAAGCGATGACTGGAGTGTGTTCCTCATGTCATCTGATCTCCTGTAATTGAACACACTTTACTTCTGCTGCTATCAGCTTGATCTGAATGCACACAAATACATCTTAAGGTGGTTTTACACAGTGTACTCGAGTGTGTACCGTACTTGGATATGTTCACAGCTTTACGGCAGATGTTGCATTCACAAGGCAAGTTTATTTGCATAGCACATTTCAGCAACAAGGCAATTCAAGGTGCTTCACACAGGACATTGAAATACAATGACAGGGAAAAAGAAACACATTTAAAACATCATAAAAGAAACATGTAAAAGGTGATTAAAAACAACAAGAAAACAAGACATAAAAAAAAATAAATAAATAAATAAAATGAAATAAAATAAAAACACACACTTTAAAGTAAGAGTTGCAGTGCAGAGTTTCAAAAGAGAATATAAAATTTAAAAAGTCAAAAGCCTTTTAGTCAAAGGCAGCAGTGAACAGGTGAGTCTTTAACCTTGACTTAAAAGAACTCAGACTCTCAGCAGACCTGATATTTTCTGGTAGTTTGTTCCAGATATACGGCGCATAGAAACTGAACGCTGATTCTCCATGTTTAGTTCTGACTTTGGGAACACAGAGCTGACCTGCACCAGACCACCTGAGTGGTCTGGATGGTTCATACTGGACTAGAAGGTCTCTGATGTATTTTGGGCCTAAACCATTCAGTGCTTTATATGCTAGCAAGACAATTTTGAAGTATATTCTCTGAGAGACAGGGAGCCAGTGTAGAGACCTCAGAACTGGACTGATGTGGTCCACTCTTTTGGTCTTAGTGAGGACTCGAGCAGCAGCATTCTGGATCAGCTGCAGTCGTTGGATAGACTTTTTAGGCCGACCAGAGAAGATACTGTTACAGTAGTCAACTCGTCTAAAGATAAATGCATGGACAAGTTTTTCAAGGTCCTGCTGCGACATCAGTCCTTTAATCCTAGAAATCTTCTTGAGGTGATAGTAAGCTGACTTTGTAATTGTTTGTATGTGGTTTTTAAAATTCAGGTCTGAATCCATGACAACACCCAGGTTCCTGGCCTGATCTGAGGTTTTTAACTGAGGTGACTGGAGCTGCATGCTGATTTTAAGACATTCCTCCTTGGGTCCAAAAATGACTACCTCACAAGTGCATACCGTGGCCCATGCTCGAGTATGAATGGGTGTTTCAGGACCGAAACAGTAGGTGGCATTGTGGAAGGAATTCTGTCTCTATTCTTCAAACGCAGAAGTCAGAAGAAGACAAACCCCTATCTATCTGTTAGCATGTTTGAGGCAAAGAGAAGCAGAGCGACCTTCGTTGTCCCTGATATATCACAGAGTGGTTCGGTCGGTAAGGCGAGCCCATGCCATGCAGATCCGAGGCTTTTTCAGGCAACAACAGGACCGGGGTGCCGTCTATGGTCTTGTGGTGATGAACCCACTTCCATTGTTGGAACGGTGATTAGGTCACTTCTGGATTCGGGCACGGTTCGCATTCACTCAGCAACGTATCATGTTGGAGTACGGGCAGCCCTGACCTAGGACTACCTTCTCTACTGGACTCGGGCACGGTACTTGAGCATGGAATGGTTGGATTCACATGGATAAAATTAAGCAGACTTTATGGATATGGACTCGATTACGCTGTGTGAAAACGCCCTTAGTCTGTTTCCACGGAGCCAGGGATTGTTGAAAAACTGAGACTTTTCTCTGTGTTTGTGCCTACCATGTACATGACAACGGGCATGCACACCGAAAACGAGAGTTTCCAAAAACTCTGGCCACAGGGGAGATTTCAACAAATCTCTTTTATCATGTTTACGTGTAACTAGAGGGAAACACGAAAACAGAGTTTAGAGCAGTGGTTCTTAACCTTGGTGGAGGTACTGAACCCCACCAGTTTCATATGTGCATTCACCGAACCCCTCTTTATTAAAAAATAAAAAATGATTTTTTTCAAATTCAAGACACAGGTATATGTTTTACTGGTGCACAAAATGAACCGTGCATTAACATCACTGTGTTCAAAGAACAAAACCAATACAGTGCATGAACTCACAACAAATTCCATACCTTTTCACAAAGACATGACCTTTTTTAATACTACCACACTGAAATGGTTTTAATTTTTAACCTTATGTATTCCAATAATGAACTTATTGTATTTATGCTATTTATCATTTTTAACATGTTAACACACACCCATCACCTAATTTCCATCAGGCTACAATTATAATGAATATTTACTGCAAATCAGTGTGACTTCTGCTGTTGTGTATATGTATGTGTAGGCCGTCAGGTAAACCCGGTTTTCGTTTCATCTCGCCCCGAACTTTCCGAACCACGCAATTTTGACATAAAAAAAGATAATTGCATGTAGTGTATCAAAAAAAGTTCTCGTTACTCCCTCAGTATTTTTGTGATCGTTGTTTTATTATGGCACTAGCTCGGCTTTAGCGTAATACGATTTCTCCATCCGCGACGGTGCGTCGGTTGTCACATGATTGTAACTGACCAGTGCGGTGACCGAAAAATGTAAACAAACGCTACACATGTCTGCCTCCGTGGTTAACAGGAAGTAGCAAAAGTCATCACAACAATGTGGAAAATACTCAAATAATTCATCGTCAGACGAGTGGAAGAGATTATAAACACTTCCGGATGTGTTGTAGTGCTATAAGCAACAATAATACACTGCGTATATTGGATGTCAATCAGAGAAAGAGTCTCCGAAGCCGTTTGTTTACACGGACCTAGCCCGACACACACACCCGACTAATGAGTCGAGTGTGTGTCTTGACCTCCGCCGAACCCCTGAGACTGACTCACCGAACCCCTAGGGTTCGATCGAACCCAGGTTAAGAACCACTGGTTTAGAGGAAGAGGATGGATCTGGTCAGTGAAGTTAAAAGGACTAAATGACAAAATAAGGTAGATTGATGCTAGTGAAATTTAGCATCATAGCTAATTAGAGCCCACTACATCTGCTTAACAGGATACTCATGTATTTACTTGATATAAAATAAGGCTTTTATGAGGTCTTTCCACATTCTCATACAGGGTGACCCAAAAAAAATGGGAATTTTTGAAGTGCGTATTGGCAGACATGAGCAAGTGGCAGGACTGCGAGACAGTGACCTTGAGCAAGTAAACACACCCCCATTTTAGTAACCATGGATCAGTGGAAAGGGCAACAGCGTGCGTTAGCCATAAAAATGTTTTATAAAAACGGTGATAGTTTGACAGCTGCGCAGAGGGAGTTCCGACATTTTTACAACTTAGGACGTCATGGTGCTGTTCCATCAAAACACGCAATAAAATGTTGGATTAATAACTTTGAAGAAACTGGATCTGCCCTAAAGAAGAAACCAACAGGACGACCAAGAAGTGCTCGTACTCCTGGCCCCCTAGCTCGCCAGATTTGTCCATTTGTGATTTTTTCTTGTGGGGCTATCTCAAGAGTAAAGTGTACACGACTTAACCAAGAACTCTAGATGAGTTAAAACAGAGAACTCAGGATGAAATTCACAGTATCCCAGCTGAGATGTTGCAGCGGTCAATGAGGAATCTCAACAGCAGATTTCAAGAATGCATTCGTACAGGAGGACGCCATCTACAGGAAGTAATTTTTAAAAAATGAATATCATTTTTCTTCCATCACTCTTGGTTTTATTGGATTGTTAAAAAGTTCCCGTTTTTTTGTGTCACCCTGTATTTCATATTTGGTTTATTTTATTTGTTTGTTCTTTTCTATGTTCTGTCCAGTTCAGTGGAAGGAAAATGAAGTCATACTTTATGTCTGTGCACAGCGGTCTTCATGAACTACAGACAAAACATGACTGAAACATCATTGGGGCTTCTAGTGCTTTATCATCAGCCAATAAATATGAGGAAGTTGCTGTTTTGTTTGGTATGGTGATTACTAAAGAGTTGATCTGAGCGTTGCGGAAGGACTCAGTATCCATGTTTGACCCTTGGTTGGGGGAACTGGCAAACACGCTGCATCTGGAAAGACGAAGGTATTATAATGATAACAGAGACAAAGTATTTGACCAGGTATGGGATCCTTTGTTAAAATATCTTCAGTGAGGGGGCAGATGTGAGTGACTGACCTTGCTGTTGTCTTCATTACATACAGTTTTCTTTGTTTTATTTAATATACAATTACTAATTTGTAGCATATTCATTTATTGTTGTCAGGACTGCGTTGCTGTCACACTGTAAAACGTGACTGAAAAACAGACGCAACTGTTAACGACAACAGAACTAACACGGTTCGACTCAGAGTTCAAACCCTTTTTCATCCCGTCTGTTACATCAGAAAACCAGTATGTGATTATAAAAAGTCACCGGCTCATCCATTTCCATTGCATTATATTGTTTACACGTCTCGGACACAGAACCAGGAAAACTACATCTCCATATGTTCATAGTGAAAGTAACGTTTCGTTGTGATTCTTTTCAGGATTCTGATTGGATTAGGGGGGATAAACATGACAAATTCATGGGGCCCAGCATGTGTGGGGGGCCCACAGACCAGTGGAGGGGGCCTAGTGGATACAGAAGTTTTGAAAATGTCACGTAAGATCCGCTGTATAAGAGAGGTGTAGAAGTCGGGAGGCGAACGTTGAAAGCGCATTAAGTTAGATATACGGGGCCGTACAAACGCATATTTTTCCAAAAACAATCACGTCTGCACGAGGTTTTGTTTTTAAAGGGGAGGGGGAAATCTGTTTTCAAAAATCCTTGGCTACATGTAGAGGACCAAACATAAGGACCAGGACAAAGGTGGTAAAATTAGGAAAAATGATAATTTAATAAAGTTAGAAAATGTTAACTTAAGCTCCAAAAAATGTCAATTAACAAAATGAACAAAGATGGGCCCAACTGAGGTCAACTAAACCAAATTGCAACCGAACAAAAACTGACCTAACCAGACAAAGAACCAAGGCGGGCTTAAATAGAAAGGGACTAACCCAAATCAAACACAAGGGGGAGGCATTACACTATGAAATTAAACCAAACCATTAACTTTGTCAAAATAACATAAAAAACAACTAATCATAACTAGACACAAAATACTATTTGAAAACAATGTGATTTAAACCAAGAATTTAAACAACTAAATCAGGCATGTCCAAAGTCCGGCCCGGGGGCCAATCACGGCCCACGGTCAGATTTTATACGGCCCACAGCTTGGGTTTTATATTATATTATTTATGGCCCGCTTGGACTGTTGAACCGAGTACATGAATCATAAAAGGTTCAAAATGCAGTTTCTCCTTTCACCTCATGGTGGCAGCACCACTCTAACTCTATCTGGATCTGTGACCTCGCCGTGAACCTTTTTCGTTAATTTCTAACCACGGCGCCTGTAAATAAAAAAACGAAAGTTGACAGTGAGAGCTGCCACTTCCAGGAGAGATGGGAATTACAATTTTTTTTTTAACTGAAAATCGAGGCAATTATGTTTGCCTAATTTGTCAAGAGACTGTTGCCTTGTTTAAGGAATTCAATGTAAAGAGACACGAGCAGACAAAACATGCTAACGCATACGACAAGCTAGCAGGGAGTGAACGCTCTGAGAAAGTGAAGCAAATTCAAGCTGCTTTAAACTCACAAGTGACTCTTCATGTGAACCTGGGAGTTCAATGAATTCGCCACCAAGGCAGGCTACCAAGTTGCCAGGTTAGTTGCCTATAACTCCTGGTGTTATGTACCTGTAGATGTGACACAAATATTACTTTCTGAATGATTTTGTGAAAGACAAGAGTAAGAGTCATATGTTTTCATCTTAAACGTTAACAAACTTTGCATTACTGAGTAATATATGAGTAATGATTACTTATTTAAGTCATGTTTAAAATGAATGTGGGGTTAAGATTTTTATCAACTTGGAAGTTTAAGATACTCTGTACAGTTTGTTCTGTTATCTGACTCCAGATGTGAAAGGAAGGCAGAATTGTTTTGTTTTTTTTAATTTGTTCACACCTGAGTGGCTTAGATTTGGTTACATTGCCATTTAAAAAAATGATATTGTGACAATGAAAATAAAATTGTTGTAGAACAGCGCATTTATACGTAATTTTTACTGTTTAAAAAATGCCTGAAGGGACCACTGGCCCCTGGCAATGTCCACATTATCAGATCTGGCCCTCTTGAAAAAAAGTTTGGACACCCCTGAACTAAATTAACACAAAGAAACAGTGTTTCCCCCCCTCCGTCTTGTGACATAGTTCCTTCCCCCGCCTTAAATACTAGCTAAGCCCCTTTTTCTGGTCTTTTGTCTGCAACTGAAGAACAATGTGTGTAAATAATTCAAACATAACTAATATGTGTGCACCCACATTAGAATGTTTAAATAAAATACTTAAACTAAACTCTGTGATGTACTCATTAACTGTAATTTAACAAAAACTCATAAAACAAAATCTACTAACACAAGATGGTAGTGGCAAGGAATCCACCACACTACATATAAACATAGCCTCATACCTGTTACATATGATCAGCCATGTCTTTCCATGAGCTAATCATTTTGATTCACTGCAGTCACACACACATCCACCGAGCAGCAATCACGTTTACGAGAGCTATCATGCTTCGGACAGGCTTTCATTTTATTGTTAGCCCAGTGGCTAATCCAGATGAGCGAGGCAGCGTGACTCATTTTTATTGCTCTAAATGAATACCCACAATGCCAGGGTAAAGAACATTACCTTCAGACAAAGTCATCTGTTTCCAAATGACAACAATTATTTATAATGATGTAATTAAATTAGTGGTCCGTGTTATAGAGACTCAATTGGCCAGAGAGAAACCCAGGCAGAGCTACAGTGACAGACATGCAGAGGCTGGTATGTGCAGTGTTGTGCAAGTTACTTCCAAACTGTAATACATTACAGATTACTTATTACTGTTATTTAAAAGTGAGTAAAAAGTAAGCGCTTTGAGTGCTTGGAAAAGCGCTACAGAAATCCAACCCATTATTATTATTATTATTATTATTATTATTGTTATTATTACCCCTGCCAAGGAGGTTATGTTTTTGTCGACGTTGGTTTGTTTGTCTGTCTGTTTGTGTGCAGGATAACTCAAAAAGTTATTGACGGATTTAGATGAAAATTTCAGGAAATGTTGATACTGGCACAAGGAACAAATGATTAAATTTTGGTGGTGATCGGCGGTGTGGGGGGCCACGGGGGCCCACTGGTCTGCCTTGGCGGAGGTCTGCGCTCTCCAAGTGCTTCTAGTTATACAAGTAATTCCTTATCTTAGAATATTACTGTCTCTGAATTGTAATGCGTAACATTACTCTTGTATTACTTTTGAGTTACATACAGACTCTCATAAATGGTGCATGCGCAGCAGTGAAGTTGCAGTTTGTGTGATAAATATTGTTGAAAAGGAGTTGAATGTGCTCAAAAGATGAAAAGTATGATGAATAGAACACATTAGGTAACAAATACAACAGCTCACATAATACTGTAAACAATGCGATGGCAAAAAGGCTACAGTTTCCCAGTTTGGGACCAGTAACATCCGTCCGTCCATCCATCTAACATTGAAAAATCCCCTTTAAGAACCTATTCTTATATTAACAGACCATAGCCCTTGTCTAATCCTTTAAATAGTTACTTATGGTAAAACAATTATTAATTTTAGCCATTTTCTATGTTAACATGATATCTATTCATTAAACTTACTATAGCCCTGACACATTTAGCTCGTATCTTGGTCTAATAACTAGTTTCACCATAACATCTGGAGACAGTGTTTGTTTACCGTTCAGTACAAAAGAAGTCTGACTCAACACAGTGTTCTTTGCCCGTCCATCACAGACTGCTTTGTAACTGCACTGACACTGAACCTTTTGCAGAAGCCTTTTAATAAAATAACAAAGACAAACCTCTCAAGCTGGATATATTTTATTCACATTTCACAACAATAAACAGTGAAGTCATTGTAGGAATTTGACCAAATGCTATTATTCAGGATATTTTTGGTGAGAAGAGTTTTTCCTTGTGAAGGATTTCCAGTGACAAACATGCTATGAGTGAATAAGATCTCAGGTTAAAGAGAAAGGTCTGTGTGTCACAAGTCGCTTTTCCATTGGACATCTGCGCAAAACTTGACCAATATTTACTCAGTATCGAAAAAACCGAAGTGCATAATGTCAGTTTTTCCATTAAATGACAAATGTAACTAATCTAACCTAACCTAATGTGATGATTTGTTTATTTATTATTGCAAGATGACACGAGAAGCCACTCCATAAACATGGTGATGAATGTAAATATGGTGTTGATTTACAGATACAGGGTGGGGAAGCAAAATTTACAATGAACATTTAGTTGTTTTTTCTCAGCAGGCACTGCATCAATTGTTTTGAAACCAAACATATATTGATGTCATAATCATACCTAACACTATTATCCATACCTTTTCAGAAACTTTTGCCCATATGAGTAATCAGGAAAGCAAACGTCAAAGAGTGTGTGATTTGCTGAATGCACTCGTCACACCAAAGGAGATTTCAAAAATAGTTGGAGTGTCCATAAAGACTGTTTATAATGGAAAGAAGAGAATGACTATGAGCAAAACTATTAGGAGAAAGTCTGGAAGATACTATTAAAGAAGAATGGGAGAAGTTTTCACCCGAATATTTGAGGAACACTTGCGCAAGTTTCAGGAAGCGTGTGAAGGCAGTTATTGAGAAAGAAGGAGGACACATAGAATAAAAACATTTTCTATTATGTCAATTTTCTTGTGGCAAATAAATTCTCATGACTTTCAATAAACTAATTGGTCATACACTGTCTTTCAATCCCTGCCTCAAAATATTGTAAACTTTGCTTCCCCACCCTGTATATTCATTATTATTATATATTACCTCTCTATCTTGTACTAAATTTAAAAAATGATTGGGTTTCCTGGTGTGTCTACACATACCACAACATGTTTCTTCTTCTTCTTCTTCGCTTGTTGTAACGTCCGTCAACATCCATTTTTTTAATTCACCAGTTGCAAAAAAAGGTCTTTCCATTGCAGTTTTGCATGGTATATCATTTGTTCTACATGAGAAAAAACAGCTCTTGCCAGCGCAAAAACTTTTAATAGAAAAATGAGACTTGTGGCGAAATTGTCATTTTTCCTTTAGGTAAATTTTTATGCGCAAGTTATATTTGCGCAGTTTGAGGGTCAATGGAAAATCGACTACAGTTTACTTCGCTGATGTCTCCTCCCTGACCCTGTCACTTCATTAGCAACATTGGTGTCACATGGGACCCCCTGCTGCTGTCACCATGCCACACCTAGTCAGCCAAACCCATTCCACCTGTCTGCTCCCTATCACTCACTGGCTGTTTCTCAATACGTGGTCTTTTCTTTTCTTCCATTCTCATAAAACGTCATCAGTCGTGGCCCAAGTACTGTTTCAATTACAAGTTCGCGTAAACCAGGAACACATGGAATACCACGTACTAAGTATGAATTGCACTCAGTTTTATTCTTTTCTAACTTCCTTTTGTTATAAAAATGTGAAATGTTGAAAAAAAGGTAGTAGTTGGGGCCATTTCATTGTATTCAATAAATACATTCAAATTATGTTATTTTTCTATTCATGTGTGTTATTTCTTTGTTTTTTAATTTAACCTTCTGGTATCTGGGTGCTCCTTTTAGGCACACTTTGCACTTCGTGTTCAAATACTTCATATTATTTTTCACAATTTAAATAAGGTTAGAATTCAAAAGTTGTTAATTTTTGCATGCTCTTTCAAATTCTGGCCACCAGCTAAAATTTGCAAATTGTAAACAAAAGAAAATTACAAGACTAGCATCTGTCTCCCAAGTGTGCCTAAAATGCACTATTTCTTCCATTTGATATGTATGATTAGGGTTGACCTTGATTTACAAAAACAAAATCAAATTAGAGCAGAAAAATAAGTCAATATATAATATTTAAGAGTTTGATTTATAGGTGTGCCTTTTTGGCACACTTGGTGACAGATGCTAGTATTTTTGAACATTTGACCTAGCGCCAAAAATAATAATGCAAATTAATCGATGTTGGAGTTAATCATTGACATATGCCAGACTGCAAAAATCAAATATATGTGATCCACTTTTTATGTAGTATATTGAAAAAAAAAAAAAAATGTGTTTTTTGCATCCAAAAAAATGGTTTGTTTACATTACAAACACGGCATTTAAAGGGTTAAAAAATGTGACAATTATTGAGTATTTGGTATTTTTATTTACGGCTCAAGTTGATGAAATAGAAAAAAGTATAAAAGAATTAAAAACAAACTGTATGGAATTTTTTTTAACATTATTCCACTAGTGTGCCAAACATGAACACTTGGTGCTTAGTAAGGGCCTTGTTGCGTGGGATACCGAAGGGTTAATTCACATGTGTTGATCATTACTTATTTGTTTTATTTTGAATTTTTTATGTAATTCATATTTATATTCATTTTTTGTTTTATTTTTAGATTTTAATTAATATTTATGTTAATTATTTATTATTTATGTGCTTTTCTAAATGTATTTCATTGCTTTAAAAAATGGCCACTAAATAATTATGCACATTTAAGCTGTTAAATAGTCAGTATTTGTCATATGAGATGTCTTTTAAGTGTAACATTTAATGAAAAAAAAAAAAAAAATCACTGAAAGCATCGACATCAAGTAGGGCTGGGCGATAAAATGATAACAATATGTATCGCAATATAACTTTTCCTTGATAGAAATATGAGACATGCTCGATACAATTTTGATAGAATTCATTTGTCCACGCTTTGACAGATGTGAGAACAGCCAATCACAATTAAGTAGCGCTGCTCCGAACCAGTCACACTAGAGCCATATCAAGTTAGGTTGACACACACAGCACAGTTGTAAGAGCAGCTGCAGCACACATGCTACTGTTTGGGCTGCAAATGAGTGTTCCCTTGGAAAAAAAATATGAATGAGAACTCGGGCGACCAGGTTACTGAAAAGTAGGGTATGAACTATTTTAATTTTGGCGTACAACAGAGGCATAAAAGCCGGGAGTCGGATGGTCAAAGCTTTTTGTTTCACTTACTAACACTAATATATATTATATTATATATTATAAGACAGGGGTCAGTAAATCTTAAGATGGGGGCTGGGGGGAGATGAATAATACATAACAGCGGAGGGGGGGTAAATGTTAGAGCGGAGGGAGGGACTCCTCTACAAATATCACGACTTGTGTATTTCTCTCTCTCTCTCTCTCTCTCTCTCTCTCTCTCTCTGATGATGTGATGTGTGTCTTCGCAACTAACTTATGAGTAACGGAGAAATTAAGCTTGACAATAAATAGTGATTTGATTTACATTGTGATACATGTTGTTATTGTTTGATATGAACAAAATTATCATGTATGTCAAGTATTGAATGTAGCCTATATCCTTCTGAGACAGAGGAAAGTGAAATTTTTTGGTTTTTTACATTAAACAACTGTCTAGATTGGAAACTGCATAATGTGACAGTTTTTTCCAGATACACTTTTCAAATTATTTTTATTTGTTTATTGTTTTTTTTTTTTTTTTAATGGAATGTCTTTTTCAATGGACAGATTTTTTTAAGTAAAACTGTCAAACTTTTGTCCCCTACAGAAGACAAAAAAGCATTGATGGGTCTCAGGAGGATATGCCAAAAAAGTAATCGGCATCATATCAAATCATAAAAGTATGGTATCGCCCAGCATATATGCACTAATATTTGTGGTTTAAAAAAAAAAAAAAAAAAGGACATTTTCATTAGGATTTCATAAGCAGGCTGTACAATCCAAACAGACAAATGAATGGTGGATAAACTGATGTAGTGTACGCTCACCAAGGAGACCATCCTCCTCACTGGAGTGTGTCATCTAATTGAACTCCAGCTGCACGAGGGCCATGAAGCTGGATCTTATTAAGGCACCAGGCATGAAGGATAGATCCCTCTCATATCTGTGTTTTAATTGCCAGCTCTCCTTTATAATCAGATTAGCCAGAGAGAGCAATGAAGAGCCTGATAAGACAAAGGAGTAATTGAATTAGAAGCAGAAGGAGGAAAAAACAGAAGAGGCCGTTTGTGAAAGAAAGCGGTGATATTATAGTGACAGGTTGGGAGTATTAGTGATTCGGAGACAGAAAAAAAAAGTCAAGTGGGTGAGAGATGTTCACTAATTGTCTCCCCTTTGATAACCATGTATTGGCTGAGTCATGGTGCCAGCTCTGAACAGCGCTGTTGGCTGGAACTGGGCATCATCATTCTGTTTATTACAGGGTTATTGTTATGGCAACCTCTCCGTCCGCCTCTTGTGAAGATAGCGGTTATCAAACCCACTCATCTTGCTGATGAAAGAATGGAGATGACTGTTATGGCCTGATTTAATAAACAAAATAAAAGCAGCTCTGTTTTATCTGTGTGGATGCAGGTTTGGTCATGCAGACATTAAATGAAAGCGCTGGTGGAAAATGAAATGTGGTCGCATAGATTTACATAAAATATGTATTGCAGACAAACCAATATGTTAGAAAGCTCTATGCATAATATTAGTACACTGTACTTTATATTTAATTAGATATTTGTATAGTAATACAGCGGTGATCATGACCTGCAGCTTCCCATCAGCCTACGGAATACGCTGAATAATATATGGGTGCTTTTATGAAACTGGTCCTAAAAACAGGACATGGAGGCTAAAAATTTAAACCAGATGTAGACTAATGTTATGAGGCAAGTTTGGAAGCACTTTGGGTCTATTTTAAAAATACTTATTGAGATAAAAGAGAAATTATTTTTCAGATAAAACACATTTTTATATTATTGGTAATATGTCTATGAAGTATTAGTTAAACATTAAAAAAATACTGACTTCATCATTTATAAAGCATATTTCTGACATGAATACTCATTAATATATGGTTTATCAGCACATTTATAAAGGTTTTATTCATCATTAATAAGCACATTAGTTAAACATTAACAAATACTGAATTCACTCATTTATGAGTCTGGTTTTGACCAACTCTATATATAAAGTGTCATGAGCAGTGGCGGCTGCTCGTCTTTCAGACCAGGGAAGCTCATTGTTGGCTTACATCAAAACAAAACAAAAAAAAAGTCAAGTTATTTAAACATACATTCGGCCCTCCGTTCCTTTTTAAGAAAATGGTTAGTAACCTTATCGTACCACGTAGGCGTCTTTTCCAGGGACTGGACCAGTGTCCTCTCTGCTTAGATTGCCTTGGCCCATTGTGTTGTGGGTGTAAGACTTCAGCCTTTTTAAACAACAGATGCTCCTTTCACTCCGACCTAGCCGACAGTTTGATTGATTTAACTATCTACAAAACGATATTAAACTGGAACAAGAAATGATTAAATTATGTAACTGAAACAAGAAAATAGTGAAATTATGTTAAATTGAAACAAGGAAGTACAATGAGTGGGTTTTATTTACAGTGCAAGAAATGAACGAGTAATTTCGTAGTAGTTTCTCTCTTGATTTCACAGCAGAATGTGCGACGGTATTAAACTGAACTGTGTCAGTGAAGGAGTAGATCTGAAAACAGCTGTCAATCAAACGGGATTCAGCCTTTCGACCGATCCTCCAATCAGCACGTGGGATTCTGGCGTTCAGCCCAGCCGAGCTCCGCCCACAGCTCCATTCATCTCCAGAGATGCCCGGGGGCAGGACAACATCGTGGCATTTATCCAATTACCGTCCAGTTTTGAGGCAGTGAAAAAAACTGTTCCACTCAGTCCCATTGAAGCCCAGAGACGCCCGCAGTCTACGGACAAATGCACTGAGCAGAGATCAAATGAGAAAACAGCGCAACGGGAATGGAGGAGAAGTGAACAACATCGAGTCTGTTGATTAGTGATAAAGCTGATTTGAACGAACTCATCTTTAAGATGAACGTGTTCTAACACATTTATAGTCAATAAAATGTCAACACAACCGTACATATTTAACCGTTTAATTTTTGTAATTTTAGGGGAAGCTGGGCCTCCCTTGCAGTCTATGAGAAATCACCACTGGTCATGAGATAACTTTTTTGTTTTGATCTGGCGCTGCTTAAATAAAATTTGATTGACTGAGTGATTTGATTAGTTTTCCCCTGTAAGTCGCTTTGGAAAAAAGCGTCTGCCAAATGCATAAACATAAACATTTATAAAGCATATTTCTGACATGAATACTCACTAATATATGGTTTATAAGCAGTTATAATGGTTTTACTCATCATTAATAAGCTCATCTACAATGTGTTTAACCCTTTCATGCATAAATCACTCCAGTGGACAGTCCTTCTCCAGCTGTTCTCTTGTATATTAATGGGTTTTGTTGTTTTAGTTCCATATCAGCCAACACAGAGGACACTTACGCATCATCTTATATCCTCACATTCATACCATTACTGTAACTTTGCTGCTCTTGATGAACCTGATCTGCACTAACATGTTTGAGTGTAAATCAATTGTTATTTGTCAGACAAGAAGTTTTTTTTTTGCACATTATCTCGATGAAATGAGGAATTAAGAGCATTAGAATATGTTAAAATGTGAGAAGACATCAGATTAGCAGCATTAAACATGTTTTTATTTCATTGTTTTCATATCCCTTTCTGATATTGGGTTTTAAACACATGTTTCTTTACTTCAAAGATTAAATGCATGGATATTTTTGTAACTCCACAGGAAAAAAAAAAAACTGGATCGCATTGTTTTTTTCATGCCTGAGGAGGAATAAAAACACTGAAGAAAAAAAAAATCTTGACTAAGCTTCTCACAATTAATACATGAAAGGGTTAATGATTTCATTTTCATACTTTAAAAATTATGGATTCAGCGTTTAAAAATTTGTGTATTCCATCACTTACAAACCAGTTATAATGTGCATTTATGGTCGCACATACACTATTCAGACATGTTCTAATGGTTAGTGAATATGTTCGTAGGTATTTTATACTAAGTCACACATTTATTTTCCAATAAATGTCCTGTAAAAAGTTATTAATACAGGAATTCATTATTTCAGGTAGTTCATAAAGCACTTATTACTCATTAATTAAGTATATGGTGTGAGCTCATCTAAAGTGTGCACTAGCTACGCCATATAAAGCATTTACAAATGAGATTTTCTGAATCTGATTCTGAATCCATAATTTATAAAGTATGAAAATACACTCATTAAGCACATTGTAGATGAGCTTATTAATAATGAGTAAAACATTTATAACTGTGCTTATAAACCATATATTAATGAGTATTTATGGCAGAAATATGCTTTATAAATGATGAATTCCGTATTTGTTAATGCTTAACTAATGCTTCATAGTGTGTACTTATTACAAAGTGTTACCATATTATTTTACCTTATATTTAAATACAAAAATCTGTATGTAACACGGTCAAAAGGACACAAAAATTACGCACTATGTTTTTTTGTTTTTTTTTTAAATATCTCTTTATTCTCTCACATGTACATTTTGGGAATTGAACTAATTATTCTAGGCACAGTGTTTCATAAAAATGACCGATGTTGAAAACTCATTCGTGATTTATGTGCGTTTAACTGGGCAAGTTCTGCATATAACGCAAGTGGACACGATAGGTTACATACAAAACCTAGAATGAGACTGAGATTCATGAAAAACCCATATGTCTGGATTAGAAAAAAACACTAGAATCATCAAATTTAATGCAGTGTCTTTATTTAAAGCGCTATATAAGACCATTTACAGCGGTGTTTTCCAGATCAAATGCACTGACACCTAGGTAGTTTTTCATGTCCCAGTTTTGTTCCTATTTTTGGCCTCAATATTTTATTTAAAAATCATTAATTACGGGATGGCTCAGAGCAAGAGTATAATTTTTTTTGCATTTATCTGAGGTCATCATTAGGTACATCCTGGGCAGAAATATGTCTAAATTTCTCTTTTATTATTGGGTCTAAAAAAGCTGGCAAAGTGCCAAGTCCCTAAATGTACCAAGTTTCGTAGAAGCATCCATGTAACAACACTGTGTGGTGAGACTCAAAATATACACTTTTATCTGTACCTGAATGATAAAAAGACTGAGATCATGTTGTTTGGGCCTGGTGATTCCTGCAAAGTTGACATTGATCTGGGTCCTTTGCATCAATATTTGACACATACAGAAAACCAACGTGGGTGTATGGCAGGACGGTGATCTTAAAGTTAGTGCACAGATTAAATCAGTGATAAAGTCCAGGTTTTTTCAATTGAGACAGTAAATCATTTCTTCCTCTGCATCATTTTGAGATTTTAATCCATGCTTTTATCACAACTTGCTTAGACTACTGGAATGCACTTTATGTCGGGTTTAAACAGCCGTCACTTGTTTGACTACAGCTGGTTCAAAACGCCAAAAACTCGAGCCAAAAAACGGGCTCCCCGATTATTTTGGAATTGATTTTAAAATTCTTCCATTTGTTTTTAAATGCCTCAATGGTCTTGCCCCGCAGTATCTGTTTGACCTGCCCCAGGCGTACACTCCTTCACACTCTCAGATCAGCCACTGTTAAAATAACAGAGTTAAAGATTCCACTTGTCATTCTTAGCCGTCTTATCACCATTTTTGTTTTCTTGAATTCTTTCTGTTCTATATATAATGTACAAGCGCCCTCTACTGATGCTACTGCAGACCATACGGGGATTTTCCCACATAACCTTACTAGTCTGCAGTAGCCTGTTATATGGTAAGTTCATGTACTGAGGTCTACTTCAAGGTTATCATTGTTAACGAAAACTAACGAAATGACGAAAACTAGAATTGTAATAACATTTTCGTTAACTGAAATAAATAAAAACTATAATTAAAAGAAAAAAAAAAAACAATAACTAACTGAAACTGTATTGTGTGCTTACAAAACTAACGAAAACATATAAAAATTATGGATAAAATTCCGTTTGTTTTCATCTTTGTCAACGTCGGATTGATACGAAATCGATTTATTTCCCTCAAGCAATTTTAACTGCTGGCACCATATGATATTTAACGGTCCGTCACTTCTCATCACTTGTCGTTTAGAGCTGTCTTCTGGTCTTCACTCTACTTAGAAACATGGAGACTAAAGCTGGGAGAAAGCAGCAGGGTCCTGTCTGGGATTTATTTGAATATGATGGAGAAGAAGAGAAAAGATATAAAAAAAAAAAAAAACTAAACTAAAACTAAGCATTTAGAAAATAACAAAACTAATAAAAACTAGCAAACTTGCTCTAAAAACCAATTAAAACTAACTGAATTAGAGGAAAAAAAAAAAGTTAAAACTAAATAAAACTAAACTATAATGAAAAATCCAAAAATTTATAACCTTGGTCTACTTAAATAGTTGAATAAATAGGTATTGTTGATGGAAAAATTGCCTTTGCAAGAGCTTCATGCAAGTAGAAAGTTTCAAATACAGTGTGACCAGGGTGCAATTTGTCAAAAAAACAGAAAAGTTTTTTTTTGTTTGTTTTTTTTTGTCGGAGCAGGGGTGCAGTCCATAACTAATGTAACTAACGCTGGCATGAAATGAAAGTGAAAATTTACATACATTCAACGTCCAACTCCCAGATTCTTTTCCTCTATTATACAGCAGATCTTACACAAAATTTTCCCAACTTCTAACCTTTATCCACTGGACCCCCTCCACTGCTCTGGACAAATGTGTCCATTTTCCTAGATGGTGGACATCCATCTATTGATCTGGATCATCCAACATTTTCAGCCAGTTTACACAACCATAAAAAACCAATAACTGTTAATAATCAGATAAATGGAATAATCAGATATGATACGTTTACATGCACTTCAGAAATCATGGAAAAACCGTGTTTCCGTCCATTATTGGATTTCTTTGGGGGTTTGTACATACGTAGTGATGATGAATCCAACTTCCTGTTCTGGTCTTCAGCTCATGTTTGACTAATCACTTGTGTTTTGTCTCATTTCTATTTTCTTGCACATGCTCAGATGGAACAGAATGAACTCAATCAGATGAACAGGTTTCCATGCATGAGATCCGCCTCAGTCTGAGTTGGTTCATGATCTCCACTTCTATCGTCTCCAAATCCATGTCCATGTATTTGGAACTGAACCAATCAGGTTCCACTATCATCTGAAACCCATTCCAGTCACATGACTGAGCCTGGTCAGTCCACGCTTCTTCTGTAGGAAACAGGAAGGAACAGTAGATTTGAACTCAACTCCTCCAAAGTAGAAAAACGGCTCCACTTTCTTTGACTTCCTCCAAAGCACAGACACCATGAAAGTCTTGTTGTGTCGTCCTCAGTTAATGACAGCTCTGTGAACATTGAAGATGCTTTTACAAACAGACTATTGGCTGGTGGATAGTCACATGGTGGTAACTATTAGAATCCTCACCAAAAAGTCTGAATGGGACCAAATCTGGATTGTGAGTTCAGGAAGAAAAAAAGCTGATGTGTTTTTGTGTCGTGTGGTTTAGAGACAGATACGAAAAGATTGATCTGATCAGCTGGATCAAAGTCAACGATGAGTTTAATGGAATTTAGGAAAGTGGGCAGTGGATGCAACAATGACAAACATACCCCCCCAACGAAACCCAAACCCAACTCCAGCATAAAGAGGTTGAGTAAATGTGGTCTGGACTCTGTGGATCAGAGTCATGGTTTCAGAGACGCTGTAGAAGGACAGAATACCTGCTGTGTGATCCAGGTACACTCCGATTCTGAAGGGAACTGGACCTGGGACAGAAGAACTGACACCATTATGATAGAATTCAAGAGAATCATTGTCACAATATAAAGCCCAAGATTTGTCATTGTTTCCAAATCTACATTCATCAGAGGATCCTTTTCTCTTAATATCCTTATATGTGACTGCGACTCCAATTCTCTTCCCACTCCACTCCACTTCCCAGTAACATCGACCAGTCAGACTCTCTCTGCTCAGGACCTGATGCCAGCCACTGAATCTGTCTGGATGATCAGGATAGTTTTGTTTTTGTTTCACAGTTACTCTTTTTTTCTTCTTAGACAGTAACAGACGTTCATGCACTGTGTTTGGATCCAGTGTGATTTCACGTGAATATTGTAAGAATTCTGCTTTGGTCTGTGGTTCCGGTTCTAGTAGAACCTGTGTTTGGGTGATGCTCAGTGAGATGTTGGTCCATTCCTCTGTCAGACTGAGCTGTAGTTTATCTATGAGCTTTGACACAGCCATTGTCACATGCTCAAAGTAACTCCGAGGATGGATGTGGATGTGGGATGAGTCTGGATCCTCTCTGAGTTTGGACACTGATAGATACTGGAGTAGAAACTGGTTGTGGTCGTGTGTGTGTGACAGTTTGTCCATCTCAGCATCTTTCCTCCTCAGCTCACTGAGCTCCTGCTCCAGCTTCGACTCCAGCTCTTTGACCCGACTCACTTCAGTTTCCTCCTTGAATCTGATCTGCCGCTCCACATCACACCTTCTTTCCTCCATCAGTCGGATCAGCTCAGTCAGGATCTTGTGGTTCTTCTCCACTGCTTCATCAGCACAGCGACTGATGGTCTCCGCTTCCTGTTGAAGCGCCTTCACATCTTTCTGTTTGTCTTTGATTCTCTGCTGGATTTTCTGTCGACTCACCTCCAGCTCTGTCTGCCTCTCAGTCCTTTCTGCTGCAGATGAGACTGTGTCGTGGCCTTTATGTTTATCCACAGAGCACAGATAACAGATACACTGACGATCTGTGCGGCAGAACATTTTCATCACCTCACCATGACGAGAGCAGATGTTCTTCTGGAGTTTCTCCAATGGATCAACCAGCTTGTGTTTCTTAAAGGCAGCAGATTCATAATGAGGCTGAAGGTGTTTGTGGCAGTAGGAGACCAAACACACCAGACAGGACTTGACAGCTTTCCGTTTCCTCCCAGTGCACACATCACAGACCACATCTTTAGCTCCACCGTAGCAGTGATCAGCAGCAGCAGGTTCTAGTCCAGTCTTCTTCAGCTGTTCCACTAAATCTGCCAACATGGTGTTTTTGACCAGGACAGGCCTGGGTGTGAAGGTCTGTCTGCACTGAGGGCAGCTGTGGATGTTCTTCCCAGCCTCTCCATCCCAGTGGGTTTTAATACAGCTCATACAGTAGCTGTGTCCACAGGGAATAGCCACCGGATCCTTCAGTAGATCCAAACAGATCGAACAGGAAAATGTTTCCTGATCCAGCTGAACTCCTTTCTGTGCCATTTCAGCTTCGTGTCTCAACGACTAGTTCAGTTTCACTGAGTCAAAGCAGTTTGAGCTCTGATCTGTTCAACATGTCTGGATCCGCCTCCTGTTGGCTCTGCCCACCTGTAAACTGTCAGATCTACAGGGTAGGAGTCGAGGTCATGTAAGGACAGAGTGGAGCTGCTGTGTTTGTTACGACACAGAAGACAAACCAGTTTTTCTCAGTCACAT
The DNA here is from genome assembly GCF_902148855.1 of Sphaeramia orbicularis. Lineage (NCBI taxonomy): Eukaryota > Metazoa > Chordata > Actinopteri > Kurtiformes > Apogonidae > Sphaeramia > Sphaeramia orbicularis. The sequence goes on from NC_043966.1 coordinate 45,059,912, forward strand.
AGACCAGTTCTGTCAGCTGCAAGTGATGTGGGGCCAAGTCCAACATAAAGTGCATTGCAGTCGTCCTAGTGAGTCGTGATAAAAGCAAGGATTCAAATCTTAAAATGAAACAGAGAAAAAAATGGATTAACTTTTTTGTAACAAAATTTTAACAAAATTTTCCCTTTTTTTTGTGGTACATAAATTTCACTGTCATCAGCTTAAAAATGGAATGCAATTGTGGAAAATTGATCTTAGAGGAAGCAAAGGAGGAAGAGAAGAGGGCCAAATATGGAGCCTTGAAGTTCTCCACATGTGAGAGGTAAAGCATATGACTCAACAGTTCCAACATGGACACAAAAACATCTGTATGTTAAAGAGGATCTGAACTAGTCTAAAGCCACACCCTGAATGCCCACCCAGTTCTCCAGGTGAGACAGGAGAACCTGATGGTCCACTGGATCGAAGGAGGTCCAACAGAACCAGAACAACACAGTGACCAGAGTCTGTAGTGAAACAGAAGGCCCGATCTCCCATGATCAAAAAGTTGGTTTGAGGCAGTGGTGAAGGAGGTTTGTGTTGTGGGGCCGGAGGTTTCAAAGTGTATGTGTGAAGTGTGGGGAGGTCATTACGGTCGTCAGGGGTGTTACCATGGATGCACTGGTAGGAGATGAGGGCTGTCTTCTAGTGCATTGGTTGTCAACCGGGGGGCGCGGACACTCCCGGTGGGGTTACAAGCAAATTGGGGGGTCATGAGCGATATTGTCTTGGGACGTTTGGAAGGAGAAAGCTGAGAGGGGGGCATTCAGGTACAAATGGGGTGTGTTAGTGACTACTGTTGTACATCACTTGACACCCCCCAAGTAAAGACCCTCTGATATGTTCCCATTGATGGACTGTAATGAAGACTCTGTTAGCATTGTTTGCAGTTACTTCCTGTGGATCCCATAGAGTAGGGCTTTGCAGTCATCGAGCCTTGAGGACAGAAAGGCGTGGAGGAGCTTCTGTGCATCTGTAACAATGAGGGAAGGACGGAGCTTGGACATGATTTTGAGATGAAAGAAACATGTTCGGTCGAAACATGGGTCGGTCCAGTTTCACACTGAGGTCGGTAACAGTGGTTGACAGTGGGACCTTTTGACCGGAGACGGAGATGATGGTTACGGAGGAGGCCTGGACCTGGTGGAGGGTGGCCATCACTGTGGCTTCGGTTTGGGTACTGTTTAGATGAAGAAAGTCCAACTTCATCCATACCTTTGTCTCCTCAAGGCGGGTAGTGAAGGTGATGAGTGGAGGTAGGGACCATGATGATGCTGATGCTGATGAAGGTGGCGAGGTAGAGGAGGGGTTGGGGTGGGCCTTTAGGTACAATTGTGTGTCATCAGCAGAACAATGAAAGGAGATGCCTTGAAGGTGGATGACACGTCCCAGTGGCAGACTATGCAACGAAGAGGAGTGGGCCAAGGACAGACCCTGAGTATCTGCCCATCTCCAGACCTGGAAGCTGCGTCACGTGTCCTCAGCAGAAGGCCAACCTCAGCACTGATCCAAAGCTTCTGGTTCACCTGGACAGGAACAGTCCTTCTGATGGTGACCCCCTCAGTGCACCTCCTGATGGAACCAGTGACTGATGCAGCAGACTCCTCCAGGTCACCTTCTCTGTTTTTTTTTTTGTTTTTTTTTTAACTGTTATTTCATGTTTTGTTTTTTTTTTTTTTTTAATCATTTTATTCAGTTTTTGTTCATTTTGTTGCTATTCTATTTAATTTTCTGACAATCTTGTTCTTTTTTGTCCATTTATTTGCCTTTTTGTTCATTTTATTGATTATTTAGTTGATTTTTGTTATTCTTTAATATTTTCTAGCAATCTTATTCATATTTTGTCCATTTATTTGGACTTTTGTCAGTTTTGTTGTTTAGTTTTTGTTTATTTAGTTTTGTTTTTTTTTTTCTGTTATGTCATGTTTATTTTTTGTTAATGATCATTTTATTCATTTTTTTGTTCATTTTGTTGGGATTCTATTTAATTTTCTGATAATGTTTATTTTTTGTCCATTTCTTTTTTTTTTTTTTTTTTTTTTTTTTTTTTTTTTAATTTTGTTGGTTAGTTTTTGGTCGTTTTTTTTTTTTTTTTTTAATTGTTATTTCATGTTTATTTTTTTGTTTTTGATCATTTTATTCTGTTTTTTGTTTTTTTTTTTTCCATTTTGTTGTGATTCTATTTAATTTTCTGATAATCTTGTTAATTTTTTGTCCATTTATTTGCCTTTTTGTTCATTTTATTTATTATTTAGTTCATTTTGTTGTGATTCTTTAATATTTTCTAACAATTTATTCATACTTGGTTTTTTGGTCATTTTATTGTTTAGTTTTTGTTAATTTGTTGTTGTTTTTTTTCCCGGTTATTTCATGTTTATTTTGCTGTTGATCATTTTATTCATTTTTTTGTTCATTTTGTTGCTATTCTATTTAGTTTTCTGACAATCATGTTCATTTTTTTGTCCATTGTTTTTTTGTTTTGTTTTTTTTTTTTTTTTGTTATTTCATGTTTATTTTTTGTTGTTGATCATTTTATTCAGTTTTTGTTCATTTTGTTTCTATTCTACTTCCTTTTCTAATAATCTTATTCAGTTTTTGTCCATTCATTTGCCTTCTTTTCCATTTTGTCGTTCATTTCTGTTCATGTTTTTGGATTTTCTGTCTATTTTTATTTGATCAGCCTCACGCCATTGGAGTTCATCTTTGATTCTTGTTGCCTTGTCTCTTCTTTTCGGTACTTTTTCATGGTTGGTGGTGTGTCTGGTGTAAAATGAAGCTGCTGTTCCTCTTTCTTCTGTGTCTATGGGTTTGTTTGAACCAGGTGAGACGCCTCCAACATCATCCAACCTCAGGAATGTTCCACATTAATGATGACTCACCGGTTCATCAACATGTTCTACACATGAAACACACTCATCAGTCCAACAGAAGCAGATTCTCCCCCTCCCACCAGACTAGGGGTTGTTAGATCCAGCATGAGCTACCATGGCAAGCGACGAGTCCTACACCAGTCTTATACTGGGCCCAGTCTCTTTACCTGGGCCATGGTCTCTTCTCCCAGGCATTTTACATGTACTGATAGGATTAGTGGATCAACAGGTATTCAGCATTTAAGATCAGTAGATGATTTTGGTTGCCAGTGGCTGTTCGGGTCTTTGAGGGATATAAAATTTGACTATATTTCAGTTGTAAAATTTCATGTGGTCTGATAAATCCAGATTGTCCCTGCACTAGAGTGACAGATCCATCATACCTAGTGCCTAAAGTATAAGCCTGTGGGGGCAGTTTATGATCTGGGGTTGTTTCAGTTGATCAGGTCTTGGTTCAGTACCAATATGTGTCAATAAAATGAACCTGAATATACTGAACGACCAGGTCTGAACATCAGTGGATTTTTTTTTTTTTTTTTTTTTTTTTTTAAGGCTTCACTTCCACATTTATTAATTAACTACAGTGTAAATGTTGGATTCAGAAGACATCCAGTTTCTCAGAGTCAGAGTAGGAGGGACAGTGGAATAATATTTGCTGATTAGTCCAGTATCTACTCTTTTTGTTCTTTTTTTTTTTTTTTTTTTTTTTAAACTTTTTTTTCCTTCATTTCAAATTATACACTTACACAAACATGTACCCATACACAGGGAACTACACAGACACAACATATACAAACAAACCATACAACAGACGTACCAACCCCCCCCCCCCCAAAAAAAAAAGAAAAGAAAAAAAAGAATGATAAATAACGTTATCAACTCCTCTTTACAATACAGTGGATTTTTTATTCCCTGATGAAACAGACTTATTCCAACATGACAACACCACACTGTAAACCCCAATAAGTTAATTTAACAAAAAAAAAAAAAAAAAAGTTGAAACTGATTACACTGAAATTTTTAAGTACTGGTACTCTAAACTCTACCCTTTAAAAAATTTAAGTAATGAGTAATGAAAACTTGAGTGTATTAAACTTAAATGCTTGATTTGACTGGAATTGCTATTTTAAGTCCAACATACTAACTGCTAAGTTAATTTAACTTAAAATTTGTTCCAATGTCAATTGCTATGTATAATCTATAACTTAATATAATTAGTTTATTGTACTCAGTCCAAAATTTGCTTAAATTAAACTCTTCTGCAATATAAATTGTTTTGCACAAGTATTATACTTAATATTATGTAGCATGGATGGAAATTTGGCAGGAAGTTAGCTTGCTATAGTGTACCAATGTAGGTATAGCTATTATTTTGCAAAGCTAAATGACTTGCATTGAACAGACACATTTCAGATGAACAGTAAAGCCATTGTTGGTCCTATGGCTCTGACTCATGGTGCAGTTCTAAAAAAAAAAAACAAAAACAAACACAAAAAGGCCAATATACATTGCCATACACACATTAAGTCAAAATTAACACTAACACCACAACCCTGCTGAACCCCTGCACAGAAAAATAACACATTTTCAACAACATGCCCAATATCCACAAAGCAATGCAGAGATTAAAAAAAAAAAAAAAAAGGTGTGGTCATGACTAAAATTTTGTGATTTAAATCCATTCAACTTAAACTGTTTTTGTACTTTTTTTACTATGTCTACAAATTAGTAGAATATAGTTAACATTTTATAGTAATGTAATACAACTGAAATCATTTAAGTACATTGTAATTAAAGCATTTTAGTAAATACAAAGTCTGGGTTTACAGTGCAGGACTCATCAGATTGTCAAAAAGTGGTTCACAGATCATGGGGCATCATTTTCACACATGACTTTGACACCACAGCATCCTTAGAAGGTTGAGTAGTTTTCCATGGAAATGTGACAAACACACATCTCTAAATAAGCAGTTTGCATTTGTTTTTTTCTTTTTTAATTTTCACTATGTATTTAACTTAGTAATGTCTACATATCTGTAGTTTGGATGAAGTTCAAAGTCGGGCCTATCCATTGTTTCTCTTCCATTTTGATTAGTCACTTGTTTCTTTCTGCGTCTTTTCTACATTTTAATTACATGAATGATACTATATATCCACAGTTGAATCAGATATCACACCAGGCAATTATTTAAGTTATTATATATTTGACTTATGAATATTTAATGTAATTTTGAGGCAGAGACACAATAAGTAATGGAACTGCTTTCCCATGTTTGGATAATCTTATGATTGAGGCAGCTCTGAAAACTAAATTGCACAATTTAACATTTATTACTTAGATTTAAACTTATCCCATATGACGATTAAAATGCGTATATGAGCTGTTTTGATACGTTCTGTCAGTGACCAGTGCAAAAAAAAAAAAAAAAAAAGTTTTCTATGCAATCGTATTACCTCATGACTAATGAATCTCCAAATCTCCATATTTGTTTCCATAATTCTCTAAATTTGGCATAAAAAGTCTGATAAATTTGTTCGTCCTTAAAGAACTTTGTTTCAGCTGAAGAGGTCTTAGTGAATGTGTGACCGAGGAGGCAGAATGTGATAAATGTGTTGTTTTTCTTGGGGCCGGGAAACCAGACAGTGGTGTAGTCCTGAGTGTCAATCAGATAAAGTTGTTGTGACGACTCACAGAAAACAGTAAAACCACAGTGTATTACCTCCTGCACTGTAGCCCTGATATCTGTGTCTAAAACCACTGAAATCCTTCATAAAGTGTGTAACCTGTCATCAAAACCTGTTTATTTCAAACACTGGCAGCACAAAGCATGTTGTCTGTTAACAGTGTCCAGGAGTACCCCTTTACCACTTATGTTAAGAATTAATAACAACATTTAATTACCATTTTACAATATGTTTTTAAGTAGTCATAATTTATGTTGAAAATGTAGTTGTATATGAATGTAGATTTTAAACGATTAATCAAATCAAATTGATAAAAACAATTATTCATTCATTTTTTTCTGAATTAAAGCTTTGTTTCCTTAATTTCGCTGCCATTAACATTGGTTTCACTGTTTTGTTTCATATGGACACTTATTGTGATTCACATGATGCCAGGATCAATGCGAAGTTGTATGTTTGTTCCATTTTAAATTGATAGTAAGTTCATAATTTCAAGTGAAGTTATTGAAGTTATTTGTTGTTGTTTTTTTTTTTCTACATCCTTTTAATAGTATACTTTTGTGGTTGTTGTTTCAGATGGTTCTGAAATAAAGGATAAGTTGTTTATCATTTTTTCAGAAATGTCTGTTTCACATTTTACTTTTTTTTTTCTTTTTTTTTCACATAGTCAAACAATCACTTGGCCTTTGACCCTACACAAAATTTTTGGTTCGGTACATTTTTGGTTTTGAAAGCCACGTTTTTTGTTTTTTGTTTTTTTTTTTCCGTTTGGTACGGGAAGAAAGAAAACCCCTCAAAATGTCTTTAATACATTTATTATGAATTTTTGAAAATATTTCTCCAATTTTGGAGACAATAGAATATAGAAAAGCACAAATAATATAATTCTGCTGCTATAAAACAAATAGAAAATAAAATAAATAAAATATTACTAAATGTATTTTAAACATTAGTATTGCACTTTTCCCTGAAATGTAGTTTTGAACAAACAACAAAAATCAAATCACAGTTCTGTCAGTTCACATTCTACATAAAAATAACAACCAAAAAATTCCACATCAAGTGCAATATTAACAAGAGGGCAAACTCCTTTTCTCTTTTAACAAACTTAATAGCAACATTAACAACAAAAATAACCAAACTATTTATTTTAGGACAGCGAACAAACTGTTTAGGCCACTTTGTGTATTTGTGTGTGTGTGCAACTAATGTAACTAACCCTGGCGTGAAACGAAAGTGAAACTTTACATACTTTCCCTGCCCCCCCCCCCACAAATGGTGGACCCCATGAATTTGTCACATTTACCCCCCCTTTGTGGCACCCCAGTGCATGTGGACATTCGCGAATTCTGACACTGCCAACAGTTGGGTTCAGGTGAACGATAGTGCCCCATTGTTGTCTTTCACCGGGAACCTGAAGTGATCCCAACATCTCTTCCTTCCAGGTTGACATCATATTTGGTGTTTTCTTTTTGAACCTTATAACAGCTGCTCTTTCATATTTCGGGTCAATGTGCACTCCTTCAATATGTCTGTGTGGAACTTGCGCGGATTTAAAGTTTTGCATCAAACAACGTCCTTTGTTCCTTTTTCTTTTTCTCAGCATACTGTGCCGTTTCGGTACAGCCAGGGCCGTTTCAAGATATCTGGGGGCCCTAGGCAAGAAAGTAAATTGAGGCCCCTAATACGTGAAGATGTGGTGTTCGAATCACCGAAGAAGGAAAATAAAATCCAGACGCAATTTCCTGTTTTCTGGTGCATTTAGTACTAATACTACTGATGATAAAAGGAAAAACAAATAAAATTATTATTATTATTATTATTATTATTATTATTTTTTTTTTTTTTTTTAGGCATATTTATTATGTAATAATATGCAATTAGTACTGATTGTGATAGATTTAATAATGATAAGATTTTTTTTCCTAGACTGTGATGTTACTAATTCCATGTAGCCTGATAAATACCTTCAGCTTGTGAGGAGGTGGCATTGTCACTATCAATTGGCGCTGACAGAAATTTAAGCAAAGCACCTAAAAAAGCATTAAAAAAAAAAGGCATTTGGTGAGTTGGCTTACTTTTGTCCTTTTTCTAGAAGTATATGATTAAAGTCCAGAGGATCTGATAGTAACTTTGCAGGAGAAGAACTTCACTTCCCATAATGCACCAAAATGTAACGTCAGACCTCATCAGCAAAACTACCTGAGCACATGGTGCAAAGTGTTGTGATGTGTTGATGGGCAAGTGTGGGAAATATAGATAATTACAGAGTTTAAAAGTAGGATTGTGATTACATGGTTTACAGACACCGCCATTCTTTTTTTTTTTTTTTTTTTTTTGATGTTGTATTTGAATATTCTGAATATTTGATGATTTTGAAAAGTGTAGCTGTACCGTACAGCTGTGTACCGAACCAAACAGGTGTGTACTGAAATGGTTCGGTTTGGTATGTGTACTGTTACAGGCCTAATAATCACTTAATCAAATCATATTAAAGAAAATAATTAATCGATTAATTGATTACAAAACAAATCAATAGCTGCAGCTCTATATGAATACACTCCTATAGTTGTATATCTAGTATATATTACATATTTATTATACATTGTATATATATAGTATATCCAACATATATTGTTGGATCCCAAATCTGTATATAGGCTGTACTCATGTGGACCAGATTCATATTGGGCAGTTTGTGGAGGTGTGTAGGAGCCTTTAACCCTTTCATGCATAGTGGTCACTACAGTGGACAGTTACTCTACAGCTTTACTCTTGTATATTCATGGGTTTGGTTGTTTTAGTTCCATATCAACCAACACAGTGGACACTTATGCATCATCTCATAAACTGCAATTCATACCATTATTGTAACTTTGCTGTTCTTGGTTGGTTCTTGAGTGGAAATCAATTGTTAATATTTATTTTTTGCGTATTATCTCCATGAAGTGAGTAATAACTAGTATTAGAATATGTTAAAATGTGAGAAAACATCAGATTAGCTGCATTAAACATGGTTTCATTTCACTGATTTCATGTCACTTTATGATATTGGGTTTTAAATACATGTTTCTTTGCTTCAAGAATAAAATTCATGGTGTAGCTGAGTGGACATTTTTATAACTCCATGAAAAACAGGTTGATTTAAAAAAAAAAAAAAAAAAAAAAAAATCACATTCTTTTTTTTTTTTTTTTTTTTTCATGCCTAAAGAGGAATAAAAACACTCAGGAAAACAAATCTTGATTAAGGTTCTCATAATTCATGCATGAAAGGGTTAAACTGCAGCCAGATATTAAACGACTGAGGGTCTTTTGGATGCCACAGGTGCTCCAGGTATTCTTAGAGGAAAGACAAGTTAGATACCATAACAGATACCTTTCATATTTAGTGAATGACTTGTGGAATGTACATTACACACTGAAATACTTCATGTTTATGTGTTCCTTTAGCTGTATGAGTAGATACAGGCCCGTGGCTGACAGTTTTTGCAGAATCATAAAATATGAAGGAGCCACAATTTCAAACTTTTTTTTTTTCTTTTCTCAATAATAGCACGTTTAGCATCAAATGATTCCTAGGGACATTTTAGTCCATGGCACACAGCTATAATTATTCCCTTTGCATGCGCGCTGTATGACAGTCTTGTCAAACCATCTGTCCAACCGTCATTTGGGAAAAACTGGAGACACTAAGCCAGACAGTGATGAACATTGCTCTGGGGGGTGATGTAATTTTATTTATTTATTTCATTTGGTGTATTTTTGTCCTTTTTAATAGAGATACTTGCATTTCTCACACAGAAAATGCAGGGACATACAGAGGTCAGAACATGTGTAGGTTATCATTTAGTTTACAGACTTTACTTATTATCAATACTTTAACACCGAACTTGCTATAAATTATGGTAAAGTCATGAGTTGGAGTGATGGCTTGTGCTATTTGTTGACTTCCAAATTAATATTTCTCGACGTTGAACCTTTCATAATATTTCATAATAGTATTATCCTTTCCGTTTTGCATTTTGCAGTGAAAAGCACATTTTCATGTATTTAATTTATATTTTTAATTAGTGCTGTAAATATTCAGAAACAGAGTAAAACTAAACTAAACAAAGAAAACTGACACCAAAGTGAGTTTTTCAGAAATAAACAAAAAACAAAACTCATTTACTGAACATACAAAAAGAATTGATAGCCACAGCCATTTACCGCAGTAGCCTATATGGGTTTTGAACGTCCAAATGACTGAGAAAGTGGAGAAATTGCGTTTTACCAGAATTACTTACATGTATTGATAGGATTAATGGTTCAGAAGTTATTTAACATTTTAGACCAGTCTAAAATGGTTATGGTTATGGTTGCCAGTTTAAGCCTTTGAGGGTGAAACATCATTCTGTTCATCATTTAATTTCCTGAGCATAGCTAGAAAACTATTTGATATGTTGGAACGGCTGTATTCTACTCGACTCCTCTGCTGTCAACAGCAAAGTCAATGAAACTAAGCCAACATCAGTAACATGAGCCGCTTCTGGTTTTTGTGCAGACTTGGGGGGGGGGGGGCGGCACGTCATACCCTGATGACTTTGGTTGAATTGCGTGAGAAACTGAAGGAAAAATAAATAAATGAATGAATAAATCCAAAAGGAAAAGTTGTTTTTCCAACAGACTGGAACTGAACTGATTTTTCACTACTAACATGCTAACAAACTGCTGCCAAGAAAATTGCAGGGTGCAGTAATTATTACTCATTTTGCATCAAACAGCTGTCTAAGCACAGCCAAGAATATCAATTTTCCTCTCAAAAGGCAAAGGTACCGTAGTCCTGTGAAAATACCCAGACAGGTACCCTTTCAACTTCCTGTTTAGGGCTGACTTTATAAGTAAACAAACAGTGGAAAAAAAAAAAAAAAAAAAAAATTGACGTTGATGTATATATACATATATATATATATATATATATATATATATATATATATATATATATATATATAAAATAACACCTTTCAACCAGCTTTACCTGGATGCTGCTGCTGCTCCTATGAGGTTTTTCATGATCAAATCAACTGCTGCTTTCCAACTATCGGGGGTTTCACTTTTCATTTCTGCAGAAGTACCGACTCTTAATGATTAAAAGATTAGCCGTTTTCATTTTCACAGTATTTGCCCAAATATTTTTGATGATACTGCACCCTCTCGCAAATCCCTTCTACCGGTGCACTCGCGGCTTTGAGAGTTAATAAAGTGAGGTGCGGTGAATGAGCGGCTCATGAGTTGGAAATCAGCTTTAATATTTAATCATGTAAAAGAAGAATTGTGTTAACGGGAGCACACGCCACGGCAAAATAAAAGGAACGAGCACTAAGTGAGCAGCGTGGGTTCAATGAGTGAGTTATTAGAAGAGTATAAGCAAGTAATAAGAAAAGAAATGGCAGTGACAGATTTCAGTCTTAATAGTTCTAATGCAAAGAGTTCTTCATTTATCTAATCCAGCGTGGTGGTATGTTCTTGTTTTAACTGTTTTGGGCCTGGAAGCAAACTGCAGGTTTCACAGAGTTTTTTACTTGAAGAAGTACTTTCTGCTTTTGGAGACAAGATGGATGAAACCAGTGAGCTGAAAAAGGCTGAAATTGTCTAAAGAGCCGACACAACACGCCGTACATGAAGCCAAAACATTCATGTTTACAGTCAAGAGGACCACAGTGTGACAGTTTGAGTTTGAAGCTTTAATTTATTTATTTTATATTATTTTATTATATTGATTTTTTAGGCCAGTCAGGTCTCTCTCCTGACATATAAGATGTTATGTTAGTCAGTTTAAGTCAGTCTTTTGCTCGAGTCTCAAACCACACAAAGGATGTGAGTTTTAATTAAACCCACACCCTACACATTAAATGACAAAAAAAGAAAGCACACATTCAAACCATTTAAAATTCAAAATCATATATTAAACAATGATTATAAAGAAAAAACACATATTCAAGCCCACAGTCCAAACCCAACGTCCAATGTCCAATGTCCAAACTCAACAAAATCCACCAACCAAGCAAAAATTCCACAGTTTATTTAAACAAAAGATTCCACTCCGGGTTTTCAGATTTCAGTTTATCAAAAAGAAAAAAAAAAAATAATTCGGTTCATTTCAGTTCATTGGTTAAACAAAAAAACAAGGGCACAGTTCAGTTCAAGGCCTTTAAAAAAAAAGAGCAGAAAAAAAAAACTTAATTACTCACAGCACCTTTCCTCCACTGTCCTGTTGCAGTCGGTCAGTCAGTCCATCAGTCAGTCCAGTCCAGTCCGTCGGTAATCCATTCCGGGTTATTGCTGCTGGTTTGCTGGGATGAGAGGGTGACTGTCTTTTGCTGCAGTGGGCTGGATGGTTGTGATGTACCGGAGGGAGAAACGGACAGAGATGAATAGAGTTGTTAACGGGATTAACTGCCGTACTTTTTGTCTCTTCTAACGAGCTGTTGCTCCGACGCTTCCGTGCCGACTTCACCACGAACGCACCGCCGAATGCAGATATGGGGGGGGGTTTATTTAAAAACTGCCGCCAACTCCGGGCGAATCAGGTGACGACAATTTCCGGGGTGGATCCGGAGGCTAACAGGCATGTTATGGGGTGTGTGTGTGTGTTTGGGGCAACTTCCAAGTTGTCACAACAGGTGCCGTAACCACCCATTGGTTTAGGGTCACTGATTAGAAACCTGAGTTGTGGTGTTTTGGCTGTTGTCATCTTGTTTTTTTCACCCTTTGGCTCCTGATGTTTTTTTTGCGGTGAGCATTCTGAATGTAAAAAAAAAATTATAAAAATTCAATCATTTGCTCAATATGAAAAATTTAAAAATGTGCTGAAAGAATAAACCTTGTTCTTTCCATGGACATCTGAGCATGCTCAGTGCACCCCTACATTGCCTGTGTAATGGGGGGCAAAACACAAAGCAATGAGGTAGACCGACTCACTGTAAAAATAGATGATTTAGGCTTTTTCTTACACTGTTTTCCTTGCTGTTTTTACTATTGTTTGCACTGTTGTGATTTTCCTTTATTTATTTATTTTAACTGTGTTGTTGTTTTTTTTTCTTTTTTTTAACCAAGTTTTGACAGTGTAATTGCTTTTTTGAGTTCAACCAGGTGCCAAAAAGCAGCTTAACCGGTTTAGAAAAAAAGAGCCTCAAAACAAAAACTAATGAGCCAAAATTCAAATACTTGTTGATCAATGTGTTCCAGTTCACAGTTCATATTCAACATCCTAAGTCTCTTATTGATGTACATTCTGAGTGCCTTATTTAGTAAAAACATGTCAAACTTCAATTCGTCTCTTTGTCTTTTTTCTGTTATTCCACCTGTTTAGACCTGTGGTGGAAAAATGTACTTTTTATATTTTATACTCTTTATATTTTATACTGTCAATACATCTTCTTTTAATGCTGAGTCATTATTCATTATGTGTGATGTTTACCACTCTGTAACACCCCCGACCCAGGAATGGAGTTCTTTCTTGCCTTGAGTTAAAACCCAAACACCTAAATGTCTGAATGTGTAGATAGAGGATGGCGCCTGCACTCCAGATAGGATCCAAGCAAGGTTAGAGTGAAGAGGTCATCATGACCTCTTCACGGAGCAGAGAAGGAGTAGTAGGGAGTGGTATGATGTACGTAAGGAATGACATCATAGTTTGAGGGGGTTGGATTTGGTTCTATATAATCTTTAGTTTTCTCTTGTTTAATCAGACTTCACTTACAGAGTTTCTCTGTGATTGACTTCTCAATAAATGCATTTATTTATTTTAACTCTAACTTTCTCTCCTCCTCTTTGTGTGTGGGTTATCAGTTGAACATTTCCACAACAGACCCTAAAACACACAGTAAAGCAAAACCACTGAAGAAAAGGAACACAAACACCTACTTGCAGCAGCTTTAATGGCACTGAAACAGATGCAAATTCACAGCAGCACATTTACCTGAAATAATTCTCAGGGGTTAAAGGGTTAACATTCATGCTAACAATGCTACATACACTAAATGGACAACAATATTGAGACACATCACATCTACAGTCTGTAGGATGGGTAGTTCAGGGGCCACATGTGAACCCAATGTGATCTCAAGTGGGCCGGACCAGTAAAATAATAGAATAATAACATATAAATAATAATCAATTTTTTTTCTCTTTGTTTTAGTGGGAAAAAATTAAAATTACATTATGAAAAGCTTGAACAACTATGTACAACTAGAAATTTCTCAAGAAAATTAAGTGCAATGTTATGTCTCCACAGTGGATCTCCAAATGCACAGAACGTTTAGTAACAGGCATAATATTGTTAAAATTGTACTTATTTTTCTTAGAACATTTCAGGTATTTATGCAGATTTTATTGTGAATGGATAGTTTGTAAACGTAAACATTTTCCTTATGTTATTTTCACTTTTTTTTTTTTTAAACATTTAACCAAGAAGAACGTTTGGACTTGTCATCATTCGTGGGTTATTGTTCTGATGTTGAATATCTTCATTGGAATTTCAGTAGTTTGCGATTTCATCTCACAGGGGTTGGGTTGGACCCTTTTGCGGGCCAGTTTTGGCCCATGAGCCCAATGTTTGACACCCCTGTAGTAGGACTTCCCATTCCTGTATTTGACATTATGATTAAAACATCCATGCCAGTTGTCAACAACAATCATAATAACTATCATGTCAGTCATGATTATCAGCGGTGCAGTTACAGATCGCAAGGACCTAAACTGTCTCATTTTACACCAAGAAGAAGAAGAAGAAGAAGAAGAAGAAAGAGGAGGACGAGAAGAGGTTAAGAAGAGGAAGTTGTTTCTGAGCCATAATGGCAACATGTTGGCCTCAAACAGCTCATTCTAAGGTAGTGAAAATACAATTCTCAGTTTCAATTGATCGTACACCAATGAAAACCACATTATAACACACCAAACCTTTACATGTCCATACAACACTAATAAGGAATATGAAAATTGACAAATTATATCTAATGCTCTGGACCAATTTTTGTCATTACTTAATAAAATTGTGTTGCAGTGGGTTAAGATAAGTGTTTTATACAATATTTTTAGCCAAAGATAGCACATAAAGGCAAGGCAAGTTTATTTGTATAGCACATTTCAGCAACAAGGAAATTCAAGGTGCTTCACACAGGACATTGAAATAAAAAGAAACACATTTAAAACATTATAAAAGAAACATGTAAAAGCTGATTAAAAACAGCAAGTAAGAAAACAACACATAAAATAAAAAATAAAATAAAATAAAATAAAAACACACATATTAAAGTAAGAGTTGCAGTGCAGAATTTCAAAAGAGAATATAAAATTTTAAAAGTAAGAAGCCTTTTAGTCAAAGGCAGCAGTGAACAGGTGAGTCTTTAACCTTGACTTAAAAGAACTCAGACTCTCAGCAGACCTGATATTTTCTGGTAGTTTGTTCCAGATATACAGAGCATAGAAACTGAACGCTGATTCTCCTTGTTTAGTTCTGACTTTTGGAACCCAGAGCAGACCTGCACCAGACGACCTGAGTGGTCTGGATGGTTCATACTGGACTAGAAGGTCTCTGATGTATTTTGGGCCTAAACCATTCAGTGCTTTATGTTAGCAAGATAATTTTAAAGTCTATTCTCTGAGAGACAGGGAGCCAGTGTAGAGACCTCAGAACTGGACTGATGTGGTCCAGTGTAGAGACCTCAGAACTGGAGCAATGTGGTCCACTCTCTTGGTCTTAGTGAGGACTGGAGCAGCAGCGTTCTGGATCAGTTGCAGTGGTCGGATAGACTTTTTAGGCAGACCAGAGAAGATACTGTTACAGTAGTCAACTCGACTAAAGATAAATGCATGGACAAGTTTTTCAAAGTCCTGCCATCCGTCAGTCCCTTAATCCTAGAAATGTTCTTGAGGTGATAGTAAGCTGACTTTGTAATTGTTTGTATGTGGTTTTAAAAATTCAGGTCTGAATCCATGACCACACCCAGATTCCTGGCCAGGTCTGAGGTAAAGTGTGACTATCACACATGTTCTCAGATATTGCATTAACATTTCTGATACCTTTAGTGAATCTACTAAAACTAACACAAGAAACATAAATTTCACCCAGTGATGTGTAAAACTGTAACTGTTCCTGTCCGTTTTAAGATATTGTAATTCTGAAGCCTTGTCTTAAAAAGGAAAAAAGCAAGTAATCGCAATAAATTCTAGAAAATTGTATGATTACTTGGTTAATCTTCTTTTAATCCGTTCACATCCCTACTATCCACATCACTATGGAAGAACAACTGTACTCTGTTTCATTGCAGAATTCCCGTTTAATGCAGGAAACAGTGGACCATGAGACAGAATGTAGAGAAAAACAGAGGGAAGCCATGGTGACGGTATGACAAAGGTCAAATGGAGCTCATGGTATTTAACCTATGGCACAGCCTCACTGCTGAGCCGCTGGGGAGACCCCATCATCATGAAGGCGGGGGGGTTGCTTCAAAGTGAGTGATCAGCGGGGCATGGAATCTGCCACCAGGGCAAAGCCTGGTATAAAAAATCAAACAGCACCCCAGCAGCGTGAGCAATCTCCCAGCTAATGTCTAATATCTAATGGTCTAAATCAAAAGCTCCCGCTACGATCCTCTCAGCGCTGCATTGATAAATCACAGTCTTAATGAAAAATGGAGCCGTATCGCAACACAGCACTGGTAGGCTGAGGCTCGGCACCATTTGTTTAAGCAGCTTCCTGCCGTTTTTGTGTCACTTTCGGTTCCTCTTCCTCTGTTTCTTTGTTTTGAACTGCTTGCCTCCAGTGTCCTCACATCTCCATCGTCTGGTTTAACCCTCTACCACCGTGTTGCGGCCTTTCAAGTGTCCTATTGAGGGTATGCACATGACGTCACCACTAGCGGAAGTCACCGCAATTATGCCCACTGAGTGGCAGAAAGAGGGAGATGAGTAGTGGCTTTGGCTTGAATAGTGCGAAAACTTTAGAACAATCTAAAAAATGGGGAAGAGCTGTTGTGCCATTGACTGCACGAATAGGTTTAAAAAGCACTCGGAGCTATCGTTTTAGCGGCGACCTAAAGCCAAAGACAGAAGAAGCAGATGGATCACTGCAATTCGTAGAAATAACTGGAATCCAGGCAACGAAACCTGGATTTGTGGTTGCCATTTCCTGTCAGGTAACGTTAATTTATGCTGTATTCTTGCATAAAATCATACCTTAAATTACATATCGTTTTGGCTAACGTAACCTCTTAGTAAAGCTCTTAATGTTAGCATCTGTCATTTAGTTCTATATTTCATAACTGAAACGTTTTTGTCTTCAATTGTGTGATTCTGAACCTTGTGCTCTACATAATTTGTAAAGTACCTTAAACTGAGGCTAATCTAGTTTTCCAAATAAAGGGGTACTCTAGCACAAAGCTGTTGTAGCTGTGTTGTATCAAGTATTTGATGTGAACTCTACTTAAATATCCCCAGTAACCAGTAGATCATCCACACACTTGGGTCAATACTGAGGGTTCAGCTCCAGTAAATCAGTAGTGAACTGTGAGCACTACTGCTGGGCCTTTACCTTGGCAATCACCACCAAGAAAATACATCTGCACTGACATAAAACCTCAAAAACAATAGTATGTTGAATTGAAAGCACTCACCAGCTGGAATCCTCTAAATAACGATGTCAAGGATGTCAACAACTCTTTGTCTTTTGTATGCTTTCAGCCTTTGCATTGTGGATTTTCCCGGCGTTGAAATCAGGCACGTATAAATGTCAGGATACGTGATTTCTGGCCACATATCAGTGTTCATAGACCACTTGTTGTTTGGTAGGTTGTATGACTCCATGTCGAGTGCAGTTGTCTTTAATTTCATGTTATATTCCACATTTTTCCCGGTCTTGCTGTAGTTACTGCTATACTCCGTCATGTTGAGCCGGTTTGTTTTTGCCACTCAGTCTGACTTAAGGGGGCGTGGCCCACGAGGGAAGTGATGTATGTGCATACCCTCTGTACCTCCACTCCATCCTTTATCAATTCTTTTTGGTGTCTTGTAGCATGTGGTCATTTCATTTCATCTCTAGGGCTGTTACAATATTGACAATAATGATATGTTAATTGTCTTTTAGCTGTTATGTTCATTTGGTTAGTAAACTATCAACCTATAGTACAACTAATGACAAAGAAGAACCATTTACTAATATTGACCACAAGAATATAATAATAAAACTTACATTGCTGCTTGCCTCTTAGGCTTTGCAAACAAAAATCAGATCGGATCTAGATCTGTTAGATTTGGATCTAACATAAATAACTTCACTGCAGGTTTACCTACTTAATCTATATCATAATACTGGAAGGTCTCAGAGCGTGTGTGTGTGTGTGTGTGTGTGTGTGTGTGTATCTGCACAGTTCTGAGAAATTGAGACATTTTTAACCGGCCATTTTGGTACCTACAGTTGAGGAACAGTCCCATCTCCACATTAAATATCTCAGCAAGTTGATAGGACTAATATTTTGGGAGATATTATTCGAATCAGTATTAATATTAGATATTTGGATTACAACACCCTTACAATCACATTGCTCGGTTGACCGGAAGCACAGTACTACACTGCATGAAGGGAAATTAAGTTAAAAACAGGAACAATGCATTTACGAACTTCAGTCCCTAGATTTTGTTATGAATATGACCTGTGGTTTCCCATGAGTCAGCGCAATAATAAGGAATATTCTGCTAACTTTGTATTGGATGAACAATGCCTTTATCAAACTTGGGTCATAAAATTGTTATAATTTGTCACCAATTGCAACTTGTAAATATGTTGTATTTGTTGAGTTCTTGTGAAACACCATGGCAATATCCAAGCCTGGATTAACCATTTGGGCAACTGGGCAATTGCCCAGGGGCCCGCGACCTCTGAAGGGCCCTGGGTAGCTCGGGCATAACGAAAATATCTGGTTATCTTTTGCTTATAAATGAAACTGTCCGCAAAAAGTGTTCTTAAATAAATACTGGATACTTTGGAAATGGTTTCTCATTTATTTTTTTGTGAAAATGGAGGACACTTCCCTCTCTTTCTAATGTAGTGGATCAATTTTAGATTATACTGATGCTAATGTGTTTTGTTTTCATATCATCATATGCAAGTGAGTGGCCTTGACAAGAGGCTATAGTGGTGCACTTGTAGTTCTATGAGCATTTACACATTTGTACATCAAAATGCCTTTGATGATAGTTAGATATTGAAGTATGGGGTATATTTACATATATTCCTGGAACTTATTCTGTATTTTGCCAGATTATAGGGATCCTAGGGTTGTGATGATGGGGCCCTTGAATATTGTTGCCCAGGGTACAATGAAGTGTTAATCTGGCCCTGGCAATATCATATGTGAATTAATTTTCCAGAATAAAACAGATTGTTCTAACTGCTGACCTCACCAACGCCATGACAAATAAAAGTCACCTTGTTTTACTATCCTTGTGGGGACATTCAGGTCATATCTCAATACACATTTTTGTCTGTTCTTCTGTTCTCCCGTTCTTGTGAAACGCCATCAGTCGCGGCCCAAGTACTGTTCCAATTGCAAGTTCGCATAAACCAAGAACACATGAAATACTTGGATGTTGTTCTGGTCAGCTAGCTTAAACCAAGGATTCACTGGTTGGTGACTCCTGTAGACTTGGCTTGGAAATAATTCCGAAAATGCAGTTCGTGTCAGCCCTGCTGTTAGCCGCTGAACCAACGAAATGTATTACAGTTTTGGAAAATATACAAAATGTATAAATGACATGTAAATACTAGTACAAATGTATTGAATGAAGGGACATTGTGGTGATTTGAGGGAAATACATTAGGGAACAGATGGTGGAAATACAGCAGAGAAAGGGAGGAAAGTTCACAAGTACGCTGTTCCAATTACAGAGAGACTTGCGTTCCTAGGAAGTACATTCTCCGACACCATTCTTACCAAGACTGTACTCTGCATTTTTCGTATGGAGAAACAGCCTCAGTCTCTGTGTTTTACCCATCCTAATACACAAACACAGTGCTGAGCATTAGCATTAGCACACAGTAGCAGTGAGCTGCCATTGAAGTTACTCTGGGACAAACTCCAGATCTTCATCAGTACCATGGTCAGGAACACTAACATGTGGGGCAGCCATGGCTCAGATGGTAGAGTGGGTCGTCCAACAACTGAAGGGTTGGCATTCGAATCCCGCTCTGTCCCAGTTCTGTTGTGTCCTTGGGCAAGACACTTCACCCTCCTTGCCTCCAGTGCCGCTACTCACACTGGTGTATGAATGTTTGGTGGTGGTCGGAGGGGCCTTAGGCGCAGATTGGCAGCCACGCTTCCATCAGTCTGCCCCACGGCAGCTGTGGATACAAATGTAGATAACCACCACCAGAGGGAGAATGTGAGAATGAATGAATAACACTGGTCAACAACAAATTTATTGTTTAAGTTTTTTGAGCTGATTTAGGATAATTTTGGTGTGCTGAATCCAAAAATCACATTAATTTTGCTCAATCAGGTCAACTTTCTGAACTGTGCTACATATTGGCTTTTTAACATTTTTGCTTACATTTATGGGCATTTTCACATTACATGATACAAAATTCTTTCATATTTCTTGCAATAAACAAGTTCTGAAGATTTCTTACAATTTATGATTAATGTTTTGTTTTTTTTTTTAATATTACAGGTGAATGAAATGGCTTCGACTACAAGATCTTGCAAAAATAAGCCTGACGTATTCTGCTACATCTGCGGTGAATACACCATTGTACCTAACAGGAATCAAGTCACAAGTTTCATAAAGTGTGCTTACCAATTTTATTTTGGTATTAATTATTATATTTTGTGAGAAGATCAAATTTTTCAAAATCAAATTAGCAAAAAAACCTGACCTGATTGAGAAAAACAGATGCCATTTTTGGATTTAGAGGTGCAAAATGGTCCTAATTCAGTTGTAAAAACCTAGACAACTTGCAAAAAACATTTTTTGTAACCCAGTGTAATGGTGTCATGTCTGCTCCCAGACTGTGTCTGGATTTGTCTGTCCTTTCCTGTTTTATTTTGTTAAGTTTCCCTCATGTGTCATGTCTGGTGTCTTTACTTCCCCTCCTTGATTGTTGCACCTGCTCCTGATTACCTGACTCCTCCCTGATTATCTCCACCTGTGTCCAATTGTCTTCCCGCCCTCTTGTGTATTTAAACCCTGTGTTTTCCCCTGTTCCTTTGCCAGTTTGTGTTCTACCTTTGTGTGCTCACTTACCAGCGTTTTGGATACCTGTCAGTCTGTCTGCCCGTTTTGCCTTCCGACCACCGATTCTGCCTGTTCCTCGTCTGCCTGCTCATCTGGTTCTGACCTGGTTCATTCATCCGACTTCTGATTCTGCCTGTTCCCTGTTTACCTCAGCCTCCAACGTGTTACCTTGTGTTTCGACCCTCGCCTGGACCCTGACCGTGAGTAGCCTATCCCTCATGTCCCGTTGCCTCCTGAATTGCCCTCCTGTGTATGACCTGGCTTGTTTTTTGACTATCCTCTGTTTTGCCCTAGTCGGGGTGTTGACGGGAATCCTCCGGCTCGGCCGTGCTGACCATCCATATTCCCCGCTCACAGCCCGGACGAAGAGTCCAGTATCACACGCCTTCTCAGACGTGTTAACTATTCTGTGCTGTGTTTTTCCTACTGTGATTCTGTTTAATAAACACTCTCAATTGGTCATCTGTGTTCTGGTCTTGCATTTGGGTTCAGCCTTTGTACTAGTCCCATTACAAATGGATCCACTGTACATTTTCAGAATGCGTTCATAGAAAAGCGCTATATAAATCTAATCCATTATTATTATTATGAACTAATATATATGTATCTTTTCTAATGGCAGGTACTCCTCAGTGAACAGGTAAATTCAACACTGTGAACTCCATTCCTGACGTACCTTAAGCCCTATTCCTACAGAGAACAACAGTGGTAATAACAGAGGTCAGTCCTGGGTGAAGATTCCATGTCTGTCCCTATTTCAGTAAATACAAAGGTCCTGTTATAGATTTGTCCTGTGCAGTGGCGCCTCATCAATAGAGGGCGCCTCATCAATAGAGGGCGCTAGGGCACCGCCCACCTGTCTCACATGAAGAAGAAGACAATAGGAATCACCTAAAATAATATTACAAAAACATTACAATAAATAAACAAACTATACACGATACAGCCAGTGAGTACTGTGTATAATCTACACTGGTGTACTTTTCAAAAGTTTTGGTCGTTTAGTGAGTCAAGTGGCATGTTTCCTGTTTGAGGCGCAGCTCTCCGTTTACCATAATAGACTCTTGTATTTATCAGGGACATACCTGACTTTAAAGCTGTGTATGACTTTCATCAAAAATTTTTCATAAAATCTGGAAAACTTGAGTTATAACCTAAGTATCACGAATCTGTAAGCCTTTTTCTCTTCCCTCACGGTTAACAATTTTGAAATGTTGTCCACCATAAACAATCCATGTGTTTACAAGCAGAGCCGGTAATTCACTGGTGCATTTTCGGAAATTTGTCGCAAAGTACACGGTGGGAAGCGGAGCTCCACACAGCCAAAGTAGCAGCAACAACAAACATGTTGACTGGGCGAAAGCGGCTGTGTGGCGCTCCACTTCCCACAAGGAATGTTGCGACAAATTTCCGAAAATGCCCCAGTGATCTACCAGCTCTGTTTGTAAACACATGGATTGTTTATGGTGGAGTACACGTCAAAATTGTTCACCGCGAGGAAAGAGATTCAGGTGCGTAATCACAAAAAGACTTCTGGATTTGTGATGCTTAGGCTATGACTTTTGCAGATTTGATGAAAAATTGGAGGCAAAAGTCGTACGTAGCTTTAACAATAGAGTCACAGAAAAAAGATTGACAGGTTTACATATAAAAAATACATGACAGAAAACATATTTATTTTAATTTGAATTAAAATGTTAAGATAGAGGTGCATGTACATGTATCCTAGTGGTGACATGTGGTTATAGTGCAGCTGAAAACTGACTTGGATACCGAACCCCACCAAAAAATAATTTCCCCAGCCGCCACTGATCCTTTGAGTTTCAACATCTGTGATTTGGTGATTTTGTCCCTTCTACATTTATTCATCTTATTTGTAGCTCCAAGATGACTCAGGCTGTGCTGGTGATGATAAATCAGGGTTTTGAGTGGAAATTCAAGTGGAAATTCAGGAGGCTCATGTCGTGATAGCATTGATATCTGCTGAAAGAGAAAAATTACATCATTCAGAAAAGTGATGATGAGTTGAATGATGTTCATGATGGCTACGGCAGGAATAATTTCAACACTTAATTTTAAGTTCTGAATCTGAGTAATGTCAGTATCTTCAAGTCATAAACAGACTGTGCTTATCTCATCCAAATCCACTGCATAAAAATCCCACATGGGGTAAATTTTCAAATCATAGAAGTTTAAGGTTATACTAGTCATGTGCAAACAAGGCTTTAGTTATAAAACATGTATTGAGACAAAAAAATATATCATAAATGACATTCAATGAGATATAAATCCAGTACAAAAACCTAAAAGTACACAGTAAGACAGCAACATAAAATACAGCAACAAGACAATGACAACATTACAATGTATTAAAAACAATGTAACAGAGGCAACAGGATGAAAACAATGCAAAAGATTTAACAAGGAAGAAACGTACATTGAATCAGTTCTTTCACAACTAGTGAGTCATTTATACCTGTAACATGCATAATTTATTTATAAATGCAGGTCAGGAAGCAAGTGATGAATATATTAGTGTTGATGCAGGAATAGAGGCAAAGTCTTGCCCCTCCTGAAGTCCCCATTGGACCTAACTTTGGAAAAAAGATGAAGAGTGGTTGAGAGACGTCAACGTTTTGATCGTCTTTGAATTGGGTCACAATTTATACACAATTCATGCACAATGTTTGTCACTTTAATAATTTAACTGAGTGAAGAAAGTCACAGTTTAAGGAAAAGAAAGAAAAGACACAGCTGAGGTTTGTGTGTAACAGCTCAGTGGACTGTACCTCTTGTTGATAAGAGCTGAATCAATAAATCAACTTGAATCGATTAAAAAATTATTCAGTTACAGTTTTCCAGAACTGAAGCTTTGGCTTGTGCTGTTTTGTTTCACACAGATGCTTATTGCAATGCACATGACTCCAGGATCAACACAAAGTTCTATGTGAGTACTATGTGAGGGTGGGCGGGCGGCGCAGCAGTTATATATGTGGCTGCCGTGAAACTTTACGTACTTCCAGGTTCTATTCCTCTATTATACAGTAGATCTTACATGAAATTATCACAACTTCTAACCTTTATGCACTGGACCCCTCCACTGCTCCATGGCCCCCCCACAAATGCTGGGCCCCATGAATTTGTCATGTTTACCCCCAATTTACGGCGCCCCAGTGCATGAGGATGTTCGCAAATTCTGAGACTGTCAACAGTTTGGTTCAGGTGGATGTTAGTGTCAGTGATATAGGATATAGGTGGAAGAAAACTGTCACAACCTGTCTGTTATTTCAATTGGTTGGTTGTCCCCCTCCAAGGATGAAATTCACTGAGCAGAAGTAGGAATGTAAAAACCAGAGGGGGGCATGATCCCAACAAATCGTACCATATATATATACAGGGTGGGGAAGCAAAATTTACAATGAACATTTAGTTGTTTTTTCTCAGCAGGTACAACGTCACTTGTTTTGAAACCAAACATATATTGATGTCATAATCATACCTAACACTATTATCCATACCTTTTCAGAAACTTTTGCCCATATGAGTAATCAGGAAAGCAAACGTCAAAGAGTGTGTGATTTGCTGAATGCACTCGTCACACCAAAGGAGATTTCAAAAATAGTTGGAGTGTCCATAAAGACTGTTTATAATGGAAAGAAGAGAATGACTATGAGCAAAACTATTACGAGAAAGTCTGGAAGTGGAGGAAGCAACAAAAAACATACCAAAGCTTTTATTAAAGCTCTCAAATCCAAAATCCTAAAGGATCCAACCAAATCCATGAGAAAAATGGCAATTGATCTTGAGGTAGACAACAAGACCGTTAGAAATGCAGTAAAATATGATTTGAAGTTAAAATCTTACACAAGAACACCACAACACTTGTTGACAACAGCAACAAATCCAACTTTAGCAATTTTTGGGAATCATGTTTTTGGCCGCCTTCTAGCCCAGATCTAAACCCTCTGGATTCTGCTATTTGGGGCGTTTTAGAACATGCTACAAATAGAGCATCACACAGCAATGTCGGCTTTCTTAAAGATACTATTAAAGAAGAATGGGAGAAGTTGTCACCCGAATCTTTGAGGAACACTTGCGCAAGTTTCAGGAAGCGTGTGAAGGCAGTTATTGAGAAAGAAGGAGGACACATAGAATAAAAACATTTTCTATTATGTACATTTTCTTGTGGCAAATAAATTCTCATGACTTTCAATAAAGTAATTGGTCATACACTGTCTTTCAATCCCTGCCTCAAAATATTGTAAATTTTGCTTCCCCACCCTGTGTATATCTATCTATCTATCTATCTATCTATCTATCTATCTATATATATATATATATATATATATATATATATGCTTTTATGCTCTTTTTCTATGTTCCTTTATGTATCCTTTTACTTTTATACTTTTTGTGGTTGTTGTTTCAGTTAGTTCTGAAATAAAGGACAAGTTGTCTTTTTCATACTTTTACAATTTATTTTTTTTTCACTTAGTCTTTGTTGAATTGAATCAAAATGAAGAAAATAGACAGATTAATCACTTACAAAAGTAATCAGTAGCCACAGCTCTACATGTGCTCTAAGTGTGAAACATCAAAACAACAGTTTCCACAGAATATTCCACCCTGTTCTTTGAGAGTTTGATGAAAACTGCTGATAGATGTCAGCCACTACGTGTGGTCATGTTAAAGCTGTGGAGGGAACGTTATGATGATATCACTTCCATGACTTTTATGTATGTAGTCTTCGTATATATATTTTCACAGTGATAACTCAACAGTTTTACTACAAAAAGTAACTTTCTTGACCTTTAGAATAATCTATTTAATTGACAAACTTCATTTGAGTGATTGATGCATAATTCAAAGCAGATCAAAATATTACAACCTTCTCACCACTGACATTCATCCACCTTTCTCCAGCACAAAGTCCCACGGGGTCCAACCACAAGGGGTAGAACTTCAGCTCCTTATAGTAGTTGAATATTTCTTTTCTGTTGGGATGATTATCATGAACAAACACTAACCGCGATAAGGCGATTACAGACCTACTCATGTCTCCAGTTCCCTGGTATGTCTGGGATGCTCGGTGCATCTCTTCGCCTCTCTGTCTAATTTGTTAACCAGAGGTGTCGTGTTGTGTTCTGTTCTGCGGTCGTGGTGGGTAGGCTGCACGGTGAACAGTGCTGCTGTGAGGAGGTAATTAACCGCTCCTCATTTAGACAACAGGCTCAATCAGTGAGACAGAATGACGACATGTGGGCTGGAATGCCAATCGCAGAAGCCTCAGGCACACACACACACACACACACACACACACACACACACACACACACACACACCAACGCCTACTGGAACGACCTTCAGAAAACCACAAGATAATACAGAGAAGACAGTCGTGCTGATGATGTGTAGATTTGTCTGAATATGAGATAAAAAATGCTCCATTTGCATTTCAGTCTCCACCTGGTAACTAAGCTCATTAGCAGCTCCACATGGCAGCAGGTGGCAACTGTTTGTGCTGAACTTCAATTCCCAGAAACCCATTTTGTCAACAAAGATAATCAACAGGGATGTGGTGGGAAGGATGAGACTGTGCAGTTCAGTGAAGACAGAGACAATAATGTGCATTTGTTTTGGACATCAGGATGAGGTGCGTTCCTGGACGTTGTCTTATCTTTGGCATTTTGCCTTTAATAAACAGTGAAGAAAGACTGAAGATAACAGGCAAAGCAAACAACCGTCTCATTGTTCCTGATAACATTTTGCACTGCGTCTGGCAGACCACACATTTGACATCGGCTGTATTTCTTAGGTCAGTTCATTATGTTCTTTTTTATTTTTTTTAATTAATGGGGGGGATTATTGGTCCAACAATGTTCCAACAAGGTGAGTATTTTTTCATATTGGTGATTCCACTCCAGCTCAGTTCATCATATGGATCATTTGACTAAAGGTCCAACTACATTTATACTGTAGTTCTGTATTTCTGAAGCCAGGTCCTCGACGCTAAATGTCATCATTAATGAATGCGCTCTAAGCTTCACCTGTGGTTTACTATCCACTGGATTACGATGTAATTTGTACTGAACATCCAAGAAACCTTATGGATCATTTACAACCTGTATTATTGCAGAAATTAAATTAATAAGCATGACGGAGTAGCTGTTAACACAGGACAGAGCTGTCAATCACACCCGTCAATCAAAGCCTGACATGGCAGACATCAAATCCGTCTACTCGCCGTAAAATCTTGTTAATGGTGCAGTAATCTAAAAGTGGACCACCCTCTTATTAAAGGGCTTAAATACATTAATAGCAGTAGAATAAATCCTGAGAAGAAAAAAAAAAAAAAAAAAAAGAGAGAGAGAGAGAAATTGAATTTAAAGTCTATGGGAGCCAGGACTTTCTGGAGCAGCATCTAGTGGTCTTCAGTGGTATTACAACTTTAAGATATTTAAACTAGCTTCATTTTAAAGCTGAAAAGAGCATGTCTTTTGCAGAGACCAAAGATTAAGCGTTTTGTCTGCAGGTCTGAGAGATGATTCACACCTGAAAACTGTGCTTCAGATTAACCCGTACAGACCCAGTGCTGCATTTGTGGGAGTTCCCAAATGATTTTTTTTCTTCATATCTAACCATTTTTAAAGTTATTTATCACTATTTATGATACTATTATCCTCTGTAATTTGCATTTTCCAGTATAAATCATGTATTTTCCTATATTTGTTTCACTGATCATGTAGATGTTTATAAACACTCAGAGTAAATTCAAAGGTTATTACACCAAAATAGAGAAAAACTGAAAAAAAAAGGTGACTTTTTCAACAAAATATATCATTAACTGAATGGAAAAACAAGCGTATCTGTTTTGCATTTTCCAGTGTAAATCATGTATTTTCCCATATTTATTTCACTGATCATGTAGATGTTTATAAACACAGAGTAAGTTCAAACGTTATTACACCAAAATAGAGAAAAACTGAAAAAAAGTGACTTTTTCAACAAAATATATCATTAACTGAATGGGAAAACAAGCAGATCCATTTTGCATTTTCCATTGTAAATCATGTATTTTCCTATATTTATTTCACTGATCATGTAGATGTTTATAAGCACTCAGAGTAAATTCAAAGGTTATTACACCAAAATAGAGAAAAACTGAAAAAAAGTGACTTTTTCAACAAAATATATCATTAACTGAATGGAAAAACAAACATATCTGTCCACTGTCATTTATTAAACTCCATGGTTTTTACTGTGAAAGATGACGGTGTTTCCATGTTCACAGTGGAGCCTCTGAACGTCTAAATGGGTCATTTCCAGTGTTGGGGAAGCTACTTTGCTAGTGTAGCTTGTAAAACTACAAGTAGTTCAGCATGGCAGTAGTTCAAACAAACTACATTTCTACCCCTGGAGAAATGTAGTTTGTAAAACTACAGCTAGAAGTAGTTTTAGCAACTACTTTTTATTTTAAGCATGTCATGACATGTCTTCAAAGCAATTCAGGATGAAAGAAAAAGGGACTCTCTTGCGTTCAGTGGTAAAATACAAATATTACAAAAAATAAATCTAAAAAAAACCCCAAAACCTTAATTTTATGTTGTTGCCCAAAAAGTACTTGAAATACTTGACACAGCACAAAATATGAATGTAATAATAATAATAATAATAATAATAATAATATTGGATTAGATTTATAAAGTGCTTTTCTATGAACACATACTCAAACCGTGCACAGTGGATCCATTATTCATTCACTCTCACATTCACATTCTGGTGGTGGTAAACTACGTCTGTAGCCACAGCTGCCCTGGGGCAGACTGACAGAAGTGTGGCTGCCACTCTGCACCTACGGCCCCTCCGACCACCACCGAACATTCATACGCATTCATACACCTGTGTGAATAGCAACACTGGAGGCAAGGAGGACGTAACAGCACATGACTAGGACAGAGCGGGATTCGAACGATTTGGACGACTCGTTCTACCATCTGAGCCATGGCCGCCCCCACTGATTGGTGAAAAGACTACAGTTTAATTACACGTTTACATATCATTAACTAGAAGCACTCGGAGAGCGCAGACCTCCGCCAAGGCTGATCAGTGGCCCCCCCCGTGGGCCCCCCACGCCAAGGAGGTTATGTTTTTGCCAGGGTTTGTTTGTTTGTTTGTCTGTCTGTCTGTTTGTCTGTCCGTTAGCGTGCAACATAACTCAAAAAGTTATGGACAGATTTTGATGAAATTTTCAGGGTTTGTTGGAAATGGGCCCCCCCGTGGGCCCCCCCACCCCCGATCACCACCAAAATTTAATCATTTCTTCCTTATCCCATTTCCAAAAAACCCTGAAAATTTCATTTCATTTTCATTTCTGTCAGCCTGTCCTAGGGCAACTGTGGTTACATATGTGGTTTACCACCACCAGAGGGAGAATGTGAGAGCGAATGAATAATGGATCAATAATGTGAAGCGCTTTGGGTGTCTAGAAAAGCGCTATATAAAATCTAATCCATTATTATTATTATTATTATTATTATGCAACACAGCACATATGTCATAATAAATGTTACAGTACTGTTCCATTCATTCAATAATAGAATAATTTTTAGCCAAGATCTTGTATTGATGAAGGACAACCAGCGGCCTAATACTTCTGCAAAGTACTATATAGTATATACATCAGTTGGGTGTTAATAAACACACGGACTGGTCCAAACTGAATGCAAACAGTAGCTGTTTAAACAAAACAAAACAAAACAAAACAAAAAAAACCACCATGAACCCAATGAAACAAAACCACTCAATGTGACATGTACAAATGAGCAAAGAAAAAAAGAAAAAAAAAAAGAAAATGTAAGAACTGCAATTAAGTGAACACTTTTCCACAGAAATGTGTAAAGAAAATTAAAATGTACAGTCCATGTGTATAATACAGGGTGGGGAAGCAAAATTTACAATGAACATTTAGTTGTTTTTTCTCAGCAGGCACTACGTCAGTTGTTTTGAAACCAAACATATATTGATGTCATAATCATACCTAACACTATTATCCATACCTTTTCAGAAACTTTTGCCCATATGAGTAATCAGGAAAGCAAACGTCAAATAGTGTGTGATTTGCTGAATGCACTCGTCACACCAAAGGAGATTTCAAAAATAGTTGGAGTGTCCATTAAGACTGTTTATAATGGAAAGAAGAGAATGACTATGAGCAAAACTACTACGAGAAAGTCTGGAAGATACTATTAAAGAAGAATGGGAGAAGTTGTCACCTGAATATTTGAGGAACACTTGCGCAAGTTTCAGGAAGCGTGTGAAGGCAGTTATTGAGAAAGAAGGAGGACACATAGAATAAAAACATTTTCTATTATGTCAATTTTCTTGTGGCAAATAAATTCTCATGACTTTCAATAAACTAATTGGTCATACACTGTCTTTCAATCTCTTCCTCAAAATATTGTAAATTTTGCTTCCCCACCCTGTATCTCTTTGTGTTTTGTAATAATATCTTTCTGTGCAGGACAGATTTCATGAAACTACATGAATATTGCACAGAACCAATATTGGGTTGCTAGAAAGTTAAAAGAAAGAAAAAAAGTGAAGATATTAATTTTTAAAAAATAATAAATTCTTCCTCTGGGCAATAAATGGTTTACTTTTCTTAATTTCAGCAACAGCTATTTGGACCGATGCAAACTGTCAGTGATCCGTAGAGTTTCTTGGAAGCTCAGTGCAAATGTTAATCTAATCTGGTGAAAAATAACACTTTGCACTTCTGATGAAATTTAGCTCTAAGGGTCTAACACACATTAATAAATATTTCATTTCAGCTTTCTGAATTTACTTTTGGCTCAATTTCAAGAGTTTCTGTTCCTCTATGTTTTTGTCAAGAAGGATTCAGCCCTTCTGTGAGTCTGGTACAGGATGTGTTTACCCGATTTTATTTTGATGAAACTGAGTGATTCGATACAAAGGATTCAGGAGATCATTTACAAGAGCCACCGCATTTCAACGCAGCAATAAATTTAGACAGACATGCTGCGCACTGATGACCACAAATCTTTCAAGCACATTATAACTCTGGATTCAGACAATAACTCAACAATGCATTTCACAGTAAGTATTACAGTATTTATACAGTACATGCATAAATTAGCGCTGTTTTTCATTTTGTGCAGCAAACAAGGCACTAAATTGCACTGAGTGTGTCAACTCACACATAAATAAACATGAACTGTGAATGCTTGTGTCATTATAAAACCCTAAAATGTGAACTGGGATTACATAAACCATCCTAACACTCATACTGGCTAAACTGTGGCTGAGAAAAAACGTAACACTGTCACACTGTCAAAATCATTTTACAAGTAGAAAATACAGTGGCATCTGTGCCAGCAGCTAATAGTATCCTTTGAGTGTACTTCAAGCAGATGGAAGGAAAATAGGTGATTTTAGCTGGAGGACTAAAAAAAAATAAATAAATAAAATAAAATAAAATAAGAGGCCTCTGACAGAATGTCTGGTGTGAACAGGAAATACAAATAAAATGCACACACTATACAAGAATTGTCTAAATGTTTCACATGGTTGACATAAACATCTATTTTACAAAAGGGAAGTGGACTCTGTTTGTGTGTGCGTGCATGTGTGTGTGTGTGTGTCTGTGTCTCAGGCATCACACAAAATACGGAAAGAGCTGACTGCTGCAGTTTGGCATACTTAAGTATTTTTGGCCAAGGAACAGACTAGTGAAAATGGCAAGTTATTTTGGGAGATATTAGTGATTTTAGAAAATAATGGCCTTACAATCACATTGCTCTTTGTAGTACTTAAATTCTATTTTTTACAATTATTCTAAGTTTGTAATATTTTTTAGTTTTTAATGTAAATAAGTGTGCCTTTTTACTGATATTTGTTGTTTGTCTTTCTTGCACTGAAATTCTTGTGTTGCGCTCTCCGCCCGGACGTTCGAGGGAGATGGCTGTGCTGTATGTGGTGTTGAAATAACGAATTTGCTGCGTTTTCCTCACTTGTACGGTGTTTATTCAACAGCCGCCATTACAACACTCACCTCTACGGTGCACATGCGTACAACAACTTCCTTTCTAGACAGTATAAATCAATCAGGCATGAAACAAACTGTACATTACTCGTTTTAGATAAAACCTTTTCTAAATGCATTTAATTTTTAAACAAAATATGCAACAATTTTAATTACTACAGTTTGAAATGTAAAATCAATTTATATAAACCTATATCTTTCATCATTAATTAAATATAAATGTAATTACACAGTACCTTTGCACTTCAGCAACAACATACCTGAATCTATAATAATACCTGAAAACAAATAAATGTATTAATGACCTATGAAGAACATTAAAAAAAAAAACAATGTGTCAAGGCATTTTAACCTGTCACACTTGCACTGAACCTGAGGGCTCTACTTCAATTTCGTTGTACTTGGTACAATGACAATAAAGAGATTCTGATTCTATGCCTCTGATGGTTGACGGAAAGCGCAGTACCACGCTGCATGATGGGAAATGAAGTTAAAAAAAGGAATGACGCATTTTCTATCTTCAGTCCCTGGATATTGGTATTAATATATTAACTGTCATTTAAATTTTCAAGAATGATTTACCAAACCATTTTTATGTCAGTACTTATAAAACACATTTTCCTGCAAGTCAGCTCCCCCCCCTGCATAAAAGCTACCACATCTAGAACCCATGGTTTCCCACAGGTCAACATGTTATTACTGAGCATATGTTTACTACCTTTCAATTCCAGTGCAACCTTTACAACAGAAGCTTTTTTTCTTAAGTCGACTCTACAGAAGGACCACGGCGTCAGGTGCTGGTTCACCAGCAGGACACCGTTCAATGAGTTTCACTGATGCACTGATTGAACATACAACACAACACAATGCAGGATCACAGATGTCATATAGCAGTCAATTTGAGCTGGTTTGTCCCTGCTGAAACACTGACTCCTCCAGAGGACATGATATATTTCTTCCATGATGCCCCAATTTAACCCAAAATGTTAATGTTAGCCTTATCAGCGTCGACATAATAAAAATAATCAGACATAATGAGACATAAAATAAGCAGTAATGCATTGTTATTCAAAGTAAGACATGCATTGTATAGATATAGTATACTCAGTGCCAATGAAAACGCAACACTTGAAGATTCTTATATATATATATATATTTTTTTAAAATTGATGAGGATTTTTATTCCATAAGCTCTTTGGAATTAATCTTAGGCCATTTCTATACAGTTTAAAAAAAAAAAAAAAAAAAAAAAAAAAAAATCACATCCAAACTTGTTGACAAAAAAATAAGGATAATGTGAAAGGCTAAGTACAAAGGCTGAACCCAAAAGCAAGACCACAAGTAACCAGTAAGGTTTAGTGTTTTTATTAAAAACTTTCACAGGAAAAATTATACAACACAGATAATATAATTTCTGTGGATCCACCGAATCCGGGGATAAATGTCTGGGCTGCGGGTGGATACGGCAGATGACCGGCTTGGCCGAGCCGGAAAAACCCCAACGGAATCCCCACTAGGGACAAACAGAGGGTGGTCAAAAAACAAGCCAGGTCATATACGGAAAGGCAGTCAAACAAGCAACGGTACATGGGGGACAGGCAAACTCACGGTAGTAATCCAGGCGAAGGTCAAAGCACAGGTAATCGGTGGAGGCTGAGGTAATAAAGGGAGTAGGCAGAGACAGAGTCGGGTAACGAACCAGGTCGATGACGAGCAGGCAGGATATAGGAACAGGCTGAATCAGTGGTCGAAGGACGAAAACGGGTCAAACACGGCAGACAAACGAACAGGATCCAAAATGCTGGAAAGTGAACACAAGTTGTAGAGCACAAACTGGCAACTAAACAGGGGAAGACTGAGGGTTTAAATACACAGGAGGGCGGGAAGACAATTGGACACAGGTGGAGATAATCAGGGAGGAGCCAGGTAATCAGGGAAAAGGTGAACACGATCAGGGAGAGGAAGTAAAGACAACAGACAAGACACATGAGGGAAACTTAACAAAATAAAACAGGAAATGACAAACAAAACAGACAAGACAGACAAAGTCCAAAAGCCGACATGACAGATAAAGAAAGAAACTCAAGGACCCCCAAAACCAAAAGTCACAAAAGTGGTCCCGGAGGTGCTGCAGCTCAATGTAGTGATCCTGCTGTGGCGTGGTCACACGTGCTTGTCCAGGGCGAGGTCTGTCTGCAGCTGAGCCAGTTTCTTCATGCCTCTGTTGCATCCTGACTATGGTGGACACATTGCAACCAAAATGGCGCGCCACCTGCTGAGCAGAGATTCCGGCCTCCAGGAGCCCCATAGCATGGCATCTGTGGTCATGTGTCAGCCTAGGCATCGCTGAGTTATTGCAAATGATTTTCGCGCTTTTCAGCTTGCCTTTATATACAGAACATGACCACTCCTTAACTGACCACAATTCCTTAAGTTGAGCAGTTCGTTGCTGAGCAATGAGAAAAACAAGTCTTATGAATGCAGACAAGTTCATTCAAGCGTGACAATAGCTCAACCCGTCTCAGGTTGTTAAGAAATTGTCTGGGATTATTTTATACAGGTGAAACTTAAACATATTGATGCAGCTCAGGAACAATAAAACACATTCAAGTGTTGTGTTTTCATTGGCACTGAGTATATGAGGCAGTTAGGAAAACATCAGACCTTTTAAGAGACTCAAGTTAAAATTTCAGCTAAAATCCAAAGAGTGTGATTTTGACTCAGTGCCTCTATATTCAGAGCCTAAACTCAGTGATATTTTCTTACTTGGAGGGCAGTTGTCATGCTTCAAGACAATGCCATGGTTACGATTTGGTTAGTTTTAATCACGCTGGATGAAATCTGCATAAAAATAACTTGGTAAGAGTTAGAAAAATGACATGTCAAAAAGGGACTAAAATAAGAGACACAAAGAGGGAAAAGGCAAAAAACAAACAAACAACATAAACATGTACCCTGGTCATCTACCCCAATCACCTCGCATTAAGGTTTTTGCCTGTTGAACTGTCACCTGGCCCATGTCAACATTGTCCAGTGTGTAAGGACTTACACTGACATCTACACATATGAGTACCAGAGGTGTTGAAAAGAAACACCAAGGGTTCATGATCAAGTATTAGCATCAGAATCAGCTTTATTGGCCCAGTATGTGAACACATACAAGGAATTTGGCTTCAGGTTTTAAATTGCTCACGACATACAGTTCCGACATGAACTTAGACCACATGTGGACCTAGACATAATATAAACAAACATTCGACAAGAGACAAAGACAACAAGGGGTTGAGATTTACAGTGGATTTATAATGTAATATGTACAGAGTGCAAATTGGAGTTTTTATACAGTGAGTAGATATGTATAGGAATACAGTCTGTAAAAATATATGTTTATGTATATATTCTATATTATTGTAGTGCAAATAGCCAGAGTTTTTTAGTATGTGATGACAGGAGTGACAATTCATCTAGTCCAGTGGTTCTTAACCTGGGTTCGATCGAACCCTAGGGGTTTGGTGAGTCAGTCTCAGGGGTTCAGCGGAGGTCAAGACACACACTAGACTCATTAGTCGGGTGTGTGTGTCGGGCTAGGTCCGTGTATGTAAACAAACGGCTTTGGAGACTCTTTCTCTGATTGACATCCAGTATACGTGGTGTATTGTTGTTGCTTATAGCACTACAACACATCCGGAAATGTTTATAATCTCTTCCACTCGTCTGACAATGAATTATTTGAGTATTTTCCACATCGTTGTTATGACTTTTGCTACTTCCTGTTAACCACGGAGGCAGCCATGTGTAGCATTTTGTTACATTTTTCGGTCACTGCACTGGTCAGTTACAATCATGTGACGACCGACGCACCGTCGCGGATGGAGAAATCGTATTACGCTAAAGCCGTCAGTCACGCTGATTTGCAGTAAATATTCATTATTATTGTAGCCTGATGGAAATTAGGTGATGGGTGTGTGTTAAAATGTTAAAAATGATAAATAGCATAAATACAATAAGTTCATTATTGGAATACATAAGGTTGAAAATTAAAACCATTTCAGTGTGGTAGTATTAAAAAAGGTCATGTCTTTGTGAAAAGGTATGGAATTTGTTGTGAGTTCATGCACTGTGTTGGTTTTGTTCTTTGAACACAGTGATGTTAATGCACGGTTCATTTTGTGCACCAGTAAAACATATACCTGTGTCTTGAATTTGAAAAAAATCATATTTTATTTTTTAATAAAGAAGGGTTCAGTGAATGCGCATATGAAACTGGTGGGGTTCAGTACCGCCAACAAGGTTAAGTACCACTGATCTAGTCCATCCATTTTTTCCACCATCCTCTGACTTTTTTTTTTTTTTTTTTTTTTTTATGTGTTAGTTTATGTATTTATATTGTATTAGGTAGATGGAAATTAGGTTTTTGTATTGTTTATACTGTATATATTACTGTATATAGTCCAATTAGATTCATACTGTCTACTAGAACTTATACAAATGTCCTTTTCTTATTTGTCAGACAGATGGAATTACTGTAGATATTTTTGTATTGTATATCGCTTTAATGAAAAGCCCACCCAGGGATGGGAGTTGCAAATTAGCTGTTTTTCATGCATTGACATTTATATTGATTTAGTTTAGGGGTTTTGGTTTTTGTCTCTTCCTGTTTTATTTTGGTGATGGTGGTCGCCTTCCTGTTTTGTCTGCACTCTGTCAGTCTTGTCTTCGTCGTCCCTAATTCCCTCATTGCCTTCACCTGGTGTTCCTCCTGTGATTGCCCTCACCTGTTTGTGATCCCTGCCCTCCCTATATATTCTCCCCTCTCCCTTTGTCTGTTGTCAGTGCATCGTGTCTGTGTCCATGAGAAGAACTCCTTTGTTAAGTATCTTGAATCTTGATCCATGTGTTTTTGTAGATCAGGTTTTTAGTTTATTATTGAGCTCGTTGTGCTTCCTCCCTTTGTTCTTCCATTTTTGCCTTTTGTATTTTTGTTAAAAAAAAAGATCCTTTTTACCACTGATCCTTGAGAGTCTTGTGCATTTGGGTCCACACCGAGTGTCATGTTGTAACACTGCTATAGACTGTGCTAGTGCTAATTACTCTTTGTGCAGAACTTCAAATGTGCAGCATGTCACTATATTTCACAGTATTTGCCCTGATAAATATAAGAATAAATAATAAATAAAATTTTGAAAAGTTGCCTATATTATAGTTTTCATTAGACCTATAATGAGACCTATGTTTTTGTTCACAGCAAAACCATAATTTCAATCACCTCCTTAAGGAATGCTGAATTGAGCTTGCTGTACAAAATTCAGACAATTTTTGAGTCACTGAAATAAGGTCAGTACATTTGATTAGTCTAACCCAACATAATATAAGTAATATAAATGTGCCTGCTTTTGGGAGATGACAAGTCTAGATGTGTATCAACATTCCCGTAATTTAGCATTGATAACAGTCATTAATGTTAAACCATTTTGAACTTACTAGTCCAGAAGAAACATTGTAATTTCAAAGTCAAGCATTCCTATACCTACTGACAGGTTACTCCTGCAGGGGAAAGTAACAGTGACTTCTTTGGCCTGTACTTTTATCACTTTGTTTTCCTCGAATATAGTTTCTTGTGACAGTGGTTTGTAATGCTTATAGTGGTTGCTTTGATTGCTGTGTTGTCAGTTTACTCCTATATTTTCAGAGACTTAATCTCCTCCTGTGATGATAAGACATTAGAGTATGATCAACAAACAGAGCTTTTTCATTTACATTGAACTGAGGGAAGACTGCATGCAACACTGGCTCATTACTCCCCCTAGTGTTAGATTTTTAAAATTAATTTATTATTATTATTTTTTTTATTCAAGTTCTTTGTTTACAATGACAAAGAATAATTGTAGAACATATTATGAACATGAACGTAAGAATGACGGGGGGAGCATATAGAGACAAAGCTCAAACAGCCAAAAAAAAAAAAAAAAAGTTATGAGATTTTAAAAACATTCAGTGATAAACAATTTTCATACGTGTTTACAGCTCTTTTTGTCCAAGCACTGTGAAATAATTGATAATTACAATTCAATTTCATTAAGTAAAACAGGAAAAAATAGAGATGAAGATGAGAATTTACACTTATGGATAAAAAAATTGCCGAAAATAATTAAATTAATTGCCTTTTTTTTTGTTTGTGTCCATATTCTTTCTATGAAAACCAAAAATGATATGCTAACTGATGGCAATATCTCTCCAATAGCTTAGTGACATCAGACCTGTTATTTTATCACACTCCAAAAATCATTTTAATTTGATGAAGATAAACGAGAAGACTGGGAGTAGTCGACTAAAGCAGAAGTAGTAGCTACAAGTAGTCCAGGTAGCCTTGAGAAGGTGATTGGAATTATGGTTTTGCTGCAAACAAAAACAAAACCATAGGTCTCATTATAAGTCTAATGTAAACTATACTGTAAACAATGATTTAGTTATTTATTTTAGTTATTTATTAATTTTTTTCCAGCTTTACTAATTATTTATTTATCAGGGAAAATCCAGTGAAACAGTGGACGTCTAGCACATCTGAAGTTCTGCACAAAGTGTATAAAGAAGTAACACAGTATACAGCAGCTAATTCACAACTCCAAAGTATCTTGAAAAAGAAATAACTTTTTGAGTGTTGACAGATTATTACTTGTGTTAAAGCGCTCCCATTCCAAGCATAAAAAGGTTCAAACCCAAAGGGTACATTGCCATTTTTCTTGCATTTGAAATCTTTATTCATGACAGAAGACAATAGAACCATAAAGTTAGGACTGACAGCATGTATACTGTTTAATACAAGCCATGCTGTGGTACTTGTAGGTTTTTCCAGATGGGTAAATACTATTATGAACCAGTGCACCTCCAGTGATGCTGTAACTATTGTGTTTTTATTACGTTTGGGAAAGTGAAGGAGTGAATATGGAAGTGATTTGGACACAGTGCAAACCGTTTCAATCAACAAGAGAGTCATCGTCATAAAAACTGCGATATTTAAGAAATTAACCAAATCAAATTCAGAGAGGACTGGAACAAAAAGTCAACACTCACAGCCAAGTTTGACGTTTTCCTCCTAAATGGGTAGGAGGCTAAAGTGCACTATCTGCTATGGAGCCTGGCAAATGTCTGTGAGGAGAGTTGGACTGATTTCAGCCTGGGCTCAAACCAAACACACTGATTTCCATCTGTAGCTGCTGGCACATTCATCATGTCTTTTTGTTTCAATTTAGTCCTGACTGCGTCTCACTGTGTTTGTGAGTGTGGAGTCCAGACTCGTTTTGTCTTAACTGTGACCTCATTGTCCATTCATTGTCCAATATGGCTCAAACAACCCATCTCACAGCAATGATCAAATCCAAATTTCAATGTAATTTTAACAAAAACAAAAATTATCTCATGTCACTTTACATTTAAAGCTGGTCAAAACCAGGATTTTAAGCTAATTTACAGAAACCCAACAGAATCCTCCAGGAGCAAACACTTGGTGACAGTGGACGGTAGGGCATTAACTGAAAAGTCGATTTGTTGATGCGTCGACGTCTGTGGCACAAGTCGAAGTTACTTTGGAGGAATTGACTAGTTGTGTGTTATTCTCTCTCTTCCTTCCATTACCTGACAGCGTGCAAGCAGTCATTCAGCGCATGTCGATACGCTCATCTTTATACATGAAAACATGGAGCGCAGTGAGTGGTAGTGATGCGCAGATCAGCAGACCCGGGTTGGGTTGGTGTGGGTCCAAAAAATGTCACTTTATTTGCGGGGCGGGTCAAAAAATTCCACAAAGCGTGTTTAAAAACAAACAAAAAAAAAAAAACACCCACGCATCACTAGCACAAGGGCAAGACTGAGGAAAGAAGACAACTCAGAGTAGGATTAATAAACTGATGGGATCTAGAAAAACTATGGTCTAAGTAATGTTCTTTGAACCATGTAAGGACCACGAATAATGAATAATAATTTGGACTGCCAGTGTGTTTGGATTATTCTGTTCATTTATTTCATGAAGACAACGCGCTCATTTCTCTAAAGGTGGCCATACACTGTGCGATTTTAGAAACGATTTCTCACTCATGCGACTATTTCTGGGATCGGGCCAGATGTGCCTCTAATTGTGTCGTGCTTCGTGCAGTGTACATGGGGTAAGGAGAAGCGATTAACACCTCACGACCAGCAATCGTGTGTTCGCAAGGAAAACGGTGCTGTTTGAAATCCTGCTCACTCCTCGTGAGGGTATCGCACTGTCAAAGCAGTGCCACGAGCCGATGTGCCTCAAATTCTCACACTGTACATGCGCAAATACAATAATAGCCAGCTACTGTAAGCTAATACTAAGCTTACAGTAGCTGGCTATTGGCCTAGTGCAGTTTAGCTGGCCCATGGCATGTGTAGTGTTTATTACTACAGTACTGTGGCAGCAGGGGGACAGGTTACAGGTTACCAGTCTACATGAGGGTGCTGATTGGCTCTGTGGTAACAGACAAATGAGAAAGTAGTAACAGTACTGTGAAAATAGACACTTCTTTTTTTTGTTTTGTTTTTTATATATATATATATATATATATATATATATATATATATATATATATATATATATATATATATTTATTATTATTATTATTATTATTATTATTATTATTATTATTATTATTATTATTATTTTATATATATACACACACACACTTAATGCAGTGTTTTTCAGCCTTGGGGTTGGGACCCCATGTGGGGTCACCTGGAATTCAAATGGGGTCGCCTGAAATTTCTGGTATTTGATTTACAAACAAAAAACCAACTTGCTAATAAAAATTATATGGTGAGTTGACAGAGACAATCCCAATCCATAAAAGACATGAAAAACTGTGAGTCTGAAACTGAAGCACTGTGGTTCTGTTTATCTTTCAAATGTTCATTGTGGTCAGTTTCAGATGCTGCAGGTCTTTCATAATTCATAGTTTGAGTTCTTGTTTGTTCAGTATTAATTGTCAGCCTTGTAAATACAAGCTGGACTGACTGTACATATCCTGACCGAGGAAAATAAAATTCTCACTTTGTGCAGTAATCTACACCTGGCTTGTCTGCCTCTGTCCATAATAATATACAATATATAGCCTAAATGTTATCTAAAATTAATGTTTATTTTCAACATAGTATAGAAAACTATTACATGATCAAAAACAAAACAACAACAAAATAATTTTGGCAAGAAAAAATAAGTCTCCGTTTTGAATGTCTGGGGTCGCCAGAAATTTGTGATGTTAAAATGGGGTCACGAGCCAAAAAAGGTTGGAAACCACTGAGTTAATGCATCAGTCATAGTGTGTATTTTCTTTCCCTTGTTTCTACCTGTAGCATTAGCCTGTTTAAACCAAGTGTACTGTGTGTGTGTGTGTGTGTGCTTTAAGTGGACCTGGTTTTTTTTTTTTTGTTTGTTATTTTAGCTGCATTTACTAATGATTCTGACTCATCTACATCATTTTTGAAACAAGATTTATTGAGAAAAAATGTTATTTATTAAATATGCTCCATTCATTTTGGGAATGTCATTTTCAGCTGGTAGGCTGAGAAATGGGCTCAGGGTTAAACAGAATAGTTTTAAAGTAGCATGACTTTATAAATTATTAAAAAAAAAAAAAAAAAATTATCACTATGAATGTAAAGCCTTCA
Source organism: Sphaeramia orbicularis (assembly GCF_902148855.1). NCBI lineage: Eukaryota > Metazoa > Chordata > Actinopteri > Kurtiformes > Apogonidae > Sphaeramia > Sphaeramia orbicularis. The sequence goes on from NC_043966.1 coordinate 45,101,498, forward strand.
CAGAAAACACTTCAGGCTTAAAGGTTGAACACTATGTGTAAAGTTACCGTATTCTTTAATGTTAACATGACATAATATGTTTTTGGTTGGGGACTGTCCATTTGTTCTTGTTTGTTAACTCCATTTCTAATATAACATGTCTCTGTTGCCTGAACCGAGGATAATCTGATTTCTATGGAGATGATTTCAGTGTGCAGTAGCTACTGTTAGTTCAGAAATGAAGGTAGCTAATGCGATTAAAAATGGACTCATAATTTAATCTTTAAATCTAATAACAATCTTTGAGTGTTTTTATTACAATAGGTCACGACGGAGCAGAGGAAAGTTAATACCCATTGCATCTGCCAGTAAATAGAAAAAGGCTTCCATGAGGTGTTTTACATTTTAAGACCGCATGGTTCATTTGTAGACGACAGAAGATAGTTATAATTTATGTCAACGTGGACGACATGGATATAAGGGATGGAGGTGAACAGGAAGTGAAAGGACAGACTCCTTGAAGCAAACCAGGAACATAAATTATATTTTAGACACTTCAAAAGGATTAACCAAAGAAAAACAAAAAACAGTGGCCCAACAAATGATCAGCTCCTAGCCTGAGCTTTATCTTACATACACTTCTTCAAATATGCGATAAAAAATTGACTCCTAATTTGATGTTTAAATCTAACAACAATCTTAAAGTGTGTTTATTATATGTCTGCTTTTAGATTCTTTTTACATTTGTGTTCAGTTGGAACTGTGCCGTGTCCATCTCCTGAAAACATCCCTGCAAACCTTGATCTACTGCAGATGAACCCAAACTATGGAATATGCACTTCTCACTGTATATAAATTCAATAAATTTGCCTTCTTGTGACCCAGAACTGGTTTCTCTCCAAAGACTTTAGTAAATGAGCATACTGGACAAGCAGTATTATTTGGACCTAAAAAAGATTTTTAGTTCATCATGATGTCAGACTTCAAAAGTGACATGGACCTGTAGGTTACTTCTTTCTGTCTTTTTACCTCCACCAAGGAGGTTATGTTTTTGCCGGCATTGGTTTCTTTGTCTGTCTGTCTGTTGGCAAGATAACTCAAAAAGTAATGGCCGGATTTGGATGAAAATTTCAGGAAATGTTGATACTGGCACAAGGAACAAATGATTAAATTTTGGTGGTGATTGCGGGGGGGGGGCTGATCTGCCTTAGAGGAGGTCTGCGCTCTATGAGTGCTTTTCTAGAAAAGAGAGCGCAGACCTCCGCCAAGGCAGATCAGTTTGAACCAATCTGGCTTCAAAATCGGCCACTCCACTGAAACGGCTCTGTTGTCTGTGACAGAAGCCTTGAAAGAGGCTAGAGCAACAGCCAAGTCTTCAGTACTCATTCTACTGGACTTACCAGCAGCATTTGACACTGTCAGTCATGATATCCTGTTATCCATACTCTGGAACATGGGCATCACAGGCCACGCACACTCCTGGTTTCAATCTTACCTTACTGGTCGGTCCTTCAGTGTGTCCTGGCTAGGGCACACATCAGCAGTTCACCGCCTCACCACGGGGGTCCCCCAAGGCTCTGTGTTGGGCCCCCTCCTTTTTGCCATATACACCACCTCACTCGGTCAGATCATCCACTCACACGGCTTCTCATATCATTGCTATGCTGATGATACCCAGCTCTATCTGTCATTCCCACCTGATGACTCCACAGTCTCAGTGCGGATCTCAGATTGTCTCTCTGACATATCTGCATGGATGAAAGCCCATCACCTTCAGCTGAACCTGTCCAAAACTGAACTGCTGGTCTTCCCAGCTAAGCCAACCATACAGCAGGACATCTCCATCACTATTGACTCCATACCTCTGGCTCCTACCAGTGTAGTACGTAACTTGGGAGTCATGATTGATAATCAGTTGACCTTCACGGATCACGTTGCCTCTGTCACCTGATCATGCCGTTTCACTCTGTTCAACCTAAGAAAGATCAGGCCATACCTAACCGAACAGGCCACCCAGCTCCTGGTGCAGACTATGGTTATCTCCCGTCTTGACTACTGCAACGCTCTTCTAACGGGCCTCCCAGCTTGTGTTGTCCAACCACTACAGATGGTCCAGAATGCAGCAGCGCGTCTGGTCTTCAATCAGCCTAAAAGGGCACATGTCACACCCTTACTCATTGAGTTACACTGGCTACCCATAGCTGCCCGCATCATATTCAAATCTTTAATCCTAGCCTACAAAATTCTCCGTGGGTCTGCTCCTGTCTACTTAGGTGCACTAATAAAAGCTTATGTCGCCCCACGACCACTCCGCTCGTCTGGGGAACGTAGTCTGGTGGTCCCCAGACCTTGTACAAGACAATCCAGGCTCTTTTCATGGGTCGTTCCACGTTGGTGGAACGCTCTACCAAGTGCTACAAGAACAGAGTCATCCCTGCCTATCTTCAAGAAGCTCCTGAAGACCCAGCTCTTCCGAGAGCACCTCCTGTCCTAGCACTTTCAAACATTCCATTTTAAATATTCTAATAAGGTTTTTCCCAGGATAACCACAGATTCTTCCAGGATTATCTCTGGACCTGCTGCGGTGGTCCGGCCTCTTCCCTGCCCTCATCATCACCACTCACTTATCCTCAACCGCCTCCATGTGTCTCCCCCTACTCCCCCCTTCTCCCCCTCTCCCCCAGTCTCTATCACTATCGCTCTCTCTTTTTCCCCTTCTCTACTCTCTCTCTTTAACCCCAACTGGTCAAGGCAGACGGCCATCCTCCAGGAGTCTGGGTCTGCTCGAGGTTTCTGCTGTTAAAGGGAAGCTTTTCCTCGCCACTGTCACCAGTCACAAGTGTTTGCTCCTGAAAGATTCTGTTGGGTTTCTGTAAATTGACTTAGAGTCTGGTTTTGACCAACTCTATATATAAAATGTCAAGAGATAACTTTTTTTTGTGATCTGGCGCTATATAAATAAAATTTTGATTGATTGAGTGATTTAATTGGTTTTCCCCTGTAAGTCGCTTTGGAAAAAAGCATCTGCCAAATGCGTAAACATAAACATAATGTACATTCTGAAATGTACGTTATTTTTCAGTTTTGTTTAACCTTTTTTTTGTTTTTTGTTTTTTTTTTTTTGAACCTCTGACCACTTACCTTTGTACTTTTTCAAGCTGTTCATTGTACTTGAACCGCCTGAATTTCAATACAAAACTGGAAAAATTGGGATGTTCTAAAACTTTTGACCGGTAGTGCACATACATATACACCCCCACATCATATGTGTGCATTCACACACACATACGTACATATACATACATGTACATTTACATACATATACACACCTACATATACATGATGATGATAATAATAATCAAAATTACCAGTGCATGCATACACAGAGTGGGGAAGCAAAATTTACAATATTTTGAGGCAGGGATTGAAAGACAGTGTATGACCAATTAGTTTGTTGAAAGTCATGAGAATTTATTTGCCACAAGAAAATTGACATAATAGAAAATGTTTTTATTCTATGTGTCCTCCTTCTTTCTCAATAACTGCCTTCACACGCTTCCTGAAACTTGTGCAAGTGTTCCTCAAATATTCAGGTGACAACTTCTCCCATTCTTCTTTAATAGTATCTTCCAGACTTTCTCGTAATAGTTTTGCTCATAGTCATTCTCTTCTTTCCATTATAAACAGTCTTTATGGACACTCCAACTATTTTTGAAATCTCCTTTGGTGTGACGAGTGCATTCAGCAAATCACACACTCTTTGACGTTTGCTTTCCTGATTACTCATATGGGCAAAAGTTTCTGAAAAGGTATGGATAATAGTGTTAGGTATGATTATGACATCAATATATGTTTGGTTTCAAAACAACTGACGAAGTGCCTGCTGAGAAGAAACAACTAAATGTTCATTGTAAATTTTGCTTCCCCACCCTGTATACAGTACAGGCCAAAAGTTTGGACACACCTTCTCATTCTTCGCATTTTCTTTATTTTCATGACTATTTTCATTGTAGATTCTCACTGAAGGCATCAAAACTATGAATGAACACGTGGAATTATGTACTTACCAAAAAAGTGTGAAATAACTGACAACATCTCTTATATTCTAGTTTCTTCAAAGTAGCCACCCTTAGCTCTGATGACTGCTTTGCACACTCTTGGCATTCTCTTGATGAGCTTCCAGAGGTAGTCACCTGAAATGGTTTCCACTTCACAGGTGTGCCTCATCAGGGTTACTTCGTGGAATTTCTTGCCTTATTGATGGGGTTGGGACCATCAGTTGTGTTGTGCAGAAGTCAGGTTGATGCACAGCTGACAGCCCTATTGGACAACTGTTAGAATGCATATTATGGCGAGAACCAATCAGCTAAGTACAGAGAAACGAGTGGCCATCATTACTTTAAGAAATGAAGGTCAGTCAGTCCGGAAAATTGCAAAACCTTTGAATGTGTCCCCAAGTGCAGTCGCAAAAACCATCAAGCGCTCCAACGAAACTGGCTCACATGAGGACCGCCCCAGGAAAGGAAGACCAAGAGTCACCTCTGATGCTGAAGATAAGTTCATCTGAGTCACCAGCCTCAGAAATCGCAAATTAACAGCAGCTCAGATTAAAGACCAGATGAATGCCACACGGAGCTCTAGCAGCAGACACATCTCAACAACAACTGTTAAGAGGAGACTGCGTGAATCAGGCCTTCATGGTCAAACAGCTGCTAGGAAACCACTGCTCAGGAGAGGCAACAAACACAAGAGATTTATTTGGGCCAAGAAACCCAAGGAATGGACATTAGACCAGTGGAAATCTGTGCTTTGGTCTGATGAGTCCAAATTTGAGATCTTTGGATCCAACCGCCGTGTCTTTGTGCGACGCAGAAAAGGTGAACGGATGGATGCTACATGCCTGGTTCCCACCGTGAAGCATGGAGGGGGAGGTGTGATGGTGTGGGGGTGCTTTGCTGGTGACGCTGTTGGGGATTTATTCAAGATTAAAGGCAACCTGAAGCAGCATGGCTACCACAGCTTCGTGCAGCGACATGCCATTCCATCCGGTCTGCGTTTAGTTGGACCATCATTTATGTTTCAACAGGACAATGACCCCAAACACACCTCCAGGCTGTGTAAGGGATATCTGACCAAGAAGGAGAGTGATGGAGTGCTGCGCCAGATGACCTGGCCTCCACAGTCACCGGATTTGAACCCAACCGAGATGGTTTGGTTGAGCTGGACCGCAGAGTGAAGGCAAAAGGACCAACAAGTGCTAAGCATCTCTGGGAACTTCTTCAAGACTGTTGGGAAACCATTTCAGGTGACTACCTCTTGAAGCTCATCAAGAGAATGCCAAGAGTGTGCAAAGCAGTCATCAGAGCTAAGGGTGGCTACTTTGAAGAGACTAGAATATAAGATATGTTTTCAGTTATTTCACACTTTTTTGTTAAGTACATAATTCCATATGTGTTCATTCATAGTTTTGATGCCTTCAGTGAGGATCTACAATGAAAATAGTCATGAAAATAAAGAAAATGCGAAGAATGAGAAGGTGTGTCCAAACTTTTGGCCTGTACTGTACATACATACCTACTTCTCTCTCTCTTTTTTCTTTTTTAATTTTATTTTTTACATAATTATCAAAAATACCCATCCCCCCACCCATTCGCTACCCAAGGGGAGAGATAAATAAAACCAAAATAAAATAGAAAGATTAATATATAACAAAAGGTAGATAAATAAGATATATACACCTACACGTATACACACCTACACACATATACATGTGCATTCACACACACATGCGTACATATACATACATATACATTTACATACATATACACATGTATGTATACATGATGATAATAATAATCAAAATTACCTGTGCATACATATATACATACATACATCTCTCTCTTAACCTCATTACAAAAAGATAAAACTGTAAATGCTTCATATTTTACATGGACTGCAACAAATTACAATGTACAAAGCAGTTTTCTCTGTCAGTTAATATGACTGTTAATCATATAAAATGCTAAGTTGCTCACTATTATGATTTTGAACTTAGCTGCTATGCCGTCATACTTGCTAGGGCTGCAAGCGTTTCCCCTAAGAAGTGTTTTATTTCTCATTGAAAAGTTTTTTGGCAAAGTTGGCTGTAAAACTACTTTATAGTTAAGACCGTAGAGACATGGACATGGGAGTGAGGAGGGGGTCTGTGAGTCCTATAGCCTTAAAGTTGAGGTCCTACTACTGAGACAGATTTTCATCTACAGTTGTTGGAGAAGCAATAATAACTTTTCCACTTCTGCTAAAGCTCAGCTTGCATTGATCTACTAAACTCCATATAGGCTGTGAGGAGCTGCAAAGGGCACTCCAGGGAAGAGATTAGTCATTGTCAGAGATGGGTGATTTAAAACGCTGAAGTGGAATATTTCTTTGAATATAAAGCAGTGGCCATCCCCCTCAAAACAACACCATTAATATTGGCTCCAAAGGTGAGTGGTCTTAATGCAGTTTCATCAGATCTATTCTTCACCACCTTTATAGAAAACACTGCAGATATTTGCTAAGTTGAAAGATTACAGACCTTTGGAAAGTCAAGCCGAAAAAAAAGAATAGACACTCACAACTACTATTACTAACACTTACCACTAATTAAAGAATTAAGAATATATTAAAACACTACATCCTCTTGTCCTGCCTTTAGTAGATACAGGGTTCCTACAGGTTTCTACAAGTTAAATTTAAGCGTTTTAGGAACTTTTTAAGACTACTTACAACAGAATCTAATGCCCATGTGACATCCTGTTTCACAGCCATAATGACAAAAATTCATGACTCCTAGAATTTGGCAAAACTCGTGTCTACCAGGTCCAGCATGATCTTTTCTCCAGTATGTGAGCTGTCCCTTAAAGTTCCCAAAGTCAGCTTTCTCAGGTGAGTTTCTTGGGTGACTAACAGATGCTGAAAAGTTAGCGATGACTGGTTCCTAATTTCAGTATAAATTGTTGGTTAGAACGGGTGAAAGTGAGTTGACTAATGTTACTTTCTTTGCTGTTTGGACATTTCCCAGACACATTACATAATAATAATAATAATAATAATAATAATAATAATAATGGATTAGATTTCTATGGCACTTTTCAAGGCACCCAAAGTGCTTTACATTATTGATCCATTATTCATTCACTCTCACATTCACACTCTGGTGGTGGTAAACTATGTTTGTATCCACAGCTGCCCTGGGGCAGACTGACGGATGTGTGGCTGCCAATTTGCACCAAACAGCCCCTCCCACCACCAAATATTCATATGCACTCATACACCAGTGCGAGTGACACACAATACAACGAACAAGTTTATGGCAACATAAGTAAATAATAATAATGGATTGGATTTTATATAGCACTTTTCTAGACACCCGAAGCGCTTTACATTATTGATCCATTATTCATTCGCGCTCACATTCTCCCTCTGGTGGTGGTAAACTACATCTGTAACCACAGTTGCCCTGGGGCAGACTGACGCCTACGGCCCCTCTGACCACCGCCGAACATTCATACGCATTCATACACCAGTGTGAGTGGCACTGGAGGCAAGGAGGGTGAAGTGTCTTGCCCAAGGACACAACGGACTGACTAGAACAGAGCGGGATTCGAACTGCCAACCCTTTGGTTATTGGACGACCCGCTCTACCACCTGAGCCATGGCCACCCCAACCTACTATATCAAATTTAACACCTTTAAAATACTTTTTAAAAGGTATTTAAGGCAGATTTGTAAATTCAAGACTTTTATGACTTTTTAAGATCCCACAGGAACCCTGTTAGGTGCCTGTTTGAGTTTAGACATGCACAGATAATCAGGCAGAGGTTGACTGTACTGTAACTGATGCATTAGATCCAAAATCCTTCGGTAATCCATCAAGCCTTAAGATGTAAGTGGTAAATAAGTAGTGAAGATGTAAGTAGTGAAATTAGGACACTAAAAACAAAAACAGACTCAAGCACAGTTTTAACCACAAGTGGTTAAATGTACCCCCCCACACATACACACACATACACACACTGACTGAATGACCATCAACCCCCCAGTGTAATAGACAGTGTAATACATACCCTACCTCAGTGCAATACTCACAACCCATGCACCTTTTTTTTGTATATGTCCTATATTGCCAGTATATATCCTTATTTGTTGTACACATTTCCCATCTGTAACTTTGAGATAACTTTTTGTATATTTATTTTGTATATTTGTATATTATATTTTTGTAGTACATTAGTGGCATATGTATATATATATATATATATATTTTTTTTTTTTTAATGTAGCTTTCATACATTGCACTGGAAAAAATCTAAATCTTACCAAGTGTATTTTTCTCATTTCTAGTCAAAATATCTCATCACGCCTAAATAAGACATAATCGCCTAAAGAGTAACTTTTCAGTAAGATATAAGAACTTATTTTTAGACAATAGATCTTGAAAATCTTATTTCAAGAAATCTTACCAAGATACTTTTCACTTGTTCCATTGGCAGATTGTTTTTGCTTAATTCAAGATGTTTTGCTTAATTCAAGCAAAACAAAACAAAAAAAAATCTGCAAATGGAACAAGTGAAAACTATCTTGTTGGGATTTTTTGAAATAAGATTTTCAAGATCTGTTGTCAAAAATAAGTTCTTATATCTTACTGAAAAGTTATTCTTTAGGTGATTACTGTAAAATGATTTTTATTATTGTCTTATTTTAAGTATGATGAGATAAAGTATTCTGACTAGAAATGAGAAAAATACACTTGGTAAGATTTTATTTTTTTTCCAGTGCGCTTACATTATTCAGTATTTTGTGTGATAACATTGTGTGATACTTTTATATAATCCTGTTTTAGCACTAATTGTATTTGCTGCAAACAGAACGAAGCTGCTAAAAGAATGTTCATTGCTCTTATGACAGTAACAATAAATTTCTATTCTATTCTATTCTATTCTATTCTGTTCTATAACAGAGGTACAGTCTGTTCACAAAAGGAAACATAACTATAAAAACAACAGTTTGTCTATACAGGGTCAGGTTGTCATAATTATAAGGGGGAAAAAAAAGATCCTTTTTATCAATCTGATAACACAGAAGAAAAAGCAAATGTTAGCCAAAACACTAAGATCCAACAATACGGAGCTGTTTCTTTTCTTATTTTTTCCAGTCTATCAAAGCAATTCGGGGGTACGGGGGTGGGGTGGGGGGGGGGTCACTGGTCACTGCCCACTATATGAAATTAAATCGCCGATATTTCCATAAAAAATATTAATGTAAAAAAGAAGAAGCACTAAAATCCAATAGAAAGACACACTTCTTATTTGTCCAGTGTAGTAATAATATCTAATATGGATTTAGAGTCCCAAGGTCTATTTTTATTGGATTTTTATGGAAAAATCTGGGGGGTTTTTTGTTGTTTTTTTTTTTTTTTTCAATAGCATCCATGTCATGTGGGGCAGTGAATCCAACTTTATCACTACACAGGAAAAATCACACGGACCTCCTACTAATAGACTATTGCCGTTTTAGTTCTTCTTCCCCTTTTATATTAACCCCTGAAAACCCAAACATCTATTGAGGACCAAAACCATCTTCTGATCTAAAATGTTTAATAACCTCTAATCCACTAATCCTATCAATACATGCAAGTATTTTGTGTAAAATACAGTTTGTCGTTTTTTCATGGTCATCAGATATGACCCATTTGGACGTTCAGAGACTCCGTAGAGAACGTGGAAACACTGTCATCTTCTACAACATTGATTGACCAGTAAAACTCATGGAGTTGGATCAATGACAGAAGGTGGACACACTGGGTTTATGTTCAATTAATGCTATATTTTGCGTCAGTTTTCTTTGTTTTTGATGTAATAACCACGAACTTTAAGATGAGCTTTTATGAACATTCACATGATTAGTAAATTAAATACAGGAAATTACCTGATGTTAACTGAAAAATGCGTGGACAACTTTGAAGCAGATGTGGGTGTTAAACTCTGGAATTCTCTTTCTAATGAGCTGAAGGACTGTAAAAACATATTCCAACTGAAAAAAGTGTATAAAGACAGAACAATGAGATTTTATGAACGGTTATAAGTTTTTACATTTGGTTCGAATTTGTTTTGCATCTTGTGACATTTATTTACCTATTTTAGTCAAATATAGCAAAGGTTTTGCATAATTTCATCAGGTATATATTTAACTATGTTTTGTTTGTTTTGTACATCCTGGATATGCAGTTTTGAACTGGTTTTTGAATTCATTTTATATTATCTTTGGATGTATTTTGTTTGATTTGTCTGACTTTATTGCTAGTTGTGTATGGCTAACCATTAAGGCTATTATTATTATTCAGAAGGGGGCAGGAAATATAAGATTTTCTTCATCCTGCTCTTTTTTGAGCATGGGTGTGTACATATTTGATCACCTGATGATTATTGAATGTCTGCTAATGAAATGCAAAACCATGAATGAAATAAATGAAATGAAAATATGGGGAAACAACTACTATTCAAATATTCATCCTATCTTTTTACTTAAAAAAAAAAAAGCGATAAGAATTATTACTAATGCAAATTTTTATTCACCAATAAACTCTATTTTTACAGAGCTTTACTTAGTGAAAATACATGAACTTGTTGACCTTAATACAGTGGTAGTGATGTACAAGGCACACACAAAAAAAGTAGACATATTTCCGCCAGAGGGGTTAATCTTTGGAATGGCCTGGAAGGTCAATTCAAACAGTCTAAAACAATTAAAACTTTTAAAAAAATGTACAAATTAACTATTATCAAAAATATAGAGCTCAGGATTGACTGAAGAAAATACTTGTTTAAAAGACTAGGATCAATATTGGTAGTTAGGATAAGGACATGAGTTACCTGAATTAAGTTAAATATGCATTTACTTCTGTTGTATATTTAGCAATGATTAAATTGATTATTTTTTTTGTTTGTTTGTTTGTTTGTTTTCATGTGGAAACATTGTGTTAATTGTAGGGATGCACCGATACCGATACGAGTATTTGCATCAGCTCCAATACTCAGTGTGTGTACTCGTACTCGTAAAAGATATCCGATATAAATGCATCGATACCACTTACAGCCGTTTGACATTCCCAGTTCAGTGCAGCAGGTACGTGGCGGTGGAATAATGTGTGGGGAGTGTGAAGAGTGTGGAGATTTTTCAAAATAAATGACGGTGATAAAAGTAACGCTGACTGCAAGTAACGTTAAAGACACAGACAGATACGGACGCAGCGTTCTGTCCGTCCTCTGCGTACATTCCGTCCGTTTTCCAGGTGCTGGCGGATGCATACCCAGAATGAGAATACCAGCAGGAGTACGGAGCGGTGCGGACCCCCGCCAGTGGAAGAGAAAATGGAAATTATCACTCATTTCTCTTTTCTCTACCTGATGAAGCAATATTAGTATCACATTAGTGTTGCCTCTGTCATCTCCATGTTTATTATTACTGACTTTCTTCTTCTTCTTCTCAAAAAACTTTACTCTTCTTCATGGTATTTGTCCAGTATGGTTAATTAAAAGTGGCGCCCCTGGTGGATTAATTGAGAAACGCTCATTCCAACACATTAAATGTCAGTAGCAGCACTTTGTTCCAGTCAGACTAATGACAACGTCAATAAAGCACATTTACAAAAGGAACTAAGAACTGGAATGGGATTATTAAGTACTTGTATCGTTACTCGGTATCTGCAAGTACTCATATGTAAGTACTCGTACTCGGTCTGGAAAAAAGTGGTATCGGTGCATCCCTAGTTAATTGTAAATAGGGTTAGGCAAAATAAGTCTGAACTTCAGCCTAAACCCTTTCGGTCGCATTGTATATGGACTAATGGATATGTTGTTTTTGTTTGTTGTTTAAAGTAACGACCGAATAAACTACTTCTACTACTACTACTATACTACTACTAAAAGTGAAATGAAAAAAAAAAAAAAAAGAGGATAATCTCATAATAAATGGTGATAAATCACTTTAGAAAACTTAAATATAGAGAAAAAAACAATATTTCGGAACTGCCACCAAAGTAACACTGGGTCTTTCTGGGTTAAAAAAATAAATTAAAAAAAAAAAATTTGAAATGCTTCCATGTTATGTGATGATAATTGATGTCAAGGCTTATTTATCTGATAACAAAGGGATCCTCACATCTGATGTCATGATTACAAGATCCTTGTCTATTGATGAGGTGTTTTCAGTCGCTACGAGTGGAATGAGTGACTGAAGGCCATAATCATTTATCCCACGCTAAATCTAATGGAAAAGCCTGGCTCCTGCTTCCTCATTGTTATTCTGCACCTCCTCCACCTCACCTGCCTCATTATTTATTTGTCTTGTAATCCTGGCTGAATTATTTTTTATATTAACTGGCTTTTCCGGACTGTTGCAGCAGTACATATTTCAAACCGTCATAGGTGCTGGAGATCATGTACATGACACTAATCTGTGTTTGCAGGGGTCAGGTGTGACTTACTGTCTTCCTAATCTACTGTTTTTATCAGTGAAATCTGCCGGTGACAGCACAACATGATACTGTCAGAGTCAAAAGTCTCAATAGAAATAGAAACCAATCATTAGAAACAATCACTTAAAGCCATGAGCAGGACATCGACACTAATAGATCTGCCACAGAAAACTAAAATAACCAGACTCTAAATCAATGACTCTGACTCACACACACACACAAAAAAGCCATTTATTACCATCTGTAGATCCTGGCACTGATTTCCCTTGTCTTTTCTGTGGCCTGACTGGAATTATTCCTCGCTATGACTTTGTTGTCCAGTCCAATTGGGAGCTCTCTTCCTTTTCCTCTTTTCCTTTCTCTCTCTCTTTGTCCTGCTCTCTTTCTGTCATCTAGTTCAAGGATGCTTCTCTGTAGACGGTCATCTCCAAGAGCCAAAAACCAAAATAAATCGACGCCAGAATTTCAATGCGTCATTAACTGCAAATAACCATCAATATGGTGTAATTATGGAAACAAAGGAAGGCTAAAATTAAATTTTCGGGCCTTGAAATGTATTCCCAGAATATCAGTGGTCAGGTAAATACTGGTGCACAGGGACTGTCATCAGTATGTATAGGCAGATGTAAAGGTTATGTAATTGTATGGTTGTACACAGAGACAATATACACATATTTTTATATTTTAACTTGTTTTATTTATCTACTTTTATTTGATTTTAATGTTTTTTTAAACTGTAAACTGTTAAATTTCCTCATGGTGGGATCAATAAAATCTTATCTTATCTCATCTCATCTCATCTTATCTTAATTGCATGGCTGTACAACGAGGTGGCAAACAGATTCACTCAAGTCAAAGTACACAAACTCTGAAACACACTGAAGTGAAAGGACTTCTACCGAGTATGTGCAAAGTGAACTGAACCTCACAGAATATTAATCTAATGTACTGACTAATGAACCATTCTAACCTCAAATGTAATTAAGCAAGCAGCTATGATCAGGCTCTCATGTCTTCGAGCAAGGCCAGGTGGCTGAAACTATCCGGTACAAGGACTGGAAGTGTTTTTTGTTTTTTTTTTTGTTTTTTTTATATAAAATAAAATTGGAAGAAATTGCATTTTTCAACACAAAACAGTGGCCTTCCTGCAATTTTTATAGATCCAAGAGGCTTGGTGGTGAGTCTGGACCTGATACATATGTCAACTAACCTCAAACCTCATCGTGGAACTTCATTTTACAAATTTTGTAAGAGGCGCTATTCAGCAATTTCTGGTGAAATATTGAAATTTGCTGCATGAGCAAACAATTGGGTCAACAACAAATGATTCTTGTGGAGGAGCTCAGTGGTGAACTTTGTATTTGGCATAGGGTTTGGGATCTTTTTGTGCATCTGGATTGGTTAATATACCTGTGAAATTTGGTTTTGGAGGGGGCTTCACTTTTTCTTTTTTTTTTTTCTTTCCCTTCTCTATAGGGTGTTACTGCAACATTTTGTCAAAGTCATTCTCAAGTCTCCTAAAACATAGTCAGCCTGGCCAAAAAAATCGTTACCTGGATTGTAAGGTGGGGTAGGAGATGTTTTCCTGGAGCATTTTTTACTATATTGCTTAAAATCCCCTTCACACCCCAACTGCAACCAATTAATTAAATGCTCTAACACAAAAATAAAAAGTTTTAGCCACCTGTGGAACGGACAGGACTAAAAAAACACCATCCAATCATTTTAACCGGCCCATGGAAATGATTGAATGATGATATGTCAGTCAAACTCAACTGTCATTTTTCAGCCCCCCTGCGCGCGTACCCCTCTTCGTGCATGAATCACTCAAACCAATCAACCAATCAATCAAACCTTCTCAGAGGCACTTGGAGCACTTGCACAGGAAACGAAGCCAGAGCCAGAGCTTGGCTACATTAGCTATATTAGGATGGAAAGTTCACCAGCAAACTGTTCTGTCACTAACATAAATCACTAGGGATGTAACGTTAGCCAGATAGGTATGAATTGGGACATAATATTGCATAAACATAATAGTGAAATGCACAGATTCCAGCATTCAAAACAAACTGTCGTGGGCTGCTAGCTTGACATCAGTCTGACTACAATCAGCTGTTACCAGCCCGAGATTAATTAGAACATGTATCAAAATAACAAGTGAAAAGTCCAACTTCTAATCTAATATAGTGATGAACAGACCTGAATTCAGAGGTAAGCATGGATCCGCGGGGGGGGGGGCTTGATGCTGTGCAGCGCTTGTGAGCCCTCGGGCACAACCATTGCGTGTTCTGGTACTCTGGAGGCATGGCTTCGGGGGGAAGTCTGAAAAAAGGGGTTTGGACTTTTAAATTGTGTATTTTCAAAATGTAGCTTGCTCAAACCGTTTTTCCAGGATCTCCCACCCTACCTTTAACTCGTCAAATAAAGGCGGCCATACACTGTGCGATTTTAGAGACGATTTCTCACTCGTGCAGCTATTTCTGGGATCGGGCCAGATGTGCCTCTAATTGTATGTCGTGCTTCGTGCAGTGTACATGGGGTAAGGAGAAGCGATTAACACCTCACGACCACCTCACGACCAGCAATCGCGTGTTCACAAGGAAAAAGGAGCTGTTTGAAATCCTGCTCACTCCCCGTGAGGGTATCGCATTGTCAAAGCAGTGCTGCGAGCTGATGTGCCTCAAATTCTCACACTGTGCATGCGCGAATACAATAATAGCCAGCAACTGTAAGCTAATTCTAAGCTTACAGTAGCTGGCTATTGGCCTTGTGCGATTTAGCTTTTGCAGCTTACCTCTAGTTCCCTTTGCTGTAGGATTGACAGCCCATACTGTCCACGTCTGGACAACCAATTCCCACACCAAAGACGTCATCATCTTTTCTTCTTTTTTGATTCCCCGCAGATAATGGCACATATTGCCAAAGCAGCTTGTTGGTTTTTGTTTAGCACTACCATTTTGTGACTCACGCCAATACACAATCATCTACGCACTTCCAGATTCCTTGGTATTTTAATGTTGTATTTCCGGATACAACACTTGAACGTGTGGTGCGTCCTTTGGTGTATGGTCCTACAGTGTGAGCAGTCAGGTCGCATACGAGCGTCAGCCCATACAGTGTGAGAACATGAATCGTGAGCCTGACTTTACGATTGATTCGCACAGTTTGAGATGGAGCTGCGTGCAACAATTGAAATAATCGCACAGTGTATGGCCGCCTTAATTCAGATCCTTCCACTGGACATTTCCTGTAGTGATTAATATGTTTCAGGTGCAACAAGTTCTTTAACCTTTTGACTGATGCACTGAGTATCTTATCTTTTCATAAACACCCTTCAGTTTGATAGAGAATATAAACATTTAACTGTGTTTCAATGGAAAATGGTCATGTGATCTGTTCCAGAGTGATGGATGCATCAGGTAATAAGAGAGATGGATGAAGTGATTACCCATCATGCCTAGTGCCTACAGTATAAGCCTGTGGGGGCAGTGTTATGATCTGGGTTTTCAGTTGATAAGGTCTAGGTTCATTAATGTAATGAGTCCATAAAATGATGTCATCTGAACCTGAATACACTGAATGACCAGATCTGAACATCAGTGGATTTTTTTAAAGGATGCAATTTATTTGTCCTGTGCTCTAAACTGAAGCAGTCCATTAAAATACTGTGTGTGTGTATATTTTTTTGTTTGGCTGGTGCTGGGACCCTCAGCAGCTCAGTTTATTAGGGAGAAGAATGATACTAATGGCCTTACAGAGGTATACAGGGTGTATCAAAAAATATATTTACATTTTGAAAAATTACCCCCAGTTCCGCATTTGATAATTTTTGGAATTTTCTTTTATGGACGTCGGTAGGTAAGGGATTGGTGGACAGGCCAAGTGAGGGTTAACCCTTGGCCTGTCCTCAGTCACATTTTCAGGCCTAAACAAGTTGAATTAACTTTGAAAGGCAGGAACAGCTGCCATGGGTAAAGAAATGAAATTGACACGGCGGCCAAAGTGTTAATGCTGTAACCTGGCAATTTTTTGGAAAAAAAAGATGGATGCCCATTGTCCCCTCCCATGACCTTTGATTGGATTTAAATCCCACGACTACATCACGTAAACCAGTTTTAACTTGGATTGTGCAATTATCCCCTGCTCACTCATGCATGAAAACCTGGGTCTGTAAATTTGGACAGATATCCCTTAAACCTACTGATATCCATTAAAGAAAATTCCAAAAATTATCAAATGTGGGACTGGGGGTAATTTTTCAAAATGTATATATTTTTTTATACACCCTGTATAGACCCTAGTAAGTCAAAAATTAAGAAAACAATGAACATTAATTTAACAACATTCAGTTTCAAAGTTTGCAACGGAACTTTTTGAACCCATTGTGAGGCCTTTTCTCCATGGTCCAGGTTCTCTCCATGCCTGTTTTGGATGGATCATCTGTTTTTCCATCTCTTCCATCCCTTTACTACAGTGTGAAATCTGTCATCTGTCATAAAAGTGATTAATAATAATTTGCTTTAAATGCTTTGAAAATGTGAGGGAAAAAAATCCAGATATTATAATACAGTAAAATGAAATATATCCCTATTTCAGGATATTATCAATATATTAATGCAGGTATGTTGACTTCATGTAGAACATCTAAAGTGACTTTGGGAATGAATTGCTCCACTTTCTATATGATTATACTATAGTTAGATATGTTGCTCTTGCTATATATATATATGTTTGGTTATTATTTTATTTTATTCTATGTTTTTTGGGGAGTTATAAAGCTTCTCAAGTCTCATATTTCTGCCAACTTCTTACTCTTAAAAATAACTCTCCTCCATCACCCCCTGCTCTGTTTTTCTCTTAACTTTTAAAACCCCTCATTAACTGGAGATGGTCTCCTAAATCCTCCATGATCGAAGGGAATATATTCTCCGTTTCCAATTTATCCAGAGGGATGAGACTGAGAGGGTGGTCAGACAGTTGGATGGAGGGATTGACAGAATTAGTATTAGGGCCACAAAGTTTTATATTTCTCCTGTGGACAACAGAATGAATGGACGGATTAATAGACAATGTGTAGGGATGAGGAGAGAGAGTCCTGAGAAATGTAAGTGTCGCTTCTATTTTTGTGAAAGGAAATATGCTTCAGTTATGTCCATCTAGGGGTGGGTGATGTAGCAAAAATATCATATCATGATTTTTAACAAATTAAATCATGATCTTGATTTTATCACGATTCTTTACATTGATGATTGAGACTAATTTGCACTTTTTTTGAGCAATACAACCAAACAATTTCCCTATGTAAAACCTAGCCCTAAAAGAAAAAAACAAAAACAAAAAAACAGACAATTTAGCCCAAAGAACCTTCCAGAACAAGGCTAATGATGTTCATTTTGTCTTCTGTTAATGTAATTATACTTTTCTCTTTTTCTTTTTCTCTTTTGCTCGACGGGCTCTGATTGGTCCGTCAACCCGACCAGCTGATAAATGACACGTCAGCAGCATGTCGGATGGTGCTTCTGAGGAAGACTGGAGTCACAGTCAAAACTGTCAAACAGGTAACATCTAAAAACTACACCATGTGTGAACAAAAGAAAAAAAGGAAAGTATAATTACACTAACAGAAGACAAAATGAACATCATTAGCCTTATTCAGGAAAGTTTTGGACACAATGGTGTCAAAGCTCTCCGCCGACTGGAAAAGTTGGAAAAAACACAAGCCCGCCAGAAAAACCACCTAAGATTCAACATGGGGGCGTACACTCTCTTGCATACCTGGGATTCCCTCCTCCAGAGACCCCCCAAGGTGGGTGAGGCACAATCGGCTCGACTGGCTCTGATTGGTCCGTCGACCCGACCAGCTGATAAATGACACATCAGCAGCATGTCGGATGATGCTTCTGAGGAAGACTGGAGTCACAGTCGAAACTGTCAAGCAGGTAACATCTAAAAACTATACCATGTCTGAACAAAAGAAAAAGTAAAGTATAACCTTCCAGAACATTTGTAATTTAAATAGTTTGTGCAATTTTGCCAAAATGTGCAAAGAACATAAGCATACTAAAATGTAAACCATACTCTGGTTGCGACATAAAAACTAAACTGCACTTGGTTTTTGAGGTAGGTTTCAATAAACATTCATTCATTTTCTGAACCTGCTTTATCCTCACTAGGGTCACGGGGGTCGCTGGGACCTATCCCAGACACTTATGGGTGAAGGTGGGGTACACCCTGGATGTGTCACCAGTTCATGGCAGGGTTGACATATAAGGACAAACAATCTCACATTCACACCTATGGGCAATTTAGATTAACCGATTAACCTCAGTGCATGTGTTTGGATGGTGGGAGGAAGCTGGAGTACCCGGAGAGAACCCACACAGACACGGGGAGAACAGGCAAACTCCACACAGAAAGATCTCACCCTCTGGTGTTGGAATCAAACCCAGGACCCTCTTGCTGCAAGGCACAGGTGCTATCCACTGCACCACCGTGTCATCCCTCAATAAACATGAAAATTAAAAAAAAAAAAAAACAGAACAAAGAGGCCCCCTTAAACAAATAAAAGTTAAAGTTTTTGAAGGTAGGGAAAAGGAAAATGAGCTGCACAACAGCAGGAGACTTAAGTCTTAAGTTTCATTTTCACTTTGTGCGGTCATATGTACGGCAACGGAACACCCCCTTTCAATATAACCCTCCCCGATTCCACAATCTCTCTGCTTTGTCACATCGTCAATACGTTCTAATCCTTCACAATCTAATATCATCATATCGCACACCCCTACGTCCATCCATATTCAGTAATAAAACAGAACAGAGCAGACAGCGACATCACACCTTCAGTCACACACGTCTACACACACCCCTCATTCAGTCAGTGTAGAGAACAAACAGTCCATATTAAATATTATTATTGGATGAACAGGCATCGAGCTGAACCATCAATCAACAGCTAACCTTTGACAAATCACCATGTGTTATATTTAACTTCCTTTTTGGGTTAATAATAGTGCAAACGTTAAAGCCTTGTCGAACTCATTCACAGTGTGAAGGTTAAGAACCATTTTTCGGAGGATAATGGTACCCAAAAGCTCCTGTAGATCGATCTGTGATGTTCACTCCACTTCAGTAAAGTGGGTGATGATCGATCACATCTACCAGATTTTTCTTAAATGAAAATATCCTGCAGCTGCATTGAATTCTAGTCTGCACTGATGGCTCTGTTGAGGATAAAATAGTATCTCTGATCATCTGAGTGATTTTTTTCCTCCTTGTTTTGCCTCCATCTCTTACAGTATTGGTTTCTCGCTGCTCCATTGTTTGGCATTAAGTGAAAACATTGCAGTCCAACAAAGACATGATTTCAATAATATCAGTGGAGTTACACTCAGTGGGGACTAGTCCACAAGAGGAGCTGTAGCAAAACTGGAGTGAAGGCCAATGTGAAGATATGATTTTATGTCAAATATTTGAGTATATTTTTCATTTATTACAATTTTGATTTTATATACCTAATACAGGGTAACACTAAAAAATGGGAACTTTTTAACAATCCAATAAAACCAAGAGTGATGGAAGAAAAATATTTTATTCATAGTAATTGAAACCTTAAAACATGCCATTTAAGAAACAATGATGGAATTTTCATTTTTTTTAAATTACTTCCTGTAGATGGCGGCTTCCTGTATGAATGCATTCTTGAAATCTGCTGTTGAGATTCCGCATTGACCGCTGCCACATCTCAGCTGGGATACTGTGAATTTCATCCTGAATTCTCTGTTTTAACTAATCCAGAGTTCTTGGTCGGGTCGTATACACTTTACTCTTGAGATAGCCCCAAAAGAAAAAATCACAAACGGACAAATCTGGCGATCTAGGGGGCCAGGGAATGTTACCGAATCTTGAGATCACACAGTTACCGAACAATTCTCGCACAGCCGCCAATGGTTACTAAAATGGGGGTGTGTTTACTTGCTCAAGGTCACTGTCTCGCAGTGCTGCCATTTGCTCATGTCTGCCAATACGCACTTCAAAAATTCCCGTTTTTTTGGGTCACCCTGTAATTTTAAAAAAATGAAAATTCCATCATTGTTTCTTAAATGGCATGTTTTAAGGTTTCAATCACTATGAATAAAATATTTTTCTTCCATCACTCTTGGTTTTATTGGATTGTTAAAAAGTTCCCGTTTTTTTGTGTCACCCTGTATTTGGAACCGATATTCACTTTTAAAGTCTTTGAAAAGGTTCGTTAAGCATCTTTGTGTTATTTATGCAATAAATTATATATTTATTTTAAACCAGATTTTGTATATTTTGTGTTTTTTGTCCTTTTGTATTGATATAGTAGGTTAAAGTGAAAAAATAATAGACAGATGAGTTAGATGAAGCTGTGCTGAAAAAAAAAAAAAAGATACCAAACATGGGTATAGTAAACATTTGTTTATACTGTATATAAAGGCAAAATCAAAAGTACTGAAAAACGGCCAAAATAGGCTCAGACCCCAAGGGGTTATTACTGTTTATCATCACTTTAACTGTACTGTTGCTGCATACAGTGTAATTTTGTACAGATTAAGAAGTTATCATGATTTTTTATTTTTTTTTGTGATATTTGATAGTTTTGAAAGTTTTCATTTTACCCTGTTTACCTTATATATATATATATATATATATATATATATATATATATATATATATATATGTATATATATATATATATATATATATATATATATTATTTTTTTTTATTTTATTTTTTTTTGCATTTTATCCTTTTATCTTTCTCATGCTACAAAACCAAGACCTGCATAACTAAATTTCATTCTATCATGTCCCATTGACTGAATGACAATAAGTCTGAGTTTATTATTTTATCAGTCAGTACTTTTCTACTTTCTGATGTTGCATGGTTAAATTAACTGATGTTATTTTATTTTACACCCTTTTCATCCTGAATAATCTCGATTGAAATGGATGATACAGTCTGGGGATAACAGATCAACTGTGGTTCTGCTGAACTGGTTTTACCTGGTCTTAGTGGTCCAAATCGGTGTCAGTCTCAGGTGGATCTGAAGATGGGGCTGGTGAACAGGTGTCCTCTTGGATCCTGGTCTGGTCCACGGCTAAACCAATTGGTAGTGTTAACTGGGTTTCTGTCCTTCAGATCAGACTCTCTGTGAGCAAGACAAATATAGGGGGAAAAATCACAATAGTCCATTTTTTTTTTTTTTTTTTTTTTATGAAGTACAATATTTCTGGTTACAGTATCTTTGACTTTTTTTGTCTTTACTGTGTGTTTTCACAGCTTCACCATTTGCAGCTACTTTTAACACAATATTCTGCCTCTGTCTGATCAAATGTAAATGTACAAACTATTATAGAAATCTCTCTCTATTGTATGTTTACCTTTTTTTTATGTTACTGTGTCGGGTTATGTTGTCAAATCCTCCTGAGACCCAGTAGGTAAAAGTTTGGGCTTTTTTTGTTACATTAAATAATTGCCTTGATTGAAAACAACACAATGCTAATTTATTTTCAGATTTGTATTTTTTTTATTTTTAGGAAATTCTGGATTGCAATGGACTTTTTTTTTTCTTTTTTAATAAAGCTGTGAAACTCCACTACAAAGGACAAAAATGCATAGCTAGGTCTCAGGGGGATACACTAAAATATGCACTGCTCTTGACAGCAGGTGGTCAGCTTGTCTATACAGTATTGTTCCATTCATCTAGACTGAAAATAGTCTTAAAGTTGTTTGTAAATATAAAGTACACAAACCTGATAATTCTACTTAAGCAGTAATTAAGTGTTTATACTTCCCACCTCTGTTCATAGTGATTAAGAAAGGTCCTTATTTTTTGTCCTCACATGATGAGTCATTTTTGTTGTATTAGAAAGTGGTTCTGAGTGAGACACGGAGACTTTCAGGACTCCAGAAATTATGTAAAGAAGATGTTTACCTTGCTCCAAATCTCACAGGTAATAGTGTTTTTCGTCCTGTACAGTTTGTTACACCTCTGTTTAGTCACCCTCACCACCTCCTTCTGGGTCTGCACACAAATCCAGAACTGCAGGGTTCATAGTTTCATTCAGTACTTGGTGCCAATGATTTATAATGAATGGATTATGATGCTGTTTGGAGAGAAGTAGCCTTGGCTCAGGCACAGCAGCTTTAGTTTGGGGGTTGAGAGTACTTCAAGTACCTCATACATATATTTTAATCCTTCATAACAAATAGGATCTAATCCCTGTATTTGATGTGAAATTAAAATGTGTGCACGATTTTAGTTATTTCCAGACATTTTTTGAGTTGTAGTGAATAAATAAATTTACTGTAACATTTATATTAAGATATATGAAACAAAACACTGTGGGCTGGATCTACTAATATCCCAATTTACTTGCGCAATCTAGTATTTTGTGTGTGGGGTTGAACTGTGGTTTGTGGGTGATTTACTAAGATTACTTGCATAAATGACAACAAGTGCAAAGTCTTCGAGACTGCCCTATTTAAATGAGGATTTTGCTTGTGCTACTGGTTATTATCATGGAGACAGTACACTGGAAAAACTGCTCTGGGATACGCCAGCACTAATGGCAACAGTGTGCAGAAATGATCCAGACGCACGGAAATGTAACGTGAGGAGTTTTGTCATAGAAGGTATTGCATGAGTCCTTCTTCTGACTGGCCCAAAATCATCCCCTAGAGTTCATAGAAGTTCTAAAATGGCCTTACTGGGCAGAGGTGGATGGGGGGAGGTTGTTGGATTGAATGACTGTCAGGCACACATCATTTTGTTACACTGTAGCCTAATGTCGGTGCATATTTTTAATCACAATCATCAGATCAAGTGGAAAAGTAGCCTTTACAAGAGTCCCATAAAGTGGGAGGGCCATACTGTACGTCTCAGGAATTTTTTCTTTTGTCTTTCCAAAAATGTTCACGTGGGTGAAAAATGTGTTCTCTGCATCTTGTGTCATCATTTTGATGTCTCCTTTTTGCGACAATAACCACTTCCATGTGTACACAATTACACATCCAAACCGTTTGCACCTCCCTTTGAGATGTTGTAAATATAGACACAATTTCTATGAGCAAAATTGCTTTTGGGTTTGATAAATCATTTTGTGTGTGCTAAATTAATATATTTATATTTTCTTCTCCCAGCACATGCACAATTGCTTGTAAACGCCCCATATTCCATATTCATTGTGGCAAACAAACTAACGGGATGCAGACATGCTAATTTGTACCTTTGAAAGATGCAACCCTTGGTGTACACTGTTAGTAAATCAGTTTATACATTTTTTGTGTTTGCAATGAGTTTGCACACATTTGTATACACGTAAACTTTTATTAGATTCGGCCCTTGGTCACTTTTTGTCACAATGATAAATGATTACATGTTCTATAGGCTAGTGGGTCCCAAGGTTATAACAGTTTTGGATTTTTCATTGTAGTTTAGTTTTATTTCGTTTTGACTTTTTTTTTTTTTCCTGTAATTCGGTTATTTTTATTTAGTTTTTAGCGCAAATTTGCAAGTTTTTATTAGTTTTTTGTTTTTTGTTTTTTTTTTTCTAAAAGGCTTAGTTTTAGTTTAGTTTTAATATTAGTTTTTTTTTTATCTGCTATCTTCCTTGCCTTTGTATACAAAGTAAATCCCATCCAGGACTCTGCTGCTTTCTCCCAACTTTAGTCTCCATGTTGCCAGGTAGAGTGAGGATGAGAAAATGACTCTAAATGGCAAGTGGCGAGAAGTGATGGACCGTGAAGTGCTGTATGGTGCCGCCAGCTAAAATTGCTCGAGTGAAAAAAAATCGATTTTATATCAATCCGACATTGACAAGGATGAAAACGAAGGGAATTTTTTCCATAATTTCCATATATTTTAGTTAGTTTTGTAACCACATAATACAGTCTCAGTTAGTTATCGTTTTTTTTTTTTCTTTTAATTCTATTTTTTTTATGTATTTCACTTAACAAATTTTTTTTTTTTAAATTCTAGTTTTCATTATTTAGTTTTTGTTTTACGATCTAACCTTGGTGGGTACTAATCAAAATTTTTATTTAAGTTTCAGTGTATACAATTTGCCTGTACTCTTGAAACACTTAAGCAAAGTTTGTCTTGGAATCTGCATAGTGCTAATGGTAGCTAGCGTCACACACAGTTAAACTTTGGAATGAGTGTTAGGCTTTCCACACTAAAACTGGTCTGAGTCATCGACATAGTAATCAGAGTACAGGCTTTTATTATGAAGGTATGAATGAGATGTCTGGTAGCTGCAAAATGGATTTAGCTGACATCAATAAATGACTGTTTCCCACAATAAACATCAAGCATGTACATAAGCCCATAAATCTGACATATTAAACCTTTAGCCTTTGCACAATGTTTGAAAGCATTACATTGAAACAACTGCTCAAACTCATTAATGATTTTCCGCACATTCTTTTATACTTTGTTGTAAATCATTATTTTTGATAGGAGCCTGTTTTAAACAAATGTATTACTTTAATTAACCTGCTTGAATAGGCTATTTATTAGGCAACTTTGTGAAATTTATAGCGGGAGTAGAGACAAGGCACTGACGAATGAAAATGAGCAGGAAAAAAACTGACTCGTCTACATAGAAGGCAATGGATGGGGTGTTATTACCCCGCCCCCTGAAGGGAAGGCAAGGGGTTTTGTTTATTGTTCTATTTGTTTGTTTTTTAACACTTTAGCAGCAAAACTATTGGTTGAATTCATACCAGATTGACTTTATAGATTGCCAAAGACCCAGAATTGATCTCATTACATTTTGGGAACAGTAGGTCAAAGTTCAAATTTTTTATGACTTTTTAGAATCTTTCCATTTACTTATAATGGGCGGAATATGTGTGAGGGGTGGGTTTTGTTGTGCCTGGCACCACTTGTTTCCTTGTGATTTCAGTTCCTGTAGTTTAAACTTGTGATACCTACTACAGGGTGTCCCATAAGTCTCCATGCATAGGAGACATAATACATATGGTTCTAACATGTATTTCTTTATATTTCTTCTTTATAGTTCTTCAGCAGTGGAGGACACGCGTTGAAATGTGTTCCCGACAAAATGGCAGTTATAGAGCATATTATATAAATAAAAATGGTTTATGTCAAGAAACGTTTATTTTTTCTATGTATGGAGACTTATGGGACACCCTGTATATAACCACAAGGATTGAATTTAGCTTCCAGATGGGAAATGTAGATTGCTTCAAATAGGATATATGACAAAGAAATATTTGCAGCTTAACACATCAGTTATCTTAATCAATGGTCTCATTAGAGCAGTGGTTCTTAACCTTGTTGGAGGTACTGAACCCCACCAGTTTCATATGTGCATTCACCGAACCCTTCTTTATAAAAAATGAAATATGATTTTTTTCAAATTCAAGACACAGGTATATGTTTTACTGGTGCACAAAATGAACCGTGCATTAACATCACTGTGTTCAAAGGACAAAACCAACACAGTGCATGAACTCACAACAAATTCCATACCTTTTCACAAAGACATGACCTTTTTTAATACTACCACACTGAAATGGTTTTAATTTTTAACCTTATGTATTCCAATAATGAACTTATTGTTTTTATGCTATTTATCATTTTTAACATTTTAACACACACCCATCACCTACTGTCCATCAGGCTACAATCATAATGAATATTTACTGCAAATCAATGTGACTTCTGCTGTTGTCGAGTGTGTGTCTTGACCTCTGCCAAACCCCTGAGACTGACTCACCGAACCCCTAGGGTTCGATCGAACTCAGGTTAAGAACCACTGCATTAGAGGGAAAGTTGTGATTCAATGTATCATACTGATTGGTCAGTAGACAGTTCGAGCCTGTTTTAATCAAAGAACTTGAAGCTTTGAACACCGTTACTTCCTCTGCAGACTTTGAGGTTTAAATACACAAATAGGTTGATACACTGTGTCTACAAAGGTTTCAAGTTTGCCTTAAATCTACATATCTGAGCATATCTGAACATTTAATTGTATTAGTTTACTGAAGTATTTATATATATGATGATATTGGTTAGGAAAGCTGTTTTGTTCCATCAAGCTACTTAGATATAGCTACAGTTGAGGGGTCTGTTTGGAGTAAAATATGAGGTCCAGAACTCTGAGCTGGCAGGTGACTTGGTTGTCAATCTCACATTTCAGTCAAAGTCTAGAATATGATTAATAGAGGAATAACTTAAATATGGATTACAAGGGCTCTCGGACCAGAATGACTCCTGAAAAAACAATGTATTGCCATAACATTTATATAGCAAATTTTAACGTTAGTAATATGGAGGCAGGTTGTTTTGGAGCCAGCTTCTAGTGGTTGTCAGTGGGATACACTTTAACCGCATAAAGCCAAATGTATCCTATTTGATACATGAGTTTTGAAGCCCTCTACATGATCAGTGTCGTAGTTTTTTTCTTAAGAAACCTGATGTATACAATTAGATACATGCAATACAGGGATAATCCACCGGGGGGAGGAATTTGTTCACCAGAGGCCTTTCCAGTGACACTACAAGACTGTCATTAATGAGGAAGAAGGAAGAACTTTGCCAATTTCGAAAAGGAATTACCAATTTTTCAGACATGTTTGTGTTATATTATGTTTTTGTTTGTTCAAAAATAATAATATTTGAGCATTGAGACCCGATGTATCAAATATGATCCAAAATTGAAACTCATACAAATCACTTATTCAAAACTATTCAAATAATGTATAAAGCAAAGAATAACTTACTGCCGGGCAATATTCAACAAATGTTTTGTGAAAGAGAGGGAGTCTATGATTTAAGGGGAAAGTTAAATTTACAGATTCATAAAGTACGCACTACGTTAAAAAGTTTCTGTATCACCATCAAATTGTGGAACAAATTGTGTGTGGAGATAAAACAAATATCAAACATAATTCAGTTTAAAAAAAGATATAAAAAATGATTCTTGAGAGGTACAGTATTTAATAATGACAATAAGGACTGTTTGTTTATGGATGATGTACTGATAACTCTGCTGTAATTATTGAAGAAAATGGTTGAATTGTTGAGTCTGCTTGTATGACTGGACTGCCATGATCATATTGTTGGGTGTAATTCAGTTACTGCATTATGTATTTGTTGTGGTTTGATGTTCAAATTAGGAAAATAATAGTTTGACTCTTGTATCAAGTTAGCGATAAAGGTGTAAAAGCACTAAGGGGTAGGATTAAATAAGTTTATACTTCTTCCTACTCCTTTTCGACCATGCAAAATTCAGACTTGTATGTGCCTGGAGAAAGATTCTGTCCATTTGAATGTTTTATTTGTTTTTGTTTTTTTTTTTTTTGATTTTTTGTTTTTGTTTTTTTTTGCATGTTCGAAATAAATAAATCAATCAAATCAAATCAATACATGGAAACTGACATTTGAAAAAACATTTTTTTTGGTTGTTCAGAAGGACCAATGAAGGCTCCAGTTTCAAAGAACTGGAATTTTCTGTCAATAATTTAATGGTTCAGGTTTTACAGGGTTAATGTACTTAAACATAGACTTTGGTTTGAAGCCACAGTTGTTTTACATGTAGGTCTACAACCAAATCACAGTAGCATATACTGTACTCTAACCTAAACCCTGACAGAGTTGTGGCCTATAGGCCCTTTCCCATCGCAGGAACTTTTACAGGAACTCTCTGTATTACCCTGAACTTTCAAAGTTCCTGGTGTGTTTCCACTGAAAATTACCCTGGTAACTGACCCTCCCCCGGCCCCGAATTTACCCCGAATAAGTTCCTGGTAGAGAGGTAGTACTATCCAGATTACCAGGAACTTTAAGGGGCAGAGCTGTATTCTGTTTTTTTTGTATTCTGTTCACTGGCTGAGTGGTGGACTAGACTAGCAACATTTCCGCATTCTGCTCACCGCCAATATTTAACTCATTCAGTTTCCACAAGCTTAGTATTTTGATTTTAGTTTAAGGAATGAGAAGTTGAAAATACATGTTCTACCATTTTTAAATACAAATTAAGGATATGTAATGATGGTTAACTTCATTTAAAATGTATTCCAGATGCATTAAGTGATTCAACAACCAGTAAAATGTTAAACCCAACCTGTCCACTTCAGTACTGTGTCATTTTATTGAACTAGAGGTTAGTTTGTGAATGTACATGAACTGGACCACAGCTTCTGTTACTGCTCCCTCATACAGGGGTTGGACAAAATAATGGAAACACCTTCACCTCAAGATGATAATGCCCCAATCCATACAGCTAGAATTGTTAAAGAATGGCATGAGGAACATTCTAATGAAGTTGAGCATCTCGTATGGCCGGCACAGTCCCCAGACCTCAACATTATTGAGCATTTATGGTCAGTTTTAGAGATTCAAGTAAGACGTCGATTTCCACCGCCATCGTCTCTAAAAGAGTTGGAGGGTATTCTAACTGAAGAATGGCTTAAAATTCCTTTGGAAACAATTCACAAGTTGTATGAATCAATACCTCGGAGAATTGAGGCTGTAATTGCCGCAAAAGGCGGACCTACACCATATTAAATTATATTTTGTTGATTTTTTAAGGTGTTTCCATTATTTTGTCCAACCCCTGTACATCATCAACCTGATTTGAATAAATTACCCTGAACTTTCGGGTGCAGTGGAAACGCAGTTACCAGGAACTCTTTTACCCCAAAAAGTTCCTGGTAAATAAGTTCCTGGTAATAAAGTTCCTGGGCCTTTTGGTGGGAAAGGGCCTTATAATGACATAAATAAACTACAATGTCACATGACCACAGCTGTAATGATGACTGTGTCCAAATGTCTGTTTCATTACATGAGACAAGATTGAGTGTAACACAGTGTATCGCACAAATGAAACAAAGAGTTTAGAAGAACTAAAGGTTGCTTTACAGCTGCACATATATGGGTGGGTGTGTGCGTTCATGTCACAGCTCCTATAACATGGTCGGCATCATCACTTTCCTGTAAAGTGAGAACTAGTAATCATTGTAGCCATGTTAGCTCAGGGCTTGAATCTTCCATTCGATTTGCAAAGTTGTGTCTGCATGACCTCCTTCGCTTTTCTGTGCACATTCACACATGTTCTCTCTGGAAAAATCATATGCTGTGAAAATATTAAATTAAAGCAAAAAAAAAAAAAAAAAAAGACCTGGAGGACATGATAGCCATTTTGGCCTTAGCTACAACCCAAAACAGATTTTTTTTCTACTTAATGCTTGAGTCGTTGCTGCTGAAAACCCAACCCCCGCTCTCGTTCTCCTCCAACTACCGGCCTGGCTGCACAGCATTACCTCCTCGCAAAGCCCAAAATGGCTCTTAAGTGTTTGTGTCCCAGCAGAAAACACGAGCTGACACCTGTTCGGTTCCATAAAACCAGCTCCCTGTGAAAATCCTGCTGGTTTACCTTTGAGCCTCTGTTAGTTCATTGCAGGGTTTCAGGCTGATCTGTCCATTTCCTCCTTCTCTCTATGGAATTGTCTAACAGGACGCGTAAATATTTCTTAATCTAAAACAGATTTCATGGCTAATGAACCTTCTCTCTCTTTCTCATCCCAATCCCTCTCAGTCTGATTTGAGGTCTTGTAGGATCTCACTGACTTATTATTGTGTGTTTGTGCAAGCGTGTGTGTGTGTCTTAGGGGTTTATAAAAAGGCTTGTAAAGTATTTCTTCAGTAGTAATCCACTAGACAGCATTATGGTTTACAGCGCAGAGGGCAGTGTGCTAGGCTTCTCTTGTCACTACGCTCAGGCGCTTTAATGTTACACTTTGATTCGCTTAGACAGAAACGAAGCGAAGACTAGCCACGAACACAAAGAATCCAGCCAAAAGTAGCTAAGGATCACATTAATACAGTCAAATGGAGCAGTGGATAACAAAAATAACCCAATGTAGCAAGATGAAAACGGAGGGAAAATGGTCAAATGAGGCAGAATGCTGAACCAGCCTGCAGTCATCTGGATGCTCTGTTAGTCCAACAAACACTGAAAGTTTCCAATGTGAAACGAATGCAATGTCTGCCTCATAACACAAACTTTTTAGAAGTAGAGACTGACCTCACAGAGCTGTTTTACTGGACTGCAAAAATCTAAATCTTACCAAGTGTATTTTTCTCATTTCTAGTCAAAACATCTCATCACACTTGAAATAAGACACAGGGCTGGATCTACTACGATTCCAATTTGCGTGTACAATCTAGAATTTTGCGTGTGGGGTGGTTTACAAAGATTGCTTGCATAAATTAAAACAAGTGCAAAGTCTTAGAGACCGCCCTATTTAAATGGGGGTTTTGCGTGCACTACTGGAGACAATACGCTGTTAAAACTGCTCTGGGAAACACCAGCACTAATGGGAACTGTGCGCTGAAATGATCCAGATGCACGGAAATGTAACGTTGGAGGAGTCTTGTCATAGAAGGTATTGCATGACTCATTCATCAATTGGGGGGGGGTAGCAAACCTTTTGTAGATCTGGCCCATAATCACCTAAAGAGTAACTTGTAAGTGACATATGAGAACTTATGACAACTTGAATAAGCATAAAATATCTTGAACTAAGCAAAAAAAAAAAAAAAAAAAATCTGTCAATGGGACAAGTGAAAACTATCCTGGTAAGATTTCTTGAAATAAGATTTTCAAGATTTATTGCCAAAAAATAAGTTTTTATATCTCACTAAAAAAGTTACTCTTTAGCTGATTATGTCTTATTTTAAATGTGATGAGATATTTTGACTAGAAATGAGAAAAATACACTTGGTAAGATTTTAATTTTTGCAGTGTGGACTTTCCAAAAACAGTGGACAGCAGTGGATTAGAAGATGAACTTCTGTCAGTTGTCTTCAAGATGGATGTGATAACTTACAGGCATTGGATTGATCGTACAGAAGATAAATGGATCTGAATTGGACCGCATTGTAATAGCAGTGAAGTTTGTTGTATTGCACTGATTGTTACGTCATATGTACTCTTCATGTACAGGATTGTCAGTAGGGATGGGAATCGATAAGAATTTAACGATTCCGATTCCATTATTGATTTTGCTTATCAATCTGATTCCTTATCGATTCTCATTGGGTGAGGGAACAAATGAGTCCAAACATGTGTGTTTGCATTAACTGTCTTTCATATTTCCATCTCTGCACAGAAAATATACCAAATACAGTATGTACAAACAATAATAACAGATGATGCCAGGCCCGGTTTGGAGGGGGCGGGGTGGCGGCAGCGCGCAGTGAAAATGAAACTAAAGACGCTTTACTATTTCCTTTATTGCCGCATGTACACTACGTGGAGACAGTTCGACTTGGCTCGGCTCGTCTCCCGTTGTCGTGCGCCTCATTTCCTTTCCCATACCTTCAGAAACTTGTATTTGGGTACGACGTTTGTTGCCCGCACCGGAACCGGAACTGGGCCCGGTGTTCACTCTGCTGCTACATTCACAAGCGTCGCTAAGTAGCGTCTCAAATACGTGACATTCCTGTAAATGAATCACATGCTGTGGACAAATGTTTGAGCAGATTGGAGGGATTCCACCTTTTTGAAGACATGGAAGCTTTGACAGTGTTCCAGTGGACCTGGTGTCGTCTGTTTAGACCAGTGGTGATTTCCCATAGACTGCAAGGGAAGCCCGGCTTCCCCTAAAATTACAAAAATTAAATGGTTAAATATGTTCGGTTGTGTTGACATTTTATTGACTACAAATGTGTTAGAACACGTTCATCTCAAAGAAGAGTTCGTTCAGAATCAGCTTTATCACAAATCAACGGATGCGATGTCGTTCACTTCTCATACATTCCCGTTGCGCTGTTTTCTCATTTGATCTCTGCTCAGTGCATTTGTCCGTAGACTGCGGGCGTCTCTGGGCTTCAATGGGACTGAGTGGAACAGTTTTTTTCATTGCCTCAAAACTGGACGGTAATTGGATAAATGCCACGATGTTGTCCTGCCCCCGGATGTCGGGTGTCTCTGGGGGTGAATGGAGCTGTGGGCGGAGCTCAGCCGGGCTGGACGCCAGAATCCCACGTGCTGATTGGAGGATCAGTCGAAAGGCTGAATCCCATTTGATTGACAGCTAGTTTCAGATCTGCTCCTTCACTGACACAGTTCAGTTTAATACCACCGCGCATTCTGCTGTGAAATCAAAAGAAACCACTACGAAATTACTCGTTCATTTCTTGCACTGTAAATAAAACCCACTCATTGTACTTCCTTGTTTCAATTTAACATAATTTCAGTGTTTTCTTGTTTCAGTTACATAATTTAATCATTTCTTGTTCGAGTTGAATATTGTTTTGTAGATAGTTAAATCAAACTGTCGGCTCGGTCGGAGTGAAAGGAGCATCTCTTGTTTAAAAAGGCTGAAGTCTTACACCCACAACACACTGGGCCAAGGCAATCTAAGCAGAGAGGACACTGGTCCAGCCCCTGGAAAAGACGCCTACATGGTACAATAAGGTCACTGAGCATTTTCTTAAAAAGGAACAGAATGCCAAATGTATGTTTAAATAACTTGACAATTTTTTTTTTTTTTTATGTAAGCCGACAATGAGCTTCCCCTGTCTGAAAAACGAGCAGCCACCACTGGTTTAGACCGTTTCTGCCTCAGTGCCATGTTGGCTACGTTTTGACCAAAACAATGCAGCGTAAGCGTGACGTCATCGCACGTGCACAACGAAGGCAGAATCACTAAGCAGAATCGTTAAACAGGCAGGCAAACAATTCCAAGGAATCGAGTTACTGGGAACCGGTTTTCAAAAAGAACCAGTTCTCGATTCCCATCCCTAATTACAAGTGAGGTAGTTTCTCAGGACTAAGATGTAGATCATAGGTCGGCAACCTTTGCAATCTAAAGAGTCATTTTAGGACAGAAATAGAAAAACAAAACTGTCTGAAGCCAAAAGATACCCTTATATCTTTCCTCAAAGTGGTAGCTGTTTAAGAAGCTCTTAAGGATTAGTTTGTACAGAATATGTGGCGAATAAATCAAAGTTTCAGTGCATTTACAGAACCACAAAGAAATTACAGAACTGAAGAAAATGGTGATATTTGTCACAATTTTATTCAAAATTCAACTGGTATGTGGAGACTGTCTGTGCAATGAAGAATACAGATGAATACTGACACCCTTTTTTCTTTTATCAAATAAAAAGAAGAAAGAGAACAATGTGCTTTGTATCAACGATGTCCTGTGTAATATGTTGTGGGACTGTTTTGAATAAAAATTTGAATAAAAAAAAAAAAAAAGAATACAGATTAATATCTTCAATGTCTTAAAATTAAAAAGCAATCTACTTTTACTACAACTAAATTCTTTTTTTTTTTTTTTATTCATTTGGAGTACAGTCTACATTTTTGTAACTGCATAACATCAGTGACTTTATGGTTGCGACCATTAATAGCAAAATGTCAAACAAACAAACAAACAAATAAATAAATAAATATTCATTCATTTCCTTTTGCTTTTTAACATAGCCACATTGAACCACTGGAAAAAGGCCCAAGAGCCATATGTGGCCCCGGAGCCACAGGTTGCCTACCCCTGATATAGATGAACATAAAAAAGACAGTAGGTGCATTGGTATAAATATATTTACTATAATCATAAAAAGATTATGGAAATGATAAAATAGGGAGAGAAAGAATAAAAACCTTACAGAAATGAACAAAAAAGTATTTTTCTTT
Organism: Sphaeramia orbicularis; assembly: GCF_902148855.1. NCBI lineage: Eukaryota > Metazoa > Chordata > Actinopteri > Kurtiformes > Apogonidae > Sphaeramia > Sphaeramia orbicularis. The sequence goes on from NC_043966.1 coordinate 45,135,699, forward strand.
TACTGGAGGCATTTGTTGTTAATATCAAAATGATGAAATGTATAAACACACTAATTAGAGCTGCTTGGTCATCTGGCAGCCTACATAATTCAGTAAGAATTAATGCTAACATCAGCTAATACAACAAATTTATACCATGTGTTTGCACATTTCATGCACAAGGCAGACTCAATGTGCTTCACAACAGGTATATAACATAAAAACATAGAAAACACAGGGCTTTACAGAATTAGTTGTATATGAAAACAAACAACAGTCAAATAAACAGTAGAAGAAGGTGATAAATAAGCACCAGTAAACTTCACTACAGAATCCTATGACATTCTTGTTTGTGCAACTCCATAAACACATCTACAGCAGAACTGCCTTTCAGATAGGCAGACAACTAAATTTATATATAACCCTTATATAACCCCCCCCCCCCTTTACACATGTCACAGAATAGAAATGAACTATAAATAAGAACTATAAATATTTGTAACAGGCTGTAAACATGAATATTTCAGCTGTATATTTGGTCAGTTTAACATGGTTGTCTGTGGGGTCCCACTCCCTTTTGGAAACAGACCCCCAGTGGATATTGAAGATACTGCAGATTTTGGGACATATATTTACTTCACTTTTCACGTCTGGAGGATGCAGCGTGATGTCAACAGAGGAGAGGAAGACACACAGCCATTTTTGATGGAAAATGGAAAACAAAAATAGAATGTAATACAGTGCTCTGTGTACCTGTACGTATCCTCCAGTGCCACATGCTGATGATACTGTGTCTGCAGTATCTGATTTCCTTGTTTATGTCTGTTCAGCTGCACAGTGAATGAAGGCTGTACATGTGTATTTGCTATATTTATTGGCTTTCATTGACATTTATCTAAAAAAAATTTTTCTTTTGATACATCATTTACCTTTAGCTATAATTTTTTTTTTTTTTTTTATTGATTTATTTTCGAATATGGATATGATACAAGCTTCCTGATTACTACTATCTGACTTCTTTGCACGACATAATATAGAAATGAAAATTCAAGGAAGCATAAAATAATGATACACATAAAAGAAAAGACAGAAAAAAAAAGTCATATTCGAAAAGGAGTGAGAAGAAGCATAGCTTATTAGCTCTCACCCCTTTGTCTAAACCAACAATATGTGCATGTATACATACATACATATACACCCATATACGTACACATCTATCCATCCATACACATATACATATCTGTCTATCTATCTATCTATCTATCTATCTATCTATCTATCTATCTATCTATCTATCTACAGGGGTTGGACAAAATAATGGAAACACCTTAAAAAATCAACAAAATATAATTTAATATGGTGTAGGTCCGCCTTTTGCGGTAATTACAGCCTCAATTCTCCGAGGTATTGATTCATACAACTTGTGAATTGTTTCCAAAGGAATTTTAAGCCATTCTTCAGTTAGAATACCCTCCAACTCTTTTAGAGACAATGGCGGTGGAAATTGACGTCTTACTTGAATCTCTAAAACTGACCATAAATGCTCAATAATGTTGAGGTCTGGGGACTGTGCCGGCCATACGAGATGCTCAACTTCATTAGAATGTTCCTCATGCCATTCTTTAACAATTCTAGCTGTATGGTTTGGGGCATTATCATCTTGAGGTGAAGGTGTTTCCATTATTTTGTCCAACCCCTGTCTCTATCTATCTATCTATCTATCTATCTATCTATCTATCTATCTATCTATCTATCTATCTATCTATCTATATACACACATACATACACATATACATAATTATATATACATACATATACATATATACATGCACACATGCATACATATACACATCCACATATATCATATACACATACACCTACATATACATACATACATACATACATACATAAATACACATATATGCATATACGCACATATACATACCCATGCTCATACACTTACATATACATGTACAAATTCATATAAACACTATTACATGCATACACATACACGTTCACATAGGCTTCTCTGCCTCTAATCCCTATGCCATATCAATTGGTAAAGGAAAATAGTCAGAAATGATAATTATCAATTATAACTGCTAAACAAAATATTTTTTGTACATTTTCTTAAACTGGATAATATTTGGACTTTGCTTGAGTTCCTCACTTAGATTGTTCCATAGCTTAACACCAGAAATTGATAAACAAAAGCTTTTTAAGGTTGTTGTCCTGTTTTTGATTTTGAAGTTATGTTACCCACTTAATTGATAACCTCCCTCCCAATTTCTAAAAGTTTTTTGGATATTTTCGGGTAATTGTCTGTTTTTTGCCTTGTACATGATTATTGCTGTTTGGTAAGATACGATGTCTGTGAGTTTCAGTAGTTTTGATTGCCTATAAAGTGGATTTGTATGTTCCAAGTACTGAGCCTTGTGAACAGTCCTTATTGCTCTTTTCTGCAGGATTGTAAGTGATTGTAATGACGTTTTATAAGTATTTAACATCATATTTCCCATCCTACCACATATAAAAATGTAGTTATAAAAATATGGGAGCTTATTCTGGCTACCAACAAAGACAGTTTACATCCCAGATATGTCGCCAGTTCATCACAAGGCTGAGATATACAGACACACAACCATTCATTCTCACGTCCACATGCACAGGCGATTTAGATTGACCAGTTAACCCGTCAAGTTTATGTCTTTGGTACCTGGAGAGATCCTACGCAGACACAGGAAGAACATGTGAACTCCACATAGAAAAGCACTGGAATCAAACCCTGGACCACCAGGCCCCCCTACCACATTGTGTTATTTTCCAATCTGTCTGCTCATGGCTCATTCAGGTGGTTATTATAATGTACTGTAACTAATTTAGCTCTATTGCTGTTTTCTGCAACTTGTTTAACCCTTTAGAGGGCACTCATAGAAACACTCTAAATTTCAACCTTATTGTGTTATTGGAGGACATAACAAGACTTTTTTCACATTTGAGAAATGTTTGACTTTTTTTTGTTATGTAGAAAATCAAAGTTAATGAAGTTACCATATTTGGTTCCGTACCCGTAAGTGGCAAAAATACAAACAAAAACAAAGCAAGAATTATATAAATAAAAATAAAAAAATACAAGAAAAACACAAGTAAGTTGAAAGGAGCATGTATTTTAGAACATTAGAACATGATTTTTCTAACATGAGACCACCATGCATGCTGATCCAGACACCTGTTCAAATCCACATGATCCCTTTGAAAAGGCCTTCAGGTTTGCGGCCCCATTCACCTGGAATGAACTACAAAAAGACCTGAAACTTAAAGATCTGGTTTCGTTGAACACTTTTAAGAGGATTTTGTATGACTTAGAGAGGGAGACATCTGGCTGCAGATGTTTTACCTGACGCACTTTGTCTACATTTCATGAGCACTTTTTGCAAAGTTGAGTTTGGAAGGTTTGACTTGTCTATGTGCTTTTTATGTATTTGTTTTATGTATGAAAGTCTGTGTCTGTAACTGTTTAATGTACTGCTGACCGTGGCCAGGACACTCTTGAAAAAGAGATTCTTAATCTCAATGAGGTTTTCCTGGTTAAATAAAGGTTAAAAAAAAAAAAAAAAAACATCATTCCTGACAGTAGTACCATTACTTTATGGTAACTGACAAAGCAGGTACACTTACTGTTCATGCAGAGGTGGATCTTACAGACCCTGTAGACCACATTGGACCTGAGATTGGGGACTCACTGTCCTCGCTGTAACTGGCAATATCACTGTTTTGTAATACTTGTGGAAATGACCAAAAATAGTCACTTGCCTGATAAAGGGTTAAATACTGTGAAATGATTTTAAACACACTAATTGAGCTGTAGGCGTTACAAATTCTGAGACTTCTTCCATTGTTTATGGATAAAGCTTCTGCAGCTAAAAGGCCCTGACCTGTGTTTGGAAGCACCAGGGCAGTGAATCCTTTGTGAAGTCACATACAATACAACGCAAAGAACTGCTCATCGACTTGAAATTTCTTCCAGACTCAACAGCCAGACTGAATGAGCGAAGAGCAGTGGACATCTTGAGACAAGGCCCTCATGATCAGTACTGTCAACGCAGTCAAGGTAGAAGTGCATCTTAGTCCAACACAACAGAGACACCCAGAGGAATCCCAAAGATGGTGATGCTGGAAAAGAATGCAGGTGTTCCTCATTCTACTTTTTCTTTTTTATGGCTATCACTTAATCTGGCATTACTGGAGGAGGAAAATACCAGTAAGGTAATGTATCTGCCAGAAACGCTCATGTCATGTTTTCATCAGAATCTTAATTTTGACCAATATATATTTAAACATTAGTCTTGTTGAGGCTGAAAAAAGTGGAAGAAAGAGCCACAAGAAGTGCAGATAGATAGCACACTAGATCATGAGTGTAGATAATTCTGGATAATAATATATAATGTATTGAGAATAATGTACAGAGTAATGATGAGCAGCATCAGGGACAAAACCCAGTCCTCCAACCCCACCACCATCTGGACCTAGACAACATTAGGACCACCGATGTGGTCTCTCTGATGTGTGTTCATGTGAATACCCATGTTACTCTAACTATTGCCTGGTAGCATGCATTGCTAGGATACGTTGTTAAAAATCACCAACTATCTTGGGAATCTGCATCATTTGCAGGAAACTATGGGAACTATGGAAAGCAAAGAAATGATGCTGTAGATCCAGAATCAGAACACAATGATTTTCAATCACTCCACCCTTACATCAAAGGAAGCAAGAGGACACAGTTGAACGGGAAAGAAACAAAAGAGGCCATAAGTCAGTGTTCAGACTGAGGCAGCATTCATAAAATAATGAAAATAAATGTTAGTTTATTAAGAAGAAGATTCCCCTGCTTTAAAGGGGTCATATTTTGCTTCTTAAAATGGAATTATGCATTTTCAAACACCTCCCTGTGGTCTAAATAAACTATAAATGCTATGTTTGAGTCTGCATTCTTCATTACCGTACTTTCCGGGCTATAAGGCGCACCGAAATATAAGGTGCACCTGACTATAAGCTGCAGGTGTCCACGTTGTGACAAGAGATATTTACACAGAAAGATGGTAAACAGAAAGATATTTAAATATTTATTTCCATACCTTAACTGCTTTTTTCCAAACAGTGCCTGTAACACGGCAGTAAAATGGCAGGAACATGGCTGGTTCAAAAACCCAGAAAAGTCATTGATTGATATCTTCATCTTCCTTCTGCTCATTGAAATCACTGAAGTCGACTTCTTCAGTGTTGGAGTTGAACAGCCTCAAAGGCTCCACATCCTCAGAAAGGCTCAGTCACACACCTTCTACATCTCTCCTCTGTTGTTGCTCAATGGCACTTCCGTGCTACAGCTCTATTTCCTTCTTGAACGCATCAGTTGCTTTTAACTTAAAAGCTGCAAAATATGTATTTCTTCGGGTGTTTTCCATGATGAGGGTTTGTGCATGACACGCAAAATAATTGTTAAAAGTTAAGATTAAAACTTCTCCTCTTCATCGCCTCTTCCACCTGTCTCTCACTTTTGCGCTTCCTGCTAGAGCGCCCCCTGGTGGCCATTAGCCTATATAAATCTATACTCGAGCTGCATCGCTGAATAAGCCGCGGGGTTCAAAACGAGAAAAAAGTAGTGGCTTATAGTCCGGAAAGTACGGTAATTCAACTCCACAGGTCCATCTTCAATCCTATTTCCGAGTAATGACACCAGAAAGGTCGTTTTGAGCGCTGGCCCTTTAAATGCAAATGAGCCACTTCAGGCCCCGCCCCCTCCAGTTTGTTGGCTGTGCTGCTCTGTCCCATTCAACCACTTGTGTTCGTTAATACAACCAACAGCTGAACAGTTTGGGTAATCGGCTCGAAGTTTGGACATATTTTCACTATGGACCAAAACCGCTGCTGCTGACAAACAATTATGCCGTATTCGGAGAAATGTTCGTCAGAAGTATTGATCTTATATGTGCAAATGTTGTGACGTAACTAGTTATAGATGTAACAAATTAAGAAGGAATTAAAACGGGTTGTAGAAATTCACTGAATTTTTGCCAAAAGGAATATAAGGATAGATTTACAGCACCTGGAGGGTTCAAATTCAAACTTTATGAACTATTAGGGTCCAAATACACAAATAAATGTACCAAAGACTAATAAAAGTGGGTTTAGCAAAATATGACCCCTTGAAGTGAGTTTAGTTGGTGCATAATACAGAGGTACAAACATTAAAAAAGACTGGTGTCACTCTAATTATGGTTATCCTTCATACAGGCAATACAAGACTGTTGTGAATAGTTCAGGGTAGCATTTAACATATACTACATATTATTCATGAACTATGATACTAGTAGTCAAGTAAACTTATAATATTAACTAAACAGTAAACTCTACTTCCAGTGAGTATACCAACATTAGGCTGGGCCATAAAACGATAAAAGGTCAGATTTAATGAATTTGCTTTTTGATATTCAGACTCCTCTAATGCTACTCCTGCACAAATTTCTCATGGCAGGAGTGTAGTACTTAAAACACAGGAGGATCTTCATCTGATCCTGACGACAACTGTATCAGAACCTTTAAGTCATCTCCTCAGTCCTGTACATTCAGTCGATTGCTCCTGTCACTAATAACTATCCTGTCCCACTTGTAAAGTCTTTGAGGTGCATCATTGTCTTTAATGGTACCAAGTGTGTTGTTGCTATAGAAACAACTACCATGTGGTCTTCATTTCTGCTTCTGACCAGGTATTAGACTTAAACCCAGTCTTAATGAGAAGACAGTTTAAGCTTAGATGATGCAACAGACATAGCTATTAGTCTGGATTATTTACAACAAAGATACTGAGACTAAAGACTCCAATCAATTTAACTGATAACGACATATTAATGGCTGATCTTTTGGCTAATTATCTTAAGTTTGACCATGTGTATCACTGTTAGCTAATCTCCAAGTGACAATAAGGTCATACCCCCCCCCCCCCATTGGTGCCCCAGGGTCTGAAGTCCTTCAGAGCCTCTGTTCTGCTCCTCTACAGTAGCGCTAGTTTGAAACACCAAGTACAATCAGGTTAGAAATGAAATAAGATAACATCAGTAAATGAGCTCCTAACAATACACAGATTCCAATACAGCACAGGTGTCAAACATGTGGTCCGGGGGCCAAAACTGGCCCGCCAAACTCTCCAATCCGGCCCGTGAGATAAATTTGTGAAATGCAAAAATTACACTAATGATATTAACAATCAAGGATGTTAAATTTATTTTAGGTCAATTCAATCTAAAGTGGGTCAGACTAGTAAAATACTATCCTGATAACCTATAAATAATGAAAACCATTTCTTTCTCCTTTGTTTTGGTGTAAAAACAGTAAAATTACACAAATGTTTACACTTACAGACTAGCCTTTTACAAAAAATGTGAATAACCTGACAAAAATTGTTTTAAGTATGTGAAATTTTAACAATATTCTGCCTGTTATTCAATATTTTGTGCATTTGTAGACCAACTGTGACCTGTACATTGTGATGCACATGCATAAATGATAAAACTAAGGCGTAATATTGTTAAAAATGCAATTTTTTTTCTTAAGGACTTTCAGGTTGTTCATATTTGTTCATGTTATGTTCAAGTGCAGTTCGTACGTGTAAATATTTTCATGAAGGAATTTTGTTTTTTTCACTCAAAAACACAGAGAAAACATTGGAGTTGACATTATTGATCAGTTCTTATCCTATTATTTATATTATTTTACTAGTCCGGCCCACTTCAGATCATATTTGGCTGTATGTGGCCCCTGAACTAAAATGAGTTTGACACTCCTGCAATACAGAGTCCATCTAAGCTCACATAAACCCTACATACTGAAGCATCCAATCCTTCACAAATACTCCATTTACTTTCCTCCTATGCACTAAGGTCAAACACGTCAGTAAAGACCTAATAATTACGTGTTTGCTCTGTGAGGCCTTGTATATAATTATATTATGACACTTTCTCCTCCTCTCTCTCCTCTGCCAAGCACCACTTCCTGACTTCCCGCAGTACGCTGCCTCCTTTGGGTGCCCTCCTCTCCCCTCACCCTCACCTGCTCCACCACCCATGAGCCAGTGTGTTCCGACAGACGTCACTCCTCATTAAAATGTACTCCGATTAGCTCCTGCTCGCCGCTTTGTAATGATATCCAGGGAAATATTTGAGGTGTGTGAAATACAAAGTGAAACAGAAAAGAGAGAGAGGTGAAGAGAGGAAATAAAGAAGAGGCAGAAGGGAAAGAACAACAGAGGAAAACAAAAGAACTGCATGAAACTGTGGAGAGAGAACCGAGCGGTTGGTTTTGAAAGTCAGTCCTTTTTTCTGCTGTGCCATTTCACCCACCAATACTTTGTGAGTGTATGTGTGTGTCCACATCGGTGTTGCAGCTATTTATTTGTGTCTCAATGGGCCTTTTTAAAGTGATTCATGTTTCAGGCTTTAGAGGCAATATTCACTGTACCCTCAGCTCTCTTGTGTTCAGCTCTCCTTCCCAATTCACTGCTGGCTTTGGATGAAAAAGCTCCCTCGCTCCATATAATGCAATGCTTAAAGTCAGCCAAACCCTATTTGTTAGGGTGATACAAACACTATACATTTTTCACTGCAGTAAAAACACACAGCAATGCAATACCTTTTTTTGAAATTATTGATAGGAGCTAAAGTTTTATTCTTTTTATAACTTGTGTTTTTGTTTTTATTTTTATTTATTTCTGCCTCCTGTAGATACTGTCTCTTACTAAGTATCTTTTTAGATGCTTGTTGATGGAGAACACCTTCATTCACCAGAACATCTTGGTCTCCCCCTGGTGGCTTCTTGGCTGCCTATGACGAAAACCAGAGTTTTGACATGACCAGATCCAGATTGACACAATGGGCCTCATTCACTAATATATGAGTGGAAATGTTCTTACTTTGGGCACAAAATAAGTGCAAAATCACCGTGGGATTTATGAGACCTGCGCATCAGCCAATTTTGTTCTCACCACCTTGCGTATGTGTGTGAATCAGAATCATTCTACATTGACAGGCACGTGCTTGCAATTTGTGATTAGCATGTAATTAGCATATTACCACGCCCCCATTTCTCCATATGAAGAAGCCGCTTGCCTAGAGTTGATTTGTGAATGAAGGAAGTGGTTACGTGAGGAGAGAAGGAGTAAATTTCACAGTTTGTTAAAAGTGATGGCGCCAAAAGGCAAAAAACAAAAGAACTTTACAACCACAGAAATCAAAACAATTGTATCCAAGGTGGAAGCCAGAAAAGGAACACTTTTCAAGAGTGTCTCCTCGGGGGTGATGATGGTTTAAAAAAAAAAAAAAAAAAAAAAAAAAAAGGTGCTTGGACCGCAATAACCGAGGCTGTCAACGTTGTATCCTCGGCGAAGCGCACTGTGGCCCAGGTGAAAAAAAAAAAGTGATTCGACATAAAACTTGATGCCAAAAACACATTACAGACCAGAAGAAAAAGAAGGAGACTGGTGGAGGACAACATCCACCTGATCTACCACCACAGGATGAGAGACTAGCAGCAATAATTGGACAAACATCCATTCATGGAATATGTCCACCAAATGTTAGGCCTACATTTCGAAATGTACATTCTCATATATTCCTATGTAAAACAGGACCGTCGTTATCATTGAATATTTTAATTGTCACAATGATGAGGGTGAAAGTGCACCAATTTCATGGTTGTTTAATACATTCGTTCATTCATTCATTTTCTGAACCCGCTTTATCCTCATTAGGGTCACGGGGGTTGCTTGGAGCCTATCCCAGCTACATAGGGGCGAAGGCGGGGTACACCCTGGACAAGTCGCCAGTTCATCGCAGGGCTTGTTTAATACATTTGGACAATATATTAGTAAATTAATGATTTTAAAAAATGTTAATTAAATCTCTTTTTAATGAATGGGGTTTAATATGCACTGTATGTTCTTAAAAGGGGTTTGCATTTTTAAAGTCAGTTCGGCCTTCCTCATTTGTGCACACGCATGGTCTGAGGCTGTTCTAAATTTGTTCACAGAGTAAGAACAAATTTATAAAAAAAATATTATTGAATTCTGGATTTGTGTGTCAAATGATCATACTCAAGAGTTTAAGCACAGATTTGTGCGTATACACTGTTTGAGAATGAGGCCCAACGTGAAGCTCACAAAAGGCTGTGGTAGTGAGCCAAACCAGAGCTACAGTGTCAACGGATCATCACTGTTTGAAGAAAGTTACAAAGTGTGGCTCAGTGATCTAAGGAGTTGGATTAAGGCTCCAGTCTCTGTGGAGGTGTGGGTTCAAATCCCACCTCTGCCAAAAAGGGGTAATTACTTGTATGTGTTTGACTGATGTCAGTGAACTATCATACAGAAGTTACTGGGTTGGGTGTTGTAGCTGTACTCAAGAAAGAAGCTATTTTGGTGTTGTGTGTGTGAAAAAGCCTATATCAGAATGCCTAGATCCCAAGCAAAGTGTATTTTCAAGTGTTGTCCTGTGCACCACTGTTAGGTTTTCACATGAATCTTCACACATCAATGTGAAGGTTGTTACGATGGGTGAATGTGGTGATGCGCACACCTGCTGGCTCGCCAATCACATACCAGAGCCTATATTAGGAGGGCCTCTCACCTGGTCCTGTCTCTTTCACTCCTGACATCACCCGCCATTTATGACAGAGCTCCCGACTGAGAGCAGGCAAAACTACAACCCAGATTTACTCACCTGTGCTGGGATTTAAGGCAAAGTTACTGCGCGTTTTGTGTTGCATGTCGCAACGTTAAAACGCTGGCGTTCAGGGAGCGTTTTGCACTCTGTGGGGAAAAGCCTCCACGCTCGTTACCCCTGCTCTCCGGCGGCGTTTGGGGGCACGGCGTGCAGGACTGTGATCATCCCGGCTGGGTGTTTAAAGTTGTGGCGTGGTATGTATTTGTTAATTTGTGATAGTTCTGTGTTAGTACTGTTCAGTCACTAAATGATGTTGTTAAATGCAGGATCTGAGGAGCAACGAGCCTCCCCTTCTTTTGTTTCTTCAGCTCCTTTTCTTCTTCGTTCCTGCAAATCTGAACATCCGACCCATTCTCTCCTCCTATGGTGGGCGGATCCCAGACCAATCCGTCTGGGACCACTGTTTCAGTTTCTGGACCCGGGGAACCATACGGCCCTCCATTAATGCCGAAGAGGCTTCAGCGAACTTCCAGCACACGTAAATGATTTACTACTACACCCTGGTAGGCTGACTTTCACTTGTACCAAGAACTGTATTTGAACAAGGAGCACTGTTTAAAGCCCCGGCTCGCTGCTGTGGCACTGGACTATTTTAAATTGTATTTTGAAATGTTTTTTTTAATATAAGTGTGAGAATGGATGGATGGATGGATGTGTATGTTGGTTTTTAAAAAGAGAAATTAAATGTTGTTTTAATATGAAAAACACTATTGAATAAAGACTTTGTATTTTCATAATTTGGTCTACTGTCCCTTCAGATACAAACCTGCATGATCCTATGGTGGGATAAATTTAGGCTTAGCCTGTTTGTGTTCCTTTTTGTCCCTTATCAGGGTGGCGTTGTCTTTATACCATTTTGGAGTTAGTATTGAGATCTCGGGTGACACTTCACCCCACGGCCATGACATATAGTCAACCCAGACAGCCATTAGCTTCTAAATGAAGTTAGCTAGCACTGAATGCCAGGCTCCAAGTGCAAAGCAGACTTAACATAATGTAACTCAAACAAAATATTAACGTAAGTAAGCAAGTGTCCATAAATGTTATAAACTGAACCTCAAGTGTTTAATATTCCAAAAAAAGTCCCAGTGCTAAAGAACAGAACATTCAACTTTTTTTTTTCCAGTTTTCAGAGGTATACAAAATGTTTCAAAAATATAAATGACATGTAAATAGTAGCAGAAATGTATTAAAATCCAACCGAGTTAGATTGTGGTGATTTGAGGGAAATACATTAGGGAGTGGATGGTGTAAATTCAGCAGAGACAGGGAGGAAGGTTCGTAAGTTTGCAGTCTTTCCAATTACAGGGAGACTAAACATTCTTAGGAAGTCCATTCTCTCGGACTCTTCTTACCAAGATCGTACTCACCGAGTTCCCAAGACTGTACTCGTCGAACTTGATATTGAGAAACGGCCACAGTCAAATGTGAACAGAAGATAATAAAAGGAAGTTTAAGTCTACCATCACTAAAGTACATTTTCAAGTGCATGGAAATCCGTTAGATATGATTATTACATCCGATTACTACCAGTTATCAGACTTATGATCATGTAAACAGGCTCAATGTGAAGGCTGTTATGAAAGGTATACTCAACCCAGACAGCCATTAGCTTCTAAATGAAGTTAGCTGTGTTAACGTGTTCTTTTGTTGGAAGCTCCAAGAATAAGTCCAGATTCTTTTAGGTCTCATTTTTATTAGGGCTGGGCAAGTTAATGCGTTATTACCGCGTTAACGCATTCATTAAACAACGCCGACAATTGTTTTTATCTCACGTTAATGCCGTTTTATTATAACTCATATTATTCCACCTCTGCTTGTGTGCATGTAGCGATTAGCTCAGTAGATAGACAACAGGTTTCCCAAGAAAAGCCGGACGCCGAAAACTTCTTTCCAAATCTTTTACTTGAGACTCACTGTAAAACTGCAACATACAAACAAAATATGTCTCAGTTCTGTTCATTGCCTTAGTACATTTACATGGCATTATACATTTAAATGAATGGGATAAAGATCGCTAGCTCGATGCTAACTTGAATGGGAAAATCCCTACACACGCTACCGATTAGCATTTAAAGATTAATTTAAGGTTTACAATGTCTTTTTATCCAGCAACAAAGGTTCACATCAGAGATATTTTATACTATTCATTCTTACAACAACTGAAGATAAAATACTCAGGCAAATGTTTTTTTGGGCCATACAAACAGAATGAAAGAAACGTGTCTGTTAGTTCCTTCTTATGTCCGAACTGGCTACGGTAACACCACAAGTACAAAACATACGTCAGTGCAACTTTTTCCAACTACTAGAGGGCCCCCTTTGCTTGCTTTTAACAACTAAACATCACATATTATTGGGCTTATTAGTATTAGTACTTATTAGTGGGCTTAAGACTCCTGTTAATCACTCACAACCGGAAATAAACTGGTGGGGACATAAACATGGAGAAAAGTACCAGTCTTTTCCATGGACATTTTCATTTTAAATGTCTTCAGATGGTGGGGTTGAGAAGGGCACAGTTGTTTGGAAGCACTGCAATGGGGAATTATTTTTTATCACCGGAGTACCTCGAGTCTGAAATATCACTTAAAGACAATACACGCTGTTGATGCTAGCACCCCCCCCCCCCACACACACGCATATAACTATGCAATTAATTGCAATTAATTGCAGAAATCCACACAATTAATTGTGATTAAAAATTTTAATCACTGCCCAGCACTAATTTTTGTAAATTTATTTTTGACTTGATCTGACCACAGACAAAATATAACTCAGCTGAGGAGCCACACCCCAAGCAGGAAATGGATCCAGACATTCCAGTGCACATCACTTTTATCATCCTTGTAACCTGATCTTCAAACTATGGGCTGACCCCCTTGTGCTAGGTGGGCTGGGTCACAGAAAATGGACTGGTGTCATCTGACTCTTGTGAGAATTAATCAGCATTTAATTAACATTTAATCATTTTAAAAGATACTTTAGATTATTTTAATTTAGATAGTTAAAGTCTTAAGTTTAATCACATATTAGTTAGTTGTAGTTAATGTTTTAAGATGATTCTTTTATTTCACTAGATCTCTTTGTTTCACTAGTGAGTGGTAAAGTTCTTATGACAGCACATCTTGGTCTATATACAAAACTGGCCGATTTATGATCACAGGACTTAGTTTTTTTGTTTGTTTTTTTTACCTTAGCTACAATTTTGAATACACAGTCACACATAGGATCGTAAACTACAGGAGATAAGATGTAAACATGGACAGAATAGGGTCAAACATCTGTTTGACCTTAGAGTCAGGTAATACCAGTCCATTTTTTGTGACACAACCCACCTAGTTCGACGGCAGCTTTGCAAAGACATGAAATATGTTGCTTAGATAAGAGGGAACTAGGATGTGTATATTTTAACTGTCGTCAAAACAGGTTACATGGCAGAGTCTCAAAGAGCAACGTGAAGCCACTGGAGAAAACCCAGCCCACTGAATGGAAACACTTATCCAAGGAACCAATCAGAAGATGAGATCAACCTACATGTCTAGATAACCACTGTCTACAATAAAATACTGGGTCTGGAAAAGAATAGTGAGTCAGACTTTACGAACTGGCAAAGTATATTGTTGTCAGGGAAATAAAGAGACCCAGAGCTCTGTACAACTTATCAATTGCTACTTTGTAAATAAATAGTTAACTGAGAATGCCTGAACTCACTGTTATTCTTTATAAACGAGCATGCAGGAGAATACAGACACATAGAAGGCAACAAAGATAAAATGTGATTCTCCAACACTCTAAAGTAAAGCAGATGTGATACCTCAACTCTATAAAAAATAGGACCAATGGCCCTGTAGCTTACCGGCCAAATTAAAAGCTTTGGGAAATTTATTCAGATGCCATTTATTATCACCCAGTTATGTGTATTTATTATATTACAGAAATAGCCCATGTTTTGGTCATATTCCAATCAGATCTGTAAAAAAAAAGTCAAATTCCAACTTGATATCATTGATACTTACTAATTTATTGTATCAACCCACTTCCTATCTCTTATAATGGAAAAATTTTTCAAAGTCGCACCAAATCCAGAATCAGATCTGGATCGAAATTATTTCAATACCTTGTGTTGACATCATCATAAAGATGCTGTATACCAAGTTTGAAGTCAATCAGAACTGTAGTTTGGGAGAAGAAGACGATTGAATTTTTTTTCCCCATAAGAGCCCATGTTAAATTTTCCGTAAGTTCCCGGATCCAGAAGAAGATCCTGATCAGCATGTGGCCATTATGTTTTGGTCATCTCCCCATCTGTTGAAATTCCAGCTTGATATCATTGATACTTACTGATTTATTGGATCAATCCACTTCCTATCTCTTATAATGGGGAAATTTTTCAAAGTCGCACCAAATCCAGAATCAGAATCCAGATCCAAATAATTTCACAAACTTTTGTTGACATCATCATAAAGAAGCTGTATATCAAGGTTGAAGTCAATTGGAATTGTAGTTTTGGAGAAGAAGACGATTGAATTTTTTGTGACAGATGACAACAGAAGACGACGACAGACGACGATGACGACGCCGGATGCCGCATGACGACAATAGCTTATGACCTGTTGGCCGGTAAGCTAAAAACCCAATATTGACAATGTGTTTACATCTTATCTCCTGTGGTTTACGATCCTATGTGGGCATATGTATTTAAAAGTCTGCCTAAGGTACAACCTAAGTCCTGTGTTCATAAATTTGTCAGTTTAATATGTGGACCAAGATGTGACCTATACTATCCAAAGCACCTTACCACTAACCAGTGAAACAAAGAAATCTAGTGAAACAAATGAATCCTGACTACTACTGACTAATATGTGATAAAACTTAAGACTTCAACTATCTAAATTAAAATAATATTTCAGCTGTCTCTGAATATTAGGTTCCAAGTGACTCAACACAAACTTAACAGAAATAGACAAGTATTCATGAACGTTATAAACTGCAGCTCAAGTGTTTATCATTCCAAAACTACAATTGTAACAACACCGAACTCAGAGTATTCCATCCTCTGCACATCCCAGTGCTGTGTCAGTGTTATGACAGCACTATTAAAAGGAAGTGAAGCTAGGTTTGAAAAAATTGACCCGACTTGACTTTTGTGCATCTGGATGGACTCCACGAGTAGATCAGTATGTTTTGACCAGCTCACCTCTTAATCATGAGTTGAAGTCAGCCTTCCCATCCTTGGCAGTAATATTACACTTTTGACCTATGAGCCTTTTTGCTGACAACACTGGGAATAGAGCTTTTGTGTCTTTCAGTCAAGCTTCTCCTCTCATCTCTCAACTTTTCATCTTTTGCTGAGCCTTGTGAAGTTTGATAGAGGTTGGAAATTGTCAGCATCCTGCAGGTAACTGCTGCATATTTAATAGAAATCTTTGCAGGAAGCATCCAGTGTTTCTCTCATCGACAGGAACAATTGAATGGTCGCCAGGTTTTGTTGAGCTGAAACGTGTGATGTGTCAGTTCATCATTAGCTGTGCAAAAATGATTTAATCAACAGTTACATTATACTTACAAGTTGGACTTTTTACTTTTTGACAGTCGCCCAAGGTTATCTTTACCTGATACTCAGTGTTAACTTTGTGTGATTATTTTTCCATATTAAACAGCAGAAGTGGTGCAAACAGAACAGTAAAGCTTTAGATTTTTGTTAATATTTAATCTCAGACATTACCACTGATGAGTGTGTATGATCAGTGTAGTTGTACTTTGTCTCAAGCCATTATTCTGCATTAGTTATTTGAAGTTCTGATCTGTTTTGCTGCTCACATTCACATGATGTCATGTTATTTCAAGGCACGTTCAACCATGCGGGGGTTTCCACTCCCACTCAGTTCTTCTCTCCCACATTCTCTATTTTCTTCCATTCCTATGTTCTTCAAAAATATGAAAAAAGTTGCCTACATGACTTTTCTAACCACAACGGCAGCCTGTACAACTACAGAGCTGCAAAAGGCTTCAACTTCATTAACCTTATACACTATTCAGGTCCAGTTCAATATACAGGGTGTTTCAAAAAAACGTATACACTCAGAAAAATGCCTAAAAAATGAAAGTTCCATAAGTTTCAGAAAATATCTATACGGTTATTGATAGACCAAGGTCTCATGCTTTCATTACCACAATGGCAGGTATCAGCCATACCACGTGAGTGAGCATGGTCCTTGCACTTTATTGGGATAGAAAATGGCTTGCACATAGATATGAGAGGGATAAAACAAGATCAGACACCACAATTAGAAAGCTTAGGCAGGTGCTTTAATGCTGTGTAATTTACAAGAAAATTCAGTTAACCCTTTGTCTTCCAGAAGCCTCCAAACTTTGCACCCAGGTTGAGCCATCCAGGCATGACTACGTAAATTTCTCGGAAGCTACGAAGCACTGTTTACATTTGTCAGACCACAGTCTATTTTAGGCACTGAACCATCCCGTTGAGTGGCCCCCAAGATCCCCCGATCTTACCCCACTTGACTTTTTCTTGTGGAGCCATCTGAAGTCAAAGGTCTACGTCACTCCGCCAAGAAACCTGGATGACCTGCAGGATCGTATTGAAGCTGAAGTAACTCTTTTGAGGCAGGATGGTGGAATGATAAGGCGTGCAGTTTATGACCTGTTAAGGAGGGCAGAGCTGTGCCTGCGAAGAAATGGTGGCCACGTAGAAGACTGAACTGTGTGTGCCTGCGTTCTTTGGCATGGACTACGATCAGAACCAGATGTGCAAGGACTTGCTGTTTGAGTGAAGGAAGGCCCAGCCTGGGTGCGAAGTTTGGAGGCTTCTGGAAGACAAAGGGTGAACTGAATTTTCTTGTAAATTACACAGCATTAAAGCACCTGCCTAAGCTTTCCAATTGTGGTGTCTGATCTTGTTTTAACCCTCTCATATCTATGTGCGCAAGCCATTTTCTATCCCAATTAAGTACAAGGACCATGCTCACTCACGTGGTATGGCTGATACCTGCCATTGTGGTAATGAAAGCATGAGACCTTGGTCTATCAATAACCGTATAGATATTTTCTGAAACTTATGGAACTTTCATTTTTTAGGCATTTTTCTGAGTGTATACTTTTTTTTGAAACACCCTGTAGTTTTGCTCCAAAAACACCCTACAGACACATCTTTCACTTTACTAAAGTGACCAAAAATATTGAAAACTGTACTTTATACAGGTTTAATGATTAAAAAACAACAACAAAAAAAAAAAAAGATGAGGAAAAAAATCAGCTCCTGGTCTGAAACAGGAAGGTGGTCAAATGCTGTGTTTCCACTACGTAGAACCAGCTCGACTCAGCTCGGCTCAGCTCGACTCGGTATTCCTGGAGACTGTTTCCATTACAGGATACTACTGACTTTACAGTACCTGGACGTCATAGCGATGTGGCACGTTATTTCCGTGTCATCTGCTCAGAGAGTTGCTGAAAACTCACTCGTTGCGTGTTTTCTTGTCTGAATTTTTACGTCGGCCACCAAAGACTGAATCTCCTCAACTGACCATGGTGTAGTTTTGGGCTGTTATCATGTGGATTAATGTACTGCAATATTTACTGTCCACTTTGGCATCTGTTTTTTGTAAAACGGCAGGTCACAGAGAAAACTGTCTGACCAATCAGTGGTCTGCAGCATTATACGTCATGGTTTAATATCGCTTGGAACCTTTGCAGAGGTGATAACAAAAACCTAGTTCCGGGTACCAGATTCCAGGTCCTCTTTCGTAATGGAAATGCAAAGAGGCCGAGCCGAGTCGAGTCGAGTCGAGCGGGTACCACGCAGTGAAAACGCGGCAAAAGGCTCTGTGGAGGCGTAGGTTCAAATCTCACCACTGCCATGTCATAAGAGGTAAACCAAAGTTGACAAGTGTTGTCCTGTGCACCAGTTTTATGTTCTCACATGACACTTCTTTAAACACATCAGTGTCAATGTGAAGGCTGTTATAATGGGTAGAGGTAACCAGAAAAGTAGTAGCTTTGAAATGAAGTTGGCTGTCTCTGAATGTCAGGCTCCCAGTGTAAAGCAAACTCAACACAAACTTAAAGGTAAGGTATGAGATCTTAGAAAAATGGTTCGAGCAAGCTACATTTTGAAAATACTCAATTCAAAAGTCCAAACCCCTTTCTTCAGACATCCCTCCAAAGCCACACCTCCAGAGTACTGGCACGCGCAATGCTTGTTCCCAAAGGTACATGAGCGCTGTACAGCAACAATTCGCAGGGTCTGGCCCTGGCTCTGATCCATGCATACCTCATTCAGTCTCCTCCAACACCCCTGCTCTTACAGAACAGCCCCAGTTCGTACCTATGTGGTGAATGTTACATTTCCTAGTGATTTATGTTAGTGACAAAACAGTTTGCTGATGAACTTTCCATCCTAATATAGCTAATATAGCCAAGCTCTGGCTCTGTCTTCATTTCCTATACAAGTGCTCAAAACCTCTGAGAATGCATGATTCATGCACAAAGAGGGGTATGCGCAGAGGGGGGAGGGACAAATGGCAGTTGAGTTTGATAGACATATCATTTTGATTGGGTGCTCTAAAGGCTTGGATGGTGTTTTTTCAGTCCTGTCCATTCCACAGGTGACTACATTTTTTTTTAAATTTTTGTGTTAGAGCATTTAATTAATTGGTTGTAATCAGGTGTGAAGGGGATTTTAAGCAATATAGTAAAAAATGCTCCAGGAAAACTTCTCACACCCCACCTTTAACTCTTTCAATGCCATGGGCCGATTAAATCGGCTTTACGAATACAACCTTTAAAGTGCCACGGGCCGATCAGATCGGCTTTGGAGAACACGCCATATTTGTGTACAAACAAACCATCCACCCCCATTTCTTTCTCACATTTCGATGACGTTCTTTCAAATCTTCTTGCAAATTACGATCAATAATGAATCGGCTGCGTCCGGTGCGTTTTGAATCTAAGTAGCAATCGGTTGGATGTTACCGAGCGGTTTTTGACCAAGGAAGAGCTCGCGTTTCGTTTTCTGCTTGGGAAATTTTATGAATGAATTTATGAATGAAATCATATGCAAATTAGATGGCCATTTTGTAGTAACATCGTAAACACAGCGATCTGTCAAAACAGGCCCATCTGCTAGAAAATGAGTTCTGATGATGATTCAGACTTCGATTATAAAAACGACGCGAAATACTGAAAAACGGCCAAATTCTGTGGCACTTTTAAGGCTTATTAGCCCCTTAACTGTCTGGCACCGAAAGAGTTAATGTAAGTAAACAAGTGAATCTGAATCTTATAAACTGAACCTCAAGTGTTTAGTATTCTAAAGTTACAACTGTAACAACAACAAAATCAGTTTTTACCTCAGACTGAACCACCTACAGAGGAAACAGATTCCTGTTCATCAGCCACTGGCATCGAGTCTTAAGATGCATGACTGTCTCCTAGTGAGTCTGAGGGTGGACCACAGACCACCAGTTTTATTTTCTAGAGCATCAAAATATAATTCTTTTAGAATTGTGTTTATTCATTGTTTATTCTGTGAAAACGTTTTTAACCTTTAAAGACCCAGCACTACTTTTGTGGCAATTCAGATTACTTTGAGTCAACACTATATAGCATGATGTCATAATAATTCTTAGTCCTGCAGAAGACTTTGGGCATGCGGGGCCAGGTTAGGACTTTGAGGTTTCTGTAACTTTTGACTTTTTACATGAATCGGATTATATGATCCAAACCAGAACTATGAAGAGATTGGATCATTACTAAATGAGCAAAGTTATTCTGTGTGGCTGAGTGGTCAAAGGCACTGGATTTAGGCTGCAGTTTCTGTGGAGGTGTGGGTTCAAATCCCACCACTGCTATGGCATAAGAGGGGAAACACAGTTGTCCTGTGCACCAGTGTTATGTTTTCACATGAATCTTTAATCATCTGTGTGAAGGCTATTATGATGGGTGTAGTCAGCCCAGACAGCCATTAGCTTCTAAATGAAGTTAGCTAGCACTGAATGCCCGGCTCAAAGTGCAAAGCAGACTCTACATAATTTAACTCAACACAAACTTAATTTAAGTAAGCAAGTATCCATAAATGTTATAAACTGAACCTCAGTCGTTTAATATTCAAAAATTATAACCCTTATAGACCCGGTACTATTTTGTGGTAATTCCAAAATGAATTTCTCTCTATTTAACATTTCTTAAGTGATTTATCACCATTTACCATAATATTATCATTTGTATTTTGCATTTTTTTAAATCATGTATTTTCCTATATTTAATTCACAGGTCATGTAGATGTCATGGACACTCAGAGTAAATTCAAAGGTTATTATATCAGAACAGAAAAGTGAGGAAATAGCAACTTTTCTCTCTCTCTCTCTCTCTCTCTCTCTCTCTCTGTAGATAGATAGATAGATAGATAGATAGATAGATAGATAGATAGATAGATAGATAGATAGATAGATAGATAGATAGATAGATAGATAGATTCTTCGAGTTGCAGGTTTGATGGGTCGAGTTGCAGCAAGAAAGCCATTGCTGAGACTTCAGAATAAGAAAAAGAGGCTTGCCTGGGCCATGAAACACTGCCAGTGGACTACTGAAGACTGGAAGAAGGTGTTATGGACTGATCAAACCTTCAACTGGAAGTCTTCTCTTCACAGTGTAAACTGAGACTTGCTTACTATGACCACTACTGAGCTGTGCTTGAAGCTGTTGTCCTGTGAGTCTCCTCTCACTCCAGCTGTTGACTCTCAGAAACTTGTCTTCTGATTCTCTTGTGTCTTTGGCTCTGCCAGACCTCTTCCTGTCAGCATTTTCCCCAGTTTCCGAATGCCTTTGGATGGTGAAGGAAACTGGACTTACTGACACCTGGACTTTCTTGGACATTTCTCTGTATGACAGACCTACATTTTTCAGTGTTATGATGGTCTGTCTGTCTTCTATCGTTAATTGCCTTTTCCTCTTTTCCATTTTTACAATAACACACTACTTTCTGCAGTCCAATACTGTTCAAATAATGCTCACAACGGTATGGTACCAAAGTGTGTTCCAACACTACTTTTATGCAGACAGAGGGGGATGGAAGGAATTCAGAAACGTTGGGACACCTGTAGGAATTGGTAGCACCAACTTTCGAGGCTTGACCAACCTCCATTGCTGCAGAACTGCTTTAAGTTGTTAAGCCATTTCTTGTTCGCCTTTTTGTGTAATTCTGAAATGTACATTATTTTTCAGTTTTGTTTAACCTTACTTTTTTTTTTTTTTTTTTTTTTTTTACCTCTGGCAGTTCACCACTTACCTTTGTACCATTTCAAGCTGTTCATTGGACTTGAACTGCTTGAATTTCAAGTTCATATACACACACATATATATATATATATATATATATATATATATATATATATATATATATATATATATGTATATATATATATATATATATATATATATATATATATATATATATAAACACACACACACACACACTACCAGTCAAAAGTTTGGACTCACTTTCTCATTTAAATGGCATGAAATGGATCACAGATGGTCAACAAGTGCTCAGCATCACTGGGAACTCCTTCAGGACTTTTGGAAAACATTTCAGGTGACAACCTCATGAAGCTCATTGAGAGAATGACAAGAATGTGCAAAGCAGTAATAAAAGCAAAATGTGGCTATTTTGTAGAATCTAAAATCTAAAACATGCTTTGAGTTATGTCACACTTTTTTTAATTCCATAATTCCATATGTGTTCATTCATAGTTTTGATGCCTTTAGTGAGAATCTACAATGTAAATAATCATGAAAACAAAGAAAAAACATGTGAGTCTAAACTTTTGACTGGTAGTGTGTGTGTGTGTGTGTGTGTGTATATATATATTCCATGGGTTTTACTGGTGAATCAGTATTGTAGAAGATGACACATTCACTACGAAGCCTCTTCACATCCATATGGGTCATATCTGATGACCATGAAGAAAGATGACAAACGGCATTTTACACCAATTATTGACATGTATTGATAGGATTGGTGGATCAATAGGTAGTTTAGATCAGTAGATGCTTTTGGTCACTGGTGGCTGTTTGCGTCTTTATGGGTTAATGGTGCAACCCAAAAAAATGGATGTTGTTCTATGTGTGAGATGATGACAGACTGTAGAAGTGATAGTGAATGATAGTGAAATGTCAAAGATGTTCAAAGCCTGAGAGAAAAAGGGAGATCCCCACAGAAGCAGAAGTTTTGTAACAGATTACTTTGAGGTGAAGTGATAGCGGACCATAATGTACAACATGGATCAGACACCGGGCAGGAAAAGGTCGGACAGATCCAAGCTGGAGAAACAACGTCTGTTTGAAAGTTCAGTTTCACTTTGGTTGTAAAGAAAAACAAAAAAGGACAAACTCCATGTTGGAAATGATGAAACCATCTTGTAAGCAGGATGCAGCCTCTTCCCTGTCACAGTCAAACTTCAGACAGTCAGAACCAGGGTGACAGTGACAGACCTAATCTTCAACCAGACACTAACTGGCTTTTATCTCCGGTCTCAGAGGAGCTGTGACGAAACTGGCCTGGCTGTTAACTGGAGCTGCAGATGCCTCTCCTTCCTGTTTCTACTCCTCTTTGCATTCTTTCATTTCCTTTTCCCTTTGTTCCTTCTCCTCTCATCATCTACTCTCATCATGCCCTTTTTTTCCTTTTCTTCCCATCTCAAATTTTTTTTGTCTTAACCTTTCTTTTTCTCACCGTTTCAGTCTTTTCTTCTGTTCCCTTCACTTTCTTTTCTACTCACTTATGGTGTTACACACTTTAATGACTTGTAGCTAATACTTACGACCATTTTTTATGAGCAAATGAACCAATCACACACCCATCATGCTCATCCAATCAGTGATCATGGGTTTTACTGCTATCTCACCTCTTTATGAGGAAGTCCTGAATCTGTTTAATTTAAAGAGACAAGAGAACATGAGATTTGCAGATTATAACCAATTCTTTCACCTTGGCTGACATTATAGATTGCTTAGCTCATTATTTAGAAAGAAATCATCCACAGTATAACCATATATCGCTTCCATCTGTAAAGTGTTCATGTTTTTTTGTTTTTTTTTTTTCTGTATGGTTTGTGCTGTCAGTAGCTGCAGTTGAGATCTATATTGCAAGATCAGAATAACAACAGTAGAGATCTAGGCTTACATGGGGCTGCAAATAACAATCATTTAATTGATTAATCAATAAATATTGTCCTGGAAATTTACCGTTCAACTGATGACCCACACAAAGAAAGAGGGAGAAAGTTAGAGTTAAAATAATAAATGCATTTATTGAGAAATCAATCACAGACAAAGCTCTGTAAGTGAAGTCTGATTAACCATGAAAATATTAAGGATTATATAGACCAAAAATCCAGCCCCCCCAATGGTGACATCCAAATGACAACCCCGTATGTAAATCATACCACTCCATACCAGTCCTTCTGGTTCCGGGGGGGAAGAGGCCATATTGGCCTCTTACCCCTTACCTTGTTTAAATAATATCTAGCATGCAGGCGCCACCACATAACCAGACATTTAGGTGTTTGGGTTTTAACTCAAGGTAAGAACTCCGTTCCCAAGCCGGGGGTGTTACAGTGGTAAACATCACACATAACAATGACTCAGCATGTACTTAACAGTATAACATATTAAAAGAGTATAAAATATAAAGAGTATATAAGTATATAATATAAAAAGTACATTTTTCCACCACAATATCAATCAATAAATAATTTGGCCTTCAAAATAAATACAATAAAATGTTAGAAAATAGAATACAATTTCTGAAAGTTCAATACAATGTCCTCAGTTTACAAAAAGTACAATTGATCATAGATAACTGTATGGTTGTATCCTGAGAATCAATTTATTTAAGATAAAATTGCAATAGAATATTTTTTTTTATTGATTTGAGTTCATTAATAATTTCAGTGCAACTGGGAAGAGATCATTTGTAACACTGTGACAACTTTTGATCACAACTGTACACTGCCTGTGTTTTCAGGCTGTAGAAAAACTACAATATGACGCCGACAGCCGTTGTTTTCAGACAGTAGGTTTAAAATGTGATTAACAGCTGGAATTATTAATCGCCCATTGGAAACCATCAGATCACATGTATATGATTGTACCTCTCTACTGTAGTGGGACAGACAGACAGACAGACAGACAGACAGACAGATAGACAGACAGATAGATAGATAGATAGATAGATAGATAGATAGATAGATAGATAGATAGATAGATAGATAGATAGATAGATAGATAGATAGACCCCCAACCGGACATTGTAGTGTAGCAGCAGCAGCAGCATTGCAAACACTTAATATGGGTGCTTCTATGAAACTGGTCCCTAACACAGGGGGGACATGGGGGCTAAAAATTCAAACTAGATGTAGACTAATAAATAAATAAATAAATAAAAAATAAATACTGAGATAAAAGAGAAACTATTTTGCAGATACAACCCATTTTATATTGTTTTACATAATACTTAATATAAAAATCTGTATGTAACATGCTCAAAAGGACACAAAAATTATGCGCTGCTATTTTTTTTAATATCTTTTTATTCTCTCACAGGTACATTTTGGGAATTGAACTAATTACACTGGTCAACAACAAATTTATTGTTTAAGTGTTTTGAGCTGATTTAGGATAATTTTGGTGTGCTGAATCCAAAAATTACATTAATTTTGCTCAATCAGGTCAACTTTCTGAACTATGCTACATATTGGCTTTTTAACATTTTTGCTTACATTTATGGGCATTTTCACATCATATGATACAAAATTTCTTTCATATTTCTTGCAATAAACAAGTTCTGAAGATTTTACTTTTGCCAATTTATGATTAATGTTTTTTTTTAATATTACAGGTGAATGAAATGGCTTTGACTAGAAGATCTTGCAAAAATAAGCCTGACGTATTCTGCTACATCTGCGGTGAATACATAATAAATAATCAATACATCCTGTTAGAAAATGATTTTTTTTTTTTTTTCTTAAAACCTATTTTGGGTGAGAACTATATAAAAAATCAACTGATAAAGTCACAAAAATGTAATCAATTTTGTGAGAAGATCAAATTTTTCAAAATCAAATTAGCAAAAAAAACCTGACCTGATTGAGAAAAACAGATGTCATTTTTGGATTTAGCGGTGCAAAATGGTCCTAATTCAGTTGAAAAAACCTAGACGACTTGCAAAAAACATTTTTTTGTAACCCAGTGTTATGCAAGGCAGAATGTTTCACAAAAATGACTGCTGTTGCAAAATCATTTGCGATTTATTTGTGTCTATATGGGCAGGTTCTGTATGTAATGCAAGTGGACATGATGGGTTACATACAGAACCTGAAATGAGACTGCCAATTCATGAAAAACCCATTTGCCTGGATTAGAAAAACCACTAGGATCATCAAATTTAACAGTGTCGTTATTTATAGTGCTATATAAGACAATTTCAAGCCATGTTTTCCAGATCAAACACAGTGACACCTAGGTAGTTTTTCATGTCCCAATTTTGATCATACTTTTGGACACAATATTTTATTAAAAATCCATTAATTTTGGGATGGCTCAGAGCAAGAGTATATATATATATATTTTTTGCATTTATCTGACGTCATCATTAGGTACATCCTGGGGGAAATATGCCGAAATTCCTCTTTGATTATTGGGTCTAAAAAGATGGTAACGTGGAAAGTACCAAAATGTACCTAGTTTCATAGAAGCATCCAAATACAAGATAACAATACAAGAGCAAACACACTGTACATAAAAACTTAGAAGTAGAAAAAAAAAAAAAAAGGTAGGCAAGTCGGGCAATATAACAGCAAGGTGCAACAATAAACTGTAATGTCCAAAGCAAAATGGAATTTTTCAGAAATATGGAAAGTAAAGTGCATAGTGGAAATAGCTTTATGACCAAGTTTAAACATCAGGCAAGGCGTACATGTCTCTAAACATCTTTTATATCTGTTATCTAACCAAAAATGCTTGTTTTAGGATGTTTCAAAGTACAGATATTATAACTAGTTGCTTTTAACTTTACATTCACCTCCACCGTTCCTCTGTGTCTACCTGTCGATCTCATTTTGTCTCTGCTGTCTTTCTTTCTCTCTTCTGTCTTTTCCATTTCAGTTCTTTACCCAATTTGTCAGTCTTGTTCTGACCCGTTCACCCCTCCTCAGGCGTTCTGAGTCCACAATGCGACTCTGCAGCAGTGCCTCGCAGCAGACTTGGCCGGAACATGACGTGATTTAATGACACAACAAGACTAAGCGGCATGTGTGTGTTTACTTCACATCTGTTTTTGTGTGTGTGTGTGTGTGTGTGTGTGAATAAACAAGTTATGCATGTGTTTGAAAGCTAGTGAGCTGCTCGCTGCCATTTCAGCAAAGGTTAATAGAGAGCCGCTTCACACTTCCTTTCTGCACATCAGAGAGAAAGTGGATTCACATAGGAGGAGACAGAGCAGAGGATGCAAAGAAGGAAAGAAAGGGGGGAAGAGGCAGCCCATTAATCTGCTTCCACAATATTTTTTTGTGTGTGACTGTTTATGTTTATTACAGACACTTATCCTTTAAGTTGTGATCATCATATTCGGTTCCGTCCTTTAAAAATCCAAACACAAGCTCAGTGAAGGCAACAGTTGAAGAAAGCTGCGTCATGTTTTCATAGATTGGGTTGTAACATTTCTCTCCGATTTATTTCTATTTCAGCTGTACTGTTTGGCTCACCAGCTTGTATTTATTGTTGTATTCAGCACATTATTATTACTCCAGCAGCTCCCATTAGAATCCAGAGTTTATAGAAGTGCTCCAATTTGCCTGAGGAAAGTAGAATAACAATGAAATTAGAACATAATTAAAGTCGCTCAGTAATAGCTGACTTGGCTGATTATGGGAACCCCCAACATTTAGCCCTTTTCAAATATTCAGTGAGTACTTAATAATACATTCCCAAGAAACAGACACAACCAATGTGAAAACAAAAAAGCATTCTGGATTTAACTAATCAAGTAATTCAGATTCTTCAATTGGATGACTACTGCAGTGATCAATATGTTTCATTTGCAACAAGTTCCTTAACCTTAACTGATGTAGTGAGTTACTTCTCTGAGGGTGCAGTGGTGTAGTGGTCCCTGAAGAAGTGGATATACTCTCAATTTTTTTGCCTTTTTTTTCTTAAAGTAGTCCAGAAAAAAGCCCTGTTTTAGAAACAGCGACATGTAAGACTACTCAATTTACTTCACCCAAAAATCCGTCAGTAGTATTTGTTTACTATTACAGAATTATCATGACTTGATCAGGAGCAGTTTGTAGGTATTACTGATCACAAAAGCAGCTTCATGAATGTAAAAGTATTCAACATGAGGCAAACATAGGATAATGTTAGCCTTTCATAACGCTAGCCTACTAACACAGTTTAATTAATGGTGGCAAAATCTCTTCTCTAAATGTGCAGTCATATGATCAGTAGTTTAAAAAAGTGACTCATTTGGAAACCACCTTAAAACTTATTGCAGAATTATGTATTCCATGAAAGTAGGTTCTCTCGAGATGTGTCACTCACTTGAAAGACGTTTATTCTGCCTTTCTAGTTTGCATTTCCAATAATCACGCATCTGAGATGTGTAGTGACCTTTCAATCAACTGGGGTGGCACTGGCACCTGAGGTGTCCAGTCAGATTCTAGAGGTGGCCGCAATATTTTCCTCCGAATGACCAGCCCTACTCTGCCTCTGATTGGCTCATCAGTCCTCATGCCTAAAGTTAACCAATCTAATTAGTGAAGGCAGCGAGTACTAGCCAATTATAGGCAGAGTAGGGCGGGTCATGGCTTCACCATCTGAGGGGAAATTATGGGCAATTTGGCTCAGATACTACTGAATGGTGCACATCAGGGGGACTTAGAGGTGGGTATACGCAATGATGACTGAAAAATGAGTAGGTATACGCCATATACTGCCGTATACCCTGGACTACACCACTGGTATAGTGGTTAGCTCTTCCACCTCACAGAGAGAAGGTTCTATGTTGAGTTTTACCTGTTCTCTCCCTACCACTTGGGTTTCCTCCAGGTTCCTCACCATTAAAACTTGTTCATATACATTAATTCTCCAGTCAGTGTCCTGAATTGGTTCCTGAGCACCTTCAATGACAGCTCACTGCTCCTAATGTGCACTGTATGCTAA
The DNA here is from genome assembly GCF_902148855.1 of Sphaeramia orbicularis. Classification (NCBI taxonomy): domain Eukaryota; kingdom Metazoa; phylum Chordata; class Actinopteri; order Kurtiformes; family Apogonidae; genus Sphaeramia; species Sphaeramia orbicularis. The sequence continues at coordinate 45,164,684 of NC_043966.1, forward strand.
TGCTACTGGTACGTTTTGAGTGTGTGTGTTCTCAGTTTGCTCTCTATAAGTCCTACCAGATATGAGCTACAGGTCAATTTACCCTGCTAGACCTCATCTATACTGGTTTGTAGTTGTAATGGCTACAGGAGGCGACATGTTTATGATAGAAATCAGAGCCAACATGAACCGAGTGTGGCACAAGTAACTATAAAGGCTGTCACTCATCATTTTTTTGTCCTTTTTAGCTTTGTATTGTTGTTATTTTTAAATACAAATGTTATTTACTCTTAAGGTTGGAGGACAATCGGCTGCTGTCCATTCTTCTAAGGCTGAGGTCTCCAGAGCCGGTGAGGACCCTCCATACTCCCAGACACAGGTACAACTTTTGTCCATGACAGCTTGGAAGAGGTGGACTCAGCTTGATTGCAATCATGCCAGAGTGGTTTGTTTTACAGTGTGAACATGACCACAGTGATAGAAGACAGAACCAGACAACTACAGTTTTCTCTGGGTGTGATATGCAGCTGTCACTGTCTGTGCCGGTGGGGCTCCTCCTCCACATAATCACCCATGATCTGACTCACCTGCAGAGCGTCGCGCGGCACCATCACCAGTGAGCCTCTTTAAGGCTTGGTGCTGCAGATGCCCGACGCTGGTCCATCTCATCATCTTCAAATGATCCATAAACCAGACATTTACCCACTTGGACTCTGACTCAGGTTTTTGTGTGTTTCCTTGTTTAAGTTGTTATTTATGTTAATGAATTCATTGATCTCCCTTCAGCACTGAGCATTTGAATCCTCACCTTTCCACCACCGTAACAGTGGCAATGTCGCAAACATTACCATAAAATAGAGTGGCTCTCTTGAAAAATGCCGCTGCCGGATGTAAACGGACAGTAGGCTAATGAGTTTAATGAGCTTCATACCTTTCATCAGCTGCAAGTGGAGAAAATGAACCGATTAGCAATTTGGAGTAAGAGATGGAATGCTTCACTGGCATTTGGGAAGACGAGCATGCTTGATAACATGCACAAAAACTTCTAAGTATTCAAGATTTTCAGTGAGCACAAGAAGGGCATGGAACAGTGTGAACACGAACCGAAACAAGGTGATGTGCAACACTATAACACATTGTAATAAATTACTCCTTGAATCCAAACGAAATTCAGGTGTGAAAACACCCTTATTTCTATAGGGCTCATGTGAAACAGAACACTGTCCACTTTGCCAAGATCGGTGGTGCACAAAGTCTGGAAAGTCTCACCTCTACAAAACTGTGCAAACAAACAGGAACTCTCTCTCTCAGGTTCTCAACCTCACTAATCCAGACGTGGATCAGTTGGCTGATTTTCTAAGCCATGATATAAGAGTACATCGGCAATTCCACAGACTTGTAGAAGGCACCCTCCAACTCCATAAAATTAGCAAAGTTCTTTTGACTTTGGGAAAGGGATGCCTTACAGAATTCAAGGCCAAGGCTCTTGATGACACTGACAGTCCCCCCCCCCCACACACACACACACACACACATTTCCCCAACCCTCCTCCTCACAGAGAATGTGCACCTAGACAGTGAGGCTGAGATGCTGTGTGAGTCAGACTCACAAGGTAAGGCTCTTGATATATATTCTTAAATGTGACCATGCTTATATACTCCGCTATATTAGTTTTTAAACTTTGGCTATCAGCTGATACCAAGTTTGGAACTAAAACCTAACCCTCTATATTTTGGAAGATTTGTTCCTTTGCTTTTCAGAGAGTCTGGTCACATCTAGTCACTGGGATCAGAACGACAACAATGTCAGACTTGAGCCAAAGGGATGAAGTGCCAAAGCAGGTCAATGTGACACCTCCAGAAGCCCATCACCACAAGTCACCCAAAAGGATCAAAGGTGTAGATTGCAGATCAAATTTTGTTACTGTCCAGGTGATATGTTTAATAATCAGTAGGCCAATGTGATATGACCTCAAATCAATATGACCCTTATTACAATTTCGGTTGTTGCCATCATTTTTCACCAATAGTATGTACTGTAACTATAAACTATTACAGCACATATTTCATAACCTGTCTTTGTGATTTAAACTGCGATCACACACAGTGTGTTTTCATGGGGTCAGTACTATTCGGGAAGCCTTGATAAAAATAAAAGTCATTTAGATAATTGATTATGGTAAGATTACATTAATCTTAAGGTTGTGAATGTTAGAGTTGCTTAATTTGATTTCATGTTGTTCTGGCTCAGTGTCAGTATCCTAAATGATGCTACAAATACACCTTCAGTACAGAAAGAGATTTTCTGTTTTGATTATTATACTGGTTGGCAACCCTTCAGAAGAGTGTGGACAGAGAGGAAGTCTTTGCTGTTGAAAAACACATGATGTCATTCATCACAACAAGTCATGTTCCAGGGAAAAGTGACTGTGATAAGTGCCTCAGTCTTGGAAAAGTGGCTCTGAAAGACAGAAATTGGTTGACCATAAAGTTCTATATTAAGAACAGAATAACAGCTCTTAAGAGCAAAGTTTAGTTGTTCACACGTTTGAGAATCTGGTTTTACTGAATTTCTGTGTTGGGGCTGCAACTAAGGATAGTTTCAATTATCAGTCAGTCAGTTTTGACTGATATTATTTAGTCTACATTTATATGTTGTCTTTAATATGCCAAAAAATGAGTTGCATTAAATACAGTCCAGTGTGTACCTAAAGTGTACCTAAAGCATGGAATACAAGTGTGCTTATTAAGTGAGCTCATAAAGGGAAATTGTGGCTACTGCATCTTCACTTACATCAGGCATGTCCAAAGTCCGGCCCAGGGGCCAATCACGGCCCGCGGTCAGATTTTATACGGCCCACAGCTTGGGTTTTATATTATATTATTTATGGCCCACTTGGACTGTTGAACCAAGTACATGAATCATAAAAGGTTCAAAATGCAGTTTCTCCTTTCACCTCATGGTGGCAGCACCACTCTAACTCTATCTGGCTCTGTGACCTCACCGTGAACCCTTTTCACTAATTTCAAACCACGGCGCATGTAAATAAAAAAACGAAAGTTGACAGTGAGGGGTGCCGCTTCCAGGAGAGATGGGAATTACAATAGTTTTTTCACTGAAAATCGAGGCAATTATGTTTGCCTAATTTGTCAAGAGACTGTTGCCTTGTTTAAGGAATTCAATGTAAAGAGACACGAGCAGACAAAACATGCTAATGCATACGACAAGCTAGCAGGGAGTGAGCGCTCCGAAAAAGTGAAGCAAATTCAAGCTGCTTTAAACTCAACAGTGACTCTTCATGTGAACCTGGGAGTTCAATGAATTCGCCACCAAGGCAGGCTACCAAGTTGCCAGGTTAGTTGCCTCTAACTGCTGGTGTTATGTACTTGTAGATGTGACACAAATATTACTTTCTGAATGATTTTGTGAAAGACAAGAGTAAGAGTCATATGTTTTCATCTTAAACGTTAACAGACTTTGCATTACTGAGTAATATATGAGTAATGATTACTCATATAAGTCATGTTTAAAATGAATGTGGGGTTAAGATTTTTATCAGCTTGGAAGTTTAAGATACTCTATACAGTTTGTTCTATGTTATCTGACTCCAGATGTGAAAGGAAGGCAGAATTTTTTTTTTTTTTTTTTTTTTTTTTAATTTGTTCACACCTGAGTGGCTTAGATTTGGTTACACTGCCATTTTAAAAAAAATGATATTGTGACAATAAAAATAAAATTGTTGTAGAACAGCGCATTTATGTGTAATTTTTACTCTTTAAAAATGTCTGAAGGGACTACAGGCCCCTGGCAATGTCCACATTATCAGATCTGGCCCTCTTGAAAAAAAGTTTGGACACCCCTGACTTACATGTTACCGTAGATGACGTCCTTATAAACCTACAAGTCACCTTTGATGCTTTCAACTTTTCCAGTTCTCTAAATGTAACATTAAAATATGCTTTTTTTATTTCACACCACAGTAAGTGTCCTGATCGTTGTGCCACTTCTGGCAGGACAGCTTTATTTGCGCTCACTCATCCCCACTCAGACATGCAAGGGCTAATAAAACACACTCTGCATTGAATATTAACTTGTGTCTGAGGTTCACTGACATTGAAATTGAAATGTCTACTTCACCTTCAGTAAAAAACAGACAATAGATAAAAATCTTCAGACATACAGTGGAGGTTTGTTGACATGTAAAGGTGTGAAGCTGGTCACACTCACACATAAATGGATTAAAAGTCATGCTTGACTGGTGCAGAGGGTAAATACATTCTGGGACTGACCTGCTGGTGTAGTCACAGGCCTTAGACTCAGATTGTATGTGAGTAAATTCCCCAGTTGTGCATACTGATGTCAAAACATATAGACAGAGTCAAACTCTGCAGACTACTGGAGGCTGGTCCACGGAGACAGAGAAGCCCCCCCACCCCAGCCCCCTGTCTATTTCTAAGAGGCAAGAGAGAGTCGAGATCAAACAAAACAAAACAGAGGAAATGGTTGAAATAAACCATATCTCAGAATCAGTGAAAGATTTTTTTTCTCTGTAATTTGACGTTGAGCAAGATGTGAAGACAGATTCCATATCAATTTACTAAACTTTTATTTTTTTCATTCTATTTTGTTATTGGACATAACACATAAAATGATGCTCACATAGATGACAAGTATGATGAACTGGAATTACGGACATATATTCATAAAGAGCAGCATATTCTAAACATACGAGCTAGTTTGTAATGCATTATGCTAAATTGCATTTAAACAGAAATTTACATGACATGCATTTTTTAAATTTTGTTCAATTCAGGAAAATCCCACCATCCAAAGACATGTACTGACAGGTTAATCGGTTAATCTAAATTGCCCATAGGTGTGAATGTGATTATTTGTCTCTATATGTCAGCCCTGCGATGAACTGACGACATGTTCTGGGTGTACCCTGCCTTCGCCCATACATAGCTGGGATAGGCTCCAGCGACCCCCGCGACCTTAGTGAGGATAAAGCGGTTTCAGATAATGAATGAATGAATTACTAATTGGGGAAAACCTAGTTAACACAACAGTTATCCTCTTATAGGAGTCCTGAAGAGCTGGAAAAGGAAAGGAAATCGCTGTCAAATCACATACTTCTATGGGTACACTTAATATTTTGAGTTTAAGTATATCTACACTGTCAGTTATGGCAAACTCCAGTGTACACTCAAAATGGTACAAAAAAGTTGTATGTGGAATACTAGACACTTCTTAGCTTTGACACCTTCCGTCTTCCCTGCACAGATGAAGGGAAAATAAATATAACAACATAAATAAATGTTTTGACATCATGTAAATGTATTCAGATGATTGGACTGGTGAGCTCATGCCATAATCAAAACTAAAATCATTCCAACATAATCTGTTTTTAAATTTTTTTTTAAATTTTATTTTATTTTTTTTTTACCAGGCTGTAAATTTCAGTGTCATAACGTTCAGAAGTGGAAAATGGGTCCAGTATGTACTTTATGGGGCTGTGGACAATGTACTAAAATTTTCACATTGAGATACTACCCCTCATTGAACTGACTTACCTCCAGTGACACAGTCAGCATACATTAGACCTGGGGTGTCAAACTCATTTCTTCCTGGGGCTGCATTCAGCCCCAGTTGGATCTCAAGTGGGCTGGACCAGTAAAGTAACAGCATCATAACCTATAAATAATGACAACTTTTCTCTTTGTTTTAGTGCAATAAAAAACATAATATAATCAAAATATTTACATTTACAAACTATGCTTTAACAAAAAACATGTGAATAACCTAAAAAATGAAATGTGTAAGAAAAATAAGTGCAGTTTTAATGATATTATGCCTCAACTTGTCATTCATACATGTGCATTACACACAATGTTACACAAACATGTGGAAACAGGCAGAATATTGGTAAAAATTTGGAGTTTGGACCTAAAATGAGAACAATTTCTCATTACATTTCTCATTTGTCCAGCTCATTGTTCTTCATGGTAGTTCTTTGAGGTTCAACTTGACTAGTTTTGCTTCAAAAGAGCAAAACTAGTCCAGTTGAATCTAGAACCTAGAAAAATGGAGTTGTCACTGTTTATAGGTTATTGTGTTTTACTTTCGATCATATTAGTCTGTATCCTCCTAAGACCCAGCTATGGGTTTTCTGTCCACATCTGTGGACAAAAGTTTCACAACTTTATACAAAAAAAAAAAAAAAGAAAAGAAACCTGTCAACCACAAAGGGCATTCCATAAAACTTTTAAAACTGCATCTGAAAAACCTGTTGCATCATGATGTTTCCATTACAAACACCTATTTAATAAAAAACAAAAAGCTTGTACTTTGCTGACATTTCCTGAGTCTTAGGAGGTTAAGTGGAACCTGAATTAAAATGAGCTTGACACTCGTGATTGTTAATATCTTCAGTGTCATTTTTACACTTCGCAAACTCATCCCACGGGCCAGATTGGACCTTTTGGCAGGCTGGTTTTGGTACCTGGGCCGCATGTTTGAGACCCGTGCATTAGACCGTCCAGAGACCAGTGATTTTTAAGCCATTGTTTTACTGTTTATTTTTGCTTTGGATAAAAGAAAGTAGAGTTAAGCGGCCAACTAGTGTAAAATAACAACAACACAGTGTGCTTTCCTGTCGTCTTCCCAATTGTTTGAGCCACTAGGTGCCACTGGGACAGACTTCACCCTGGACACTCCAGTTTTAGTCCAGCGTGGACAGTCTGCTTCTTCCACCTTTTATTCTGAGTCATATTCCTCTGTGCACTAGAGGGCTTTATTACTGGAGAATAAACATATGTTGTTTTGGGTGAATTTGTCATTTTTCTTTTTTTTTTCTTCCCTGGGCACCGAACGCCAGATTTTTTATTAGCTCTCTATCGTTTCAAGAGTCTCCCACCAAACCACCAGAATAAATTGGCCTTGAAACTCTTTTTAATATATTTCCAGCTTGTGTCAGCTTATCTATAACTCATTTGAGACCCAGGGTTACGTCAGTCACTGTAACATATTACAGCATCAGTTTGAGCCTTGATGCATTATTAAGAAAAATAACTGACTGAACTTCACACTGACCCTTTTCTTCTTCTCTTTTTATCTATAAATTAATAGCAAGAAGATATTTTTTCCCATTCAGTATGTTATTTGAAGTAGTAGCAAATGTTACAGGTGCTTTAAGAGCAATGGAGACATAAAACAAGACCTCTACCTGGTTTAATAATGAGGAATAACAGAACGCACACAGTAAAGCAGTGAAGTGGTTGAACTGGTGGCATATAGTAATTGTATTTACGGAATTTAGTCTGATTATGTTGTTCAGCTTGAATATTGAGTTGAACCATTGCCTTCCTTAAAAGTAATAAAAAACAAAACTTCCTGTAAAGTTTCACAAGTTCGACTAAAGTTGTTGAATTCTGAATACACATAGATTTGATATGATGAAATGGTTTAAGCTGGATTTTTTTTTTTCAATAGGCGGTGTATATTCTAGTTTCAAACAATCTAAATACTCGCTCCAGGTGTGAATGTGAGATTGAATAATTGTCTGTGATGAACTGGTTCCTTCACCTATTGTAAAGTCTCATAGCCTCCATGACCTTGTCAAAGAATTCAAGGTGTCAGAGCTATAGACCGATGCCAAGGCTCCAGCATTCGGGCCGTGCCGTGAACCATGACTGAAGAGCCACAACAGGTGACTGTAGGTCTACTTTGTGTAGTGGTATCAGTATGAAGAAAGGTAAGAAAAAAAAAGATGTGTTTACACATCTAAAAAAGTGATTGTTTTGGTTTTGTAATATATCTGAAAACTGTAAATTGTATAAATTTTAGGTGTTCCTGCTCCCACTCAGCATGTGTCTTTTTAAGGGTCAAACCCATCAATCACAGCCAGTTTCTCAGCATGTCGTTGCCTTTCAGCAGGGTTCAGAGTTTGAAAATAGTCTACCATATATGAACGATAAACTGTCTCTAATAACCCATTTAAAATATCTTATCACTGATAAAGCAGCTGCTAAACACACAGTCTGTCACTCTGTTGTGCAGTGGTCCAGAGGTGCAACAACCCAAAAAATTATCCACTACAAGAAGAAAAAAGAGATTGTGATTTATTTAAAAAGAAGTATCTGAAAAAATAAATGTATCCCTTAAATAAAAATACACTTGGATGAAAAAAAACAAGTCTCCTAAAAAAACTTTTAATAAAAAATTAATTTGTACAAAGAAATAAAATAAACTTGTATGATTTTATAAAAATTATCTACTCAAATAAAACAGACTACTACAAAAAAAATGTCTCAAAATAAAATTGAGCACATCAAAAATTATACATTTATTTAAAAAAAAGTGTTTGAAAATATAAAACTTCATATGCCTAAAAAAGAAAACCCCTTCACTTTTTAACCTCCTAAGACCCACTGTTTCACAACTTTATACAACAAAAGAAAAGAAAAGAAAAGAAAAGAAAAGAAAACTGTCCACCACAAAGGACATTTCATAAAAATGTAAAAAACTGCATCTAAAAAAAATGTTGCATCATGATGTTTCTAAAATAGGCATTTATTTAATAAAAAACAAAAAAGCTTGTACTTTGCTTACATTTCCTGGGTCTTAGGAGGTTAAATAAGGTTCATCAAAAAACAGGAAAGAAAAAAAACATCATCCACCTTTTCAATTAAGGGGGGCGCTGTTTACCCAAAAGGTCTCTTGCTTTAAAATTAAGGCCACCACAAAAAATAAAAGCATAGGCTGAAAATTTATAAGGCCTTCAGCTAATGTGGCTAATGCTAAGGAAGTAACCCACCTGAAGTGGAGGTTGATGTGCTAAAATTAAAGTTATTTTAAAAATATTTACATTAATATACTGTAGTTTGCAAAGCGGTTAAAATAAATAAGGTCCCTGTGTCTGCTTAAAGCTATACTGTATGATGTGGCATTTTTACACTTTTCTTTTGTCATCTTAAAATGCTCCTAATAAGCGTGTGTCAAACAAAAATGTAAAAGAAATCCACCAGGTATTGAAACTCAAAAATGTTTAATTCTCATATATTCTTATATTTCTGATAAAATTCTGACCAATCATTTTATTCGGTCCGAATGAAATAATTGTCTGAACCTGCCTGAGCCTCCTGTCAATCATCCATTACCGCTGTCCCGCATCCAATATGGGTACCTCTGAATCTGACGCTTCACTCCTGCTGCTCCTCCTGTCACTGACCGCAGTCTCCTGTCTAGGGATGCTTATGGATAGGACTGAAAGGCACATGAAGGGAAAAATGGATTTATTAACAGAAACAGCAACCAAGGGGAACAAAGAGCACAACCCGACTGCAGCAGTCAGAGTCTGATGAATGAAGGATGGAGATAAAGTCTGGGAGTCAGGTGTACTGGACTCCATAGACGGGTCTGCATAAAGGTCAGCTTTTATGACCACGGGACTCATACACTACATGTACTTCGTGTCACACAATGTAGGATTATGTAGGATGATAAATGCATGGACTATGAAACCTCAAATGTCCACGGAAAATTCACGGAGGCCGCGCACTCACAATACGCGCGCCCATCCCCTGGGCACCTCATTGCCCAGGGGATGAGGTGCAGTGAAGATATGCTGAGCCACATTATATAATAAATTCCCATTATGTAATAAAAGTTCAAAATGTAATAAGAATGTCACGTCATCTTGTAACAAAGCCGCATTATGTAATAAACTGACGCATTTTGAAATAAACTACGTCAACGCATTTTGACACATTTTTATTTAAAAAAAACATATAATAACATAGTTCATTATGTAATAACAACCCAAATTAATATAATTTCAGAGCAATTTAGAAGAAATTAGTCACAGGAGCTACAGGTAATGTAATCAGAACTTTAACCACACAGTTTAAAGATGAAAATAAAAATGTGTCAAGTGCATTTTGTAATAAATTTCTCAAATTGTAATAACTTACTACATAATGTGACAAAAATCTACTATGTAATACATTGAGGTAGTTTATTACAAAATGCGTCAGTTTATTACATAATGCGGCTTTATTACAAGATGACGTGACATTCTTTTTACATTTTGAACTTTTATTACATAATGGGAATTTATTACATAATGCGGCTCAACTAGACAATGATCCAACGCTGCACAGACCAGACCCTTAACTGACGTCAGTCGCCAAACACTGCCACACAGATTCCACATATGAAGTGAACTGCTCTTACATCGCACCTAGCCACAAGTCCACCAATCCAGCAAGAGGCAAGCACACAGGTTACATTTCCTTCAGGAAATGTATGAAAGTCTAGTTATGCAAACAAACTTCAAATCAGGAATTGTAATGGAATAATGAAATAACTCCTGTATTAGTATTGCATAAAATGAACATAACAAAATATTTGTGCTAAAGACAGTAATTACTAGGCCTGTAATGGTACACGTACCGAACCGTTTCGGTACACACCTGTTTGGTTCAGTACACAGCTGTACCGAAACAGCACAGTATGTTGAGAAAAAGAATACGGAACGAAAGACATTGTTTAATGCGGAACTTTAAATCCACGCAAGTTCCACACAGACATATTGAAGGATGCACACACAGACCCGAAATACGAAATAGCAGCTGTTATAAGGTAAAAAAAAAAAAAAAAGAAAAAAAACAAAACAAATATGATGTGAACCTGGAAGGAAGAGACTGAAGACCCTCCACCATCATTACAGTCCAGTTTGGATCAGTTCAGGTCACGGTGAAAGACAACAGTGAGGAAAGAGACGTTAATAAGATGGACGTTGTTTGGCCCCTAGGAACTACGGTAGTTCTAAAACACACTAGCTCTGTCTGTGTCTCTCTCTCATGCACGCTGCATAACAGAGGAATAGAACTCGGAGTTGGACGTTGAAAGTATATAAAATAAAGTTTCACTTTCGTTTCATGCCAGCGTTAGTTACGTTAGTTATGAACCGGACCCCCCCCCCCCCCCCCCCCCCCGCTCCGACCAAAAAAAAAACCAAAAAAAAAAAACAACAACAAACAAACCATCCCCCGGACAAATCACACCTTGCGCACACACACACACACACACACATACACACAGGTACACAAAGTGTCCTAAACAGTTTGTTCACTATCCTAAAATAAATAATTTGGTTAAGTTTGTCGTCAATGTTGCTCTTCAGTTTGTTAAAACAGAATACCAGTTTATCCTCCTGTTAATGTTGCACTTTGTGCAGAATTTTTTTGTTGTTATTTTTATGAAGAATGTGAACTGACAGAACTGTCATTAGATTTTTGTTGTTTGTTCAAAACTACCTGTCAGGGAAAAGTGCAGTACTAATGTTTCAAATACATTTAGCAATATTAATAATTTATTTTATTTTCTATTTGATTTATAGCAGGAGAATTATATTATTCCTGTTTTTCTATATTCTATTGTGTCCAAAAAGTTGGGGGAAAAATGTTCAAAAATTCATAAATGTATTAAAGACATTTTGAGGGGTTTTGTTTCTTCCCGTACCGAACCGAAAAAAAAAAAAAAACGAACTGTGGCTTTCAAAACTGAAAACATACCGAACCGAAAATTTTGCATACCGTTACAGGCCTAGTAATTACTATCAAACTAAAAAGTTAATGGTTCACTTTATTATCATTTGGATTATATCCGTGAAACAAAACAAAAACCATGCCGAGGACCAGCACTGGACAGCAAGTCAGCTAAAACAGGATAAATAGCAATACTACCAAAAGAAAAAAATTCTAAAAAAATAAATACTATAGTGCAATAAAACATCCATGGTTACGTTTGTGTTGACATGGAGCTTACAGAGGGATGGGCTGATGTAAACAGAGGGCAGTGTGTTGAAGTCTCAGCTCTTGTGTTTATTCTTAAAGTCAGCCAAACTCACCTCAGACCAGACACTGGTACAACTTCCTTTGTCTGTTCTGTGTGACTGAGTCCTGGGCCGACAGCCAGTAGTGTCCCAGCGCACACACTCTGTATCACTCTATTACCGCTACATGATTTTATCTGCAACCAGAACATAGACACATATGTTTTTTTTTTTTTTTCCCTTTGCGAATGCGTCATGTTTTCTAAAAATCTGACATGAATTGAAATGTGGACTGAGTTTAGTGCAGATGTGGTGATTAGGTGGAGTGACAAGATAGCGTCATACGATCAAATATAAAAAATGATAAGATAGAGGAATACATTACCAACCGTTATCGGAGACCCGCCCACCTTTATCTCATTTGCTAAACTTTTAAAACCATGGTTACTGGACAATCAAACCTGCCTCCACAGCCTGATAAAACATGATTTGGAACTCTGCAACTGTGTGTGTGTGCATACTGTGTATATACTCTAATATAAATGTATTAGGGCAACACGGTGGTGCAAGAAGGTCACACCAAGAAGGTCCTGGGTTCAATTCCAACACCATTCGATGGGGGTGGGACCTTTCTGTGTGGAGTTTGCATGTTCTCCCCGTGTCTGCGTGGGTTCTCTCTGGGTACTCTGGCTCCTCCCACCATCCAAAGACATGCACTGATAGGTTTATCGGTTAATCTGAATTACCCATAGGTGTGAATGTGAGAGTGATTGTTTGTCTCTATATGTTCTGCCCTGTGATGAACTGGCGAAATGTCCAGGGTGTACCCCGCCTTCGCCCGTAAGTAGCTGGGATAGGCTCCAAGCAACCCCCATGACCCTAGTGAGGATAAAGCGGGTTCAGAAAATGAATGAATGAATAAATATATTATGTCTTTTACTTGTTGATTGAATGAATACACTGGATTGTACTGTTTTATGTGAGCTATGTTGTTTTATGTTAAGGACTAAAGATGGAAATTAGCCTTGGCTATAATCTTGTGTACTGGCACACATTGCGTTTATTAACCCTTTATAGGGCACTCATAGAAATAATAATAATAATAATAATAATAATAATAATAATAATAATAATAATAATAATAAACTTTATTTGTATAGCACCTTTCATACAGAAATTGTAGCCCAAAGTGCTTCACATTGATTGAAAAAATACAATATTAAAATACATTAAGATTTGATTATACATCAAGAAATAAAATGAAATTTGAGAGAAATACAATCAAATAAAAATAAAAATAAAAACAGCACACATTAAAATATTTGATTATACATGGAATTTTTGAAGTACAAGAAATAAAATGAAATTTGAAATACAATAAAATAAAAAATAAAAACAGAAATACAATAAAATCAAATAAAAATAAAAACAGCGCACATTCCTGGTTCCTAAATTGTGACCCCATTTTTATCTCCTTTCAAAGGCTAATGAGAATAAAAATGTTTTTAATTTGGTTTTAAATATATTCAGTGAACTGGCTTCTCTAATGTCTTTTGGAATTGTATTCCATAACTTTGGTGCATAGTTAGTAAAGGCTGCGTCCCCCATTTTCTTTGTAATATTTCTGGGAGTCGCTAGTAACCCTGCGTTTGATGACCTCAGTGTTCTAGTTTGTACAGAATCGATCAGTGAGTTTGCAATGTAACTTGGTCCAGTTCCATTTAGAGCTTTATACGTGAGGAGGAGTATCTTAAAATCAATTCTGTAGGTTACTGGTAGCCAGTGCAGGGAAACCAACACTGGAGTAATGTGCTCTCTCTTCTTGGTTTTGGTTAATAACCTAGCTGCAGAGTTCTGAATCAGCTGAAGTCTGTCTGTGGTGTTTTTTGGGAGACTCTGGGAAATACTCTGAAATTCAAAATTTCAACCCTAATGTGTTTATTACATTTGTGAATTTAACCCTTTCATGCATAAATTATGAGAATCTTAGTCAAGATTTTGTTATTGAATGTTTTTATTCCTACTTAGGCATGAAAAAAAAATTGCAATCCATTTCTGTTTCTCATGGAGTTACATAAATGTCCATGCTTTTCATTTTTGAAGTAAAGAAACGTGGTTTTAAAACCCAATATCAGAACGTGAGATGAAAACAATGAAATAAAAACATTTTAATGCTGCTAATCTGATGTTTTCTTACATTTTAACATATTCTAATGCTAGTTATTACTCGTGTAATGGAGACAATATGTGGAAAACAAAAAAAAGACATTTTGTCTTACAAATAACAACTGATTTACACTAAAACATATTACTCCAGATCAGGTTTATCAAACACAGCAAAGTTACAGTAATAGGATGAATTGTAGTGTATGGGATGATGTTTAAGTGTCCACTGTGTTGGCTGATATGGAACTATATCAGCTCGATTATAGCTCGATTAAATTATTAACTGTTGGTTAACTGCCCTTTTTCCGCTGAAATCTCACTCCATCATGTCAGTGATGCAAAGTCAGAAATGCTCATTTCTTTTTAAGTGCCCTTCTTCAAATCCATTTATTTTATTGAATTTCTTTGCAGAATTTATTTAGTTCTAGTACATAAATGTCATCACCTGTAGTGTATCCAATGGTACAATAAATCAGTCATTAAGGAATATGGCATGCTTTTTTTTATGACGTATAGAAACAACATTTAGCTATCGAAAGAGAAATTCAGGTTCTCAGGAAAATCACCGCTTATCAATTAATCGTTAATTGATCGATAAGGTCAACCAACTAATGATTAATGGATTAATAGATAATTTGCATCCCTAGTAGAAAATCAAGGTCAAGAAAGTTACCATATTTGGTTCCTTACCCAAAAGTGGCACACAAAAAAAAATACAAGAAATAAATATAAAAAATACAAGAAAAAAACATGGAATGTAAATGTATATTAGAATATCACTTCTAGAGCATTAGAACAATGTAAGTACTAATCCTGTCAACGTCTACATTATCCCTTTAAACATCATTCCTTACATTAGTACCATTACTTCATGGTACCTAACAAAGCAGGTACACTCACTGTTCATGTAGAGGTGGACCTTACAGACCCTGCAGACCACATTGGACCCTAAAATAGTTGACTCACTATAACTGTTGCTGTCACTGTCTTGTAATGTATGTGTAAATTACCAAAAATTGTCACTTGCCCGATAAAGGGTTAACTTGCACTGTTTCTTTGAAAAAACAACAATTTCAAATTCAACTTCAAATGGTGTTATCTGACCTAATATAATACAGGGTATTTGGAACAATGACACTGGATCTTTACTTTCCATCTGTCAATCTCTGCATTAGCGTCATTTAAGCTAAATTTCTGAGTGTGCACAAGTAGAGCAGAGGGCACGAGGTGACATAACGTTACTGTATATTGGCTATTCATAGGCTTTAACTCACAAAGACCCGAATAGACCAATAGACCATGACCAAAAGCATCTACTGGTTTAAAATATTTAATACCTGTTGATCCACTAAACCAGGGGTGTCCAAACTTTTTTTCAAGAGGGCCAGATCTTATAATGTGGAGACTGCCAGGAGCCAGTGGTCCCTTCAGACATTTTTTAAACAGTAAAAATTACATATAAATGCGCTGTTCTACAACAATTTTATTTTCATTGTCACAATATCATTTTTTTAAATGGTAATGTAACCAAATCTAAGCCACTCAGGTGTGAACAAAAAAAAAACAAAAAAAAAAAAAAACAATTCTGCCTTCCTTTCACATCTGGAGTCAGATAACATAGAACAAACTGCGTAGAGTATCTTAAACGTCCAAGAAGTTGATAAAAATCTTAACCCCACATTCATTTTAAACATGACTTGTATGAGTAATCATTACTCATATATTACTCAGTAATGCAAAGTCTGTTAGCGTTTAAGATGAAAACATATGACTCTTACTCTTGTCTTTCACAAAATCATTCAGAAAGTAATATTTGTGTCACATCTACAAGTACATAACACCAGCAGTTAGAGGCAACTAACCTGGCAACTTGGTAGCTTGCCTTGGTGGCGAATTCATTGAACTCCCAGGTTCACATGAAGAGTCACTGTTGAGTTTAAAGCAGCTTGAATTTGCTTCACTTTTTCGGAGCGCTCACTCCCTGCTAGCTTGTCGTATGCATTAGCATGTTTTGTCTGCTCGTGTCTCTTTACATTGAATTCCTTAAACAAGGCAACAGTCTGTTGACAAATTAGGCAAACATAATTGCCTCGATTTTCAGTGAAAAAAATTGTAATTCCCATCTCTCCTGGAAGTGGTGGCCCTCACTGTCAACTTTGTTGTTTTTTTTTTATTTACAGGCGCCGTGGTTAGAAATTAGCGAAAAAGGTTCACGGCGAGGTCACAGAGCCAGATAGAGTTAGAGTGGTGCTGCCACCATGAGGTGAACGGAGAAACTGCATTTTGAACCTTTTATGATTCATGTACTCAGTTCAACAGTCCAAGCGGGCCGTAAATAATACATTCTAAAACCCAAGCTGTGGGCCGTATAAAATCCGACCGCAGGCCGTGATTGGCCCCCGGGCCGGACTTTGGACATGCCTGCACTAAACCTATCAATAAATGTAAATAATTGGTGTAAAATACAGTTTGTCATCTTTTCATGGTCAGATATGACCCATTTGGACGTGCAGAGGCTCCGTAGTAAATAAGGAAACACGTCATCTTAGACAACATCAATTCACTAGTAAAACCGATGGAGTTTGACAAATGACAGTGGATGGAGACACTTTTTCTATATTCAGTAAATGAAATATTCTGCTGTAAAATGCACTTTTTCTTCAGTTTTCTCTCTTGGATATAATAACCTTTGAATTTACTCTGAGCTGTGATGAACATGTACATGATTAGTAAATTAAATATAGCAAAATACCCAATTTAAAAGAAAAAATGCAAAATGCAGAGGTTAATATTATAATAAACCTTGAAAAATCACTTAAGGAAGGTTAGATTTAGAGAAAAATTCATTTGAAAGTCAACACAAAAGTAGTTCTGGGTTAAGGTTAAGGATTAAATAAGTAATTCTAAAGCATCGCTAAACTTACCACTGTGTGTCAAGTTCAATGCCGTACATTAATATAGACAAGATTTTTTTTTCACTTATTTGGATTTCCAGTTACTGAAACTAAAACTCACTTATTCACTCACCTTTACACTGGCTCCTACACTTCTGCATCTTGTCTTGGATAATTCTAGTATAAATCAATAAATTCACATTGCTGTTGTCTATGCTGTGTATTTGTTATATAGCCACTTATTATAAATAACTTATGTCTGAACATTAATATAATATATTGGTGTTGAAAGGGACAGCAAATATTCAGATAACATTATTGTCGCATACTATGTTTGAGTGTACGGAAGCTGAGAATGGCAGTTGATTTACATATTATTTTATGGTCATTATCTTGTGATAATAAAGTAATTCATTATCTTGAGATAACAAAGTTTGTTTTCTTGGAGTTACTGAGAGTTACCGGTAAGTTGTTGAATGTGTGTTCTGTACAGAATATGTCAGCAGCAGCTCTCGAAGGCTGCGATGTGGAGGATGTGGTACCTGCTCACATCTGAGTTCTGTATGTGCTTCTCAGAAAAACGAAATAACCCAGCCAGCATGTCCATGTGGGCCCCAGAAGGGTTACATTTGGGCTGCGTATAAGGGTTCCATTTGGGTTTGTCTGCAGTTTCCATGGTGGCCCCACATGTGTTTGAGCATATCAGAATCAGAGATCTGAATCTCTCATATTCACACTATTTATCTGACAATATTTATCTTTCATGTCATTTGCACTACTTCTCATGTTATTTGCACTGTTTAAATTCTATGTTTTACAAATATCTTAGTTTGCAATAGTTTTTGTTTTTTAAAGTAAATAAGTGTGCCTTTTACTGATATTTGTTGTCTGTTTGTAAATTCTTGCACTGAACCAGAGAGCTGTACCTCAATTTCATTGTACTTGGTACAACGACAATAAAGAGATTCTGATTCAGATCTCTGATTCTGATTCTGATATGGAAACTGCGGACAAACCCACATGCGACCCTTATATGCAGCCCAAATGTAACCCTTCTGGGGCCCACATAGACATGCTGGCTGGGAAATTAATTCGTTATCACAAGAAAACGATCTTTGTTATGTCCAGATAACATTATCACAAAATAACGACCATGAAATAATATATAAATCCACGGCTGTTCTTGGCTTCCATATGAGTGTGGGTTGAAGTTAGTATCCCATTAAGTACAAAAAAAACCCAGAAGTGACATTTTCTAACTTTTCTAGAAAAGTTAGTGACTCAATGTCGTACACTGAACCTTCAAATAAATCTGTACATTTGTTCTTTTGTTTTGCAACATAATTTCTGTAAGTGTCAAAGAAATGCTATGTTATGTTGAATAAAGTGTCTCTCTCTCTCAACCGTCTTCTACAAATCTCACATAAGCTTCCACATTACAATGTAACTTCAAACTTAAACAAATCATGCTTTTTCAGCTGGATCTTAAGTTCTCGGCCAAATGTACAAAGGAAAATTGAACACAAAATGGAACAACGCCAAACTGACAAAAAACACCCACATTCCCCTTCTTTGTGTCTGTGTAATATCCACTTTCCAACTTGCTGAAGTTGCTGTTTTGTCGTCAATCTGTGAGTCTTAACACCACAATGCTCACAGTCCTTCAGTTCAGGAGGAAGTTCTTGGTTAAACAAAAAAAAAAGAACAAAAGCAAACTAGAAAAGCACTCGGAGAGCACAGACCTCCACCAAGGCAGATTAGTTCCTCCCCCCCCCCCCCCCCCCCCCCCCCGATCACCACCAAAATTTTATCATTTGTACACAGACAGACAGACAAACCAGCGCCGGCAAAAACATAACCCCCTTGGCAGAGGTAAAAACAATCCAGTATCACAAGTATTCTGCATAGATTTTCATGAGTTACTTCATTTCCTGATTTTTTCCCTCTGCTTTCTACAGACTATCAGTGAATAAAACACACTGATGGTAATAATAAACACTTCAACTAGATCACTTGGACTCACTTCTGTTGCATAAAAACTGTTCAGCTTTTTAAAATAGCATGAAGAGAGAGGAGTGAAGTTCACGTAAAAAGCCTCTAAACCATGGGTGTCAAACATTTGGCCCGTGGCCCACTAAAGGGTCCAAACTTGCCCATGGGATGAATTTGAAAAGTGCAAAAATTACACTTAAAATATTAACAGTCATTTTAGTTCAGGTTCCACATTCAGTCCAATCGATCTCAGAACAGGTGCGTAGCCCAGACTCAAACCTTGGCTTTTTCTTGTGGAAGACGGAAGCATTGCCACTCGGCCAGAGGAGGAGAATGGATCAAGGAGTCCATGGATCACCCTTTAACACCTGCAGATGTGGAGCGAGGATGATGATTCCGGACAGAACAGGTGCTCAGGATCGGCGGAGGTTTGAGGAGTCGGAACCGCGAGGAAGGTGGGTGGACTGAGGCGATGCGGGTAACCACAACGATGCTAGTGAACAACGATTTCAGGGCCGGCAATCGTCACATCGACACAGGCAGACAAAAAACAGAATATCCAAAAACTGATCTCATAATCCCAGACAAAAGGCAGGACGAGTTACCAGGGCTGAGGTGATGAGTGGTAGTCAAAATCAGGTGGGGTCAGAAACAGGAAAACAGGTACAAGATAAATGCTGGAAAGTGTGGGAGTATCCAAAGACAGTCTGTTTAAGCTATACCGTATGATGTGGCATTTTTACACTTTTCTTTTGTCATCTTAAAATGCTCCTAATAAGCGTGTGTCAAACTAAAATGTAAAAGAAATCCACCAGGTATTGAAACTCAAAAATGTTTAATTCTCATATATTTCTGATAAAAGTCTGACCAATCATTTTATTCAGTCCGAATGAAATAATTGGCCGAACCTGGCTGAGCCTCCTGTCAATCATCCATTACGGCCATCCAGCAACTGATCCATTATCGCCGTCTCCGCATCTGGTATGTGTCCCTCTGAATCTGACGCTTCACTCATGCTGCTCCTCCTGTTACTGACCACAGTCTACTGTCTCGGATGTGTTTGGATAGAACTCAAATGCACATGTGGAAGGGAAAAAACGGATTTATGAACAGAAACAACAACTAAGGGGAACAAACAGGAGTCCGATGAATGAAGGACGGAGATAAAAGTCTGGAAGTTGGATGTACTGGACTAAACAGGTCTGCATAAAGGTCAGCTTTTATGACTGTGGGACTCATACAGGTACATGTACATGGTGTCACACAATGTAGGATGATAAATGTATGGACTATGAAACCTCAAATGTCCACGGAAAATTCGCGGAGGCCACGCGTTCACAGTGCGTGTGCCCATCACCTGGGCATCTCATCTCCGTGGTGCAGTGAAGACACTGACCCAGCACTGCACAGACCAGACCCTTAAATACAGGGTCTACTGATGGAACAGGGTCCGTGGACACACCGAAGCGGACCGGACCTCCACCTCTGCTTCCTCCGCACGCATCAGGTGAGAGGAGAGAGGAGGGGAGCGTAGGAGCTCAGGCAGAGGGAAGTGGGCAGGGCTTTGAAGGGAGGCGGGTTGTTCATGTTCAAACTTTTACTAAGTGCTGTGAGAAATACCACATCGGTAGGTATAGCTTTAATGGGTGGATGAATCTGGCCCGCATATGTCCAAACCAGCTGATTGGGGACCGCTGGGTGCAGCAGGTGAAGCAGATGCAGTTGATGAGGTGAGCTAAGGTGAGACCGCAGCAATGGCGGAGTGGCTTATCGGGAGATTTGGGAGGATTCCTGATGGGCCGGCTCATGTCAATCTGGACTTTAGGCCAGTTGGATGGGAAAAATAATTGTGACCCTTATCTGTCACTTCTCTTAATCTTCTTCTTGCATTCATTCTCCATTCATCTGACAGCGCAGCCCCTACATCGCAGTAGAGTAGACGGGTTCTACAATCTGAGGGAATTCTCCCCTCCCAAATGTTTACGTTGGTTTGGCCTGTGAGGCGACTTTTCTGGAGCACAAGTCAGTCGGTGGTGATGGAGGGCAGGAAGAGGCCAAGTGGAGCTGAAAAGGCCAGGTTAAAGAAAATGAAGTTACTGAAGAGTTTAGTGTAAAATCTGGCACAATTACCTACTGGTGCAGTCACCGCCGTGCCCTCCTCCCATTTGAAAATCTGCAGCAAAAGCTACTTTAACCAGGATTCAAACCCCAGTGTTCTGCGTCGCAGTTTGAAGTGCTACTTGTTGAGCTAATCTCCATTGGTTGATGACAGTCTTGGCACTTTTCAGGCTCTAACATTTATATTTTAGCTTCAGGGTTAATTAAGATTAAAGGTAGATAGGTCTGCATATATGAATGTATGAGTGCATGTACAGGTGTGTGTGTGTATATAAATATTTATTAGTTGATATTATTATGTATCCACCTTCTTTTGTATCTGCTGCCTGTCTTTTATTTATTTATTTTATTTTTTATCTTCTATGTTTATGAGATAAAAAGTATGTTGAGTCTGTCACCAGAGTTAATTGTTAATTATACATCACCCGTTCTTGTATGGAGAAACATATTGAATTTGCCATGTACCAAGCCTTTGAAAAGTTCAATAAAAACTTGAATTAAAAAAAAATAATAATAAGATTAAAGTGTATAGTGTGTGTGAAATATGGCTGTGCAGTATGTTCTGTAAGCAAAGCAAGCAGTCCATACCATGTATCTATGTACCCCCCTCTTTTCATTTTTTCTGGATCTGCCAATATCTAACAATAGAGCACCGCTATTGGTAAGAAAAATGCAATTTTAATTTGAAATTATTTTAATTTCAACTTATTGCTTCTGTACAAAGGTAAAAATACCCTTTCACTTTATCATATTTTTTTACCTTATAAATCTTTATCTGATTTAAATTTGAATTAACCCTTTCATGCATAGGTCACTACAGTGGACAGTTATTCGACAGCTGTTCTCTTGTATATTCATGGGTTTTGATGTTTTAGTTCCATATCAGCCAACATAGTGAACACTTACGTATCATCCCATACACTGACATTCATACCATTACTGTAACTTTGCTGTTCTTGATAAACCTGATCTGCAGTAACATGTTTAAGTGTAAATCAATTGTTATTTGTTAGACAAGGTTTTTTTTTTGTTTTTTGTTTTTTTTGCATATTATCTCCATGAAGTGAGTAATTACTATCATTAGGATATGTTAAAATGTGAGAAGACATCAGATTAGCAGCATTAAAAATGTTTTTATTCCATTGTTTTCATATCACTTTCTGATATTGGGTTTTAAACATGTGTCTTTACTTCAAAAATTAAATGCATGGATATTTTTGTAACTCCATAGAAAAAAAAACTTGATCGCATTGTTTTTTTCATGCCTAAGGAGGACTAAAAGCACTGAAGAAAAAAATCTTGACTAAGGTTCTCACAATTCATGCATGAAAGGGTTAAACATATTGTTGAAGTGAAGTGTTTTCTGTTAACTTACCAACATATACCTGAACTTCTAGAGTTAGAGCTAGCTGCTGTTTCATTTATTCAAATTCCTCCTCCATGGAAAAAGTGGGCCAGTTTGGGCATGGAACTCCCGGTCTGAAAAAGGGGCCCACTCTGCCCTTGGACTGCAGCATTGGAAACTGTGGCACTTTACTGTGTTTTTACTGAGTTTTTACCATGTAATTGCTGCCAAAAAGCAACTGATTTAGAAAAAAAGATCCTCAAAACAAAAACTACTGGGTCAAAATTAAAAACCCTTGTTGTTGCTCAGTGTGTTCCAGTTCACAGTTCATGTTCAACATCCTAAATGTCTTATTGATGCACATTCTGAGTGCCTTATTTAGTGGGAAAAAAAAAAAAAAAACTGTCAAATTTCAATTCCTCTGTCTTTTTCTGTTATTTCACCCTGTTTTGACACCGAAAACACACAGTAAAGCAAAAGTACTGAAGAAAAGAAGCAACAAGCACATACTCACAGCAGCTTTTATCACACTGAAAGAGATGCAAATTCACAGCAGCATGTTTCATTGAGATAATGTCTCAGGGGTTAAAGGGTTCAGATAAAACACTGATAACCACATTCTGTGATTTCTTGTCAGCCTCTAAATAATGACTCCAAACTAAAATTTAACTCTGCGTGTTTTATAAAAGGTTCCGCTTCACCCAGAATGTACAGAGATGCTTATCTTCTCATGTCTGTGTGAGATTTGCAGAAAAGCTGTTTAGCCTGTTGCCGAGGAGAATGGAACTTTAAGCTGTTTAATTGGATCAGAGGCAACAAAAGAATTGTTTACCATTGTTGAAGCTTAAAAAGATCTGAGCGGCTGAGTTGAGGAAAGACAGACGAGGAGGTATAAAACAGACGGAACGAAAGAAAGAGAAAGAAACGTGGGGGAATGAGAGAGAACATGGGAGGTGTTGATGGAGAGAGAAATGAAAACAAGCGAATCAACATCTCTACAGGACTGGTTAAAGAGAGACATCATGCAGAATAGGAGAAAGAGTCGGAGTAATGGAAGCTGAGTGAATAGAATAAATATGATTGTTTCTTGTGCTACGAGGCCCCTCAGGCGAATCAGACCCGGGCCCCGCTCAGAGAAACCTGACTGCCTCTCTTTGATCTTCCCTCTAATCAGTCTGCAGCTCAGGGTTTAGGGAAAAGAACCAACATTGTAATGCCTCTTTTCTCTTTGAAAACCGAGAATGCACATGTCTGATTATTCATGTTTGTTTGTGTACTCGTGTGGCAGGGTCACGTGCACAAAGCAGACTATTTGTGTGTGTTTTTTTTAGAAGATGTATAGTATTTATTGGAAAAGTCCCAGAATCCTAAACGACCTCAAAGGCATACATAGAAAAGAATTAAATGAATACCTGTGCATGTGTATGTGTGTGCGCGTTATCTCATTTTGTCAGAAAAAAAAAAATGGCTAGGGTTTTTATGTTTGTTTTTATTTTTTTTTGTTCTTTTTTTTTGGCACGGTATCGTTTTATTCTCTCCCAATGTTATAGCCTCTGTTATCTCTGACTTTATATAACACTGTCCACAATGTAAATAAGCCACGGTGCTCTCTCTCACACAGTCAACAGGCAGAATGTGAGTTATTTTGAGGTTTGTATAGACCACACAACACGATGCAAAATCAGAAAGTACACTCTAACAAATGATTCATGGGGTTAATAAGTTAAGCTTAAAATCAAGAGCTTTCTCTGCTTAAAAAAATTAAGTTTGTTACATGTACACATTTAAATCAGATGATAAGTTATTTTATTAAGTTGGTCTAAATGAAAAACAAGGAAAACACTCTTAACTTAATAACATTTTGATTTTGAACAGACATTTCTGCCTTTAACTTAACAAAGAAATATATTAAGTTGGTACAGCTTAAAAAGCTGAGTACAAAGCTGACGAGCCTGGACATGTTTTGCTGACAGACCACGCCCACCACAAGAAAAGGAGGGAAGCACAGAAAAAAAAGGGAGAAACATGATTTTGCACAGAACTTTACCAAACTTTAAGGCTTGATAGAATTTAGCTTTGTTTCTGCAACAGTAGTTTTAATTATTCAAGGACTGAATAATACACATTTTGCTCCTTTCTAATTTAAAATTGTAGTTTATATTGTCACATATTTGCTGCATTGCATTGTGGGTATTGGGTATATTGTTGAAAACGTCTTCTTTTATGTGCAGGGGTTCAGCAGGGTTGTGATGTTGGTGTTAATTTTGAGTTAATGTGTGCATGCTAATGTTTATTGGCCTTTTTGTGTTTTTTTTTTTATTTTTTATTTTTATAGAACTGCACCATGAGTCAGAGCCATAGGCCAAACAGTGCCTTTCATGTTTATTGCTAGTTGCAGTTGTATTGCTTAATGTAACTTCTCACTGCTTAACAAGTATAAATTAATATCTGCAAGAACATGAGAACAATAGTACTGTGTACATTTGAGATATTAACATGCAGACAAATTTAGTAAGTTAGTTGCGCAGAGAATTAAAGGGGTCAGTCATATAACTGTAATTTCCATGTGGAATTTCTTCTGATGTACAGAAATAAGTTAGACCAACTCAAAAAATTAAAGAAACTACTTGTATGAACATTTTTGAGTAGAATAAAAGTAAAACAATAAGTCAATATAACTAAATGGAGTAGTTTTTACACAATTAAAATTAAGTTGGTTCGACTTAATTAAGCTCGTAGAGTAAAAAGCAAATCATGTTGTTTGTACTAAAGTAATAGAGTTTACTTAACTAGAGAAGTCTTGTGGCATTTAAGCAATTTGCCAAGTTGAAATAACTTAAAAAGATTCATGGAAATTGTTACCTCAATTTTTTTACGTTGAGCCTATTAATCATTTTTTAGAGTGTATAAAGTAACTGAATGTTATGGTTTATGTTAAGGAAGTGTAGCAGACTCAGACAGTATATTCTGAAGGAAAACCAAGCTGTTAAATAAACACCAGTTGGACCTCTGGCAGGGGCATGACTGCTAACAGGTCTGGAAGGGTTGTTTCATTTCATAGGGGAATGTTTCAGTCAGTAGGGGGTAGGGGTAGGGGTAAGGGGGAGAGCCAAGGGCTGATTGGGATTGGGCCATGGTCTTCTTCGCTGTGCAGATGGTGTTCACTATTGCTTTCAAGACTTGGTCATGATGCCAGCGCTAGTACCCCTCACCCAGGTAAGGATATGTTCCAGGGTACCTCTCTCTCTTGGTACAAAGTGGAGGCTGGTGGAGATAGGGATGATGATTGTGAAGTCATGTAAATAGCAGACTTCACTTTGCACTGCAATCAGTGAATGAAACATGAATGTGGGGGTTAAATAATAAATCAAAAGAGGGCTTACAAGTCCAAAAACGGGACGAACACGAGGGAAACTTAACAGATCATGTGGAAAACAGGCAGTACATGTCTGACTCAGCTCAAACAGGCAAGTGAAGGATGACCCCCCCCCAAAAGACAGGAAGTAAATACAAATCAGGACACACAATACAGTTGATCTGTAAAATAAAATGGGAAATTATACCACAAGCCATGACAGTGTGTGGGTCAATTAGAAGTGATGTATGGTCTGAAATGTGCTCTACACAAACATCAGCGCTGAACTGCAAAGACTGTGCTGAAGTTTAAAGGTGCGGGAGACTTTCATGACCAATTTTTCATCAAATCTGTAAAACCTCAGTCATAGCCTAAGTATCACAAATCTGTAAGTCTTTCTGTGATTACTCACCTGAATCTCTTGCATCACATTGAACAATTTTGAAGTGCCATCCATCATAAACACACCATGTGTTTACAAACAGAGCCGGGAGGTAACTCGGGCATCTTCGGAATTTTGTCACAACGTGCATTGTGGGAAACACAGGTTTGCACAGCCGCCTGCAGCGGCCACGCAACCATATGATATTATATGGATGAAACAAAAACAACGCGGAAACGGCTGAAACGCGGAAACAGCTGGAGGAATATGCATGGAGGAAGGGAGCTCTTGCCGTTTCCACGTCAGCTGCCGTTGCGCGAACTTCCATTTCCCACAATGCACTGAAATATATTTTACTTTACTGAATACTGAAGTTTTATGATGAATTGCTTCAGTATTAAGTAGTTATTGTTGTAACATGGAATTCTTTTGTCTTAACCTGTTTTACTTCAATAATGTTTGTTCTATTTAATGTACTTATTTTGTTTCCAGTTCTGTGAAACTGAGTGATGTAAGGTTTTCATGGCCCTTGTCTGCCATCTATTGGCCAAAGTTGGTAGTGTTTAGGGAATCTACTGATGACGTCATAAACGTTGGACTTTATTCTGCTCGGAAGACGGACCCAGTGTTGACACTTCTGATTTTCTCTTTGTTTGTTCCTGAGCCTCGAGTTGGCCTTTGAAGGCATCGTTGGTATGTTTACATTATGATATGTTATGAATGTGAATATATGAGTTTAACGTTAAATTTGTTAGCCTAAAGCCTTGAAATTACAGTACAAGATCTTATCTGTGTGTGTTAATAAGCTGGCTAAGCTAATCTAGCTTCAAAGCTATTTCAAAGCCTTCTGTTAGATTGAATTCTAAATGGAATTGTATTTTCATTTTCTCAGTTTTACCCGACTTCAGTGACCATAAAGAGTGGACTGGAACTTGTCATCCGTGTGGTTTATTGGGGAGGAGTTAACTAACTGTTGTCCTTGGCAAGGCGTCGGGGCAGGACAGTATAATGTTAATAGTGAGTTCTTTATGACCAGGATTGATGTATTACTCTGTTGGAGTTTAAGTATGTTATCACTAGGATAAGCTTGTTCAGATAGGAACCATCTGTCTAAACAAGAGTTTAGTGATTTAGTGATTTATTCTGAACATGCAATGAAATTTAACATATATGCACTTGCTAAACATACATAAAAATACAAATATCAAGAATCATAACAATCTTAGTCAGAAGAAAAGCACAATAATTCCATTTACATGCCCGAAAAGGGGTGGGAAGAAGTATAACTTAATAATAATAAGTTAATAAGGTTCTGTTCTTCTTCTAGATACACGTCTGAACAAACACATTCACACATATAGTGTTGTCACATATACAGAGTGGGGAAGCAAAATTTACAATGAACATTTAGTTGTTTTTTCTCAACAGGCACTACGTCAATTGTTTTGAAACCAAACATATATTGATGTCATAATCATACCTAACACTATTATCCATACCTTTTCAGAGACTTTTGCCCATATGAGTAATCAGGAAAGCAAACGTCAAAGAGTGTGTGATTTGCTGAATGCACTCGTCACACCAAAGGAGATTTCAAAAATAGTTGGAGTGTCCATAAAGACTGTTTATAATGGAAAGAAGAGAATGACTATGAGCAAAATTATTACGAGAAAGTCTGGAAGTGGAGGAAGCAACAAAAAACATACCAAAGCTTTTATTAAAGCTCTCAAATCCAAAATCCTAAAGGATCCAACCAAATCCATGAGAAAAATGGCAATTGAACTTGAGGTAGACAACAAGACCGTTAGAAATGCAGTAAAATATGATTTGAAGATTTAAATTCTCATGACTTTCAATAAACTAATTGGTCATACACTGTCTTTCAATCCCTGCCTCAAAATATTGTAAATTTTGCTTCCCCACCCTGTAGGTGATAAGGGTAAACTGATTGTTGGCATAAGTTTACTCAGAGTTAAGGCCCCACATCTGTTTGATCTTTATAGATAATGCTAAGTTAAAGACCAACCCATTTGTACAAGTGAGCCTGCCCATAGGGTGAATAAATTGAGATTTCATGTAATGTTTGGGACTCACTGTCTTTGAATCCTCAGCCCTGAGTGTCCACTTTATTAGTGATCTGAATAAATTTTGTCAACTTTGTGACCGATCTGAATCCAGACCCGTCCTTAGAGCTTCCAATAAAAGAACACGTTAACAGCACATCGCGACAAAATTCCGAAGATGCCCGATTTACCTAACTGGCTCTGTTTGTAAACACATGCTTTGTTTATGGTGGATGGCAATTCAAAATTGTTCACCATGATGCAAGAGATTCAGGTGAGTAATCACAGAAAGACTTATGGATTTGTGATACTTAGGCTATGACTGAGGTTTTACAGATTTGATGAAAAATTGGTCACGAAAGTGTCCCGCAGCTTTAAACATGGTGGAGGACAGAGGTTACACCGGAATAACATTGTCCAACAAAGACATAAGTTACAACTTAAAGTGAAAATCTGCTGCATGGGAAGAAAATGAGTTTTTAAGCTGCAGAATACTGATGCTGCAGGACTTGGGTTAAAATAAAGCTTTCTGTGATGCTGTTAAAGTTTCAATCTCAGTTGCTAATAATAACAGAATTTTCACCACGCCTTGAACTGTTGCTTCAGGTGAACACACTGCTGATTATCAACTTTAATCCCGTATATTTACGTGCTCTGCAATTGTATTAAACCAGTTCACTTGTCATTCCTATGTGCTTCTCCTAGAAAGGGTCTGTTCGCCGACACAAATCCAAGAGCTGATGATGCAATAATAGGCCAAGAGAACGCAAGACTCATTACAGCCACAAGACCTTTAATCAGTCTACTTAAAATCGCACTCTGAAAGCAGACAAACTAAACTTTAACTTTACGCTTCCGAAAAAATCAGTGTTGGGAATTAAGTCATTCAATGAAAAAATGAACGTTCAAGACAAAAGAAAAATCATATGGCTACATTTTCAAGTCATGGTTTTAGATGTTTTTTTTGGTAATGGTTATTGCTATATATACATTTCACCGAACAAAGATACAGAAATGATGTGATTTTTGCAGCATATTCACTTATGTCTGCAGAAACTTGATTCTGGGTGCTTCTATGAAACTGGGTACATTTTGGTACCTGGCACTTTGACAGCTTTTTCAGACCCAATAATAAAAGATAAATTTAGACATATTTCCCCCCAGGATGTACCTAATGATGACTTCAGATAAATGCAAAAAAAAAAAAAAAAGATACTCTTGCTCTGAGCCATCCCAATTTTTGCTAAAATATTGGAGCCAAAAGTGGACCAAAAATGGGACATGAAAAACTGCCTAGGTGTTAGCGCATTTTGTCTGGAACACATGGTTGTAAATGGTCTTATATAGTGCTATAAATAAAGACATTGTGTTAAATTTGATGAATCTAGTGGTTTTTCTAATCCAGACATGCAGGTTTTTCCATGAATCCTAGTTTCATTCCAGGTTTTGTATGTAACCCATTGTGTCCACTTGTGTTACATGCAGAATCTGCCCAGTTAAACGCATATAAATTGCAAATGATTTTGCAACAGCGGTCACTCTGCCTTGCATAATTAGTTTGATTCCAAAAATGTACCTGTGAGAGAATAAAGAGATATTAAAAAAAAAAAAAAAAAAATAGTAGCGTGTAATTTTCATCTCCTTTTGACTGTTACATGTAGATTTTTGTATTAAATATAATGTACAATAATGTAAAAATGTGTTTTATCTGAAAAAAAAAAACAGTTTCTCTTTTATCTCAGTAAGTATTTATTTTTAAAATAGGCCCAAAGTGCTTCCAAACTTGCTTCATAACATTAGTCTACATCTGATTTGAATTTTTAGCCCCCTTGTCCTGTTTTTAGGGACCAGTTTCATAGAAGCACCCATCTACAAACAACGCTTCACTGATACTGACATACTGTGACATATTTTACCTTCATCATGAGTTGTAGTGATTTGGTTTCAGTAATATTTCAACCTGGAACATACTGTGTTTATAATGGAAATTGTGTTGGAATTTGCTTTTGATTTAATTAAAATGAAAGTGTTCTGGGAGCCAACAGGAAGTCACACAGTCTGGCTAAAGGAAGGAACTAATGGGCATGCTCTCAACTGGCTCCTGCTGAAGAAAAACATACTTCAAGGGGCCAAAACTGTGAAAACCCAGGGGCCAGTAGAATGTGTTCAGCATATGTACTGCAGCTCTGGGTTGAAAATGCGTCACTGGTCTTTACTGGCACGGAGTTAACATACTAATACACAAAAGACACAAAAGCCCTAAGCACTAAATGTGTGACCAAAGTGTATGAAATGAACAAAACCAGTAAAACAACAGAGCTTTAAGAGAACCAAGAGGATTTAGGAAAACAACATGAAAAAATACATCTTTAACATTATTACACATTCATAATTCAGTAAATATAGTAATTGTGCAGACATGCTTACTTCCATTGTAACTCAAAACATTTGCTGACATTTGACTATGATTAAATGTAGTTACGTGTGATACGAGTAAAACCTCATATGGTGATAAACTGTAGGTTATTTTACATCCTGAAATTGATATGTATCACAATGTAGCACATGTGTGGATCACATGGAAATTACATAATGACATAGTGTTCTAGTTAACCCTTTATAGGACACTCATTGAAATATTCTGTAATTCAAAATTTCAACCTTAGTTGAAACATTAGTAATTGGACATCGTCATCTACTTCCACGTCAGTTGGCGTGACAACAGTCTCCCTCCTCTTGCCATAAAACATCCAAACTGCACTGGCTAAAAAGTAAACACATGCAATAAAACAACTGCTATAAGGTCATAAACTGACAAAAATCACTCATGTTCACTATTAACAGCTTCAAAATGTCTAGAAAATCTCTGAAACATGGTATAGTGTTATAAAAACCAACCTGCTTCTTGATCTCACTGAGGTACGAGATTACCCTAAATTTAACTAATTACCAAAAACTTGCCTGATCAAGGGTGAATATTAGCCTAGGTTAGAAGGACCTGGCCAAATACCCAATGAGAGCATTATTTACGACCTGTTTGTTTTCTTGGTCTACATTCACAAGCAGAAATCGAACATATGACCAATAATTTGTCTCATCATGTCAGCCCCCCCCCCCATCACTCATAAAGCTAGCGCCTCTTTAGCTACACACCTTTATACCACGACTACAGCCCTGTCCTGTAGCCAAGAGTTTTGGGAATGGCACAGATGTATTCTTTACTGAAATGTGACTTATTTGTTATTACATTTCTTGGAAACCAGAGGTACAGTTCAGGGTATACGGGGGTATATGGAGTGTACCCACTTATTTTTCAGTCAGCATTTGGTATACCCACTTCTAAATCCCCCTGATGTGCACCATTCAGTAGTATCTGAGCCAAACTGCCCATTTTTTCCCCTTGGATGGTGAAGCCATGACCCGCCCTACTCTGCCTCTAATTGGCTAGTGCCTTCACTGATTAGATTGGTTAACTTTAGGCATGAGGACTGATGAGCCAATCAGAGGTAGAGTAGGGCGGATCATGCCAAGGAAAATATTGCTAACTAGCGCTGGTCATCTCTGGAACCTGATTGGACACCTCAGGTACCAGTGCCACCCCAGTTGATTGGCAGGTCACTGCACATCTCGTTGAAAGATGCGTGATTATTGGGAATGCGAATGACAAAGGCAGAATAAACATCTTTCAACTGAGTGACACATCGAGAGAATCTACTTTCATGGAATACATAATTCTGAGGTAAGTTTTAAGGTGGTTTCCAAATGAGTCACTGAGGAGAAGAAATTTTGTCACCAATAGTTCAACCATGCGACTAGGCTAACATTATGAAAGGCTAACGTTATGAAAAGCTAACGTTATCCTGTGTTTGCGTCATGTTGAATGCATTTACATTCATGCAGCTGCTTGTGTGACCAGTAAAACCTACAAACTGCTCCAAAAGTCATGATAATTTTATAATAATGAGCAAACACTACTGACAGATTTTTGGGTGAACTAAAAAGAGTAGTCTTACATGCCACTGTTTCTAAAATGGCGTTTTTCTGGACTAATTAAAAAAAAAGAAGAAGAAGTAAAAAAAATTGAGAGTATACCCACTTCTCCAGGGACCATTGCACCACTGATGGGAACCTACATGTTTCTGCAATGCTCATCAGAAACACATGGACATGGACACAGTGTGCAACAGTCATATGCCTACGAACCTCGACACCATGGAAGTGATCTGTCAGCTGTTGTGGATGTTTATAGACATTTCCGTTATATTTTGATTCATGTGTTATGTTCTGTTGTTCTGGTTGATATCTCATCCACACAGACAAAGGGTCTCATTACAATTCATTAGTCCAGTTAATGGTTGCACTTGGAGCGAGATATTTTATATTAATTCACAGTAATAATGTTAACAAATAAATCACACAATGTACAGGCAGTTTAGCAATTTCCCCAAGGATGTAGTCTTGAAATAAAACCTGCAGTCTCACACCCTGTCTCTGTCTGAGATGAAACTGAGACCAGTAAGTGGTTAAAAAACTAATCTCAAGTGCAACAACATTTTCACATATTGGAAAGAAAAGAAAGATTTATACCTTCTGCAATCATGCACATAACAAATAACTTATAATTCTAATATTTATCAAATATAAAACAGTTGTCAGAAAATATGCTTTATTATAAAGCGTGAATCTGGTCAATAAAAGATAAGTGCTCTTGAGTCTTACCTGTCCGGGATTATCCCATTATGTTTCATGTTCACCATCCTCCTGGGTTGTTTGTATTTGCCTTTATATTAATTTCCTGTATCTGTGGGGAACAAAACAAAGCAAAAGAAGAAACGATGAAAAGTATTACTAAAAAGAACGTGATTTACAAAACAATGAATTGTAGCCATACATAAGTATACATGTGCAGTACAACTCATTTAATACAGTAACTCGGTGATTTCCAGGCTTTCTTTTTGCATCTCCTCTGGACCCAAAGTACATCTAGAATTGGAATAAATCAACATTACTGCCTCAAGTCTCTTTTTCTATTGTTTGTGTTTTTGTATGTCGTGTAATTTCAATCTTTTTTCACCTTTTATGTGTTTTATGTCTTTACATGTTTTCACTTGGCTTCAGTGATGTCAGTATTTTTCGTCACGTTAATTAAGGACAATACATTCACAAGTCACTTCACATTATTGCTACATAAAGGCAGACGGCCATCCTCCAGGAGTCAGGGTCTGCTACAGGTTTCTGCTGTTAAAAGGACGTTTTCCCTCGCCACTGTCACCAGTCACAAGTGTTTGCGCCTGGAGGATTCTGTTGGGTTTCTGTAAATTGGCTTGAGAATCTGATTTCGACCGGCTCTATATGTAAATATGTAATGGATTGGTTGATTGATTGATAAAACTATGAAAAAAATAAAATTACATAAAAAATAAGACCGATAGCCCTGTCGCTCACTGGCACGTTCTATCAAGAATCAATCCCCAGTTAAATTTGTGAGGTTGTCAGGTTCTATCTCTATGGGTGTATTCACACCTGAAAAGTCATTTGGTCCGCTTATTTGATTCAGATCAAATGCAGACTTTTAATTTTTTTTTTTTAATTTGGGTCGGATTGCATTCTCATTGCACTTTTTGCTAGTGGACCAAAATGCATGAACAGAAGCACGCATGTGACGAACTGCGCTAGCATTGGACAGAAAAGTCGGGGGCGAGGTGAATCAGAGACGGCCGGTGTTGATGAAAATAGACGTGGTGCTCCTACATACAGTTATCATTTTTGAAATATAAATTGTATTTTTACAGACACAAATTTATGAAAATAATGTTAACACTCAAGAAAAGCTCAGTCGGAGCCAGTTTCATAATACGGGCATCTGACCAAATGTCAATGGCACATTCAATCTCCTCATTGCTCCATGTCTGTCCACAGCTCAGTGCTGCTGCTATTAGCTCTGACCACCCATAAACCTCGGCTACTTCCAGCAGCTACGGTGGCTCGTCAAGCACAAAAAGGCGCAAGATTCCTTGGTTTGGTTCGGTTCGAGGTCGGTTATATTCACACCAGAAGTGAACCAGCCCAGAGTCCATTTGGAAGCGCTTGGTTGGTTCGAATCAGAGTTTGCATGTTTGTATTCACACCTAAAAAAATGTCCGGACTTTCTGGGGAAACGAACTCTGGTCCGTTTTAAATGGACCAAACATGGTAGGTGTGAATACATCCTAGGTTACAGTCCTGTGGTCTGGATGGAGGAGCTCATTCTCCCAATAGAAGTGGGTGGTGCTTTAACTGGGGGAGAATTCAACTAATTCAATCAAAGTCCACACATGACTTCCTATCACCGCTCAATAGTAACTATATTGGTATCTCTAACCATTTGTATGAGATACACCATCAAATTATGGCCCATTATAAGTAAAGGCAATTTTGAATAATTCAAAAATTTGTCAAAAATTCAAAAATCTAAATTTCTAAAAAACGTGAGAAAACTGTTTATAGACATTGTCCCAATGGATGTACATATAAAATTTGAATTGAATCCGATCAGTTGTTTTGAAATCATTGTTGAAATCTAGACATCTGTTTTTGTTTTTTTGTTTTTTACCTCCGCCAAGGAGGTTATGTTTTTGCCAGGGTTTGTTTGTCTGTCTGTCTGTTTGTTTGTCTGTCCGTTAGTGTGCAACATAACTCAAAAAGTTATGGACAGATTTTGATGAAATTTTCAGGGTTTGTTGGAAATGGGATAAGGAAGAAATGATTAAATTTTAGTGGTGATCGGGGGTGGGGGGGCCCACAGGGGGGGCACTGATCAGCCTTGGCGGAGGTCTGCGCTCTCCGAGTGCTTCTAGTTTACCGATTTTTTTTACTGAGTTTATTTCAGTCACAGGTTACATGTATACAACACACCTTTGCATGTAAAAGGATGTGAAGTCAGTATCCTGAGCGACAGCAATGTGTAAAAACACAATAAAACAACCACAACAAAGAACAAAACACACAATAAACAGTACCTTGGCGTTAAAGAATACAATTATACAATCCTATGTAAGTCAGTCAGTGTAAACATGGTTCATCTCAGCATTTAAAGTGCCTCATTGTGCACATAATCTCAGGCTCCTACATATTCAGGAATAAATTAGGTTCAGTTCACTCCAGTCCAGCAGGTGAATGGCCACATATGTGAATTCAATAGACACCACTAGTCAACCAGGGATAGATCTCTAGCATATGAAAGACAAGGAGTCCACATTGAATAAAATTTGGTCTTGGAGCCCTTAAGTGTGTATCGTATCTTCTCTAGATGTATGCAGCTGAAGATGGATTTGATCCAAAGAACATGGGATGGAGGAATTGGAGATTTCCATTTAAGTAAAATCAGACATCTTGCCAACAGGGTGACAAACGCAATTATGCTCTGGTTTGTTTTAGTTAAAAGCAGTGTGGAAGAGGAGGTTCCAAAAAGTGTAATCAGAGGGTCTGGCTTCACCTGTGAGCCACATATGTTCAAAATTTGAACATCTATATCTAGACATCTGTGACCTTGATGTTTCAATGTTTTAACTATGACAGACAAGAACAGTCTGCACACCATTGTAAAAAATATGCTCCAAGATCATCAGTCAGACTTAGAGACTTGTCATCCCTCTGGGAGTTTCAGGTGGTGAGGAAAGCAGAGACCATCATCAGAGACCCTCACCATGTGTTGTCTAAGAAGTTTGTTTTGATGCCTTCAGGCCGGCGTTACCACACACCTCAGAGGAGAACCAACAGAAATTCAAAATCTTTTATTCCTTCAGCTATCACACTTTTAAACTGTGACAGCAGCCATTTTAGTCATTTTATATGATATTTTTTTTTAAGTTTTACTTTTTTTTTTAATGTTAGAAGAACCAATAGGGTCTTTTAGTCTGCATTAGTATTTATTGATTATTTATTGTTGATTATTTAAATGCATTATTCGTAGTTGCTTTCAATGATCTTGTATTTGTACACTGATTTATTTGTTTGTCACATTGCACTTTGGATGTGGGCTGATGTCTGTGGTAAGCTGCAAATGAATTTCCCGTATGGGCTAAATAAAGTTTTCTGAATCTGAATCTGAAATTGACCTGTCAAGGTCACTTGAAGTCAAAGGTCATGGACCCATATGAAAGTCCATATATGACTTCCTATCAATGCTCAACTGTAACTATACTGATACCTTTAACCATTTCCATGTTATAAGCCATTGAAATATGACCCATTATAAGGAAAGGCACATTTTCAATATTTCCCAATTGGCCGGTGAGCCAAAGATTTTCATGATACATTTTGCGTCTTGACCCTAAGTTTGTAAACATAGTGGGAACTTAACCCTTTCATGCATGAATTATGAGAACCTTAATCAAGATTTTTTTCCTGAGTGTTTTAATTCCTCTTTAGACATGAAAAAAAAAAAACAAAAAAAAAACAAAAAAAAAAACAATGCGATTTAAGTTTATTATGAACCCATTTTTCATGGAGTTACAAAATTGTCCACTCAACTGTACACCATGTGCTTAATTTTAGAAACGAAGAAAAATGTATTTACTGACCTACTGAGTGCAAACTATGAAATAAAAACATTGTTAATGCAGCTAATCTGATATAAGTAATTAAAGTTTATTTATAAAGCGCTCTTCACAGCTACAAATCAAAGTGCTGTACATAAAATGGGTGTAATAAAACAATGTAAGAATAATTTCATCAAATAAATAAATAATGTTTTCTCATATTTTATCATACTCTAATACTAGTTATGGAGATAATGTGCAAAAAAAAAAAACAAAAACAAACTTTTTGTTTAAAAACAAACTGTTAATTGCAGTCTAATAATTAGCATTTTTTTTTTACATTCAAACATGTTACTACAGATCAGGTTTATGAAGAACACCAAAGTTACAGTAATGGTATGAAATGCAGTGTATGAGGTGGTGCATAAGTGTCCACTGTTTTGGCTGATATGGAACTAAAACAACAAAATCCATGACTATATAAGAGGACAACTGGAGAATAACTGTCCACTGTTGTGACCACTGTGCATAAAAGGGTTAATAATCACCTACTACTATATTTCAATACAATATGACATTAATCAGTCCCTCCAGGAATTTGCGATGTTGCGATTGCAACTATTAATGTAAATTCAACCAATCATGGCAAATGCTGCGAGGCGCTGCAATGTCGTCCAATCACCCCAAATTTTCCACAAATTTGACCAATCACCTCAGCCCCCTTTTGCCCACCCCCTCTACGTGACATGTACGTCATCACATTCACTTCCTTGTTGACGATTGAGAAGATGGAGACATGTGCAACAAATACTGTACATTAATAGAACCACATGTGAACAAGTATGAGCATGTAGTCGACACGTTATGTAATTTAATTGGTGATAATACCAATCATTTATTATACATTTGTAAATGTTCCATGTGGAAGCAAAGAACAGCAAACACAAACACATGGGTGTGAAAAAGTAGGAGTAAAAACATTATTTGATTAAAGCAAAATGGTTTTGCCACTGAAATTACATCCTTCATCTCTCCAGGAGTATTCTTCATAAAATCACCAACCTCTAAAATATAAATAAAATGCCGGCAGCGTGCGGCTGCTTATTCAACTCAAGGCACTTATAAATGAAAGCAGTGTGCTTTATTGAGGATTTAGAAACAATATGATTTCTGCTTGAGCAACAGGGAGAGAAAAGATTAGGATTAAATGAGATTTATATTTTCTTTTTCTTTTGGAAACCCTTTATCAATTGTTTTATTTATATCACACATAGTCCTTTCCATTAGTGTGTAAAAAGACACAATAGAATAGCCTTCCATATTTCAGGAGGGCTGAGTATCTGCGTGACTGCACCGGCACTCAGAACAATCACAGACTTTATTGAATGGAATTATTTGTTTAGATGCATATGAGAGTTTTCATAACATTTTGGATATTTTGTCTTTTACAATTAATACACACATACAGGCATGGACTATACACACACAATCAGTAAACTATTCCTTCCCTACAGCACTGTTACACATTCCCAAATACACACAGTCTATGTATCACTTTGTGACAAGGCCAATCTTTAAGCCTGACTCTTTTTTGATAAATCTATGATTGATCTGTGAGGGTCTATTTCCCGTCTGTACCTGTAATAAATCACCCTCCCACAGACAGATCTGTGTTATTCCACTTCCTTAGAACTCAGGTGTCAAACATGCGGCCCGCGGGCCAAACCCAGCCCGCCAAAGAGTCCAGTCTGGCCCGTGGGATGAATTTGTGAAACAAAAAATTACATGGTAGATATTGAAAATCAGTGGAGTCAACATAGTTTTAATTCAGGTTCCACATACAGGCCAATTCAATCTAAAGGGGGTCAGGCCAGTAAAATAGTCTCACAATAACCTATTAATAATGAAAATGTCAAATCTTCTCTTTTTTTAAGTGTTAAAAAAGTAAAATTACATGAAAATATTTACATTTACAAACTATCCTTCTACAAAAAATGGGAAAAACTCAAACAAATGAACAACCTGAAATGTCTTTAGAGAAGCAAATGTCATTTTAGCAACATTCTGCTCGTTACTAAAGGTTTTGTGTATTTGTAATTGTAATGTAAATTGTAATGTACATGTGTAAATGATAAACTGAGGCAGAATATTGTTAAAATTGCACTTATTTTTCTGAAGTTGCACTTCTTCCCACCCTTTTTCGGGCATGTAAATGGAACTATTGTGCTGTTCTTCTGTCTAAGATTGTTATGATTCTTGATATTTGAATTATTACCTCTGCCAGGAGGTATTGTGATCACTTTGCTTTGTGTTTGTTTGTTTATTAGCAACTTTACGGGAAAACTATTACAACCATCTTTACCAAATTGTACCCACAGATAGGCCTAGGCCCTGAGATGAACCCATTAAATTTTGGGCCAAGTAGGCCAAAGTTCAATGTCACAGCAAGGTCACAAAATCTCAAATTTTCCTGTCTCTCATCATTGAACAATTTTCGAAAATTTGTACAAAATTCAAAATGACTCTGATTAGCCCCCAATTTGATACACCCGTAGCTTATAACAATATCTTGTATCTGGCACATAATTGTCCACATCCACTGTGGAATGTGGACTCTGTGGACATTTCAATTTAACATTGAAAATCCCATTTACGACACATTTTTCATTATAACTCAACAAATATTGATTGGAATTTAATATAATTTGACATACACATGACTGGTACCAAGCTTCAACTTTTTCTGCAGTACAGAACAACCTTGAAACTGTTTAATTTAAAAAGTAATAGTCGATCCACACATGCACACCAATAGGGGTGCTTGGCGGAAATTTGCGTTCTCTGAACACTTGTTATGTACGTTTTGCTAGTTCGCATATATGTTACATTTCATTGTATGTTCTGAATAAATCAATAAATCAAAAAAAAAAAAAAAAAAAAAATCAAAAAAGACATTTCGGATTGTTCATGTTATTCAGATTTTTAAGGAAACTTTGTTGATGTAAATATTTTCATAATGTAATTTGACTTTTTTCACTGTTATTATTTTACTGGTCTGGCCCCTGAACTAAAATGAGTTTGACACCCCTGCCTTAGAAACTGACACTACAGTATACTTTACCATAGTTGTAATATTTCTAATAAAAACATAACATTTTTAGCACAGTTGACTGTATGATATGTCCTGTCGACCTTCTGTAGATATTTCTTTCCATTTATCAGATTGGGGTTTTTTTTATTATTCGAATGATCTTTATTGCTTCTGACAGGATCATTTTAGATCCGTTTACAGAGGTGAGGACTGAACTGATCCATAATAACTGCGGGGAAGAGAAAATAAGGGAAAGTCGAGGCTGAGGACGAGGAGGAGGGGGATGGAGATGGAGACGGTACAGGAGTCATCATGACAAGATCAATTTAAGGCCTTTCAGAAGAGTCACAGTGTTCAGTCTACTGCTGATCCAACACACGTCTTATAAAAACAAAATCCAACACAAAAACATGTTTTATAAGACAGTTTGAGTTGTTTCAAATCTAAACCCACTATGAGTGAAAAACATTATCTATTTTGTTCTATGCTAGGGGTGTCAAACTCATTTTAGTTCAGGGACCACATTCACCCCAATATGATCTCAAGTGGGCTGGACCAGTAAAATAATAACAGTAAAAAAAAAAAAAAAAAAAGTACAGTTATATTATAATATTTACATTTACAAATTTTCCTTAAAAATCTGAATAATATGAACAATGTTAACGTGTTCTTTTGTCGGAAGCTCCAAGAATAAATCCGGATTCTTTTAGGCCTCTTTTTTATAAATTTATTTTTGACTTGATCTGACCACAAACAAAATATAACTCAGCTGAGGATCCACACCCCAAGGAGGAAAATGGACCCAGACATTCCAGTGCACATCACTGTTATAATCCTTGTAAACTGATCTTCAAACTATGGGCTGACCTCAATGTGCTAGGTGGGTTGGGTCACAAACAGTGGACTGGTGTTACCTGACTCTGAAGTCAAGCAGATGTGATACCTCAACTCTATATAAAGCCCGATTTTGACAGTGTGTTTATGTCATATCTCCTGTGGTTTACAATCATATGTGGGCATGTGTATTTAAAAGTTTGTCTAAGGTAAAACCTAAGTCCTGTGATCATAAATCTGTCAGTTTAGAACAAAGAAATCTAGTGACACAAAGAAATTCTAACTAACACTGACTAATATGTGATTA
Source organism: Sphaeramia orbicularis (assembly GCF_902148855.1). Classification (NCBI taxonomy): domain Eukaryota; kingdom Metazoa; phylum Chordata; class Actinopteri; order Kurtiformes; family Apogonidae; genus Sphaeramia; species Sphaeramia orbicularis. The sequence goes on from NC_043966.1 coordinate 45,205,566, forward strand.
AACTTAAGAATTCAATTATCTAAATTAAAATAATATTTCAACAACTGGAAATGTATTAAGAAAAACGTGCAATTTTAACAATATTACACCCCAGTTTATCAGTTTATCATTTAGACATGTGCATTCCACCTTAGATTACAATTACAAATACACAAAATACACAAAACAACAGGCAGAATAATGGTAAAATTCCACTTACTTCTCGAAAGACATTTCAGGTTATTCATGTTTTTGTTAAAGGATAGTTTGATAATGTAAAATTTTTCATGTAATTTTACTTTTTTTACACAAATTTGTGGTTGTCATTATTTATAGGTTAATATGATAACATTTTACTGGTCTGACCCACTTGAGATCTGATTGGTCTGTATTCATCTGCATGTGGAATTTGAATTAAAATCATTTTGACACCACTGATTGTTAAAGCTGCATATGACTTTTGTCACCAGTTTTTCATCAAATCTGTAAAACATATCACAAATCTGTAAGTCTTTCTGTGATTGCATACCTGAATCTCTTCCTTCACGTTGAACAATTTTGAAGTGTACTCCACCATAAAGAATCTATGTGTTTACAAACACAGCCAGTAGGTCACTCGGGCATTTTTGGAATTTGTTGCGACGTGCATTGCGGGAAGTGCAACAAGCAGAAACAGCTTCATTGCCTCTTGCTATTGCAGCGTATTGCATTGCGTGGAGCTCCGCTTCCCACAATGCACGTCACGACAAATTTTCAAAAATGCCCGAGTGACCTACTTGCTCTGTTTGTAAACAAATGGAGTGTTTATGGTGGAGTACACTTCGAAATTGTTCACTGTGAGCGAAGAGATTCAAGTGTGTAATCACAGAAAGACTTACAGATTTGTGATACTTATGCTATGACTCAGGTTTTACAGATGTGATGAAAAATTGGTGACAAAAGTCATACGCAGCTTTAATATCTTCAGTGTAATTTCTGCATGTCACAAATCATCCCATGGGCCGACCCCTCAGTGGAACAGATTTGGCCCCCGGGCCACATGTTTGACACCTGTGTTCCATGCAATGCGATTAAAAGACCATATTTCAGATCATATTACTTTTTCTATTATCCGTATTGTACATTCTTGACATATGCCACAAAAAACAAGCTTTGCATTCACAGTACACGCACATATAAAAGAAGGAAAAACAAAACCAAACACAACACTATGTGCCGAGGGCATCAACAAATACTTGAGCTGGTTCTTTTTCTTATTTTTACCTCCAGTAAATCAAAGCATACTCAAAATTCATTAAAGACACTGTTATACTTAATCTGGTGTGGAGTTCTGATATGACCTTGTTGTGTCCCATAATCCCTCTGGTCCCAGATTGAGGTGCTGGAGTGTAGCTGCAGCTCATTACATCCCATTGAACTGTATAAACGCTTAACCAGTTACTTAAGTGAAAACAGTTTGGAGGTTTTATCATCTGTTCAGAATAACCTTCTGTTTAGAAGCAAAACATCCTAGAATTACACGTCACCTTTCCTCACAAATGACCATTGTTTTTGTCTCCATATATTGAAGTGAATCTGACCAGTAGTTTCGTCAGAGCAGATGTTTGAAGAAATCGCTAATGAAGATGACGACAACAAAGACGATGAGGACAACAATGATGACGATGTTTGTGTAAGTTCTCATTTGCCCAGGTCATCATTCTTCTTGATAGTTCTTCTATGTTCAACTGGACTTTTTTTTTTTGCTATTTTGACAACATTTTGTCTCTCATCCAAGAGACTTCTTCAGTTCTATTGGCTGGTGGGGTCCAGTCCAATTCCCTCCACCAGCCATTAGAACTGAAAAAGTGTCTTGGCACCTAGAAGAACTACTGTGAAGAATGACACCGATGACGCTGAACACACCTTCACAATAGCTCATGGCCTGTCAACCAGTGAGCTAAGGTCCCACCTAGGGATGGGAATCGAGAACCGGTTCTTTTTGAGAACTGGTTCTCAGTAGCTCGATTCCTTGGAATCATTTGCCTGCCTGCTTAAGGATTCTGCTTATTGATTCCGCCTTCATTGTGCATGCGCGATGACGTCACACGTACACTGCACTATTTTGGTCAGAACATAGCTAACATGGAGTTGAAGCAGGAGCTGTCTAAAAAGATGACACCAGGTCCACTTACTTGTAACACTGTCAAAGCTTCCATGTCTTCAAAAGGGTGGAATCCCTCCAATATCCTCAAACATTTGTCCACAGCATGTGATTCATTTACAGGAATGTCACGTATTTGATACACTACTTAGCGACGCTTGTGAATGTAGCGGCGGAGTGAACGCCGGGCCGGTTCCGGTGCGGGCAACAAACGTCGTAACTCCTCAAATACAAGTTTCCAAAGGTAAGAAGGGAAAGGAAATGAGGTGCACAACAACAGGAGCCAAGCCGAGCCAGTTCCACGTAGTAGAAATGCGGCAATAGAGGAATTAGAAAAGCGTCTTTAGTTTCACTTTCACTGTACCCCCCCCCCCCCACACACACACACGATCCGGCCCGGCGTCATCTGTTATTATTACTTGTACATACTGTATATGTTGTATGTGTACTCTTTTATTCCCTTACCCAATGAGAATCAATAAGAGAATCGATAAGGAATCGGATCGATAAGTAATATCGATAATGGAATCGGAATCGTTAAATTCTTAACGATTCCCATCCCTAGACCTACCGTTCTTCAAAACACTGAATTTGTTAATAATAAATGGTTATAGTTGTGATAGTGTTTATTATATAGTTCCATAGATGGTAGAGGTTTCTGTTATCAATACAAACAGCTGCAGTAGTCGTACATCCACTTTTAGTACTTGTTTTTGGAGTAGTAGTATTAACAGTTATGGACATTTGTTCTAGTCATTGGTAATTGTACTAGTAACAGCAGTTCTTGCTTTTCACAGCTGTAGTTCAGTTTGCTGTGCATCCATGCCCCCACCCCACATCTTTTCCTTTACCCTCTCTCTTTAACCTCAACAGGTCAAAGCAGATGTCCATCCTCCAGACTTGGGGTCTGCTCCAGGTTTCTGTCTGTTAAAAGGAAGTTTTTCCTTCCGCTGTCACCAAGTGTTTGCTCCTGGGAGATTCTGTTCATTCGTTCATTCCTTCATTCGTTCATTCGTTCATGCATTCATTCATTCATTCATCTTCTGAACCCCTTTATCCTTGAGAGGGTCATGGGGGTGCTGGAGCCTATCCCAGCCACCTATGGGTGAAGGTGGGGTACACCCTGGACGTGTCGCCAGTTCATCACAGGGTTGACATAGAGACAAACAAACCAGTCACTCTCACATTCACACCTATGGGCAATTTAGATTAATTAACCTATCAGGGCATGTCTTTGGATGGTGGGAGGAAGCTGGAGTACCCGGAGAGAACCCACACAAACACAGAAAGGTCCCTGGAACTGAACCCGGGACCTTCTTGCTGTGAAGTGACATTGCTGTCCACTGCACCACCGTGAGATAACTTTTGTTATGATGTGACGCTATATAAATAAAATGTGATTGATTGATTGTAAGTTTATTTTATTCTGAATATTGCGGCACTGACACTCCTCTTCTTTCCTTTTGCACCGTCTCTATCTCTAATACTGAATTTTGCATTGGAGACACAGTCCTATCTGCTTTCTTCAGCATTTCGTGCACTCCTTTTCTTTGGGATTTAAAATAAACGGTATACCGTCTTTGATATGTGCCTTAACATGACTTTGATGCATTTGTCATATTTCAGTGCAGAGATCAGGCGTTACCTTCTGCTTCCCCTCTTTTGTAAGCTCCCTCTGACTGATCTTCAAGGCTGTGTTTCCTGTCATACACGCTCATAAAGCCATTCTTTCATCCAAATTATTCACTGCAGCAGTATAGTGACTGCTGAATAGTAGCAATACATCTACTAAGAGAGATTTGGAAAACAGACAAGAAGAAAAGCTATGAACTAAGTCAGCAGTACATCATAAGGGTACAGGTTTTTTTCTCTCTCTCTCTCTCTTACTTTATGTCTTGATGCTGCTTTACTGATTCCTCAAACTGTGTGACAAGTTCTTATTATATATATATTAGTTCCTATTATTCCTCTTTCTCATTTCCTCACTGAAAATGGAAATATTAAAACAGATTACAGGGTGGGGAAGCAAAATTTACAATGAACATTTAGTTGTTTTTTTCTCAGCAGGCACTACATTAATTGTTTTGAAACCAAACATATATTGATGTCATAATCATACCTAACACTATTATCCATACCTTTTCGGAAACTTTTGCCCATATGAGTAATCAGGAAAGCAAACGTCAAAGAGTGAGTGATTTGCTGAATGCACTCGTCACACCAAAGGAGATTTCAAAAATAGTTGGAGTGTCCATAAAGACTGTTTATAATGTAAAGAAGAGAATGACTATGAGCAAAACTATTACGAGAAAGTCTGGAAGATACTATTAAAGAAGAATGGGAGAAGTTGTCACCCGAGTATTTGAGGAACACTTGCGCAAGTTTCAGGAAGCGTGTGAAGGCAGTTATTGAGAAAGAAGGAGGACACATAGAATAAAAACATTTTCTATTATGTCAATTTTCTTGTGGCAAATAAATTCTCATGACTTTGAATAAACTAATTGGTCATACACTGTCTTTCAATCACTGCCTCAAAATATTGTAAATTTTGCTTCCCCACCCTGTAAGTGCTTCTTAGTATCCTTGGAAAAATGAGTAAAAGTCAAGTAAATAAATATATAAATTGATATTTTAAAAGTTCCACTGAGAAATAAGAAAATAAGTAAAGACAAAACAAAAACAATTTCTTTTTGGTAACATGGTCAAGTCCCAAAATAGTGCTCTTTTTATTTTGGGTAGAAAGGGAGCAGACCAGAACGGCTTGTGGAAGCAATTTATTTCTAAAATTATTCAACGAGGAACCACAATTAACACAGCTTGAAAGCTAGAATTGTAGAGAGCACAGACCTCCACCAGGGATGACAGCCCACTCTAACCACAAACAAACCATGAAGGATGAAGCTTTCCTCTTTTCTGTCAACTGGTAGTGGAACTATTTCTAAGATAACACAGGTCGTAATGGAGTACAATGGGAGAAGTCAATCAGTTCATTGAATAAACAACTCATTCATTCATTCATTTATCTTCTGAACTTGATTTATCCTTACTAAGGGCATGGGGGGTGCTGGAGCCTATCCCAACTACCTATGGGCGAAAAAATAAACAACTACTTTGTGAAAAATGTTAGTTCCGTAACAATCACATGACCGCTGTGATTATCTATAACATTCATAGACTAGTCCTGTGTTCTTCAAACTTGGGGCTGGGATCCTACGTGGGGTCGCCTGGAATTCAAATGAGGTTGCCTGAAATTTCTAGTAATTGATAAAAGTAAAAATAAAAACTTACTAATAAAAAATATATGGTGGATTGACAGAGACAATCCCAATCTATAAATGACATGCCAAACTGTGAAGCTGAAGCTGAAGCACTGTGGTACTGTTTATCTTTCAAATGTTCATTGTGGTCGGTTTCAGATGCTGCAGCTCTTTCATAATTCATAGTTTGAGTTCTTGTTTGTTTAGTATTAATTACCAGCCTTGTAAATCCAAGCTGGACTGACTGTACATATCCTGACCAAGGAAAATAAAATTCTCACTTTGTGCAGTAATCTACACCTGGCTTTTCTGCCTCTGTCCAGAATAATATACATTATATAGACTAAATGTCGTCTAAAATTAACCTTTATTTAAAACATAGTATAGCAAACTATTACGTGATCAAAAAAAATAAATTTTAGCAAAAAAAAAAAGTCTCTGTTTTGAATGTCTGGGATCACCTGAAATTTGTGATGTTAAAATGGGGTCACGAGCCAAAAAAAGGTTGGGAACCACTGGACTAGTCAGTTACGTTGCCCCTTTATGATTTAAAGATATCAATATAGTTACTATTGAGCACTGATAGGAAGTTGTATATGTGCTTTCATTTGGGTCCATGACCTTTGACCTTGAGAGACCCCTGAAGGGTCAAACTCAATGTCACTGATGTCTAGATTTCAACAATCTTCTCCGAAATTCCTGGTCAGATTCATTTCAATTTTTTTATGTCGCTTCCTTGGGAAAATGTCTGCAAAGTTTGTTCACAGTTCTGAGAAATTTTGATTTATTATTATTATTATTATTATTATTATTATTATTATTATTATTATTATTAAAGATTCTTACAATGGGCCATATTTTGATGGTTTATAACATGGAAATGGTAAAAGGTATCAATATAGTTACTACTGATCACTGATAGAAGTCATATATAGACTTCCATTTAATTAGTTGAGTTCTCCTCCAGTGATAGTACCACCCACTTCTACTGGGAGACTGATCTCCTGCATCCAGACCACAGGACTCTAATATAGTGGCAGAAACTGACAACCTCACAAATTCAACTTGGTATTAATTCTTGATAGAACGTGTCGGTGAGCCACAGGGCTATCGTTCTTATTTTTCATTTAATTTTATTTTTACATAGTTTAATCAATCAATCAAATTTTGTTTATATAGCACCAAATCATAACAAAAGTTATCTCATGACACTTTACATATAGAGCTGGTCGAAACCAGACTCTCAAGCCAATTTACAGAAACCCAACAAAATCCTCCAGGAGCAAACATTTGTGACTGGTGACAGTGGTGAGGAAAAACATCCTTTTAACAGCAGAAATCCATTACAGTACAGGCCCGCATTACCTGAAGGGGAGGGGTGGAAGTGGGCGGGAGCAGGAGAGTGCAGTCGGTGAGAGAGAGATGTACGTATTTATTACTTATAGCAGCGTTTTGGCAAAGTTTAACATGAATTCTTGTAAATAATTGTATATAATGAATGAATGAATGAATTTATTTTTGGTTGTACATCAATCATTGTACAATGACTGATGTACATTAATTGTAATAAACATAAAAACCAAAAAAAGGAATAGGCTAGAAGCAAAAGCTTTTTTTTTTGGCCTATCCTTTTCACCTAATACACTGCTTACATCAAATTAAATGTGTACAGGATCGAGCATTCACACCATAATAATAAAAACTAAAATAAAATAATCAACAACAACAAAACTCATATCAACCGTCTCAATTTAATATTTCTGAATAATTTTAAGCTTAAGGGAATTTTTTTTTTTAAACTTCGCCAAAAGAGTGAATAACTTAAATGCATCATAAGGTCCATTCCATAATTTCACACCCACTCTCCCAGGTCATCTGGACTTCACATTTGTCCACACTTATCCACCTCACTAATCCACTCACACATATGAAAATCTGTGAAATTCGAATTACTCTCTCTTAATTCCAAGAAACACAACTGGTATTCACTATAATAGTGTTTTGTTTTTTTTTGTTTTTTTTATAGTTCATTGATAGTTATATTTTAGCTGTAAATATCATATATGTTTACGCATTTGGCAGACGCTTTTTTCCAAAGCGACTTACAGGGGAAAACCAATTAAATCACTCAATCAATCAAATTTTATTTATATAGCGCCAGATCACAAGAAAGTTATCTCTTGACATTTTATATATAGAGTTGGTCAAAACCAGACTCTAAGCCAATTTACAGAAACCCAACAGAATCCTCCAGGAGCAAACACTTGTGACTGGTGACAGTGGCGAGGAAAAACTTCCCTTTAACAGGCAGAAACCTCGAGCAGACCCAGACTCCTGGAGGATGGCCGTCTGCCTTGACCAGTTGGGGTTAAAGAGAGAGAGTAGAGAAGGGGAAAAAGAGAGAGCGATAGAGATAGGGACTGGGGGAGAGGGGGAGAAGGGGGGAGTAGGGGGAGACACATGGAGGCGGTTGAGGATAAGTGAGTGGTGATGATGAGGGCAGGGAAGAGGCCGGACCACCGCAGCAGGTCCAGAGATAATCGTGAAAGAATCTGTGGTTGTCCTGGGAAAAACCTTATTAGAATATTTAAAATGGAATGTTTGAAAGTGCTAGGATAGGAGGTGCTCTCGGAAGAGCTGGGTCTTCAGGAGCTTCTTGAAGATAGGCAGGGATGACTCTGTTCTTGTAGCACTTGGTAGAGCGTTCCACCAACGTGGAACGACCCATGAAAAGAGCCTGGATTGTCTTGTACAAGGTCTGGGGACCACCAGACTACGTTCCCCAGACGAGCGGAGTGGTCGTGGGGCGACATAAGCTTTTATTAGTGCACCTAAGTAGACAGGAGCAGACCCACGGAGAATTTTGTAGGCTAGGATTAAAGATTTGAATTTGATGCGGGCAGCTATGGGTAGCCAGTGTAACTCAATGAGTAAGGGGGTGACATGTGCCCTTTTAGGCTGATTGAAGACCAGACGCGCTGCTGCATTCTGGACCATCTGTAGTGGTTTGACAACACAAGCTGGGAGGCCCGTTAGAAGAGCATTGCAGTAGTCAAGACGGGAGATAACCATAGTCTGCACCAGGAGCTGGGTGGCCTGTTCGGTTAGGTATATATATATATATATATATATATATATATATATATATATATATATATATATATATATATATATATATATATATATATATATATATATATATAGGGCAACACGGTGGTGCAGTGGTTAGCACTCGTGCCTCACAGCAAGAAGGTCCTGGGTTCGATTCCACCACCAGTCGACAGGGGGTGGGACCTTTCTGTGTGGAGTTTGCATGTTCTCCTTGTGTCTGCGTGGGTTCTCTCTGGGTACTCCGGCTTCCTCCCACCATCCGAAGACATGCACTGATAGGTTAATTGGTTAATCTAAATTGTCCATAGGTGTGAATGTGAAAGTGATTGTTTGTCTCTATATGTTCAGACCTGCGATGAACTGGCGACTTGTCCAGGGTGTACCCCGCCTTCGCCCCTATGTAGCTGGGATAGGCTCCAAGCGACCCCCTGTGACCCTAGTGAGGATAAAGCGGGTTCAGAAAATGAATGAATATATGTAAGTATATATGCAGAGAGATAGCCAGAGCAGAAAGAGATGCACTGTCTGTCAAAGAAATAGATCTTTTGTGCTTTTCTCAGTGAAACGAGGGGCTCTGTCTACAACTAGACAGAAAATTAACAGAAACTTTCACAAAAGCTAAAAATGACTAGAAATAAGAAGAAATAAGAAGCTAAAAAAATGCAGTAAAATGCTTGAGCACATGTTAAATAGTTGGAAGTTTATTTCTGTAATATCACAAAGCTCCATTATGCAGATTTACAGTTGATTTTCATGAAAAATATGCTATAAAATTCAAGTCTGTTTTTTACCCTTGGCCAAACTGGCCACGGGGTGTTGCCATCAGTGGATCGTCCGTCTCGTCTGTCCAAAAACTTTGGCATGCACTGATAAGTCAGGCCACTGGGAGCAGTAGTGCACCTAATAAGTCAGGCCTAGGGTTTTCAAATGCACGCATGATACGTTTTTTGTTTTTTGGGTTTTTTTTTTGCTCTAACACACTGTCTTCTGTCTTAGCTATGTGACTCTACACAGCCTAGACAGTGAGCTAAACAAAGTGGCATCGTCTCAGGATGCTGAAGATGGTTTTTATAGTGTTTACTTGAACCACAATTTGTAAAACTGAAAATACAAAAACAAAGATATGTTTCAATAAACAAGGCATCATTCTGTGCTTAAACAATGACAAATATTTCTAAATCGTATGCCCCAAGTTGACTTAATTCCAGCATTTAAGATTAGCAAACAAGGTAACCTAAATAAACAAAGACATTTCATCCATTTTTGACATACCAAGCGAAGCTAATCGTAGCCTAGCATTGATAACTACATGGCTATCACCTTAACCAAAAACACTGCTGAAATGTTCAAACTATCATATATCATGTCTAACGCTTTAACCATCATGATGACTTAACTTTCACAGACTGTCTTGTGTCGAAGTACAAAACGTATCATCGAAGACACTGAACTTCACCGTCTTACTACACTGAGAGCATAATAACGAAGCACTTCCCGTAATTCCTTAAGCATAACACCGCTGCATGTTTGTGACACTAGATGGCAGTGTTCACCACAAAAACTACACAATAAACTGAAAGGCAGAATACACTGTGTTAAGCAGTTTATCTAATATAATAATGAAGATTAATGGCCAGATGTTGAAAGTTAGGTTCTCCCTGAAAAAAGGGGCAAAAGAATTGGCAGAAAAGACATTTTATTGCAAAAACAACATACAGACATCCTGGTGACTCACCCTGGACTCACCCTTTGCCCATAGGCAGCTGGGATAGCCCCCCCACACACACACACACACACAACCCTAGTGAGGATAAAATGGCTTCAGAAAATGAATGAATGAATGAATGAATGAATATACAGAAATCTAGGCAGCCTCTTATAATGGTAGTCCATAAAGGGTTAATGGATAGAACATTAACTAAATGATCATTTTGTGGGACAGTTTGCAGTTCTATAGTCATGTAGCTGAACCGTGGACCAGACACGCGTCTCTTTTCCACTTCATATTGTCCAAAGTTCAAAATAACCAAACTTGCCAAACATGTTACTAATGTGAAGAAATCCAGCTGAACCACAAAACTAAGTAGTAAACATTAGAACGTTTGGTGACTTCAGGGAACTGATACTGCTTCAGGAAACAGTGACACACGACCAAAGATAAGCTGCGCATTAGACGTTAAACTTTCATCAAAAATGGTCGACATAAGAAATAGTTTGAATAGAATGGAAAATGCACTTTGAGAATGCAACAACATTAAATGCAACAAATTCCATGTTTTGTCTGGTCAATGCCATTTCATTTGTAAATAGACATCCATTCATCACGTTCAGGCTGCAAAACATCTTCAACTAAATTATTTTTTACCTCACAGGAGATGTAGCATGGCCTCCACCTTAGCTGCTCTGCAGGTCCAGACTGAAAACACTGGTGGTGTGTTTGTAGAAAACACCAACTGGTCCAGTAATTATCCCAGGTTGACACACATGTGGTGTTTGTGTCCTGCAGCTCGATGGCAGATGATTAACGCTGGTACTAAAATGAAACACTGCACAGAGACGGAACATCCCACTGTTCTCTTACATTATTTTATCCTATAAAAAGACACTTATTTCCTTTTTCTACTAATGACTGTGTTGTTGTTTTTTTGTGTCTTGGACTCACCTAAAAACATATTCTACACAGTACAGTAGACTCTAACAGTTTTTTTTTTTTTTTTTTTTTTTTTTTACCATAAGGAAGGAAACACCAGCAACAGACTGAATGGAAAATGCATCCTACATAATGGACACTATAATTAATCAAACCCCATGTTGTCAACCCTGGATGTACCAGCTACATTATTAATCATCCTCCTTTTCTATCTTACATTTCCCTCAGAATAAAGTACGTAATGCTAGTAACATCAATTAAAAGCTCAGTATGAAATCCAAAGATCAGCGAGAACATTTATTAGAACTCCAAAAAAAATAAAAACAGTGGACTTAATCAAGTGTATTTCTTCATAAATCTATTGGAAAATATGAAAGACAAAATACAGAATACTATCATTAGATCGGTTTGTGTGATTAGTTGAAGCTGCTAATAAAATATTTTGCTTTTAAATTAGAAATATTAGTTTATATGACTAAAGTTCAAATGAGTAAAATTGCTCCCAATGCAATTTGACTAGTTTGTTTGATACTCGGTCCCACATTCACTGATTTATTATTTTTGGTGCGGGATTCAGAGTTTTATTTATTTATTTATTTATTTATTTTTTAAATGTTATTTGTTACTTCCATTCAGCAGCTATTCCTTTTTCTAATACAATGAAGGACTGTATTTCAGACCTTATTGGTTGAGCTATTAGTGTAATTTTTGCTTTAAAATAATATACATTTTTCACATGGTAACACAAGTGACAGGATACCATGGGATATATACAGTACTGTGCAAACATTGTAGACCATAAGTAGGTTTGTTGTTTTAGCAAGTGTACTGATATGTTGATATATTTTAATATATGAACACATTTCTCAGTCTCTGTAACAAGACACAACTGAAACAAAGAATAGCATTAAAAGAAGAATTTCATTTTAAAGCTATACCGTATGATGTGGCATTTTTACACTTTTCTTTTGTCATCTTAAAATGCTCCTAATAAGTGTGTGTCAAACTAAAATGTAAAAGAAATCCTCCAGGTATTGAAACTCAAAAATGTTTAATTCTCATATATTTCTAATAAAAGTCTGACCAATCATTTTAGTCGGTCCGAATGAAATAATTGGCCGAACCTGACTGAGCCTCCTGTCAATCATCCATTACGGCCGTCCAGCATCCGATCCATTATCGCCGCCTCACATCCGATATGTGCCCCACTGAATCTGACGCTTCACTCGTGCTGTTTCTCCTGTCACTGACCACAGTCTACTGTCTAGGATGTGTATGGATAGAACTGACATGCACATGTGGAAGGGAAAAAACGGATTTATGAACAGAAACGACAACTGAGGGGCACAAACGGGAGTCTGATTAGTGAAAGATAGGGATAAAAGTCCGGAAGTCAGCTGTACTGGACTGAACAGGTCTGCATAAAGCTCAGCTTTTATGACAGTGGGACTCATACAGGTACATGTACATGGTGTCACACAATGTAAGATGATGTAGGATGATAATTGTGTGGACTATGAAACTTCAAATGTCCACGGAAAATTCGCGGAGGCCGCGCATTCACAGTGCGCGCGCCCATCCCCTGGGCACTGCAGTGAAGACACTGACCCAGTACTGCACAGACCAGGTCTACTGATGGAACAGGAGCTGCGGGCCCGCGGCAGGTGGATGATACATCTGATTACTGAGGGAGGGGTCCGCGGACACGCCACAACGGACCGGACCTCCACCTCTGCTTCCTCCTCCGTTTGCATCGTGCATCAGGTGAGAGGAGGAGGAGCCTCAGAGCTCAGGCAGAGGGAAGGGGGCGGGGCTTTGGAGGGAGGCGGGTTGTTCATGTTCAAACTTTTACTAAGTGCTGTGAGAAATGCCACATCGGTAGGTATAGCTTTAAATAAATAAATAATACATGAAACAGTTGTGTTTAGTATGACCTTCCTTTGTACTTAACATGTGTTGAACTCTTCTGTGCAGATATTATGACATTTACTGAACTTATCTTCTAGTGTTTTACATCAGGTTTCATTCAACACATTTGGGCTATTTTTGGTCATGGGAACAGAGGTCGCACTAAATACTGACTGTTTCCTGTAGAAGTCATGTAGTTTCCTTTTTTTTTAAGTTTTTAATGCTGTGCAAAAAAATCCCCTTGTATATTTTTTAAATTTTATTTTAATAAAGAGATTGAGAAATAAATATTTTGCTCATTACAACCATGTAAAAATAACACAGGTAAGTGTGGTGTGAGACTCGTGCACAGTACTGTACTTTTATAGTATGTTATATTTTTGGCATTTTATTCATGTCATTCAGTCATCAGTGGTCCTTGGCTTCTTTTAGTTTGAAATACAAATTTACCACCAGTCATTAAATCCTGACTCACTTTTACAGAATTCAGAGGAAGGATTTAGTCTTCAGAATAGTCTGGTAACCACAATTACAATGTCATATTTTGTGAAAAATGAAACACACCCATTTTCAAAATCCTTGCATTCACAGCACATGATTCTGCAGATTCTCATGAAAATGAATGAAATTAACATCATAATTAGACACAAGATGAAGCAAATCAACAAAACAAGGTGTTTTCATGTAAACATACATACTAAATGGCAATTCATTATGGATAGAATTCATTTTCAGTCTTTTGTTTGTCATCATTTGAAATAAATTGACATTTAACGACAATTTTAACCAATCTTGCCACCTTTGCTGTGACAATGTCCTGGGTTTGCACATGAAATTCTCAATCTGCATATTAAGGCCTAATGTGGATATATGTGAAGTACGTACAGCATTAAAAACAACAATTTCAGGGAAAAAAACAGCCTCTGTAAACCAAAGTGATAGTAATCAGATGTCGTTAACGCTTTTAACGCTTTTGTTCAGACAATCTCAGATCCATTGCATTCATTTTCTTTTTTTTTTTTTTTTTTTCTTCATCTCGCATGTTTATAACTGTTTGAGCAACTTTTCATCATGGGAACAGGCCCACACGAAACTCTGACTTCAGCTTGTAGGAGCCATTTCCTTCTTGTTTTTAAGTGTTTTTAATACAGTGCACATATTCCATGTATTGTATTGTTGTATCTGAAAGAAACACACTGAGAAATAAATATGTTGCTCATTACCCTTCACCCAAAAACAACAAAACTAAAGCCTCAAGATTTTTTTCTACTGTACTGTATATCAAAATAACTAGCATTTAAAGAGGATTTTTGTTTTTTTGTTTGTTTTGTTTTGTTTTTTACCTCAGTCTTTGTGACACATTGAGGATAGCTGTTTTATGTTATGGAGCCCCCTCTTTTTTTCCCCCGACTCCAATATACAGCACTTAACCACATGATATTCTGCAGTACTTTGAATAACATATGCTTTACTTGATAGAGTATTACTGTATTCAACATATTTAAAACATTAAAGAGGGGCTAATTGTTCCGATAACACTGTCCTGTTTCAGTCTGGCAATTACATGCAAATGTTCCAGTGCAATGTAATGTTGTTGATGTAAAGCCTTGGAGCTAAAATGACCCAAAAAGGCCGTTTTTATTCCTTTTTAGCTTACCGGCCGACAGGCCGTAGGCTATTGTCGTCATGTGGCGTCCGTCAGTGTCTGTCGTCGTCTGTTGTCATCGTCGTATGTCGTCTGTTACAAAAATTTCAGTCATCTTCTTCTCCGAAACTACAATTACGATTGACTTCAAACTTGGTATACTGCTTCTTTATGATGATTTCAACAAAAGTTAGGGAAATTATTTGGATCCGGATCTGATTCTGGATTTGGTGTCACTTTGAAAAATTTTCCCATTATAAGCAATAGGAAGTGGATTGATCCAATAACTCAGTAAATATAAACAATACCAAGTGTAAATTTCTACAGTCCAGCCCTGATGGGGAGATGACCAAAACATAATGGCCACATGCTGATCAGGATCTTCTTCTGGATCCGGGAACTTAAGGAAAACTTAACATGGGCTGTTATGGGGAAAACATTTCAATCATTTTTTTCTCCCAAACTCCAGTTCTGATTGACTTCAAACTTGGTATACAGCTTCTTTATGATGATGTCAACACAAGGTATTGAAATTATTTCGATCCAGATCTGATTCTGGATTTGGTGTGACTTTGACAAATTTTCCCATTATAACAGATAGGAAGTGGATTGATCCAATAAATCAGTAAGTATCAATGATATCAAGTTGGAATTTGAATTTTTTACAGATCTGATTGGAATATGAACAAAACATGGGCTATTTATGTAATATAATAAATACACATAACTGGGTGATAATAAATGGCATCTGGATACATTTCCCAAAGCTTTTAATTTGGCTGGTAAGCTACAAGGACATTGATCCTATTTTTTAAATAAATTCTATCAAGTCCGTGTCCAGACAGTACCTTTTTCCATTGATGCTTCTTTTTAATGGCTTTTCACCTGCATGATATGCATATAATTACTTTCCTTCACACATTATCGTTTCTCTGTGCACAACAACCACATTTCTGACTTCTGACTTATGAGTATGTCAGCTGAGCTAGGTTATAATGCTCTGATGTGATGTTTCATTACATTTTTCTTTGAAACCCACAGCAGAAAACAAGAAGGAGTCAATGCACACCCTTGCGGTAAACCTAATGCCATGTGTATGAACCCAGATAAACATGATCCTTATCCAAAAGGGAGTGTGCAGGATCCTAAACACCTCTATATGGTCCAAAAATCAATTTTCTAGCAGTAGAGGTGCGACCGATGCAAAGATGATCTCGTTCAACAGTGAGAGAAAAAAAAAAGTGCTTTTCTATCCAACAGCATGAAAACATCTTTTCTCTACAAACTTCACTATCTCCCACAATACACTTGGCTATCTTCGTCTGTTCACATCATCTTTTCAAGAAAGTTAGATTTTCTCAGCCGTTGCTCTCTATTGTGCTGCGATGAATGCAAATTCTTCAATTCAGAGACTCTCCTGGGACGTGCAAATGGCTTCCGAAAATTACTTTGCACACCTCACTGACTGTCAGACAGAGAGGAGGAAGAGAGAGAGAGAGAGAGGGAGAGAGAGAGAGAGAGACTGGGGGTGCAGAGGGAGGAGGACAGAGCTGAGGGGTCAGACAGAGAGGAGGAAGAGGAAGATGGAGCAACACAGGGACAAAAAGAGGAGGGGACGATAAAGGGGAGAGACAACAGAGGCAGAGACAAATGCAGAAACAGGGACAGACATAGACACTAGCTGGGTTTCCATCACAGTTTTCCGCAAAATAAAAGCAATATTTTTACAATTTCAATAAAGTATAATTGCTACTTGTAGGTGTTTCCATTGAAGAGTGTTTGGCCTCTGATGCATGATTCTAATAAAATCCTGTCTGCCCGTCTTGCAATATGTCGTACTTCTCGCGGGGGGGGTGGTCCGTGCGTACCTCACAGTTTCACTCTGCAGGCACGCCTGATCGTCCCAAGGCAAAGTCCTTATTTATGGCAGTAGTCTCGCATAATGGATTTCTGGGAAAGAATTGTACAGAATATTACCAATGAGTTGTGGATCCAGAATTTCCAAATGACAACATTTAATGAATGTTATTGAACCTCTCGTGGCACTGCACTTGTCATGCCTGTGAATAGTGAAAATGTGCAAAATGTGTTTTCATTACACTTTTGCGCAATACTTCTGTATCGAAACGTCCCGAAAACCGCCTCATGAGACCGCAAAGGCTTTTTTTGCGATCTTTGACAGTTTTTGCGACAAGTCTGTGTTTCCATTACCAGTTCTCTATTGTGCAGCTAACATTTTGTGCATTTTTGAGGGTAATGGAAACGCAGGTAGAGACAGACACAGACAGACACAGGCTGCCTACTAATGCCACATGTAGTCTGGCCTGGGTCGAACCTTCCTTTAGGACCAGAAATCTGAGAGGAGGACGTGTCAGACGCTTCATTAAAACAACGTTCAGGATGTTTGGTGCAGCCGCTGGGTCGGCTTTAATAAGACGTCAGGGCAGGGGAGGAACTGGGTTCAGAGGCTTCTGACCCAGTTTGGTTTTCTACAGTTTAAAATAGAGTAAAGGCTAGTGAATAAAAGCATAAATTGTAATGTTATGTTTAGAGCCATGCTTTCAGTAACTGTAACCATCTCTGCTGCATGGGTGTTGGTCATCTACACTGAACAAAAATATAAATGCACGACTTTTGTTTTTGCTCCCATTTTTCATGAGCTGAACTGAAAGATCTAAAACTTTTTCTGTGTACTCACAAGGTTTATTTCTCTCAAATATTGTTCATAAATTTGTCTAAATCTGTGTTAGTGAGCACTTCTCCTTTGTCCTTTGCTGAGATAATCCATCCACCTCACAGGTGTGGCATATCAAAATGCTGATTAGACAGCATGATTATTGCACAGGTGTGACTTAGGCTGGCCACAATAAAAGGCCACTCTAAAATGTGCACTTTTACTGTATTGGGTGGTCCAGGGGGGTCAGAAAACCAGTCAGTATTTGGTGTGACCACCATTTTCCTCGCACAGTCTTCTTCATGAATTCTCTGAAACACCTTTGGAGATGGCTTATGGTAGAGAAATGAACATTCAATTCACAGGCAAAAGCTCTGGTGGAGATTCCTGAAGTCAGCATGCCAATTGCATATTCCCTCAAAACTCGTGACATCTGTGGTATTGTGCTGTGTGATAAAACTGCACATTTTGGAGTGGCCTTTTATTGTGGCCAGCCTAAGGCACACCTGTGCAAAAATCATGCTGTCTAATCAGCATCTTGATATGCCACACCTGTGAGGTGGATGGATTATCTCAGCAAAGAAGTGTTCACTAACACAAATTTAGACCAGTTTGTGAGCAATAAACCTTGTGTGTGCACAGAAAAAGTTTTAGATCTTTGAGTTCAGCTCATGAATAATGGGAGCAAAAACAAAAGTGGTGCGTTTATATTTTTGTTCAGTATATGTACGGCTATCAACCGCAAACCACAGAAATGTGATCTACAACACATTGAAACGGCATTAAACGGTCGATCAAATGATTAATTTGTTTATGGAGAAAATACATACAGTTGTGTGTTTTTTTCATCACACTGCTGCACTTTTTGGCTGTCTTTACCTCCATCAATGATTAGAACAGAATTATGGGATATTTCTCTTACCCCTCCATTCATAGTGTGGTCCTGGAAAATCTCTGTTTCAAGGGCTATACAACCTTGTGCCTTAGCCCTTCCCCTCCATCTCATCGAGAATCGGGACAACTCTTTCCTTTCATGTGTACGTGCAAAACAGAGGGGTAGGGGTAAGGGGGAGGGCCAAGGGGTGAATTGGGATTCAGCCCTGGTCTCCTACAGTGTAAAGTTGCACACAAACCTCACAACACTAATTTGAGGCTGTCTCAGATTTACCCCAATGTATCTGACTCATGTAATGGGTGCAAACAATCTCCAGCCGACCGTTCCCATATGTTCTGGTTCTGTCCCAGATTTGCCACATTTTGGTCTGAAATCTTCAAAACTCTCAACACAGCATGTAACACTACTATCTCCCCTGATCCTCTGTTGGCTCTGTTTGGCGCCCCCCTGTAGCCTTTTACCTCTAAAGTCACACAGACTGCTCTTGCCTTTGCCACTCTGTTGGTCAGGCGTCTCTTACTCCTCAACTGGAAACACCCTTAACCTCCATCATCTCATAGCAGGTGGGTGGAAGAGCTGTTACTGTCCATTAGACTTGAAAAGCTTAGATATTCCCTCAATGGCTCCTTAAAGTCATTTGAAAAAACTTGGAGACCTCTGTTAAATTATATTGAAACCTTGACATCTCTGCCTGATTGTGATGACTGAGCCCCCCCCCCCCCTTTTTTTTTTATTCTATTTTATTTTATTGACTTTTTTTTTCTTATTTAGTCCATGAAGACCCAGTGCTATGTTTGTGTCAGTTCCCAAATGAATTTTTCTCTCTATTTAACCTTTCTCAAGTGATTTATCAGTATTTATAATAATATTATCCTCTGTATTTTGCATTTCTTCAGACAAAGTAATGTACTTTCCTATATTTTATTTATTGATCATTTTAATGTTCATGAAAGCTCAGATTAATGTTGATGCTATTACATAAACTAGAAAAGCACTCGGAGAGCGCAGACCTCCTCCAAGGCAGATCACACACACACCCCAACCCCCCAATCACCACCAAAATGTAATCATGCGTTCCTTGTAACACTATCAACATTTCCTGAAAATTTCATCCAAATCCATCCATAACTTCTTCCTTGGCAGAGGTAAAAATGGAGAAAACTGAAGAAAAAATGACGTTTTTTGAAAAATCTATGATTAACTGAACGTAAATCAATTATCTCCATCCACTGTCATTGATCCAACTTTATGGGTTTTTGGTGATTCAATGTTGTAGAAGATGATGGCGTTTCCATGGTAACTACGAAGCCTACAAACGTCCAAATGGGTCATATCTGATAACTATGAAAAGATGAGAAACTGTATTTTACATCAGTTATTTACACATATTGATAGGATTTGTGGATCAACAGGTTTTAAATAGTTTAGGTGAACAGACGCTTTTGGTTGGCGGTGATCGTTTGGGTCTTTATGGGTTAGGTAATTGTCGTATGTATTCTGTACTCTTCACATGTCAATAATGGATTTATAGGGTGGGATTGTGGGAGGGATAAAAAGAAAAATGAAAGAATGGAAGTCCTCTCTATCACATTGCACTGTCATGCTGTTGCCTGTGAAATTGCTTCCAGTAAAGAAAGTTAATAATAAAAAAACAACAAACTTTTCATTCAAAGTTAACTTATAAAGGGTATGTTTGTTTTTGTGCCGTTTTATTTTCTCTTTAATCTGAGATAAGATGTAGTTTTCTGGGATTTGTTTGTTTAGCCTTGATCTACTAATCTGTGGTTGATTGCTAGAGTTTCTGCCCATTTATAAAGTTTTTGTGCTGCTTTATTTCCTGACTGTGTGTGCACTGAGTGAAAATCACCCCCACAATCTGTCATTTTTAGTCCTGTTTTTCTTTCACCCCAGTATTCAACAGTGCAACATCTTCATGTATAAACACATTTACAGGCTGTTAGCATGAATGTAGGAAACTATGAACAGTGTAGAAATAGCATCAGCTAATGACAAAACACTAACCAATTCTCAGTACAAAACAGACTCCAGGTTTTTTTTTGTTTTTTTTTACTATTATGACAATAAATCTAAGTTTAATTTCTATTAATGATTATCATTAAAAGCTCGTTGTGTAAGATTAATGCATGACCATCTGTTTAGACTACACAGGATTTGTGTTGGCCTTGTGTCTTGTGCTCGGAGCAGGTCATTTGTTGACATTATTAATAAAAGGGAACGTCCAACTATGTTCTCATCCTTGGACTCAAACCAAGCAGCAGAAATTTGGGCCAGACTGTAATGAGTTACAGCTTGTTTTGTGATAAAACATTATTTCACTTAGAGGAATTTCAAACAAAACTTTAGCAAAATTAGAAAATATTACTACTACAATTACTACCACTACTACTACTACTACTACTACTACTACTACTACTACTACTAATAATAATAATAATAAGAAGAAGAAGAAGAAGAAGAAGAAGAAAATGAAGAAGAAGAAGAAGAAGAATGATAGGAATAACAACGTCTGATGTGGAGGTTTTATGTGACATTTCTGCCATCCACATCCTTCTCTTACACCGTGACAAAACAGTATACAGGGTGGGGAAGCAAAATTTACAATATTTTGAGGCAGGGATTGAAAGACAGTGTATGACCAATTAGTTTATTGAAAGTCATGAGAATTTATTTGCCACAAGAAAATTTACATAATAGAAAATGTTTTTATTCTATGTGTCCTCCTTCTTTCTCAATAACTGCCTTCACACGCTTCCTGAAACTTGCGCAAGTGTTCCTCAAATATTCGGGTGACAACTTCTCCCATTCTTCTTTAATAGTATCTTCCAGACTTTCTTGTAATAGTTTTGCTCATAGTCATTCTCTTCTTTCCATTATAAACAGTCTTTATGGACACTCCATCTATTTTGAAATCTCCTTTGGTGTGACGAGTGCATTCAGCAAATCACACACTCTTTGACGTTTGCTTTCCTGATTACTCATATGGGCAAAAGTTTCTGAAAAGGTATGGATAATAGTGTTAGGTATGATTATGACATCAATATATGTTTGGTTTCAAAACAATTGACGTAGTGCCTGTTGAGAAAAAACAACTAAATGTTCATTGTAAATTTTGCTCCCCCACCCTGTATTTCACAATTTCTGAAATCCTTGTGAAGTTTGAAGAATTTTCAAGCATCTTTTGTGCTTCCAAATGCATTTTGGAGAAGAAAAACTAGAGGAATTAATTCAAGTACAACAAGGCCTCTGCCCCACTCTGAATAACATGAGTCATTCATTCATTTCCAATCTGCTTTAGAGGGTAATTTTTATTTTATTTTATTTTTTATTTAACCTTTATTTAACCAGGAAAAATCTTTTTTTTTTTTTTTTTTTTTTTTTTTTTTTTACAAGGGCGCCCTAACCAAGAGGTCAAGCAGCACACACCATACCATAATGAAAAAAAGGTTTAAAAGATCAGTGATGACAATGAATAAAAAAAAACAAAAAACAAAAATGGAATAATTTAGTAAAAACTCAAAATAAAAGAAGAGCTGACAGTTTTTTTAAAGTGCAATGTAATTTAGGTCACCAGCAACTTTTTAAAGTGCAAGATCTGATCGAGGTCAGCAAACCATTTGAAAACACCGGCACTTTCCAAAGGATTCTCACTCTCTAGTCAGTAAAATGGGACAAAAAGCTTGGAGTGAGATGAGTTCTAGTATTTTTCGCTCCAACTGAAGAGTATTCCGGGGGTGGGGGGACCGCTCGCTCACCCATTTCAGTTTGAACCCTGGGAAAATTCAGACAATAAATATCACATGTCCATAGAGCACTGTGGCTATTGGTTCTTTGAAGAAGAGAACATAGGTATGACGGATCCAATCCAAGAAGAGCCTTGTAGATCAGGGACAATCAATGGGTGTTCCTCTGGGAGCTCAATGAAGGCCACTCAGCTTTAGCGTACAGTTCACAGTGCTGAGGGAGGCGACCACATGGGGCTGCTGGAGCCAGTCCCAGCTATGGACAGATCTGGGCTGATCATCATCCTCATGTCCACACCTATGGACCATTGAAATGGACCATTTCACCTGACTGCCAGGTACTCCCTCATAAAAGCTGGAGACACAGACACAGGAGAACATGGAATCTCCAGAGAGAAAAGCCCACACCAGGACTTTCTTCTGAGGGGACAGTGTTAACCACAGCACCTCTGTGGAACTCCCTCAGTAGACCTCTTTGAGCCTCAGTGGAACTCCTCGGACCACAGTGGACCTTCTTGGACCTTAGTGGACCTCTGTAAACCTCAGCGGACCTCCTTGGACCTCAGTGGACCTTCTTGGACCTCCTTAAACCTCAAATGAACTCCCTGAACATCAGTGGACCTCCATGAGCCTCAGTGAAACTCCTTGGACCTCAGTGGACCTCCTTGAATGTTAGTGGACTTCCTTGGACCTCAGTGGAACTCCTTAAACCTCAGTGGACCTCCTTGAACCTCAATGGACCTTCTTGGACCTCCTTAAACCTCAGTTGAACTCCTTGAACATCAGTGGACCTCCCTGAGCTTCAGTGAAACTCCTTGGACCTCCTTGAATATTAGTTGATCTCCTTGGACCTCAGTGGGCCTTCTTAAACCTCAGTGGACCTCCTTGGACCTCAGTGGACCTTCTTAAACCTCAGTTGAACTCCTTGAACATCAGTGGACCTCCCTGAGCCTCAGTGAAACTCCTTGGACCTCAGTGGATCTCCTTGAATGTTAGTGGACCTCCTTGGACCTCAGCGGAACTCCTTAAACCTCAGTGGACCTCCTTGGACCTCAGTGGACCTTCTTGGACCTCCTTAAACTTCAGTTGAACTCCTTGAACATCAGTGGACCTCCCTGAGCCTCACTGAAACTCCTTGGACCTCAGTGGACTTCCTTGAATGTTAGTGGACCTCCTTGGACCTCAGTGGAACTCCTCAAACCTCAGTGGACCTCCTTGGACCTCAGTGGACCTTCTTGGACCTCCTTAAACCTCAGTTGAACTCCTTGAACCTCATTGGACTTCCTTAAACCTTAGTGGACCTCCTTGGACCTCAGTGGATGATCTTGGACCTCAGTGAACCTCTTTATACCTCAGTGGACCTCGTTGGACCTTCTTGGACCTCCTTAAACCTCAGTTGAACTCCTTGAACATCAGTGGACCTCCCTGAGCCTTAGTGAAACTCCTCGGACCTCAGTGGATCTCCTTGAATGTTAGTGGACCTCCTTGGACCTCAGTGGACCTTCTTGGACCTCCTTCCTACATAGTCTCTGTCACTTTATCACAGTCTTTGGACCGTCCTCGGGTCCTCCTATAACCCCGTTTACATAACACAAGCTAACGTCTGATTTTAACGGGAGGACAGAGTCTTGTATTTTGTTTTAGCCTGGGATGCTCTCTTTAGAAAAAAATAAACATTTATTACTCCTTGAACCTTCATGGCCGGTGTGAGATTGGTTTCACAGCCACTGCTACTGTTATAAAACAATAACAGACTTCTATCTTTTGGAGCCTTTCCTCTTCACATCTTCGCCTGTGTTTTATACCTGTGTTCAGATGCTCTTTAGACTTTAAAACCCTCTGGTCTAAATGGCAAAATGAGGTGTTATTAAATATACTGTGGTAGAGCCCACCCAAAATACTGTGTGTCATGGGGACTCATTTTGAATATTTTCAGACGTAAATCTTCATTCATTCATTTTCATATCCTCTGTACATGTCATCAGTTCATCCCAGGGCTGACAAACAAATATGTACATTCAACTTACAATGAAATGAAAAAGTCCAAACTCTGAAATCCCGAGGCATAAAAGTAAAGTATGTCATACTTTTTGCCCCGGTTGACATTAGTTTTGTCTTTCCCGTTCTTGTTGAATGAAATGTCAGATTAAAGGTGCTTTATTTTCATTTACTTAACTTTCACAACATAAAATCAGTATCTTTAGCTTTTTACTATCAGTTGCATTTGCCTAGTTTTACCATGTCATTTTCATCTTGCTATGTCTATAAATTCTTTTTGTTTTATTGTATGATTTAAGTTGCTTGTGTCTCATTATGTGTTTTACATAGTTTTTGGGTTTTTTTTTGCCAAGTATTAACATTATTTCTGTCATTTGTCATGTGTAATATGCATCATTTCTGTGCTGTTCAATTCCAAATGGGTTGAGAGTTATCCTGATGTTGTAAATAAAATAAAATAAAATAAAATAAAATACAAATTTCCACCAAAATATAGGAAATAGAAGTAAAAAAGTAACATGTCATTCAAACGAGACCCCTATGTTGACCTTTCACCTTTCACCAGCAAAACCTAGTTAACCCATCCTTAAGGCCAAGTGAAGGGTTTTTGCAAAAAACAAAAACAAAACAAAAAAAACCTTCATATCCCTCAATG
Organism: Sphaeramia orbicularis; assembly: GCF_902148855.1. Taxonomy (NCBI): domain Eukaryota; kingdom Metazoa; phylum Chordata; class Actinopteri; order Kurtiformes; family Apogonidae; genus Sphaeramia; species Sphaeramia orbicularis. The sequence continues at coordinate 45,230,242 of NC_043966.1, forward strand.
TTTAACTTAACTTCATCACGTCACTAGATATTATGTTTTAAATATAACTAGCGCATTGACTCATGGGAATCCATGGGTCCGAGAGGCAATAGAGTTGATAAAAATGGGAGCTGAGCTAAGCTTACTGGTGTGATACACAGATTAGGAAAAACAGAATGGCCCTCATTTTGTTTTGATTTGAAAAACAAAAGCAATAGAAAAAAATACCTTCATAGATACCTTATATATGTCTTTGAAAGGGCTTTACATAATTTCCGTATGACTTCATCACATTTACATTACTTGATGACTTGGCTAAGCTTACTGTTGTAACACACAGATTAGGAAAAAATAGAATGGCTCTCATTTACTTTTGGATTGACATGGACGTGGACCAGAGACTTTGACACAGGACTGAGCATGACGGTTTAGTTCGACTCACTGCCGTCCTGAACTCCACTGAACCCAGGTCTGTCTGATCAGAGTCTGTGCTGAATGGTCTGTCACCATGTTACAGCAGGGGGGGCGGAGGGGGTCTGATGTTGTAGAACTGAGTCACAGTAAGAACCAGATTGACCTTGTGAGTGTGTGATCACAGCCGGACCCAGTTCTCCTGTCGTGTCCCGGTGGTTCCGTTGATCTGGATCCACCCCTCACGGAATGGACTCATCAGTGGGCCGCCTGTAAGCCCATTGTAATTTTAAAAACAACAAATTACTCCAAAAGTATTGGTCGTATCAATAAGCTGTTTGTCATGCTGGTGGTGAAAGAGTGGACTCAATTGCATGGTGCTGAAGGGAAAACGGATTTATTAACAAAACACAAATAACGGTGAGGAATTAACAAAACCTGAGCATGGTGAGAGTCAGAGTCTGTAGGGGAGAGAAAGTGAGAATGGCAATGAACAGCTGCAGAACCAAGCCTTAAATAGGCTCAGATTCTATAGACACCTTCAAGCGACTCTTAAAAACTCACTTTTATATACAAGCATTTCATTAAATCTCTTCTGTTTACACCCCAGTGAATTCATGTTACTGACTTGACTTCTTCCCTGGAGTCTCTGTGCTTTATCACCTCACAGGTTTTCCCAGGATCATCACAGGTTTTCCTAAGATCATCTCTGGACCTGCTGCTGTGGTCCTGCCTCTCTCCACCTTCATCGTCATCACTCACTCATCCATATAGTTACAATAGTGTTTATTATACTGTTCTATAAATGTTCTACTTCAGTTATCTGTGCATGCGTCTCCCCCTACCTCCCCCCTCTCCCCCAGTCTCTCTCTATCTCTATCGCTGTCTCTTTTCTCCTCCTTTACTTTCTCTCTTTAACCCCAACTGGTCAAGGCAGACGGCCATCCTTCAGGAGTCTGGGTCTGCTCGAGGTTTCTGCTGTTAAAGGGAAGTTTTTCCTCACCACTGTCACCAGTCATAAGTGTTTGCTCCTGAAGGATTCTGTTGGGTTTCTGTAAATTGGCTTAAAATTTGATTTGATTTGATCTATCTCCCCTTTATGTGAAGCCCTTTGTAACATTTTGTTTTAAAAAGTGCTATATAAATAAAGCTTTACTTACTTACTTACTTACTTAACCCTTTCATGCATGAATTATGAGAACGTTAATCATGATTTTTTTTTCCCCCTTGTTTTTATTCCTCTTTCGGCATGAAAAAAAAAAAAAAAAACGCAATTGACAGCTTTTTATGAACCTATTTTTCATGGAGCTGCAAAAATTTTCACTCAAATGGATACGATGCGTTGAATTTTTGAAGCAAAGAAACATATATTTACTGATATACAGTGAAATCTATGAAATATAAACACTTTTAATGCTGTTAATCTGATGTTTTCTCATATTTAAACATACTCTAATACTAGTTATTACTCATTTCATGGAGATAATATATAAAAAAAAACATTTTGTTAGAGAAAAAATGATAATTACAGTCTAATAACAATTGATTTACACTCAAACAAGTTACTGCAGATCAGGTTTATCAAGAACAGCAAAGTTACATATGCATAAGTGTCCACTGTGTTGGCTGATATGGAACTAAAACAACAAAACCCATGAATATACAAGAGAACAGCTGTAGAATAACTGTCCACTGTAGTGACCACTATGCATGAAAGGGTTAATTGTGATGCGCTGCAGCCGTGCAGCATGCTACAGGTGAGTCTGAGGGTGGATGAAGTGGAGAGGGAGGAGCCAGCGGTAACACCGGCGCAGACTGTGACACTATTTTGGCCTGTCTGATTCTTGACCCAATATACATAAGTACTCCAAAAGGCAAAGGTTAGAGCTGTCTAGTTTATCAGTTAAAAAGCAGACACACATACACACACCCACAGAGGCCACTTGACTTTTATAATATAGATGAAGACCAACAGACACATCTGTTTATAGGGAAGCACCGATCATACATTGCAAAATAAATATTCAGGTAAAGTACAGATACATGAAAACCCAAGTGTGGTGAGAATTTGCGATTATCTCTACCACATGTCTTTGACGACTAATGCTCTGTAGCTTAAAGGTCATCTAAAAACACTTTTCTACTCAACATCTTCACTTTTTCATCAGTGTGTTTGTCTGTCTGTGTCTTGTGCCCACCAGTGTTTGGGGGCATACATATGCACTCAGTGGGTTCTCCAAAAGTTGTTGACTTACCAAACTTTGGCTGAATGAGAGTTAAAAATAAATTCAGGACAGTTTATATTTTCCTCATCATTTGCTCCTTTTAGCGCTGCTCTCTAAACTCTCATGGCAGCACACAGCCTTTGTTCTCAGTCATCTTTAATTTATGAGGGCCACAATTATTTATCCATTTCCGAGTGTCTTTACGTCACACGGCTGTAATGCTGTTATTTTATTTTCAGGAAGTGCCTATTTCCAGAGCAGCTCTGCTGGGACCGGTGACAATAGACCTGCTTAACTCCCCGTCTGGGTGCGTTTGTTTCTGTTTCTTTTGTTGAAGCTTTACTTTTTCAACTATAAATGAATATAATTAACATGAGAAGGCGTCAGTGAAGTGTTCTGTCACTTTTCTAGGGTGTGTGATTGTTTTAGTAAAGACACTACGGTGAGCTATGTTCGCTACAGCTGCACCTGATCATGAAAAAATGTTCTGGTGCTATTTAATATTTCATATATCACGTTTTTTCTCCCTGTTTAATTGAATCGGATGAAGTCTTAACATGAGTCAGAATATGTGATCAGTCTCCTATAGAGAACATGTCCCTCCCTCTGCACTTCAGTTGTTTTTATCTTGCACGCCGGCTTTTATATTTTCATTTATATCATGTCTATTTACAGAAAAGTATCTCTGAAGAGACCAGGAACACATTGTTTAGGTCACAGGAGGCTCGGTGCTGGGGTCTGGTGACAATTTTAAACACAGTACAATTAGAACAGAACAAAACTCCACAACTCCCTTGCTCTACCTTGTAGTATAGGAATAAAACTTTAACTTGTATTTTTAGTGTTTTATTTATCCACCAAGTGAGGAAATTGGAGGTAAGTTATTCTTTGAGGAAGAAAACTCCTTGTGATGTTAGGCCTCGGTGTTGATATATCAAACATTTTCTCCAGTGCATGTTCTATTTCTGTGTATCAAGAACATAAAAATGGTTTTGCTGGTGTTTGAGAAGGACATCAAGCATCTCCATGTAATAGAGGAGACTCAAAATGAAGGGAACGACAGAGAAATGAAGACTGTAACGTGCATCACAGGGCACATTTGTGTAAACCAGGCAATTAAAAATCCATTTGAAAATGCATGCATGCTGACTCCTGTGGGACCTGGAGGACGGGTAAACGGAGGGAGTGTGATTGCTTTCGACAGCGATCATAACAGAAGATTTCTGTGTGCACCGTTCCCCTGGAATGCCATGGTCTCATCTGTATCTATGTAGGGTAATTTAAGAAATTAGGTAATTTAGTGAAATGGGATGCGGTGGTACTCACGGTACACTTCATCTGTCTTGCAATTACGCTGCGACGGTGACAGTCATCAACCCCTTTTGGTCGTGAACGGAGACAGAACTCACTGGAGTTTGCCTTTGTTTGCATACGTGTGTCTGACTGTTGTGAGTTTCTAAAAAGGCGGATGTGTGTTAAGGGCTGAATAAAGCGCAGGTGGATCACAAGGGAATCCTGTAATGAGATACAACCAGCAGCCCATTTACACCTGCCATTAATAAGCACTGTCATTATCTTGATTTCATCCACATTGTCATTAGAGGTAATTTTGTAAATTTGGCAGCAGGTGTTCACAGACAAAAAGCAAAACACACACACACAGATCTGGGTCAAAACAAACCAAACACTACCATGGACATCCAATGCAATGACGTATGTAGTGCTAGTTGTCTTTATTTTTAATTCAAGTTTTTATTTAACTTTTCAAAGGCTTGGTACATGGCAAACTTAATATGTTTCTCCACACAAGAACACGTAGTATATAATTAACAATTAACTCTGGTGACAGACTCAACATGGTTTTTAACTCATAAACATAAAAGATCAAAAATAAAATAAATAAAAGACAGGCAGCAAATACAAAAGAAGGTGGATACATAATAATATCAACTAATATGTATCTGTATACACACACACCTAAACATGTACTCATACATTCATACATGCATACCTATCTACCTTTATGTAATCCCAAAACCTGTCCCAAAGGGTCACCCCCTCCCCTCTGTCATCCCTTAATCTACAAAGCATACATTCATAGGATGCCGTTTCAGTCATTGCACAGACCCATTCTTTCATCTGTGGAGTTTCTGATGTCTTCCAGTGTCTTAAAATGACTCGACAAGCTATTGTACCCACTGACATTCCCATAAAGTTACATTTGGTTCTACTGGGTAACTGAGATTTATCCCCCAGTGAGCAGAGCTCTGGGTTTGAGGAAATTTCTGCTCCAAACCAATTACTTAAAATATTTAGAATTTGAGTCCAGAAGGGTGTGATTAAAATGCATTCCTACATACAGTGTAATGCTAGTTTTCATGCATGATGCAGGGTGATGTTTTGTCTTTCAAGATATCCCATTCACTTCCTAATTTGTACTTCCTTGATTCCTTCCTGCCTTCACATGCAATGGAATTATGGTAAACTAGCACGTTGACCCATGGGGAACCATGAGTCATATTAAAACCGATATCTAGGGGATGAACTTAGTAAATGCATCAATCCCGTTTTTAACTTAATTTCCCATCATACAGCATGTTACTTCGCTTCCGGTAAACCGAGCAACGTGGTTGTAAGGCTATTATATTCCAAAATGACTAAGATCTCCCAAAATATTACTCCTATCAACTATTCCTTAAGTGTAGATATCAAATTGGCCAGTTAAAAACATCTCAGTTTCTCAGACCTTAGCATATACACACACACACTCTGAGACCTTCCAGTATTATGATTTTTGCCGCGTTTTCGCTACATGGTATCGGCTCGACTCGACTCGGCCTTTTTGCGTTTCCATTACGAAAAAGGACCTAGAATCTGGTACCTGGTACTACTTTTTTGGTATCACCTCCGCCGAGGTTCCAAGACTGGGGACCAGATACTAAAACGTGACGTGTAAACACTGCAGACCACTGATTGGTCAGAGTTGTCTCTGTGACCCACCCTTTTACAAAATACAGATGCGGAAGTTTACATTAAATGTAGCGGGAGGTTAATGCCCATGATGACAGCCCGCAAAACTACACCATGGTTTGTCGAGGAGGTTCAGATGTAAAAATTCAGCATGAGCTTGACGAGAGAACATGAAACGAGTGAGTTTATTAGCAACTCTCTGAGCAGACAACACAGAAGTAATGCACCGCATTGCTATGACGTTCAAGTACTGTAAAGTCGGTAGTATCCTGTAATGGAAACAGTCTCCAGGAATAGGACCTGGTACCCAAGTCGAGTCGAGCCGAGCTGAGTAGAGTCAAGCCGAGTCGGTTCCACAATAGCGGGCACGCGGCAATATATACTAGACTAGGTGGTATTGGACTATGCTAATACTAGAACTAGTTTCACCTGGGGGGTAGAAGTGGTGTTGAAGGTTGGAGAGTCAGCTTGTGGCCGAAGGGATTTTGATTCGATTCCCCAGACTGGCAGAAAGTTATTGAAAAAAAGAGTGCTGTAGCAGATGAATTAACACATCCCAAACTCTTTTACTCAAGCAGCAGGACACTGAAATATTACTTTAATCTAGATAGAAGTCTTAAGTTTAATCTCATTAGTAATTAGTAGTTAATGTTTTAAGACAGGATTCCTTTGTTTCACTTAGTATGTTTTTAGGATTTGTATGGGTTGTAACATCTTGGTCAACATACCAAACTGACAGATTTATGACCACAGGACTTAGGTTTTCCCTTAGACACACTTTTAAATACACATTCCTATATAGTCAATCACAGGAGATAAGATGTAAACACACTGTCAGTATAGGGTTTATATAGAGTTGAGGTAACACATCTGCTTGACTTAAGAGTCAGATCATACCAGCCCAGTTTTGGTGACCCAACCCACTTAGCCCACAAGGGGTCAGCCCATAATTTGGGGATCAGTTTACAAGGATTATAAAAGTGATGTGTGCTGGAATGTCTGTATCTTTTTCCTCTTTGGAGTGGATCCTTAGTACTAAGTAGTGCTTTGTTTGTGATCAGATCGAGTCAAATAAAATTTATAAAAATGAGACCGAGATGAATCCTGATTTATTCTTGAAGCTTCCAACAAAAGAACACGCTAACAACACGGTAAATTATGTGTCAGCCATTTTTCATTTCCCCATGACAACAAAAGCACTTGAACACAACGCACATGAAATTTCTAATTCACAAGTGGAGAGAATCATCTTCCTGATTGCACGTGAAAGCAGCATTAGACCTTCCAACCCACAAGAAGGAGGCAGGAGGAGAGATGAAACAGAGCAGTCGACACCTTTCTTCCAGAGTTGTCATGTTACATGTCCCATGGTTGTCATTACGGTGTCCTGTTGTCTTTAATGATCTCTGTTAGATGAGCTGAACAGTCTTCTGGCAAACATACTTAACATTTAATTGAAGTCACAGTTTTACAGAATGTGTCAACCAGGTGATAGGAACTGCATCCTTTTCTTTCATCTAACACATACAAGTTTAATCACACATTTGGTTGATTTAAATAACTAATACAACATCTGAATAAGAAATTCTATCTTTTTTTTAAGAGTTCTGATTCTATGCTGTCATTTGTGATTTGTAAACCTGCTGCATATTACAAAAAAAAAAATCACCGAGGATACACTCCTCCATCCGGTCTTCTTAACCCTCACTCCTCAAGATGCCTTTCAAGATATGAGATTTTTTATTTGCCACACTCTCCACAATGAAAGTGAAAGAACTGTCCACAAGGCCATGCAAATTAAATTAGATCAAGACTACCAAAACTTACTCTCAAGGAGTGAGTCCATATGAAAATAAACATAATAGAATTAAGTAACTATTAATAATTAGTAGAGTAAGTATAGTATTCAAGTTGTATGTTGTATCCATCAAACTCTCAGATCTTTAGCTTCCGAGCATAATAGCATAAAAGTCATATTTTTGGCCAAATTGTGATATCTGCATAACTTTACTCACCTCACACTGCTGCTTCATTTTGCATCATTGTCTGTGTCCTAAAAAAAAGATATGACTTAGGCAATTATGCTATGAGGGTAACTATATGTACATAGTGCAGGAGCCTGAGCAGAATGTACATTGTGCAATATGTGCAAATGCTGCATATATATATGTATGTGTACAAGTATACTTGTTTGTATGTAATACAGCATGTTATAAATAATCATGGCTATGAAAAGGCAAAAAATAGATAAATGAGAAGTGATCAAAGGGACCTTAGCCTTTACTGTAAGGATTTTAACACTTTTATCTTTGCTTAACCCTTTATATAAATATACTCTGAAATTCAAAAAATCAACCTTAGTGTGTTATTGGATGACATAACAAGACTTTATTACTTTTGTGAAATTTTATGTTTTTTGTTTTTTTGTTTTGTTTTGGGTTTTTTTCATGTAGAAAATCAAGGTCAGTGCAGTTACCATATTTGGTACCTTGCCCATAAGTGGCAAAAACAAAAAAAAAACAAAACAAAAAAACCGAGAATTATGTATAAAACAAAATACAAAAACACATGTAATGTGAAAGGAACATGTACTTTAGAACATTAGAACATCACTTTTAGAACATTAGACCAACATAAGTGCTGATCCAGACCCCTGTCCACATCCACATTATCCCTTTGAACATCATTCCTTACATTAGTACCATTACTTCATGGTACCTTACAAAGCAGGTACACTCACTGTTCATGCTGAGGTGGACCTTACAGACCCTGTAGACCACATTGGGCTGGAGATTGTTGACTCACTGTCCTCACTGTAACTGTTGCTGTCACTGTTTTGTAATGCGTGTGAAATTACCAAAAATAGCCACTCGTCCGATAAAGGGTTAACTGGAGTTTTAAAATGGAACTTGAGATTGACAGGTGGATCGGTGCAGCGTCTGCAGTGATGCGGTTATGGTCAATCTACGTTCCTACTCTTACCTCTGGTCATGAGCTTTGGCACATGACCGAAAGGACAAGATCCCGGATACAAGCGGTCGAAATGAGTTTCCTCCATAGGGTGGCTGGGCGCACCCTTAGAGATAGGGTGAGGAGTTCAGTCACCAGGGAGGAAATCAGAGTAGAGCCACTGCTGTTCCTGGCCAGCTGAGGTGGCTTGGTTGTCTCTCGGCTGGCTTGGGAACACCTTGGGATCCCCCCAGAGGAGCTAGAGGAGGTGTCTGGGGAGAGGGAAGTCTGGGCATCCCTGCTTAGACTGTTGCCTCCACAACCTGGCCCTGGATATGCGGAAGAAGATGGATGGATGGATGGATGGATGGATGGATGGATGGATGGATGGTGGATGGAGTTTTAAAGCTGACAGTATGAAGAGAAATTACAGTTAGAGAGATGTGAGCTTTTAACAGGGGCAAATTTCTTTGTGTAAAAAAATGAAAAACATGTAACTATCAACCAAAGGTGAAGGAATTATGAAGTTATAAAATTAACTCAAAGGTGTTAATGTGTGGGGTGACACAGTGGTGCAGTGGTTAGCACTGGTACCTCACAGCAAGAAGGTCCTGGGTTCAATTCCAACACCAGTCGACAGGGGTGGGACCTTTCTGTGTGGAGTTTGTATGTTCTCCCCGTGTCTGCGTGGGTTCTCTCCAGGTACTCTGGCTCCTCCCACCATCCAAATACATGCACTGATAGGTTAATTGGTTAATCTAAATTGCCCATAGGTGTGAATGTGAGAGTGATTGTTTGTCTCTATATGTTCAGCCCTGCGATGAACTGGCGACTTGTCCAGGGTGAACCCCACCTTCACCCCTATGTAGCTGGGATAGGCTCCAGTGACCCCCGTGACCCTAGTGAGGATAAAGCGGACTCAGAAAATGAATGAATGATGAATGAATGTTAATGTGTTTCAGGGATATATACCTTTGACGTGCTCATCAGCCATTAGCCTCTGTCATGTAACACTACACTGTTGCTCTAGAGGTGTTGTGAGTGACTTTAGTTTCCAGTCTCTTCTCAGTGCAACATGAGGAGAAGAAGACTCTGTTCTCTACAGGGTGGATTCAAGCCTTTTGACATTCCTGTGAAAGGACAGGTAGTTTCAGAAACAGCCATTAGTGGAGTACTTACCCGTTAATTACATTGAGGAAATAATCAAACCAAAATCAGTTTACAGAAGTGTCCAGAAAAGAGCAGTTAGGGAGAGAGTGTTTTCAGTTTATTGATGTAACCACCGGTTTTCTTCATTAATTCAGCATCTGAAACCCCAACTGTTACCTGTCATCACCACTTGGAGCCTCCAGTGTCCTGAAACTGTAAACATTTACTAAAAGACGGATTCAACCCCTTATAAAGTAGGTTGTAATTAGAATGAAAACATGTTCAGGAATGACTCTGTAACTCCAGTGATTGCACAGGTGCCTCTGTGTTTGTGTGTGTGTTGTATATATGTGTGTGTGCATCTGCAGGTGGCTAATTACCCATCTCTCAGTATTTCTCTCTTCTTGTTTTTTAAGCTACTTTTTCCTTTTTTTATTCGCATCTCATTAAATGGTGTTCAAATTGTTTGAGTGAGCAGAAAGTGAGTTGGGAAAAGCCTATTTTCTTGACTCATTTTTAGGAAGACGATGTGAAACTGCTCTATGTGTAGGCAGGTGCATGTAAACACGGGAAGTACATTACTACCTTCACATGCATATTAACAACATTCGCCCTTTTAACACCAAAAACAAAACCTCTGGTGTGCATGTACTTATCTCAGTATGTGTGTACGCTTGGAGCTAAATTACAGAGCTGTTTAACACTAACTCTGCATGGGATTGTGTGTGTGTGTGTGTGTGTGTGTGTGTGTGTGTGTGTGTGTGTGTGTGTGTGATTACCAACTTTGCTAACAGCCCGTAAAGCATTTGGTTCTATAGGTTGTTAACAAAACACCTGTTAACATGGAAAGACTGAGATATAAAGCCTTTCAGCACACACTCACACAGACACACAAACACACCCTGTTGTAAATAAACCCATCCAAATCTGAGCAGAACAGCTGCAAACTTTATTGGGCCCTCGGTTCTCAGCAGGATTTACATTATGAAAGCATCTAATGCAGCACAACTAGCTCCATTAGCCCAGAGAGGAGCTTTGTGTGTGTGTTTGTGTGTGTGTGTGTGTGTGTGTGTGTTGTGATTTATCTATTTATCCATCCTATCAATGTTGCCAGCAGTGTCGATATTGTGCCTGATATGATGCAAGTGTGTGTTTAAAGTTCAGAAAGCTCTGTTTAATCTCCAGTGCCTTTTTAAACACTGACCTGGTGGACTCGCTTAGATTATGGCTCTAATCAACCATATTATGGGGGTGGGAGGTGGTAGTGGTGATGATGTATGTGTGTGTGTGTGTGTGTGTGTGTGTGTGTGTGTGTGTGTGTGTGTGTGTGTGTGGGAGGGGGGTGACTATGCACTGTAATGCTGTCACGTTTACAGCAAGGTTGAACCGTAATTATGGGATTGATTAGCATGCTGTGTTAATAGGCAGCACTTTACAATCCATCATGGCAGAAGCTGTTTTGCATGAAAAATATATATGCACATTAAGTTATTTAGGACTGTGGATAAAATCTGTGTAGTTTTCTATTTCTTTCTTTCTTTTCTTTCTTTCTTTTTTTTTTTTTTTTTTTTTTTTTTTTTTACCATAACCCACCCCAACCAATATCCATGTGTGTCAGTTACCCACTAAAAATGATTGTTTGTTTAGACAATGTAATACTGACAGTAATATACAGGGGTTGGACAAAATAATGGAAACACCTTAAAAAATCAACAAAATATAATTTAATATGGTGTAGGTCCGCCTTCTGCGGCAATTACAACCTCAATTCTCCAAGGTATTGATTCATACAACTTGTGAATTGTGTCCAAAGGAATTTTAAGCCATTCTTCAGTTAGAATACCCTCCAACTCTTTTAGAGACGATGGCGGTGGAAATCGACGTCTTACTTGAATCTCTAAAACTGACCATAAATGCTCAATAATGTTGAGGTCTGGGGACTGTGCTGGCCATACGAGATGCTCAACTTCATTAGAATGTTCCTCATGCCATTCTTTAACAATTCTAGCTGTATGGATTGGGGCATTATCATCTTGAGGTGAAGGTGTTTCCATTATTTTGTCCAACCCCTGTATACAGCAATATATACAGTATTGTGCAAAACTCTAAACGCCTCCCTTTATAGCTGTGTTGTTTTCAGATTGAAACGAGCATACATTTTTATTTTTCATTGTCAAAAACTGAGCTAAATGGGTTTTGAAGGCTAAAGTCACAATTTAGTGTGATCTCAGACCCCATGACAAGAAGCAGCACAAACAGTGGTGGATCCAGTTAAAACAGAAGGGCGGGGTGGGGGAAATTAACATTATAAATGCATCAAATCATTTTTTTTTTTTTTTATTATTATTATCATACACTAATAAAATGAATTCAATTTAACCTCACTAACCACTTGTGGAGCCAAAGCAGAGAGTTGGATTTAATAAGGTTGGCCTTAGTTATTCCACTGAATTTTGATGCATTTAAAATAATTTTAAATTAGAAACAGTAGGATACAATAGAGTTACTGAATTGCCATGTATAATAACTACAATTATTAAGATGTAATATGCATTAATTATAATTCAAATTTTGTATTTTATTTTTATATGTAGTAAACATCACTTTATTCATTATTCATTCATTCATTTTCTGAACCCACTTTATCCTCACCAGGGTCACGGGGGTCACTTGGAGCCTATCCCAGCTACTTACGGGCGAAGGTGGGGTACACCCTGGACATTTCGCCAGTTCATCACAGGGCTGACATATAGAGACAATCATTGCTTTAATTAAAACAAAAATATCAGTAGATTTATAAACTATATTATATGTACAGGAAGGGTGAAAAGTAACTAGGCATTAAACACTGGTAATAAAATTCATATTCCAATTTCAAATTTCTTAAAACAAATGAAATATGTTTTTTATTACATGGGAAAATGAAAGCTAATCTTCCTATTTCATCATAAGCACCAGCGGTGCCATGGCATGAACAACTGTCTGAAGGACATCGTCTAGGATATCATTGAGAACCTCCTGAATCCGTGTCTCCAAGAAATAAGACATTAAGAAAATAAGAAATCCCCATTAGTGTTGTCTGTTTAAAATATATTATCCACATGACTTCTGTGATACTAAAAATTGTATGAGCAATTTGTAATGCCTAGTTACCACCCTGTATAGTTTATATATAAACTAGAAGCACTCAGAGAGCGCAGACCTCCACCAAGGCTGATCAGTGCCCCCCCCCCCCGATCACCACCAAAATTTAATCATTTCTTCCTTATCCCATTTCCAACAAACCCTGAAAATTTCATCAAAATCTGTCCGTAACTTTTTGAGTTATGTTGCACACTAACGGACAGACAAACAAACAGACAGACAGACAGACAAACCCTGGGGGGGGGGGGGCGGGCACTGATCAGCCTTGGCGGAGGTCTGCGCTCTCCGAGTGCTTCTAGTTATTGAGTGACATACAAATTTTACGCATGCACACACACACACACACACACACACACACACACATATACAGTATAAAGAGCTATACAGCTGCTTGAGCTGTATAGCTGTTAATATATATACATATACGAGCAGCTGTACAGCTCAGTAGGTAACACTACTTTGATGCAGGAGCCTGGGGTTTGAATCCTGGCAGGAGTTAAAGGAGTATCCCACTGCTTCTTTTTTCAAAAAGGGGGTGGTGTTGGGGTGGGAGGTGGCACTGCGGGTGCCTGTAGGCAAATCTGTCATTGGTTAGAAACATCTGACGTGTTGAATACAACCTGGTATAACATCAGAGAAATAATGCAATAAATCTCATATTGTCTGAACAAAAGGGTGGATGCTGTAAAACCTGAACCATGAAATCATTGACAGAAAATTCCAGTTCTTTTAAACCGGAGCCGTTATTGGTCCTTCTGAATAACCCTTTTTTTTTCAAATATTAATTTCCATATATAAGTTTCAGTTTTGTATCATATTTGATACATCAGGTCTCAGTGGTCAATTATTACTGTTTTTAAAAAAACAAAAACATAATATAACACAAACATGTCTAACAAATTGATGAAGTTCTGCCTCCTTCCTCATTAATGACAGTCTTGTAGTGTCACTGGAAAGGCCTCTGATGAATGAATTCCTCCCCCTGGTGGATTATCTGTGTATTGCATGTATCTAATTGTATACATCAGGTTTTTCAGGAAAAAAATATCACACTGATTATGTAGAAGGCTTCTAAACTCATGTATCAAATATAATATGTTTGGTGTTATAGGGTTAAAGACATGCCCAGTTTATAGAAGCTGTTTTTAATCCCTGTAACTTTTGTTTTTACTGTTTTACTGCATTAAATAAAGGCGGCACTGCACTGTGTCATTGTGGTTGTCACTATCTTTGCTTTTTTGGACCCAGATATGACCATATTCAGAGAAGGTAAACACAGTAAACATAACAATCACTGCTATTGCGACCATTTAGCAGAGTAGGTAGACAGACCATGGGACAATCCAATATGAATTAACACTAATATTTAGCTAAAGCACTGTTCATGTAAGCACGCCAGTATTGTTACAGACACTGGTTAATTACATGTTATATTAGTGTGACAAAATACATTGACTTCTTTGTATGACTGTTTCAGTCATATCTAGAGTACAGCTATCTGTCAAGAACTAAAGTCAGTTTCACTTTTATTGTCCCTTTAGGGAATTTCCACCGAGTGCTGCATTTTAACCACCCTATTACATACACGAGGAGCTGTGGACTGCCACTGGAACCCACTCTATAAAAGTACCTTGATCCAGGAGACTGAGAGGAGAATTTACCTTGCATTAAGTTTTGAAACTGCTTCAAATATCTTGGCTCGATGTTTAATTCACAGCTCAAATGTAAAGAAAACACTGATCTGATTGTCAGATGGGGTCAACAAAGAATTCATTTAATGAGAAAACTGTTCTTTTAATGTCTGTTACTATGAAAAATACTGTCAGTATTCCCTCTGCTATTAAGCACTTAAACACAGATCCCAAACGTTTTTGATGAAACTGATTATTTTAGGGGATTATTTAATATATTTTAGTTATGGGTTTCTAATGATTTAATTTTATTATTTATTAATTTCTAATTTTATAAGTCCATATGTCTCTTACTGTTTCCTTTACTAATTGCTGTTGTATGCATGTGCTGCAAATGAACTGTCCGTTTTGAATAAATGACATCTGAACTTAACTGGACTAAACTGGACTGGACTGGACTGGACTGGACTGGACTGAACTGGACTGGACTAGACTGGACTGAACTGGAACTCCAATGTCAAAATCATGTTTAAAACAATGAGATGGCCTAAATTCATAGCATTGAATTTTAGAAACTACAGAAAACATACCTGAATTAATTTTGATTATCATTAATTATTAAATCTTTTAGCTCCCAGTCTTTTATTAATAACCACGTACATGTGCTGGAAGCCAAGACGAAACTGGTTGGCTCAGTCAGAGTTATGATCTAGCATATTGGTGCTTCTATGAAACTGGGTAAATTTTGGTACCTGGCACTTTACCAGCTTTTTGGACTCAATAATAAAAGAGACATTTAGACATACTGTATTTCCCCCCAGGATGTACCTAATTATGACCTCAAATAAATGCCAAAAAAAATTATACTCTTGCTGTTAGCCATCTCAAAATCTATGCATTTTTAATAAAAATATGGGCCCCAAAAATAGGACCGAAATTGAGACATGAAAAACTACCTATGTGTCAAGTGCATTTTATCTGGACCATATGACTTGAAATGGTCTTATATAGCGCTATACATAAAGACACTGTTAAATTTAATGATTCTAGTGGTTATTCTAATCCAGACATGTGGGTTTTTCATAAATCTCGGTCTCATTCCAGGTTTTGTATGTAACCCATAGTGTCCACTTGCGTTACATGCAGACCTGCCCATTTAAACACATATAAAACGCGAATGATTTTGCAACAGCGGCCATTTTTGTGAAACACTGCCTTGCAAAATTAGTTTAATTCCCAAAATGTACCTGTGAGAGAATAATATTTAATATAATATTTAAAAAGAAAAAAAAAAAGTGGTGCTTAATTTTTGTGTCCTTTTGACCGGGTTACATGCAGATTTTTGTATTAAATATAATGTAAAATAATATAAAAATGTGTTTTATCTGAAAAATAGTTTCTCTTTTATCTCAGTATTTAATTCCAAAAATAGACCCAAAGTACTTCCAAACTTGCTTCATAGCATTAGTCTACATCTGGTTTGAGTTTTTAGGGACCATTTTCATAGAAGCACCCATATTCTAAATCCATGTGAAGACTGGTAGTATCTAAAAGGGCAGGTGCTTTTTGGACTCGTACGTATTGAGAATATTGAAAAAAGAGCAAAACAGGATGATGCAGTAATGTTATATGACTGTAGATTGTGTTTGTCATACTGAGTTAGTGTGACAAATCCAAAACACTGAGGCTAATGGTAATGTTTCACATGTTTAAAAAGCAAAGCATTGCACAAATTAGATGTTTTTTACTTAATGATGAAAGTCGGGGGATCACTAATGTTATTAGAGTCCATTATGCAGACGATTTGGCTTTACACAATATCATTAATTCATGTTATAAATGTCAAGGCATTTGAGTCTGATCTGAAGCATTTCAAGCATCTGGTAGCAGTAGAGGGAAGGTCAGGGCAGCAGTGGGAAATATTGTCTGGAAAACATAAATTGTCTGCACTCATTTTAATTAGTTTTGTATTTAACACAGAAAAAGCAACAAGGAAGATCCTCTGTGATTCTGGTCTTCGGTTTTATGTGTAAAGCGCTGGGTATTATACGGAAAAGGCAGTTGCATCAGTCTTCTGCTGCACGATCTATCGCAGCTGCTCTGGTATCATGATGTTTGGCTTTGTTCAAATAAGGTCAGTCTGCCTGGGCTACAGCTCCACTAAATTATACAGAGATTTTCCGCACGGCTACGCTCATTCTGGCAAACTCGCCTCGACATCCAGGCTTCAGGATTAAACTTGTTCTAATTGACTTAATGTTAAAGCACCATTTCACAAGTCAAACGGAAACAAGAGCTCCCTCATCACTGCTTAAATCAGAGATATGGGGAAACAGACGTTCAGCTGGCATTTTGTCAAACACAGCTCTTTCTGAGGCTGGGAACATCTATATGTCAGATATACTGTTTATAGAAATGTTTTTTTTTTTCTTTTTTTTCTGCAATTGCATAAATTAATGTCAAACTGCACACTGGGATTTAAAGGATTGAGTCAGTAAAGCTCTTCAGTTGTTGACACTTGGACTATAATTAACTCACAGTGCCTGATAACCCTGCTGTGTGTTTGCACATGTGTGTGTGTCAAGTCTTTAGTCCAGTGTGTCAGGTTAAATCTTGTTTGGATGTCATGATTTCATGACGTTTAATGTGCAGACAGAGTCTTATCTCAAAATAAATAAGGGAAAAAAAAGAAAAGTCTGATTTAAGTGGAAAATGCTTCTTAAAACAGAATTTCCCCACTTAGAGAATATAAGCCAGTTAAGTGTGATGATGCATCATCTCCATGGTGACAAAAAAGCAGAAGTGCTTAAGGAAATACTGTGATTCACTGCAGAAGAGCATTGAGTTTGATTAGTTGGTGAGATTTGGATATTGAAGCTCAAGCATATAAATCAGTTGTTTCTGTACAATGTGGAAATACCTGTATCTGATATAATTCACTTAGTGCAGTACCTGTAGGGGAAGGTATGGGGAAGAGTCGTACCACTGAGCTCTAACTGGTTGATTTCCCTCAGGTTACAGAGGTCAGTTTGACTGAAGCCCCTTCTATCTGCAACATCCCTCCTGCTGAATTATCCTTAAGTGATATTCACATTTCTAAGAATAATGTGGCTAAATGTTCAAGCTAATGAGGTGCTCTTAGATGCAGCAACTCCCTTGTCTGCTGGAGGCCTGCCTGAGGAAAACTAACAAAGTGAAAGAGTAAAGTTAATACTTTTACCTCAAGAATTAACTTTAAGAAAAACTTAATTCCACTAATGGGTCTCCTGGTAGGAATATGAAAAGATATGTTGAAATGACTGACCCAGTTCAAGTCAACCACTGTAGTTTCCTCCTGGCTAGTTTGTAGCTGCAAATGTATGAATAGCAGTGATGAATCTTAATCCAAACATTCACTATGGCCCAGAGATGGGGGACTCGAGTCGAATGACTTGACTCGAGTCCGATTTAAGTCCCCAGATTGAGGATTTGGGACCAGCTTGATTAACAGTGGTAAAAGACTTGACTTACTATTCATGACTTGAGACTTGACTTAGACTTGAATGAAATGATTCGATAAGTCACTGCTGTCTTGGCTAATATGTGAATTATTAAAAATATATATATTTTTTCCATTGGATGTTTCCCGTTGCATGTGGGTGAACCTGGCAACCTGTAATCTAAGTGATGCTCCCATCACTAACTGCAACGGTTGTAGAGTGGGAGGAGCTTGGAAGATGGAAGGTGCTGCTGGCACAGCTGTTCCCAAAGTAATCAAATTTAATTTCAAAGACTTTTCTAAAGAAAACAAAAAAAGATTTGCTGTATGCAAGGTCTGCAGTGCCAAAATTTTGGACACCTCCAGCACCACATCGAATTTCATTTGGCATTTCAGATTACACAAGTAAACATGAGTAATGTCACTAGCTATGCCATTCTTTTTAACCTGACGCTCCATCTCTGTGGGTCAAATGTACCAAGAGCTTACTGGTGGCATTACAGACCACATCCAGTTTGAATCATGTTGACATTTTAGTTTTCAATTGATCCAGCTTATCAAACAACAGACAATTTGACTAAAATACGGTGTGCGAAATTGGTACATTTAGTTGGCAGATTAGTTCTAGCAAGCTGCTAGGTCTACATTTACATGTAGTTTGTTAGCTGTTAGTTAGCTGCCAGTGTCTGCAGCCCCTGGCTGTGAAACGTAGGGATACTGTAAATCTAACTTAATGTTTCACATATTATGTATAATTGGTATTGTTATGAGGAAAGTTTGTGAGGAGGCGTAGTGAGACTATCGTGCTAAATAATATTACCTCTCGTTCATTGTTTTAATACCTCTGTGATACATGCAAACACGCTCCACTATCCACTCTCACATGCTCTCTCTCTCTCCTTCACATACACACACACACAAATATTTAGAGCTTGTTCCCCCCAGTTCTAAAATCCTATCTGTGACCCTGAGGTTATTCACATTTTGTTGTTAAAGTGTACTTTGTTAATGCAAATATAGAGTAATGTTATTTTTTCACATTAAACCAAGAAGAAAATGTGTAGGTCTCAGTAGACACGGGTTATTATGCCATTATTTTACTTGAGATCACATTGTTGATACTGTTATTTTATAGATAGTGTAGATACTGGTCTGAAAAACATTTTAGCACAAAATCAATAAATTCCCACCTGTTTCAACCTTTTTTGGGTCCAAAGCCCATGACCTTTGAACATGTCGGACTGGATTAGAAAATCACACATGCAGATTTATGTCCTCACACAGGACCTTTACATCACTAGCATTAATAGAAGGACACTCTTAAGGTCATGAAACTGATTTCAGGTCTTACTCACACTCAAACATGATGAATTGGTTCCATATTTCATCTCCGTGATTTATTCATTACCTCCACCAGGAGGTATTGTGATCACTTTGCTTTGGTTGTTTGTGTGTTTGCGTGCATGTTTGTTTGTTAGCGGGATAACTCAAAAAGCTATGGATGGATTTTCATGAAATTTTCAGGAAATGTTGATACTGGCACAATGAAGAAATGATTAAATTTTGTTGGTGATCTGGGGGGGGGGGGGGGGGGGGGGCAGATCTGTCTTGGCGGAGATCTGCGCTCTCCGAGTGCTTTTCTTGTTCTCTTTGTGGATTAAATCCTGTACTGAAGATAGTAAAAGCGGATAAAGAGCTCACTTTTGTGTATTTGTTAAAAAAAAATCATAACAGAATTGTGATCAACTCATCCTGAATGTTTGCCTTTTTGTCTCTGTCCAGGATCTGTGCCATTTCTTCAGCTGCTACGGCTGCTAATCCAGAATGTGAAGACGCATCCACTCAGTGACAGACTCAGTGTTCTCTATGGCTGAGTCTCTCCTGAGCCTGTACCCCAATCTACTGATAGGCTCCTTCACCTTCCCTACAGTCGGTTACGGAGGCTTCCTCACCTCCTCTTCTGACCAGTCTGCACATGTCATCCTGCCGCCACACGTGCAGACTCAGCTGCATCCAGAGACACAGGGGTCTTTGAACCTTTGACCGGGCAGCAGTGTCCAGCACATCTTTCAGTAAGTAAACACTTCACTGGGTTTCAGTAGAAGGTGGGAGGAATCAAAGCCCACAGAACAATTTTTTCTCACTCTCTTTTGTCCTGATTGTGTGCTGCAGACATGTGACCCAAGTGATCTCTCCAGTGGTCGGAAACATCAACATGTGGAGAGTTATGGACTACGATGCCTGTGGTCAGATGTTGATGTCCGTCTTCTGCGGCTTCAGCCAAGAGAGTCCCCTCTGGGCACTAATGCAGCGCAGGATGTCCTGGAAGAGGAAGAGGGACACCCGCTGTCCTCTTGGGAGGGACGCCCCAAGGGGGAGCAGTGCCGGACCATCCCCAGAGAAGCGTCGGAGACTCTGAGGAGACCCCCCCGGTGACCAGGACTCAGACCAGGACAGGATCCAGGACCAGACCAGCATCTCCACCCTTCAGTGCATTCATGGTCATGAGTCTCAATTTATTTATTGATTGATTTCTTGGGGCCGGTCTTAGTGTCTGCCGAGGCCAGCCAAGAGAACCCAGCAGCGTCTGGCACTGTGTTTCTCTGAAAAGGTTTTACTATTCTTTAGCATGTCTACTTTTTTAATCTCGTGCATTTGTAATCACTGCAGGGCCTGTGCATCAGACCGGGTCTGCACCAGGGTTTACCTCAGAGGTGTCAGACTTTATCATTTAAGCATGTACATTACAACTTACAGGTCACAATGGTTAACTGCGGCTGAATTTGGCTTGAACTAAAACAATTGTTAATGTATTGAGTGTAATTTTTCATTTGCAAATTCATCCCACTGGCTGGATTGGACCCTTTGGCGGGCTGTATGTTTGACACCTGTGGTTTACCTGGTTTATTCACATTTTTAGATTTTATTGTTACTCTTTTAATGGTGGTCCTCAGTAGCATCTTGCGCTGCGGTCATCTTGTACATTTGTAAATACTTCATTTATAAGGATGTTGACACCGGGCCAATGTTTTTGTGCATCTTGCGTGTTTATTTATTTCTTGGGGCCTGTTAGTGTTGCATTTTGGGAAATTTAGTTAAAACAGGAATTAGACACAGATAAAGGAAAAATACAGGGGACACTGACCAGAGACATGGACCATGAAGCCTGAAACAGGAGAAAACGGACCAAGACAACCAAGGAGAAGAGACACCATGTACAGTGATGACGCTAATATTAAAAGGTAAAAGCAATATGAGATTGAAAAAGTGTCCCAGGAACATTTGTTGCTATTTTTTCCTATTTTTTCAACCATTATTTACATGTAACTGTCATTTGTTTTTATTAACAGGGTTCTTTCCCAAACCACTCAAAAATAACACCGCAGGCATAGTTGAAGGTGCAAAAAAAATGGTGGTAATATTATTTGCCGTTGGCCTCCCAAAAGTACAGTGCAATATATATACAAAGTGTAGTCAAAAAATGGAAAAACCAAAAAAATTGTATTTACAAATTTTCAAAACAGGAGAAAAAAACACATTAGAGCAGACTTTTTCAATAACTCGCTTGGCATAAGTTGAACAATCAAAGGACACAGTTGCCAGCTCTGCAACCCAGCCAACACTGACCTCCAGGGGTTCAGCAGCCTTCTTTTAAACACTAAGTTCCTCCTTCTGGGCCGGTCAATTAAATACTTTTTTTTACAAGACATATTTTTAATACAGTATTAAGAGTATTAATACACGTGAGTGCGTGTGTGTAAGTGTGGTGTTAGTTTTAGATCTGTTAACATCTCATACCTATTTTATGCCATTTCACTGTGTAAAGAATTGTTGATTATCTCTAATGACTTTTATTCTGAACTTGTTTGACTTTTATTCTACCAACTACCTGAGTTTTAAAACATTCTGTCAAGCTGTTTCTGAGATATCACTGTAACATAACATAACATGTGGATGCATCTGAACATGCACTTAGTACCGTTCATTAACTTCCCTCAAAGCCTTTACTACCTGTAAGAGTGTGAACAGACATGAGAACAGAAACTGAAGTAGTTGGTGGAGGCAGACATCTGCACAGCCATATTTCTAATGTGGCTCAGGCAGCACTTGACTGATCTCTTAAACTTCAGGACCAGGATACAGGACTGAGGCAGAACCAGAGAGAGGCTGCTTAAGTCCATGAGGTCTACAACATTTCGTTCCAAATCCAGCTGCTCAAAGATGCCCTCATAGCTGAGGAGGAACTCAAACTGCAGATCTTTGTAAAGGGCCAGGAACTGGAGCAGGAGCTTCTTCAAAAGCATGTGGACATGGAAAAGGTCAAGTCCACAATATGTGAACTAGAGAAAGCAATACCATACCATACCATACCATACCAACTTTATTTATAAAGCACTTTATGAACTTTACAGCAGGCCAAAGTGCCGTACACCAAACATAAAACAAGGGATTAAATAAGTAAATAAAACTAGTGATAACACAGGGTGTTAAGTGGGCTAAGAACAACAAAATACAACCATCATAAAAACAAACACAAATTTAAATCAGTTAAGAACAGCATAAAAAAAAGAGCAATGCTCCAGGTGAGTTCCAGGAGGAGATGGAGAGGACCCAAGCTGGCTGTAAGGCTCAGCTAGAGCACCTGAAAGATGTGAACAGTAAAACAGCTGCAAATGTGAAAAAAGCAGAGGTGCAGGTGCAGGTCCAGGTTGAACAGTGGCAGCAGGATGGGTAGAGAGAGATGCAGAGAGATGTGTAGTGGAAGCATGAGGAGTCTACAGAGATAGAGGCCGACATGGAGTCTGCATGTCATAAAAAAGACTCCCATCACTCCCTCTCAGGGTCTGTTGTCCCTCCTGCCATCCAGCAAGAGGTAGAGAAACATCAGCTGTAGGACCAGCAGGACGCAGAACAGCTTATGTGCACAAGTTGTAAGACTGGACTGACCCCCCTCCCCACCTTTACACACACTCACACAGCCCACACTGCTGTGAACTCTCAACAGAATCCCCCCCCCCCCCCCCCCCCCCCCCCCCCCCATCCACATCACTGAGAGTTTCACAGACAGACTGTGCCGCCCCCTTTTCAATCCCCAGACACAGAACACACACACATACACACACACACACACACACACACACACACTCAAATACACATACATTCACAACTCCTAGGCCTAATTTGATTGTTTCTATTTCTCTCTCAGACACACACACACACACACACACACACACACCTACACACACACACACACACACACACACACACACACACACACACACACACACACACACACACTGTAAGCACATTCTGTCTCTCACTGACATTGAAATATTGGTTGTAAATAAAAGTCAAGCAATTTAAGATGGATGTCTTCCAGCTTATCATATTTCCATGACTTCACTTGTGACCTAAGCTATGACATGACTTGACTCCAACAAAAATGACTCAGACTGACTTGCTTCAGACTCGAAGGCTAAGTCTTGAGACTTGCTCATGTGTGACTTATTCCCATCTCTGCTCTGTCCCATCAGAAACATGTGGGTGCCATCTTCTATCATAAATAAGTGCTTATATCATAGTTATCATGGTAAACAGCTTGCGTAGCTTCTAAGTTAGACTTCCAAAGTTTCTGTTTATTTAATAAAACATTTGTGTGCAACTGTTTTATTTAAAAACCCAGCTCCAAAATGAAGACAATCAGGAAGTATCTTTAAGTTGTAATACTACTGATGGCCACCAAGACTGGCTCCAAAAGCCCTGGCTCTCCTAAACTTACACTGAACTATCTTTTTTTTTTCTCTCTCCAGTAGTCATTTCTGTGTGGAGTTTGAATGTTCTCCAGGTACTCCGGCTTCCCCCTCCATCCAAAGACACTGATAGACTATTTGGTTAAGCTAAATTGCCCATAGGTGTGAATATGAAAGAGATTGTTTGTCTCTATATGTTCAGACCTGCGATGAACTGGCGACTTGTCCAGGGTGTACCCCGCCTTCGCCCCTATGTAGCTGGGATAGGCTCCAAGCGACCCCCTGTGACCCTAGTGAGGATAAAGCGGGTTCAGAAAATGAATGAATATATGTAAGTATATATGCAGAGAGATAGCCAGAGCAGAAAGAGATGCACTGTCTGTCAAAGAAATAGATCTTCTGTGCTTTTCTCAGTGAAACGGGGGGCTCTGTCTACAACTAGACAGAAAATTAACAGAAACTTCCACAAAGGCTAAAAATGACTAGAAATAAGAAGAAATAAGAAGCTAAAACATGCAGTAAAATGATTGAGCACATGTTAAATAGTTGGAAGTTTATTTCTGTAATATCACAAAGCTCCATTATGCACATTTACAGTTGATTTTCATGAAAAACATGCTATAAAATCCAGTAGTCATTTCTGTGTGGAGTTTGAATGTTCTCCAGGTACTCCGGCTTCCCCCTCCATCCAAAGACACTGATAGACTATTTGGTTAAGCTAAATTGCCCATAGGTGTGAATGTGAAAGAGATTGGTTGTTTGTCTCTGTATATGTCAGTTCTGTGACGAGCTGGCAACATTTCCAGGGTGTTCCCGGCCTTCGCCCAAAATGTAGCTATGATAGACTGCAGCTCCCCTGCGGCCCTCTTAAGGATAAAGCAGTTCAGAAGATGAATAAATCAATCTGCAGTGTAATTTTTCCATGTCACAAATTCATCCCAAGGGCCAGATTTGACCCTTTGGCGAGCCGGTTTTGGCTCACTGGCCATGTGTTTGACCCCCCTGAGATAACATGATCAGTGATGTAATACTGTATGAGCACCTGGATGTTAAAAGAGCTTCATAATATAATTCATAGAAACAAACGGTGAAGATGAGTTGTAGCTTCTGAGTTTTCATAATAATAATATAATCGTGTAACAGCAACAATGGGATATTTATAATTTAATTCATGAGCAAACTTTAATCAATGTTTGCTTGGTGGCTGCCTTGGTTCCCGTTTTTGTCTGTTTGTGTGCACTGTGTGTTGTTGCTTTTTTTTTGTTTTTTTTTTTGTATATTTTACTTCAGTTATGGTATTATGTTATCTGTAAGCTGTTTTTTTTTTTTTTTCTTTTACTTGCCAGTGGGGCTCGAGATGGAAATCAGCCATATGGCTATAATCTCTCACACTTACATGTAAATGCTCATTAATAGGACCTGCCCCATTTCAAAAATAAATAAATCATTCATTCATTCATAATATTCAATAATGACAAAAGTAATTTTCCAGTTGAATGAAACCTTTGGCTCTTCTCTCTTCTTGTTCGTCAATGTAAAGGAATGGTGCTACCTGCTGAGGCTGTCACTCACCTTGGCCAAGGGCTCCTCTGATTACAGTAATTATACCATCTCTAACTACACGTGGAAATAAATGATTAGTATTGCACGACTTGAGAGAAAAACAGATATCCCAGCACTTGAAGAGGTGATGAGTGTGACCAAGGTGGAACAGGAGATCAAACAATGCGAGCCTGCAGCCTGTATAATGCTCCACTGACACCTTCATTGGACCATAAAACATCATTTCTTTTCTTCATCAGCAGAGATATCTTCATCAGGTCAAACAGGACGAAGATCCTCCTGAGAATCAAAGTGTGGTTTATGATCTAATAACGGCATCAGGTGGGAATTACGAAAACCTTGGCCTCTTATCTTTTGATCTTCTGTTTTATGACGAGTGTAATAAATTCAATTATATGTTGCCTGATGTTCTGTCTGACACATGGCAAATTATCACCAGGAGTGACTGGTCACTGTAATTATAGTTTTAACATAGGTTTGATCTGCTATTAAATGTGATCGATCAACGCCTAGAATGACTGAACCGTGCTGCACTTGGGAAAGTTCAGTTTAACCCATAAAGACCCAAACATCCACTGCCAACAAAAAACATCTGCTGATGTAAACTGTTAAATACTTTTTGATCCACTAATCCTATCAATACATCTAAATAATTAGTGTAAAATACAGTTTGTCATCTTTTCATGTTTATCAGATATGACCCATTTGGACGTTCAGAGGCTCCGTAGTGAACGTGGAAACACCGTCATCTACTACAACACTGATTCAAAAGTAAAACCCATGGAGTTGGATCAATGAAAGTGGATGGAGACACTTAATTTATGTTCAGTTAATGATATATTTTCCTGAAAAAGTCCCTTTTTCTTCAGTTTTCTCTGTTCTAATATAATACCTACCTGTAATACCCTTTGAATTTACTCTGAGCTTTTATGAACATCTACATGATCAGATAAATATAGGAAAATACATTATTTACACTGAAAAATGCAAAATGGAGAGGATAATATTACAATAAATCACTTGGGAAAGACCAACAAATTGTTTTCAAGCTGTGGGTCTTTATGGGTTAATAAACATGTTGTATATATATGGATTTTATGATTTAATTGGTTGTTTTCAGGTTGTCAATCCGCTGAACTGTGCATTCAATACATATGAATTTAAACAAAAAGTATCTCATTCTAACGAAATCATTATAATATAAAAACAACAGCAGTATGCATCATTTTTGCTGTGTTGTATTTTAATAAAATAAGTATCATGTATTAAAAATGACATTTCAATGGTTAAAATCCTGCAAACTATTGAGCATCTGGTAGTTTTGAGGACAGCTGAAGTGGTTTAAGAGATTAATGGAGAACAAATATTGATATATGTTGACTTTTGGCTTGAGCGTCCCCAGAGAGTGCAGTGTAGGATAATAATAAACCCGTAGGAGTAACGAACATTAGATTCAATAAATATGTTGAAAAAGAAAAATTCTTGCAGAAATTCAAACAGTAAGAACAATAATACATAATACAACAATAAACAGTCATAATAATCACCAAAGCAAAAAGGAAAAATGACAAAAATGGCCTGAGGGGACAGTTCTTTTGTGGAATTGACAACATCAGGATCTCACATTTACATGATGAGGTTTTAGGCTCTGTATTATGCTCCTGTGAACTGGAAAAAAAAACCAAAACAAACAAAAACAAAAACAAAAAAACAAAGCAAAGTTTCTTTATGTTGCCTTTATTAATTGTGTTGTGTACGTCTATGTGAGTAATGAACCTGAATGAATACAAAGGACATTCCTCTGTTCACATGTCCACTCCTGACATGGTTCTGCTGTGTATACTGGTGTAAATTGTTTTCTTTACTATTTGAAGTTTTCCCTTGTTAACGTATATGATATGGTGACATGTCCTTGCTAAATGTGTTTATGTGGAGAGCGTCTTATCAGCAGGAGAAGCACTTTGTGTCTGTGGGGGCCTGTGTGTGTGTGTGTGTGTGTGTGTGTGTGTGTGTGTGTATGTGTGTGTCTTTGGGACTCTGTGTGTGCTGTGAAATATTGCATGAATATGAAAATTGCTCCCATAAATAGGGTTTACTTTAAGTTCTGGGAAACTTTAATTTAGACCCCCCGTGGCATATGAATCTCATCTCCTCATCTCTGGAGTATTCTCTCTGTGACGCTTGTTTTTCTTTCTCGAATTTAGTTTTCTCTCTTCATCCATCTCGTCTGGTGCTCGACCTTTCCCTTGTCTTTCTGAAGTCTCAAAACTCTTCGAACTCCCTCTTGCCACAATATATTAGCACAACCGGTGATGTAACATTGGCGCACCAATTAAAAACAGCTGAAGGATATGTTTGAAGTCAGAAAACAATCTATTTTAGAATAGAATAGAATAGAATAGAATAGAATAGGCTTTATAGTCATTACACAGGTTATACAACGAAATTACCAGTGGTACAGACATTTATTAAAAGAAGAACATGTTAAGGCAATGGCTACTGCTACAGTATTGTGGCATGAAATATGAGTTTGTCTATTGCCACAGAGCCAATCAAATGTTAGCATTTGTACTGTGACAATAAGCAGTAACATTTTGTTGCCGCAGAGCCAATCATGGATACTGTTCCATGACCTCATAAACCTCTTGTTGCCTCAGTACTGTGGTGATATATGGTGTATATGCCCTGTACACACAACAGTGAAATTACGTCAATCCGGAAAAGTTTAACATCATTTTGTCCTTTCGTCTACATGACGCCGGCGTTGTCGGTGCCCTTAAACAGTATTTTTGGAGAACAGGTCCCAGAACAGAAAAATCTCACAACACTGCCCCTGTGTTGTCATATGGATAAACACAACACCACTTTTTGGAAATAATGACACCACATGACCAGAAGACAACGTAACCTCATGCACATGCTCACTGCATTTTTCTGTGATTTCAATGTATCCTGCGGCTCTGTCTGTGTTTGTTTACAGCACCACATATAGGTGTGGCATACGTATTACACTGCTTTAACCCAGTTTTCCCATTTCCACCTGGACACAGATATTTCTTGAAACAATATATGTATGGGCGCAAAACTTTTAGAAAACTACCATGAGCGTTGTTGTCTGGATGTTGCCTAACTGGCACCCAAGCCTTTTCCTCTAACCGGATAGGCCCATGGCATGTGCGATACTTATGAGTGAAAGGTTACCAGTCTACACATGATATAAGGAATGGCTCTGTGGTAAGAGATAAATGAGAAAATTCATTCCACAGTACTGTGGCAAGAGCCACTTTTTTAAACATGGAAAAATGTGCAAATATGTCAGTGTAAACATTCATGTGCCAAGCATGAGGTACATGTTCTGAGAGTAGTTATTGCACATTACAGTGAGTTATGGTGTGTGTTAAGTCACCTCACAAATCAGGCCTTGTCTATGGTATTGTCTTTGGATGTGTTTATGAGAAGTACAGTGTGAGGTCTGTGGACCATCGATATCAAAATCTATGATCAAATCAGCTTGTTTTATATTGAGCTGATGCAGAATGGATGATGCAGACAGAGATGGAAACCAGATGAAAGAAAGAGAAAGAGAGAGAGAGAGCAAGAGCAAGAGAGCGAGAAAGAGCGAGCAGGGGCCAGAAAAAAGAAATCGAGGACGATGGAGCAAAAAAAAAAAAAAATGGTTCTCATAGCTTCAGATGATGACATCCACTGCACAAATATTTGACTGGGCAAAGGTTCAGAGCTGACTGAGGGGTTTTTGTGGATGAAAAGAAACTTTTTGTAAGAACACAGCAAAAGGAAAGTACATGGGAGGAAAGAACAGAACAAGGTTACTCAAAGCAATGGAAACACAGAGAAGTTTAATCTAAGATTAGAAAGCAAAGGAAGTATAGAAGTGTATTCTAATACTTTAAAAACATGAAACTGCTGTACATTAAAATAACAGCTGACAATGAGAGACATTTTGTGGCCAGCTGAGAGTTTTACTTAAAAAACAGTTATATGGTTTGTGTCACATTCACTGTTACAGTTTTTCCCAATTGCTGAAACACAAAAGCCAATTCTCTAAACCAAATGACCAGTCCTCTAAACACATTTAATAAAAGTAGCCCCTGTTTGTCAAAACCATAAACACATTTCACAAAGCACCTCACAATCCTCCTTTTTTCATAAATCTAAACACATTTTTTTCTTGCTAAAACACAAGTTGCAAAAAATTCTGCTAAAATTCTCAAATTAAAGCTCATGTGATGCAAAATACTTGCCACAGTCAGCAAAATTTGAACACAATGAACACACCTGGCTTCATTCATTGAACACAACGACTCAAGATTGAAGACACTTGTTGCAAATGATGTGATTATACTCATAAAAGCCAGTTCAGAGTGCACAGTTTGCTGAAGGTTCAAACAAACACAACGGACAGAGGCAGTCAGAAGAAGAGGAGTTCCAGTGAGAGGAGCAGGCCCGGGAGGGAGAGGAGCAGGTCCGGGAGGGAGAGCAAGACAAACTCGCACCACCATTACAGACAAGATGTGAGCAACAGTCACTGATCATGTCATTGTCCATGGCATGACAATGACTGAAGCAGGACTAAGAGTTGGTCCAAACCTGAGTAGGTTCTCAGTGGCCACCATTATCTGGGCATTCAGAGAACACAACAGGTATTGTACTGTATTGCTGTGTTGGTCACTACAATACATTTTTACAGTATAGTGAAGTACAATAGGTTTCATCTCAGTTGCTATATTGCAGAGCATGTCCGCTGATGCTTCTACTGATGTAGATGCATGTTTTTTACAGTAGAGTACATACAAGTCAGTACTGTAATGCATGTTTGTTTCTTTAGAGTTGAAAGAATGCCACATGGAGGTGGGGGAGTTGCCGTATTTACACCAGCACAAGAAACCCTCATTGTAGATATGGTACAGGAGAACAACACCATCAGACTCCAAGAAATCTGGGACAGAGTCATTGCTGACAATGTCAACTTTGAGAACATTGACAATGTCAGCTTGACAACAGCAGACAGAGTTCTCTGGCGCCAAAGGGTGCGCATGAAGCAAGCCTATAGGGTACCCTTTGAGCGCAACTCTGATCGAATCAAAGACCTGCGTTACGAGTATGT
The DNA here is from genome assembly GCF_902148855.1 of Sphaeramia orbicularis. Lineage (NCBI taxonomy): Eukaryota > Metazoa > Chordata > Actinopteri > Kurtiformes > Apogonidae > Sphaeramia > Sphaeramia orbicularis. The sequence goes on from NC_043966.1 coordinate 45,260,616, forward strand.
GCAAGTAAGTGTACATTCATGTTCACGTTACAGTGGGTGCACATACTATGTTGCTCAGTGGCCTACAGTAATAATAATAATAATAATAATAATAATAATAATAATAATAATAATAATGGATTGGATTTTATATAGCACTTTTCCAGACACTTGAAGTGCTTCACATTATTGATCCATTATTCATTCGCTCTCACATTCTCCCTCTGGTGGTGGTAAACTACACCTGTATCCACAGCTGCCCTGGGGCAGACTGACAGAAGTGTGGCTGCCAATTCGCGCCTATGGCCCCTCCGACCACCACCAAACATTCATACACCAGTGTGGGTGGCACTGGAGGCAAGGAGGGTGAAGTGTCTTGCCCAAGGACACAACAGACTGATTAGGATGGAACGGGATTCAAACCAACAACCCTTCGGTTACTGAATGACCCGCTCTACCACCTGAGCCACGGCCACCCCCAGTACTACTGTACAATACTGTGCTACTGTATTGACTGTTGTTCTGGACACTTTCACATTTTCACAGAGGATATTCCATTTGGACTCGATGGCCAGACCTCATGAGTACATCTTCCTGGATGAGGCTGGGTTCAACCTCATGAAACGAAGGCGAAGAGGCCGTAACATCATTGGCCAAAGAGCTATTGTTGAGGTTCGTGGCCAAAGTGGTGGAAATGTCACTCTTTGTGCTGCCATGAGTTCAGACCGCCATGCTGTCCTTAGCTCATACAACACCCAGCGTCTCCTCACCTTCCTGGCAGAGCTACAAGACATCCCCCTGGACTGCCAGCAACAGAATCCTGGGCCTTCAGATCATCCCATTTCTGTTATCATTTGGGACAATGTTTGTTTCCATCAAACAAACCAGATTAAAGAGTGGTTTAACATCAACCCACAATTCCTCAATGTCTGTCTGCCACCCTATTCACCTTTCCCCAACCCCATAGAGGAGTTTTTCTCATCATGGAGGTGGAAGGTATATGACCGCCAACCTTACACAAGAGAAAACCTTCTCAGGGCTATGGACCTGGCCTGTGCTGACATGCCTGTGGAGGCTTTCCAAGGCTGGACCCGCCATGACAAGGCGTTTTTCCCACGTTAGCTGGCAAGGGACAATATTGCCTGTGATGTAGATGAGGTCCTGTGGCCTGACCCAGTGCAACGACGTGATGCCGCAAAATATATGTGTGTGTGTGATAAATACTGTAAATAAAAAATATCACACCCTGAACATTGTTTTCAATGAATATTGTGTGTACTGGATCCTCTGTAGTGTTTGCATAGAGTTGTGATACAGTACAATAGTGTACATACTGTATTTTCTGTAGATTTACATACTGTTCATATGAAACACACATCTATGAAGGCCCAATACTTTACAGTGATATATTCTGCGAACAGATGCTGTAAGGTTTCTAATAATATGCTTTGGCAGTTGTGGAAAAAAAATAACATTCTCAGACACTGAACACTGTGTTTTCAGTTGGTTTTTTTTGTAGTGTGTAATGATGTGTATAGTGTTTAAATTTTTGCAGGCTTTGAGCAGCTGTTTTGGAGTGAAAGTTTGAATTTTGAAGAGAGAAGGTGTGGTTTTGTTTATGTAGCTTTAGAAAAGTGTGCTGTGTTTAGAGTTTTAGAAAAATGGAGGAAAATTTTGTGAAATGTGTTTTAGCAGTTGAGAAAAAGTGTAAGATACATCTATTGGTTTTACCCCCAAATTATAAACACACATTTATTGTTATTTCATTAATTTTTCACCAATATCTTAAAGGGATGACAGACTCAGACCACTGTGTGAAGTGTCCTCCATCACATCCTAAACATTCTCAGTGAGGTTCAGGTCTGGACTCTGTGGTGTGAAAATGATGTATCATGCTCCTGAACCACAATTGGATCCTGATTTATCCTGGTATTGTCTTGTTAGAATATGCCTGTGTCATTAGGAGAGAAAAAAAAAAAGTCCTTTATCCATCTTGGTCTTGTTGTCTTCTCGGTTTATTGGTCCGTAATTATAACATGTCTTCTAAACCAGTGGTTCTCAATTGGTCTGGCCTCAGGACCCACTATAAACCCTCAATGACAAACTGCAACCCAAACTGACAAAAGTTAAACTTCTCAAATGTATTTAGTAAAAAGATGGTGTATTTTGAACCTGAGATAATACAGAATATCACAGTATGAAAACACAGAAAACAAGTTTATTGATAAACCAAACTGACCAGCAGGTGGTGATGTAAATATGGAAATATTCCCTTTAACACTAAATTATGTACATGTTAACCGAAACCATAAATATGCAATCAGTTAAAAATGAAAAGTAAAATTAGTCACTTATTCAAGAATTAAACATACTGAGGTCTTTGTCCTCAATGTAGGTAAAACTATGGCTGAATCCCAGTTCACCCCTTGGCCCTCCCCCTTACCCCTACCCCTTGGTTTTGCACATGACAGGGTAGTGTTGTCCTGATTCTCAATTAGATGGAGGGGAAGGGCTATGGCGGAGGGCTGTATAACCCCACGAAACTGAGATATTTCAGGACCACACTACGAATGGAGGGGAAGGAGAAATTTCCCATAATTCAGTTTGAATCGTTGGCAAGATGGAGCCAAAAAGTGCAACAGTGTGATGAAAGAAACACACAAATGTATGTATTTCCTTTGTAAACAACTTAATCATTCAATCGGCCGTTTAATGCCATTTCAATGTGTTATAGATCGCATTTCTGTGGCTTATAGTTGATAGTTGCAAAGAGATGACCAAAGCCCATGGAAGAGAGGTGGTTACAGCCACTGACGGCATGGAGAATACTTTTGGAAACAAACTTGTCGCATCTGTTTATAGCGGCATCGATGACTGCTGGTGATGTAACAGGTCGCAAAGGGTTGTCCTATTTCACAGGGGAATGTTTCAACCCCTACCCCTTGAAACGGAGTTGCAGTGCAAGGGTCAAGGGGTAGGGCTAAGGGGTGAATTGGGATTGGGCCTTTATCTGATGTAGTCATGTGTCATACCTGAGTTTCATGATATGAATAGAAACTGTTGGGTCTGCTTTTATACTGTGAACTCTGTGGTGTTAATCAGCATTACAGCGCATTATTGCCACCTACTGTTGGGAAGTATGAATGGACAGCTCTCAGCTCCATGAAGAATAAAGCACAGGATTGGTTTATTTTTTGGATTATTTTTTACCCCGACAAAGGCCTGCGACCCACTGAAAAGGAGTGAGTGGAACCAGTTGAGAATCACTGTTCTAAAAACTGAGTCACTTCTGATGATGCGCGGTTACTGTCATCATTAGCCATTGTCATTGAAACGACATATGACATCCATTATTACAAGCTTCCAGGAGGAAAGCGGGAAAAAACAACTGAATCATGACTTACTTTCATAAAATTATACAAATTGTAATTGACTGACAGCATTAATTTAGACACATCTGATGACAAAGACAGGGCAGCCATGCAGCTTTTCTGTGCATTTCAACGGAACTACAACAGTCAAGGTCATGGGTCAGAGCAAAATGAAACCTGAGAGATAAACCTGAGCCTGTAACTATTCACACCAGTCTCATTTAGTTGGAGCAACATCAGCACTGACCTCAGCCTTTAGTATTTGACTGGTCAGAGGGAGACACAGAGATCAGTGAAGAACCATCCCACCTCCACATACCTGTTCTCACTCGGTTCAGATTAATGATGTGACCTGCAGTAGCTGAGGAGAATGAAAGAGGCAGCAGCAGCGGCGGTGTTTTCATCATCACTGTGGTGTGTGTGAACGGTTTCATATCATTCAGTCTCCTTTTGTCTCTCACTCTTTTCATCCTCCTGGGGAACCTGAGGGTTTTCCTCCGCTTCATTCCTCTTCACCTCCTTTTTTTTTTTCCCGTTAAATTCCCTTACCTTCCTTTCTCCTTGCCATCTCCATTCTCTTCCCCCTTCAGCACACATTCTTTCTCCTTCTGTGTATCTGTAGACACCACTTTCATTTTGAACTGTGCTGTTATTGCTCAACAATATTGAACCATAAATACAGACCTATTCTTGAAAATTCTCATATCATGAGGTGACACATTTGCTCTTTCTCTTTCACACCATCACACAGTGCATCCCTGGATAGAGATTACATTGGCCAATTTTAGTCATTTACTGCTCGCTAGGTATATACCAACCCGTCACCTTTTTGACTGTCAAAGTTCTACTGGCAAAAAAAAGAAGGCATTTATGGACAGCAGTGGCTGGAGATAAGTATTCAAGTTACTACAGTTTTAGACTGTTTAAGTCTAATTCAGTAATGATATTAACCTGTCAGTAATCAATGGTCTAACAATTTGAATATTAATGATTAGCAACAAGACAACATGAAATCAAAACTGAAAAAATATGTAATATATAAATGTAGAATAATGTGTCTTATGTCTAGGCTTACAGGATCATATGATATTTTGTGTTATGTTACATTGTGACACTTTTTCTTTTTTAGAAAAGACACATTTTCAGTAATTACAGTGTAGCTTTGCAATACATTTACATATTTCCCATAATTTTATTGCAATTTTGGCAGAAGTCAGAGTAATTACATGAGGACCCCACCAGGAGGAATAGGGTATAGAGTGTTTCTGAGTTAATTTTAGTCATTATATTACACTGGGGAACACTTTTTCAGTAACTTTGAGTTGCATTGGATATTTTAACTGATTCTGAAGGAGTTTTAGGTGCTGATTTCAAATCTGAAATTAGTTTTTTCTCTACAAGCTCTAGTTTGTATGCAATTTGAGGTTGATGAAATTGTACAAATGTGAACTTGCGTAAACCATGTATAAGCATTTTCACGTCCATATATATAGATAGCTTCTAATATTTTGATCATTCTTCTTTTGTTCCAGTTCAAACATGGCTTCTATAAAGAGACATCATTGCAGAAACAAGCTTGATGCCTTCTGCTACATATGTGGATGCTACATACTCAATCGTCAGAGACGTAACATATCCTTGTTCGTCAGGCGTGTTTGATGGCCCACAGATTCGAACCCTAATTCGTGATGATCAGTTTGTTGCTAAGATGACCGCATTAGAAAAGGCAGCATGGTTATCCTTTGTGGCAGTCGTTCAGAACTTCCTTGGAAACAATAAGGCGGAGAACTACAGTGAACTTGTGAACAGAATGCTCCTCGCTTTTCGTGATCTCGGGTGCAACATGAGCATCAAGCTTCATTTTTTGAACAGCCACCTTGATCAGTTCCCTGACAACCTGGGGGCTGTGAGTGATGAACAAGGAGAACGATTCCACCAAGACCTAAAGATCATGGAAGAACGCTACCAAGGGCGCTGGGACAAAAGTATGATGGCTGACTACTGCTGGAGCATTAAACGAGATTGCCCAGATGAAGTGTACAAACGCAAAAGTTACAAACGCAAATTCCTGCCCGACTAAAATACACAAAGAAAATTGATACGCTTCCATCAGCTGTGGTGATGTTCTGAAGGATGCTAATCTAACTTTGGGATAGAGATTGATGTTTTCTAAGAAACGCTTTCAGAAAATACGGCACAACCAACAATAGTGTAATTTACTCTCAAATTATATTTTAATGTTCTGTTTCTTTTGCCTTAATAAATGTACAGAAATGACTTTCATACCGTTTTAAGATTCAAGTGAACAAAAGAATTGTGGCTGATATCACAATTTCCCATAATAACGAAAAATTTAAAAATAAATAAAAATGTCAAATTGCATAAAATCTGTAGCTTGCAGACAAAAACCGACTTCAGATTTGAAATCAGCACACTCAAATTGACTATAGAAAAGTCTTTTTTTAAATGCAACAAAATGAGTGTTCCCCAGTGTTATGGGTATAGTTTCTCTGTGAATACAGTTCAAACAACATGCAAACATACAACTTAATAATCAAACTGTCTGTAACTCCATGAGCTGTTAAGTCTAATAAATAATGTGTGTGATTAGTGTAGCTTAGTTGTATTATCTTTCCAGCTAACCCCCCAGTTTGGAATTTTACAGTGATGATGCAAACTGCAGAATTAATGTATGGCATTGCAATTATCTTAAGGTTGTCTTTATCGACTTCTACAAGTTAGTACTGACCTTGTACATGTGCTGCTTGTATAAGTTGTGAGTTTAACAATATGTTTAGAGGAAATAGTGGCCATTCCATGTATGTATTTGTAGTTTTGCAGCTTTTTCATAAAAGATAGCTTCGGAGTGTTTTGTATGTTTTGGCATGTGTGTTAGTCATTACAGACGATCTGAAAATGCTATGTCTGTGCACCCTTTCATGACTGTTACATAAATGCATCCATTAGTGCTACCTGATCTAATTAGGAGCCTAGTGGAGAGACCATGTAATTTAATATGCATACATGGTCCCACAGAACTCCATGGTAAAATGAAATAAAGCTTCCAAGAACTGCAGCTGGCAGTGTGGGCCAAGGACACAACAGTACATGACTGGGATGGAGCAGGTTTGTCTCAGGTGTGACTCCACAGGTGGATCTACGGGGGGGGGGGCAACTGCTAACCCCTAACTTTATGTTCTAAAAACTATACTAAACAAATAAACAAATCAGCACTATTCCCAAAAGCCTCGCAACGTATTGAAATAAAAGATGATGTAACGGAGCTCTACTTTTAAACTCAATAATATGGCTAGTCGAAGAAAAACAAAAAGATAATGGTCTTCCTTTAAAGGCTTTTTATTCCAGTTCTCCCAAACCTAGTGACAGCTATTTACATAATTTAACAGGAAAAGGAAAAGAAAAATCAAAAGCCTGTTTGCAGACTGACCAAACACTCACAATGTGTCGTCAGCTCTATGTCACACTCGAACAAAGCCAAAATGGCCGAGATATAAAGGGAAAAGCCCCTCCCACTGGGCATGACCCACAATAATCAATGATTCAAACATGATTATTTCTCATAAAATAACACACTTTAGAAAACAAGAAAAACAAAGAAAAATACCCTCTTTAACATTTCCACTGTATATTTATCAAAACCCACTCTCTACCAGAGAGAAATATGAGTTGGTAGAGCTGGTCGTCCAATAACCGAAGGGTTGGCGATTCGAATCCCGCTCTGTCCATGTGCTGTTGTGTCCTTGGGCAAGACACTTCACCCCCCTTGCCTCCGGTGCTGCTACTCACACTAGTGTGTGAATGTTTAGCGGTGGTCGGAGGGTGATTGGCAGCCACGCCTCCGTCAGTCTGCCCCAGGGCAGCTGTGGCTACATATGTAGTTTACCACCACCAGAGGGAGGATGTGAGAGTGAATGAATAATGGATCCACTGTGTGTGCTTCGAGTATGCATTCATAGAAAAGTGCTATATAAATCTAATCCATCATTATTATTATTAGAAATAAACATAATTAGCAGAACTAATTAACTAATCAACTAATTAACTAATTAAATGGTCAGGTGACCATTTTCCCGCCCGGCGCCCGCTTTATCACGCAGCGGCGCTAGCTACGCCCCTGTTTGGCCGACTCGGTCAGAATGCAGGAAGCAGAGCATTGTGTGGTGAGTGTCAATTATGAATGTGTGCGTATGTTGGTGTGTAGAACGTACAAGTGTGCACCCTCGTATGAACTACAGGAAACGGTGTGTAGAAAAGTATGTTGATGTTTATGGGTGCTATAAAAAAAAAAAACTCAAATGTTTGGCGTGTGTGTGCGCAACATTTACGTGTTGTGTGTGTGTGTGACATCACGTATTGTGTGTGGTGTGTACATGTGTGTGTGTATGAGTGCGCACTGTCAGCACTCAGCGAAGGGAACGCTCCGTCACAGATGAATTCACCGAAAATTATAATTATAAAATTGTCTTGGGCCCCCTAAATACTTAGCGCCGCCCTTGCATTAAACATGCAGAGCCTGTGTAACAGCCTCCTGCACGGCAACCACACAGTGTGTAGCCCGGCAGAGTAGAGTGACTGAACCACCAGCTTTACCTGGTGGAGTCACTTTGCCCAGCACACACGATTAAAGTCAAGTTAAATATGTAATGAATGGAATATACACTGAAGGTTCAGTACATTCATTAGCTAAAAGTGAGTCAGTCAGGTGTGATTTGTTGGAGCATTTTTGCCTTTGGTTAGTCAGCTGACTATAGTTAACCATCTATGATTTTAATGTTAAAGTGCTTATAAATACCTTCTCAAATATGTATAATGCAGGCACATAAGTTACTCTGCTTACATGACAGAGACTGTTGAACATGAAATGTGTCCACATGTTACCGCTTGATCGGACCCATGTGCTGTCAAAACATATCAATTAAAAACAGAACAACATTGTGCACATAAATCCATCATCACCGTATCATTTCTACAGAGTCATCACACTGGAGTAAACCCAGAGGCACCTGTTCAAGTCTGACTCCAGCTGTCTGAGCGCATGTGCAGATAGCACACACACACTGCTGGACATCAGCAATGGTGGACAGAATATCCGTCTTCTGTTTATGGTCCCAGTCGGAATAATGACTATCTCTCAACAAAAGCACAACTCACAAAGCAACCGGATCACAGGTGTCTCTAACTATTGTCCATCCAACGCTGTTAGAATAGTCTGCTCTTCCCCATTGCGTAGCCACATGACCACACTTGAGACAGATGAACACCTTCCTCCTTAACTAAAGCGTTTTTAAACACACTGAGAAAAAAGGTTCTCGCAGCATTTGAGGGTGTACTACTCCTTCTACCTTAAAGAAAGTCAATATCAGTGCGGTATCTGAATGAGCACTGAGGCTGCCAGCCAACATCCACTTCCAAGGCTTCTCTGTCTGTGAGTTTCAGGGCAGGGCCGGCCATCTGGCATATCAGGCAGTTTCCCAAAGGGCCATTCAGTTTTGGGGCCAATAATTTTTTTTTTTTAACTTGCCCATAAAGCAGTGATCATTGGGTAATTTCTGAGACTGAGACTAGCCCAAAGGCCCATTCCTATCCTACAAGGCCAGACAGTCACCAACCTGTCTTCAAATACAGATCAAACCGTCTAATGAAGAAACAAAACAGAGAGTAAAGCAAACTCTGCATCACAATGATGTTCCCGTTCAAATCATTTAATCAGTTTGTAGCATTCTTCTCCTTGTTTTGAACTCTTTTCACAGGTACCCAATCACATCAAAATGCATCACTCACCACATGAGATCACTCACTTTTCTTCTCACTGAGTTAGCAAGAGAGCAAAACAACTAAAATGCACTATGTTCTGAACCAGTGCATACTTCTGGGGGAGAGACAGGCTTTTTTTTTCCTATAAGTATTACACGAACAGCCACACTTTACAGTTTACACACTCTGGCAACCCCAATACCAAACAAACTGCACCGTGGGGGAAGAAAAGAAGTAAAAAAAAACTAGGATTTGATTCAGACTAACTTAAGGCTGTAGGTGTAAAACATCCTGAGACCCTCTCCTCTGGACAAATTATTTCAGAGAGCCATCAAGAGTAAAGAAGAATGGTATTGCATTAACTTTGTTGACGAGATTACATTAAACCTACTGTGTAGCTTTAGGGTTGTTTTCAGAAATGGTATTCCAGAGATGACACAGATTTTCATAAAGGATGCAAAAGGATGGGCAGTCTCTGCTGGTGGGTCAGTCATGGTGGGCAGGCAGATTTTTGGTCTGAGTCCAGTCCCGCTTAGATTTGTGGAGATGTGTGCTACAGCAGGTGTCTAACTTCACTACAGCACATCAACACTGAAGGCTACACTCTACACTGATGAAAGGTGCCATTAACCCAATTGCTAGGAGCTTTTACAACAAGCCCACAGACACTGCTACACTAACACTATATATGACACCTCTCTAGAAAGTTACAATGTACGTCTTTTCCACAAAACCAGGACTCATCCATGTAGATCTTCCTTCCTTAAGCATAGCTCTTATGATCTTCTGATGAGATACAGGGTGGGGAAGCAAAATTTACAATGAACATTTAGTTGTTTTTTTTCAGCAGGCACTACGTCAATTGTTTTGAAACCAAACATATATTGATGTCATAATCATACCTAACACTATTATCCATACCTTTTCAGAAACTTTTGCCCATATGAGTAATCAGGAAAGCAAACGTCAAAGATTGTGTGATTTGCTGAATGCACTCGTCACACCAAAGGAGATTTCAAAAATAGTTGGAGTGTCCATAAAGACTGTTTATAATGTAAAGAAGAGAATGACTATGAGCAAAACTATTACGAGAAAGTCTGGAAGATACTATTAAAGAAGAATGGGAGAAGTTGTCACCCGAATATTTGAGGAACACTTACGCAAGTTTCAGGAAGCGTGTGAAGGCAGTTATTGAGAAAGAAGGAGGACACATAGAATAAAAACATTTTCTATTATGTCAATTTTCTTGTGGCAAATAAATTCTCATGACTTCCAATAAACTAATTGGTCATACACTGTCTTTCAATCCCTGCCTCAAAATATTGTAAATTTTGCTTCCCCACCCTGTATATGACATAATTTCCATGATTAAAATGGAAAAAGGATGTTCTCTGGACAGGATTATAAATATCAATTTCAAAGCAATGTGATATCTAGAGAAGAGGCCCTAATTGTAAAGGAAAACCAAACAAAAATAGCATAAGACAAAAAAATGTATCCCAAATGTTGTGGCAGATGCAACAAGACAGACATGATGAGAAAGATGTCAAGAATTATGTAAAGGAAGTAACAAGACAAATATGGATTTAATTCAACAAAGTCAGTAAAAATGAAAAGTTAGCAAAAATGTAGACATTATGGAAATTTGTGACATTATCTCGACCACTGATTTAGTTCAGGGGTTGGCAACCTGTGGCTCCGGGGCCACATATCAGTGGCGATTACTCATAGACTGCGAGGGAAGCTCGGCTTCCCCTAAAATTACAAAAATTAAGTGGTTAAATATGTACGGTTGTGTTGACATTTTATTGACTACAAATGTGTTAGAACACGTTCATCTCAAAGATGAGTTCATTCAGAATCAGCTTTATCACAAATCAACAGACGTGATGTTGTTCACTTCTCGTACATTCCTGTTGCGCTGTTTTCTCATTTGATTTCTGCTCAGTGCATTTGTCCGTAGACTGCGGGTGTCTCTGGGCTTCAATGGGACTGAGTGGAACAGTTTTTTTCATTACCTCAACACTGGACGGTAATTGGATAAATGCCACGATGTTGTCCCACCCCCGGACGCTGGGCATCTCTGGGGATGAATGGAGCTGTGGGCCGAGCTCGGCCAGGCTGGACGCCAGAATCCCACGTGCTGATTGGAGGATCAGTCGAAAGGCTGAATCCCATTTGATTGACAGCTATTTTCAGATCTACTCCTTCACTTGACAGAGTTCAGTTTAATACCGTCGCACATTCTGCTGTGAAATCAAGAGAGAAACCACGACGAAATTACTTGTTTATTTCTTGCACTGTAAATAAAACACACTCATTGTACTTCCGTGTTTCAATTTAACATAATTTCAGTGTTTTCTTGTTTCAGTTCCATAATTTAATCATTTCTTGTTCGAGTTTAATATCGTTTTGTAGATAGTTAAATCAATCAAACTGTCGGCTAGGTCAGAGTGAAAGGAGCATCTGTTGCTTAAAAAGGCTGAAGTCTTACCCTCGCAACACAATGGGCCAAGGCAATCTAAGCAGCCTAGCTCTGCTGGACATTCAGAGGACACTGGTCCAGTCCCTGGAAAAGACGCCTACTTGGTACGATAAGGTCACTGAGCATTTTCTTAAAAAGGAACGGAGGGCCGAATGTATGTTTAAATAACTTGACTTTTTTTTTTTTTTTTTTTTTTTTTTTTTTTTTTTTTTTATGTAAGCAAACAATGAGCTTCCCCTGTCTGAAAGACGAGCAGCCGCCACTTCCACATATTGCTCTTGAGCCCTTTTCCAGTGGCTCAATGTAGCTTTGTCAAAAACCGTATGGAAATGAAGAACACTTTTTTTTTTTTTTTTGGTACACATTTTGCCATAGCAATAAAGTGATTCTGACATTATGCAGTTGTAAAAATGCAAACTCCAAATGAATTTTTTTTAAAAATTAGTAATAGTACCAAAAGTAGACTGCTTTCTAATTTTATAACACTGAAGGTATTCATGTGACACAACACACAAATCTCAAAAAAATATAGTGAAGTTATAATGATGCCCATCTAATTAAACAGCAGAACATGGGCCACAGGACTATATAAATGTTTACACATGCCCAACACAACTTAAATAACTGAATTAATTGCAACATATCAAACTCTGTACAGCGCCGCTGTGTCAACCCCGTCACCACATTTCTGGCTTTACTGCTCGGTCATTTTATGTAGAAGATACAACATACACCTCAAATGAAAGTAAAGACATTGCTGATTCCGAAGATATATATCAAAGTATTTCAAAGCATCAGAGAGATCAAAGCCACGGAACAACAGCAGAAAGTGCTTCACCAAACACATTTGTAAAATTTCTATTACTATTGTTGTTTTGCCATGAAAACATTCTTTTAACGGTAAATCCATACTAAATCCTGTTAGGCAGATGTCTTGTGTTACATGCACATTATTCCTGGCATCTCTAATAAATTTTGGACCCTAGGAAAAGCATATACAATTTCTGTATTCAGCAGCCTGCACTTCATACAGAATGTGTTCTGTTGATTCGGATTGTCTGACAGTGCAGTCCATCTCATGTTAGTGTGTATTGTCTCATTCTATTAACTGTAACGATTCAAAGTGCTGACAGTAAAGAACTTTTAGACATTTTCATCCATTGTCATTTTCACTGGCCTTGTGAGAGTCGACCACAGGTCAGATTACTGGAGGAAGAACTGGCTGTACAACTTCTCCTTCCCCAGTGAAAAGATATCATGGGACAGCTTTGAGGCAATTTTAAGGCAACTTCATCAAAGCAACCCAAAAGAAGACAAGAAGAAAAGGAACAGTGCTGAGTATGACAGACTTTTCAAGATATAGGCCCTTTACACAGTGATGTTGAACATCTGCGAAGGCCGTTTCCAGTCAAATCAGAATCTGTTTATTGATGAGTGGATGGTTGCCACCAAATCCTGCATCAGCATGAAGCAGTACATCAACGACAAGCCCACAAAGTGGACATACAATTTTTGTGTGCTGGACGATTCATCTATAGATTACATATGGATTTTTTTTGTCATCTACACAGGGAAAAGAGAGTCCCCCACAGGCCACTGTTTAAATTACTCAACCATGATGGACCTTCTGCCCTCTCCTCTCCCCGGTAGTGACTACACATTGTACACCGACAACTTCTACACAAACCCCACTGTCTTTACTGGAACCATCCGGGAAAAAAATCGCATTAGCTTCCATACGACCAGACCCAGACCCTGCCCAAAAAGGCTGAAGTGGAAAGAAGTGTCTGTAAACTTCAATGAAGCTTGACAAAGTGGACACATACAGGTGCAGCTCAAAAAATTAGAATATCATGAAAAAGTTCAATATTTTTTGTCAGTCATTTCAGAAAGTGAAACCCATATATTATATGACTCATTAGACATAGAGTGAAATATTTCAAGCCTTATTTCTGGAAATTTTGATGATTATGGCTTACAGATAATGAAAACCCAAAATTCTGTGTCTCAGAAAATTATAATATTGCATAAAATGAAGTGAAAAAGGATATTTTAAACAGAAATGTCAGGGTTCTGAAAAGTGTGTTGATTTCTATGTACTCAAGACTTGGTTGGTTCTACTTTTACATGAATTACTGCATCAGTGTTTCATGTCATGGAGGTGCTCAGCCTGAGGACCAGCTCAGGTGGAATGGAAGCCCAGGTTGGTTTGATAGTGTCTTTCAGGTCATCTGCATTGGTGGATCTGGTGTCTCTCATCTTCCTCTTGACAATGAGCTTTATGCACAGCCCCACTACTTCCTGAACTTAAGGCAGGTCCTTTATTTCCTGTTTTTCATTATTGGAAACACGGATTAATCCAGGTGTGTCTGCTGCTTCTTGTTGGGACTACTGTGGTCACACACACCTGGATTAATCAGTGTGTCTGAAGCACTAATCGAATTTTTTTTTTGTTTGTTTGGGTTTTTTTTACCATCCTGTGGACATGGCTGTTGTCAACAGTTTCCTCTTACACACAGAGCGGTTCAAGGTCAGGAAGGACCCCTCCCAGACAAAGCCCCACAAGACCTTCAGGGAGCAGTTGGGCAAGGAGATGCTGGAGTATGTCTGCTGAAGGCTAAGCATGTGCCAAAATGGCCATTATGGAGACCACACCTGAACTGTCTGTACTAAAACCTTTCTAATATCAATCTGCTTCCCTTTATCAGTATCAGCCATTGCAGAAATAATGTTCACATGGTGTGCTATAATTTGAGATTTAAATATAGAGATTCAGATCTGCACCTGCATCATTCCAAAGGTATACTCAACCTGAAAGCTGTTTTCAGACAGTCCTGAAACTTTTACCATCTTCAACAAATCGATAAGTGTTCCCTTTGCTACGACAGAAGTACGTATTCATATATACCATGTGGTTGCAGAGATACACTCATTTCATTTTGGTAATAGTGTGTGACTAAATATATCTGCAGAAACATTAGTGCTGATGTTCTGTTGGGTTGCAGCTGGATGTGTGTTTTGGCGCCTCCAAACCCCAGAATGCAGATTTTTGCACGCCACAGCAGCTGTAACATTTACAGTAGGTCAATCTGAATCTGACAGTCATTAATTTTGTATGTTCTGTCACAGTTACACTCCGGGATTGCAGGATAATAATATGGGTGTGTAATGAAGCAGTCTGATCATCAGCGCTTTTTATATTAAAGTATGAAAACTCTGATACAACACACACACCAAGCTTATCCCTCCAACATCTTACTGAAGATCTCACTTTGCTAATTGCTACCGTTACCATTATTCCAGTGTCATTCCAACCTCAAATATTCAAAGATTTGGATATAAAGAGGTATGCAAAGAGGGATAATGAGTCAGAGGCTTATTTGGTGCTTTGGAAATTATAAGCGTGGGTTCTCTCCAGGTACTCCGGCTTCCTCCCACCATCCAAAGACATGCACTGATAGGTTAATTTGTTCATCTAAATTGTCCATAGGTGTGAATGTGAGAGTGATTGTTTGTCTCTTGTGACTTTATGTGGGAAAGATAGGCTACAAGTAATTTGTGTTTGGATTTATTATAATTTCATGATACATATGCAATTTCGTGTTAATTTATTTCCGAGTAAAAATATATAGTATATTTCATTTGTGATTTATGTTAAAAGTTGTTAAAATAAGTAATAGTAAATGCTAAGATTAAGATAACTACATTTCCCATGAGACTTAGCATTTCCCAAGAAGCATAGGAAATTTTCACGGAAGTAGATGTATGTATGTCACAAGTTGTAAAAAGTTGTATGTGTTTTCAAGTTGCCGCACGCAGTAAAATGAATGCATACTTGTAAACTGAGAGTCTCGCTTTGTTATTTTTGGACGTAATTTGGATAATTACAACAGTCTCTTTATGTCAGGGTGTACCCCACCTTCGCCCATAAGTACCTGGGATAGGCTCCAGCAACCTCTGTGACCCTAGTGAAGATAAAGCGGGTTCAGAAAATGAATGAATTAATTAATTATAAGCAATATTTTTGACTGATTTGCACTTGTTTTGCACCTGAAGAAGCTGTGCAGTCCTTCTGTTCCTACTTGAAGTACTGTACTGATTATAGAGTGGATGGCATTTATAGACGCAATAGCGACATTCATTTTAATTTAGCTATTACTCAAGCAGTACACTTGTTGTGTAAGTTGAAGCAGTTATTGCGCAACTGCCTAGCCCAGATTTTTTCAATGGTTTTGGTCTCCACCTAACACAGGCATCATTACAATATAACAAGCCCTTGGTCGAAGGTGAGAAACCAGTGTATAAATTTAAAGCTTTGGTCCTTCACTGAAAAGGTCTAAGCACTTAAGCTTTAAACAATTTATATGACTGAGACTGTTTTTAAGGCGAGCAGCACGGCTTCCAGGAGGTGGATATGTGTGGAAAGCGCACAGTGCTAGTAGAAATATAGCCAGCGCTGTCCCTGCTCCATTAGTGGTGCCCTTCAGCTAGTTATAATGCTAAGAAGAGGCAATGAATCAACAACACATACACACTGGATCATGTGTGCACAAATCTCTGAGGTCATCATTGGGTCAGAAAGATAGATACGTTTCATGTGTGTAATGTCAAGGGCATCCATTTGTCGATCGATGACTATTGATTTAGAGCCACTCATTTATAAGACAAGCTTTCAAACATGTATATTTATATGTTTGACTTTATATGTTACATGTCTTTGCATTGTGCACTGCACATTTTAAGTATGTTTGCATTTGTACGTATTGCTTGTGTGGGCCTATTTAAACCACAATGTGCTTTAGTTGAATTGGTTCTGTTGGGTGTGTATACCTGGAGAGGAAGGTTACGAAATAGGAAAATTCTATTACAGCAGCAGGACACTCCACACAGACTATGCAGGGGCATCGGCCAATCAGATGGAGCCGCAAGCTACTTCTCATGAGCAGCAGGTGAGGCAGATTGCCGTCTCCCTCCACCTGGAGACCGGTGCTTTAATTACTCCCTCAATGTACTCTGACACTGTGCAGATCTGATTGTTTGGGTTAACAAATCTTGATTTTTTTTTGTTTGTTTGTTTCATCAGTGATTTTCTATTTTTATTTCAGTGTCATTTATGGAAAAGAGACAAACTTGTTCTCAAATGTTTGATATTCACCCTTCAAAGAACCATCACCCTAACCCAGTGGTTCCCAACCTTTTTTTGGCTGTTGACCTCATTTTAACATCATAAATTTCTGGCGACCCCAGACATTCAAAACAGAGACTTTTTTTTTTTTTTTGCTCAAATGAATTTGTTTTTGATAATGCAATAGCAAAAAAAACCAAAAACCAAAAACAAAACATAATTTTTGTCAACATTTAGTCTATATAATGTATATTATTATGGACAGAGGAAGAAAAGCCAGGTGTAGATTACTGCACAAAGTGAGGATTTTTTTTTCCTTGGTCAGGTCATGTACAGTCAGTCCAGCTTGGATTTACAAGGCTGACAATTAATACTGAACAAACAACTCAAACTATGAATTATGAAAGAGCTGCAGCATCTGAAACTGACCACAATGAACATTTGAAAGATAAACAGTACCACAGTGCTTCAGTTTCAGTTTCACAGTTTGTCATGTCTTTTATGGATTGGGATTTTCTCTCTCAACTCAACTTCATCAATTACTAGAAATTTTAGGCGACCCCATTTGAATTCCGGGTGACCCTACGGTTGAAAAACACTGCCCTAACCTAAAGATCACAAAACATGTTACAGAATAAGTGCATTTATTAAACATCAACCTCAGTTTTATCCTTTCAGCTGATGCTCAAATGTAACTTTAACTCTGAACTTTGGTTCACCTGGTGAATGTTCAGTGCATCTGTTCTAATTTAATGGTATGTTGGTGACAGAGAGTCCAGGTTCAAAACAAAGATTCATGAAAAGCTGAAAATAAAATATATCATCCTGTAACATTCTGAACATCTGCCATATCAGAAAAATGCAACAAGAAGAGACAGTGTGATTGTGTTAAATGCTACAATTGCACTGATAAAACAGTGAATAGCTATTGAAGAGTTTCCGACCAGAGCCTAGACATCAGTTTAAAGGTTTTCCAGGCCTCGTCTAAGGTCCTCTCCTCAAGCCACTAGTGCAGAATGGAAATTATCTCACAACATATTAGTTCTAAACACACAGTAGAGGTAATTATACTTTTCTTTTGTTCAGACAAGGTATAGTTTTTAGATGTTACCTGCTTGACAGTTTCGACTGTGACTCCAGTCTTCCTGAGAGGCGTCATCCGACATGCTGCTGACGTTTCATTCATCAGCTGGCTGGCTCAACGGACCAATCAGAGCCCGTCGAGCCGACCGTGCCTCCTCCTCCGGTGTATCGCTATACTGCAGGGATGACCACGCTGTTGAATATCACTATCCCATTTACCCCAACCAGGAATTAGAGGGATTATTACAAAAAATAGGCTTTGTGGCTAACAAACATTTATGATACTAGAATCATAATAAGTGTCACCAGTGAAAACTACTTTAGATTTTTTAAGAAGAAAACATTAAACACTAATGTAAAGACAAAGTTCTCTGAACTGTCATTTGCTTTCACAGGCTTAATTCTTCGACAAAAACTTTTCCTCTTACTGTGACCTGATCCTGCATGTGAACACAGCAGTTTACAGAGTTCAATGTAATGATAAATCTGTAAAGTTTGACTTGCAAAGAAGTGAGTAGGAATGTTTGTTACACTTTTAAATCAATTTATTTTTTAATTTTTTATTTTTTTTAATTATCGACTTTGGGACAAGAGACAAAATAGCAAACCCGTTTGCTGAATTAATGACTCAAGCCGTCAGGACAGTGAATAACCTCAAAGTATCATAACAAAGTCACGCTGCTGGTCTCTCATGGTGACGACAACTAAGGCCAAGATTGAGGTTATTAGAAGAACCAATAGGATACAACTTTCAGGACCAAAGAAAAAGTGACAAAGGAAAGTGATAAAAAAAAACAAACCACCAAACAATCCACCACTGACCACAACTGTAAAGGCTTAAGGCTGTTGATAGTTTATAATATCCATACTTGAGCACTACCCAAAGTAACATAGAACATTAGATACGCATATACTTTGTGTGAGTACTCCAGTGTAATCACACCTTTCATTCATTCATCACATCCCTAATTTGTCAAAGTCAAAATGAAAACATGTTCATCCACAGGAGCAGCTGTTGGAGTTTGGAGGACATCTTTAAAGTTTTCAGTATTGCCATTTTATCAACTTGTATTTCCAAGAAAAGAGAGTGAGTCACTGGGAAGTGACTTGTCTGAGAGACAAAGGCAAAGTAACAGGCCACAGAATCCCTCTTGGTGTCTCCTTCCATTCTTCTTTCTTTCTCTATCACTTCTGATCCTCTTCATGTCAATCTTGTCACATCTTCGCTCTGTTCTCAAACACAGATTGTCACCTCTATTCAAGAGACAAATTACTTTCTTTATCTTTCCTTTCTCTAGCCCACTCTCTCCTGTGGTGCCCCAACTCTGAACTGTCCATCTAAGGAGTAAAACTAAAGACCCCAGTCATCACTGCAGGTCCTTCCCACTCACTTCATTTTTGCATCAGTCTCTAACACTCCATTCAAAACAACCCATTATTTATTCAAATAGATAGATAGATAGATAGATAGATAGATAGATAGATAGATAGATAGATAGATAGATAGATAGATAGATAGATAGATAGATAAGGCATACCCCAAATAAAAACAATGTGATTAGGACAAACAATATACCATCATCAGGCAATTTCTGATAATATTTTAACAAACTGTTGATATCAGCTGTGTTTAGACTTAAGATGTAAAAAGACCAAAGAAGTGTACAACTCAAGGGCACTTGGAGTGATATTTAACTTTTTTTTAAATGGAATTATGCATTTTAAAACATTTCCCTGTGGTTTACATAAACTGTAAATTCTCTGCTTGGGTCTGAATTCTTCATTAATTCAACTCGACAGGTCCATCTTCAACTCTATTTCTGAGTAATGACACCAGAAAGATCATTTTGAGCGCTGGCCCTTTAAATGCACATGAGCCCCTTCATGCCCCACCCCCCTTGTTGGCTGTGCTGCTCTGTCCCGTTCAACCAATGACTGAACATTTTAGGTAATCCGCTCAAAGTTTGGACATATTTTCAGTTTTTACTACAACTGCTGCTGCTGACAAACAATTATGGTGTATTTGGAGAAATGTTCGCCAGAAGTCTTGACCTTATCTGTGCAAATGTCGTGGTGTAACTAGTTATAAAATGTAACAAATTAAGAAGAAATCAAAATGGGTTGGAGAAATCTACTTGATTTTTGCTGAAATTAATATAAAGATAGCTTTGCAGCACCTGGAGAGTTCAAATTCAAACTTTTTGAACTATTAGCATCCAAATCCACAAATAAATGAACCAAAGACTAATAAAAGGGGGTTTTGCAAAATATCACCCCTTCAAAATGTCTCAATCTCTACCTTATGGCTAGTTTTAGTGTAACTTCTAAATCTTACTAAATTCTCTCCAAATCATTCGATTTCACCAAATCTTCCTGACCAACCATCTCCTGATCATCATGACTGTAAAAATGGATGATACAGAAAAATATGTTAAGTTCAAAAATTCATTAATTTCATTATGATGCAAGGTGTTTTCAGGAGTTGTTATCTATGCACCATTTATCTTTCTCGTTTAAATTTGTATAAAAGACACTTTCTTCATGTTGTATATTATATCCCTTACATACCTAGCTCCACTTTCAAAGCCTCAGCACCTCCAAAACTAAGGAATATATAAAGCTGAAATTTTATGCTGTCTATGCCTTATACCATAAGCACTGTCCTAAATCTGTCTGGATCAGGGACATAAACAGCAGAGATTTCTCTCCTCCAACACAGCAGAAATAAGGTAAGTTGAATACTCAGAAGTCAGTACCACTCAGTTCTGATGTGGAAGTACGGGTGGGCGATGGCACAAGGAAACCGACAGAACTCCAGCTTCTCCCTCCTCATTGTCCTACGGGGTAAACTAGGCTATTTAGCTAACTGGTAATTACAACGTGGCAGCTACTGTGCTGTAATCTCATCGATGTCTCACAGTGTAGACATCTGCAGTATCTTTGCTCTAATGTTCTACAGCGTGAAACCTGCCAGACTTTTATCCTTTTTCCTTGTTTTATCTGTTTATTCTCGGACTGCCACAGCCTCACTCTGCTTGAGCCAGTCACATTATAGAAAAATGAAAGACCTTGTTAACAACCAGTTGCATTCAACACAAAACAAGGTTGTACAAGTATTATTTAACAGCAAGTATCCAAGTGCAGTGCACGCAAACCATTTAAATCTCTATAATCTATTTTTATCATATCAAACAGATTGGAAAAGTTTGTTTGCACTACATGAGTCTGGTGAAATTGAATGTTTGTCCAGCTAACAAGGAAAGAGAAGCCACTACCACAAATACATAACGCATGCGGTCATATGAACGGGTCAATCATGATATGCCCACTCAGACAATATACCCTGCATTTTATTTCAACTGGATTTTTATTGGGAAAAGTGTGTGATGTTTTAATTATAATGAAATATACATTGAATCATTAAAAAATATTTTTAATAGTAATCTTCTTTGTATTTTTATAAATTACTAGAAATTTAAGGTGACCCCATTTGAATTCCAGGTGACCTCATGTAGGGTTGTGACCCCAAGGTTGAAAAACACCGAGTTAGAGTCTCTGTTCACCTTCCATTTCTATGCCCTTATAAATGGATCATCTGTGAATTCATTCTGCATATTAGACTTTCTCGGTTTATTTAGATTGTATTATATGTGAAGGTTAATTGCTATTAAATATCTCATTGTCTTTGTAAAAGAAGATGAAATGACGAGAAGTAATAGTTTATGAGTCCATGACGGAATTTTTACAGCCCTATCCATCAAAACAGACAGACAGTGAGAAAGTCTAACACATTCTCTGATCTTCTGTATGCTTTTTTTTTTTTTTGAAGTTCATTATTGCCCAAAAGCATCTTTTGAAAAGTTACTTCATGGTTTTCTTCACTGGATTGGAACATCAACAGCCAACAGCTTATGTTGATGTGCCCAATTTGCATTGCATAACAACAGCGCATGGAAAAGAAGTGTGAAGAATCAAGTGCATTTTCTTGTGCCAATTTTCTGAAAATTCTGTTAAATTTTACACTTCATTTGGATGGAAAACCTAAGTAATAAAAGGCTCAGAGTGAGCAGGAATGCATTTCATAAGAAGAAGAGAGAAGAGAGAAATATTTCACTGAATGAAGATAAAGAAAAATACAGAAGCGTATTGATGGTGACGCACATTTTACAAATCCTCAAGGTGAATCTAGAAGACAGCTAATTGCTGTTGGCTTTCTGGTTGGTTGTATGTGATCCTGAGACCGTACCCACTCATCTATTTGGAGCCTGTGGAACAGTTGATGGTGGAGACTATTTTCCCGTTGGCAGCCTAATTAGCAGTGACAGTCCTGATCATTTCGCTTTTACTGCTGTCTCAGTAGTGTGGTTAGCACAGAAGCTTGCAATGATACTGTGCCCACTGAATACTGATAATCCCCCGTAACACACCCAGGGACGTTTTAACATTCATATGGGTTCTTTAATTCATGAAGCATTTTGAAATCTGTACAGATATTTTTATTCACTCTGTCATCTGAAAACTTGGAGCAAACCATTCCCCATTTAGTTTTTCATGAGGAACGCTAATGATGCTCAAAAAAAAAAAAAAAAAATCCACAGGAATACTGCAAAAAAATGTAGTTGCATTGATCAATTTATTGAGTTAGGGTTTTGTGTGTTTGTAAGGAAGAAAACTTCACACACAATTAACAAAAAAAAGGCATGTTTTTTTTTTTGTCCAAACAAACATTTAGCTTTTTAAAAAATATGGGGTGCCTCTAGCATAAAACACCTCGGTGAATCCTGGGAAAATTCACCCAAAGCAGAGTTTATGCATCATTAATAGTTCTATGAGTGCAGCTCAGAATTCAGTAATGTGTGTGGTCATGATTTTTCACAGGAAAGCCTCTGAACCGTCTCTTTTTAATCTCTGTTGCCCTAGGGTGTTGCCATAAATTAGAACTGGATAGCAATCAATTTTCCATACCATGTATGGTTATAAATACTACCACGCAGAGATGTACATTTATTCTACATATTATTTATCATTTCCCTTTCATGACTCAATGTGTGAAGGAAGTAATAGTGGAAAGGAGATGGAGAGGTAGAAAGCTCAAAGCCACTAAAAGAATAAAACTTGAAAAAAATAATAAAAAAAAGCCTGTGAAGGAAGCCTAAGGTGACCAAACAGTCCTTAGTGCACCTTCAGGGCAGCAAACACACACTCAGAGAATGTTAAAAGATGGCAGGAAGACAGCTCCAAAGAAAGAAAGTGGTGGGAAAAAAAAAAAAAAAAAAAAAAGCAAAGTTGTAGGGAGGTATGGCTTATCAGTGCACACGCAGCTTGAGTGTCTGAGAATTAGTTGAATTCATAAAATTGCAGTGGACAGATTTCAATGAAGTAAATGAATGAAAACAACTTCTATAAATAATTTATTATTAGACTGGAACTGTAAAAGCAATTATCTGGATAATAAAATATTAGCTTTCCCTGGTAAATCTCAAGTTTTACAAATGTGATCACCCATCAAAAGTTTGGTGAAAGCAATATGAAACACTTCCTCCAGACTTGAAGGACCATGTCCGTAATCTGTTGGTATCTTCTGATGATAGGTGGTTTTCCTGATGTGTATGAGGTTTTTCCTTATTTTGATCATCTCCAAGCATATTTTGGTAATTTATATAAACACACATGATAAGTATGGAGTAGGTGGGCTGGAAAAAACTACTGTAAAAGGATCAAAGTCAGCTGTAGTTGTCAGTTTTTGCCGTATGCACATTGTATTTAGTATATATTTATTTAGTTACAGGACAGTGTGTATTAGCATTAGTTGCAAAGAACAAGATACATGCAACAGATTTAGCAGAGAAGCTAATTTCTGTCTGTTGTCCTGGACAAATGACAAACATAATAAAACATCACATGGATTACGGAGTACTAATATACTGGGGGAAAAAAAACGATAAACAGTGACAGATATAGGAAAGTATGCTCAGGCTGAACGGTTACAGCTAAATACATAAAAAGGGGCTTACATTCTAAAAGTACAATAACATTTCCCAGAATAAGAATAAGATATGAAAGAAAGAAGAAGAGAGAGAAGAAAAAAATAAATAACAAATAAATAGGCTAATCATACAGTAGCAAACCAGACATGGAAAGAAGTGCAAGAGTAAGAACTATTGAGCCAAAAATATCTGTAGAATTAACCAAGACAATTTATAAAATGCAGGGTTACTCAAAAAGAATGAACTGATTTCATGACGCATTGCTTCAGTTCTCAAGCATCGTCATGGAATGAGTCAGTGACCATTTGAAAGAGGAGTTTAAGTTTTGAATGGCTGCCACAGGGACGCCAGGGGTGATGAATTGGTCGAAAGGGGGCCCAAGACCTTGCTTTTTGTGCTTAGCCTATGAGACCCTCAGAGCTCACTTTATGTGATTTTTTTTCTTGTGGGGATACGTAAAAGATCGTGTTTATGTTCCACCGCTACCCACTAACCTCGATGACCTTAAACATTGAATAACAACAGCGATCAACTCAGTGGATCGTGATCTGCTGTGTCTGGGAGGAATTCTCGTATCGCATTGATGTTGTCCATGCTGCAGGTGGTGGACACACTGAACACTTGTAAGACAGGAAATTAAAGTTGATTGTGAGTAGAATACTTGTGACTTGGCTGGAGTTTTCTATTGCTTTTCCTTATTAACCCTTTCATGCGTGAATTATGAGAACCTTAATCAAGATTTTTTTCCTGAGTGTTTTTATTCCTTTTAGGTATTAAAAAAACAATGTTATTTTTTTTTTTTTTTTTTTTTTTTTTTATGAACCTATTTATGTTTATGTTTATGTTTATGTTTACGCATTTGGCAGACGCTTTTTTCCAAAGCGACTTACAGGGGAAAACCAATTAAATCACTCACTCAATCAAATTTTATTTATATAGCGCCAGATCACAAGAAAGTTATCTCTTGACATTTTATATATAGAGTTGGTCAAAACCAGACTCTAAGTCAATTCTACAGAAACCCAACAGAATCCTCCAGGAGCAAACACTTGTGACTGGTGACAGTGGCGAGGAAAAACTTCCCTTTAACAGCAGAAACCTGGAGCAGACCCAGACTCCTGGAGGATGGCCGTCTGCCTTGACCAGTTGGGGTTAAAGAGAGAGAGTAGAGAAGGGGAAAAAGAGAGAGCAATAGAGATAGGGACTGGGGGAGAGGGGGAGAAGGGGGGAGTAGGGGGAGACACATGGAGGCGGTTGAGGATAAGTGAGTGATGATGATGAGGGCAGGGAAGAGGCCGGACCACCGCAGCAGGTCCAGAGATAATCGTGAAAGAATCTGTGGTTGTCCTGGGAAAAACCTTATTAGAATATTTAAAATGGAATGTTTGAAAGTGCTAGGACAGGAGGTGCTCTCGGAAGAGCTGGGTCTTCAGGAGCTTCTTGAAGATAGGAAGGGATGACTCTGTTCTTGTAGCACTTGGTAGAGCGTTCCACCAATGTGGAACGACCCATGAAAAGAGCCTGGATCGTCTTGTGCAAGGTCTGGGGACCACCAGACTACGTTCCCCAGACGAGCGGAGTGGTCGTGGGGCGACATAAGCTTTTATTAGTGCACCTAAGTAGACAGGAGCAGACCCACTGAGAATTTTGTAGGCTAGGATTAAAGATTTGAATTTGATGCGGGCAGCTATGGGTAGCCAGTGTAACTCAATGAGTAAGGGGGTGACATGTGCCCTTTTAGGCTGATTGAAGACCAGACGCGCTGCTGCATTCTGGACCATCTGTAGTGGTTGGACAACACAAGCTGGGAGGCCCGTTAGAAGAGCATTGCAGTAGTCAAGACGGGAGATAACCATAGTCTGCACCAGGAGCTGGGTGGCCTGTTCGGTTAGGTATGGCCTGATCTTTCTTAGGTTGAACAGAGTGAAACGGCATGATCGGGTGACAGAGGCAACGTGATCCGTGAAGGTCAACTGATTATCAATCATGACTCCCAAGTTACGTACTACACTGGTAGGAGCCAGAGGTATGGAGTCAATAGTGATGGAGATGTCCAGCTGTATGGTTGGCTTAGCTGGGAAGACCAGCAGTTCAGTTTTGGACAGGTTCAGCTGAAGGTGATGGGCTTTCATCCATGCAGATATGTCAGAGAGACAATCTGAGATCCGCACTGAGACTGTGGAGTCATTAGGTGGGAATGACAGATAGAGCTGGGTATCATCAGCATAGCAATGATATGAGAAGCCGTGTGAGTGGATGATCTGACCGAGTGAGGTGGTGTATATGGCAAAAAGGAGGGGGCCCAACACAGAGCCTTGGGGGACCCCCGTGGTGAGGCGGTGAACTGCTGATGTGTGCCCTAGCCAGGACACACTGAAGGACCGACCAGTGAGGTAAGATTGAAACCAGGAGTGTGCGTGGCCTGTGATGCCCATGTTCCAGAGTATGGATAACAGGATATCATGATTGACAGTGTCAAATGCTGCTGGTAAGTCCAGTAGAATGAGTACTGAAGACTTGGCTGCTGCTCTAGCCTCTTTCAAGGCTTCTGTCACAGACAACAGAGCCGTTTCAGTGGAGTGGCCGATTTTGAAGCCAGATTGGTTGATGTCAAGGAGGTTATTTTGGGAGAGGAATTCTGTGACCTGTTTGAAAACAGCCCTTTCGATGATCTTAGAAAGGTATGGGAGGAGTGAGACTGGTCGATAATTCTCCACTTGAGTGGGGGTGAGGGAAGGTTTTTTGAGTAGTGGTGTTACCTGCGCTTGTTTAAATACTGTAGGAAATGTTCCTGAAGTCAGTGAAGCATTAATCACATGTGTGATTGGTGCTGTGATAGTAGGGGCAACAGACTGTAAGAGGTTGGATGGAATAGGGTCCAACAAGCATGTTGTAGGACGGCTAGAGGAAAGGAGTTTAGACACCTCGTTCTCTGTGAGGGGAGTAAATGAGGGGAATGACGCAGTTGGGCTTTTATCAGTTGAGTTAGTAGTAGCCATAGTCAGGGGAGAGGAAGCAGTGTGTGATGATGATGATGTTGAAGAAGGAGGCGTGCAGTCTATGGGTGGATCAGTGAACTGACTGCTGATAGTAGACACTTTATTTGTACAGATTACAAAACTTTCAGGAGTCCACACTCTGCTAAGGAAGCTGCAGTTTCTGTTCGAGCTGCCGGCAAGGCTGAATAAGTGTTTAGATTCTATTAGATTCTATTTATCATGGAGTTGCAAAAATGTCCACTCAGCTGGACACCATGCGTTTAATTTTTGAAGCAAAGAAACATGTATTTACTGACATACTGTGTGAAAACTAGGAAATAAATGTGTTTTTTTTTGTTTGTTTTTTTTAATGTTGCTAATCTGATGTTTTCTAACATTTTAACATACTATAATAGTAGTTATTACTCACTCAAATAATCTGCAAAAAACAACAAAACACAACAATGTAAAAAAAAAAACAACAACAAAAAAACCTGTTAATTACAGTCTAATAACAATTAGCAATTGATTTACACTCAAATATGTTGCTGCAGATCAGGTTTATCAAGAACAGGAATGTTACAGTAATGGTATGAATTGCAGTGTATTATGGGATGGTGCATAAGTATCCACTGTGTTGGTTGATATGCAAGTAAAACAACAACATCCATAAATATACAAGAGACCAGCTGTAGAATAACTGTCCACTGTAGTGACCACTTTACATGAAAGGGTTAAAATATTGCGAGATGAAATCGGTTCATTCTTTT
Organism: Sphaeramia orbicularis; assembly: GCF_902148855.1. Classification (NCBI taxonomy): domain Eukaryota; kingdom Metazoa; phylum Chordata; class Actinopteri; order Kurtiformes; family Apogonidae; genus Sphaeramia; species Sphaeramia orbicularis. The sequence continues at coordinate 45,288,169 of NC_043966.1, forward strand.
TGAATAACCCTGTACATGTCTACAGATATAAGTCTGGTACTTAATTTGTTTAATCAGACAGAAATCTTTGCCATAGGCACCAGAATACATATTTTTATATTGCATATAGAAAACTGAAATGACAAAACTCTAAGGCCCCAAAATTGCAAAATGAACATAGCAGAAAAAAATAGGGAAAAAAATCAAATACAACTATAAAAAGAATATAATTATGCACACAGAATATAACTGTAAACAGCAGGGGGTTGAGGAGACAATAAATAGATAACAAAGGTGCAGCAGTGAAGTTAAACAGATGAGTAATTGAGTTAAACTGACATGTGCGATATGTGTAATATGCAATAAAATGACTGGATGATACAGGAAAGGGTTTATTTCTCAAAAAAATAACCAAGAAATTATTTCACCACATATCACACCTAGTTGAAACCCTGAAATATCCTGTTCTGAAATACCAAGGTTGTATTCATCCAAACAGCGAGTCCAAGGCAATGCCAGTCTACTGATCTGTATAGTTCACTGAAGATACAGTAAATGTATTTTTACAGCTCACATGTGGCAAAGCACCAGTTGTCTGTCAGATGGAACATAATAACCCACTTTATCCCAGTCAGTACAAACACGAAGTTCCTGTAACATACGGTTTCTGCCAAGTAAATGACAAATACAAGCAAGACACCAACAATGTACAACATGATTTCCTGGTGGCAAAACAGCATCATGAAAGTCTCAACACTTGTATGATTTTTTTTCCAATTCAAATGTGAAGTATTTTGAATTCTTTTATAACTAAAACTTATTTCATTCAATGTTCTTCAACAAGACTTAAAGCAATACCTACCGATGTGGCATTTCTCACTGCACTTAGTAAAAATGTCGGTAACACTTTATAATAAGTACACACTATGAAGCATTAGTTAAGCATTAACAAATACTGTATTCTTCATTTATAAAGCATATTTCTGACATAATTACTCATTAATATATGGTTTATAAACACAGTTATAAATGTTTTACTCATCATTAATAAGAACATTAGTTATGGATTAACAACTACTGAATTCATCATTTATAAAGCATATTTCTGACACAAATACTCATTAGTATGTGGTTTATAAGCACAGTTATAATGGTTTTACTCATCATTAATAAGCTCATCTACAATATGCTTAATGATTGTATTTTCATACTTTACAAATTATGGATTCAGCATTTAAAAATTTTGTATTGCATCACTTACAAACCAATTTTGATGTGCAATTATGCTTGCACATACACTATTGGGACATGTACTAATGGTTAGTGAATATGTTAGTGGGTATTTTATACTAAGTCACACATTTATTTTCCAATAGATGTCCTATAAACAGTTATTAATACAGGAATAATGTATTATTTCAGGTAGTTATGAAGCACTTACTACACATTAATTAAGTCTATGGTGTGAGCTCATCTAAAGTGTGCACTATCTATGCCATCTATGCATTTGCAAATGAGATTTAAAGGTTGGCAATGTCTAAAGACTCACAAAAGTTTCAGTTATTCTAGCAAAGGAACAACATGGGACAGCACATGGGATTATCAAACAAACTGCATGACTGAATGATGAATGATTATGATTATGAATGATTAGTAGAAAATTTCTAACTGTGTTTATAAACTATATATTACTAAGTATTTGTGTCAGATATATGCTTTATAAATGATGAATTCAGTATTTGTTAATGCTTAACTAATGCTTCATAGTGTGTACTTATTATAAAGTGTTACCAAAATTTCAACATGAACAACCCTCCTCCCTCCAAAGCTCCGCCCACTTTCCCCTACCTGAGCTCTGACACTCTCCTCCTCTCACCGGTGGAAGCAGAGGCGGAGGTCCGGTCCGGTCCGCTTTGGCGTGTCCGCAGACCCCTCCCTCAGTAATCAGATACATCATCCACCTGCCGCAGCTCCTGTTTCATCAGTAGACCCTGTATTTAAGGATCTGGTCTGTGCAGCGCTGGGTTAGTGTCGTCACTGCACCTCATCACCTGGGCGATGAGGTGCCCAGACGATGGGCGTGCACATTGTGAATGCGTGGCCTTCGCGAATTTTCCATGGACATTTGAAGTTTCATAGTCCATACGTTTATCATTCTACATAATCCTACACTGTGTGACACCAAGTACATGTACGTGTTTGAGTCCCGCGGTAATAAAAGCTGACCTTTATGCAGACCTGTCTGTGGAGTCCAGTACACCAGACTACTGGACTTTTATCTCCATCCTTCATTCACCGGACTCTGACTGCTGCAGTCAGGTTCTTCTGTTTGTTCCCCTTAGTTGTTATTTCTGTTAATAAATCTGTTTTTTCCCTTCATGTGCATTTCAGTTCTATCCATAAACATCCCTAGACAGGAGACTGTGGTCAGTGACATTAGAAGCAGCATGAGTGAAGCATCAGATTTAGAGGTACCCATATTGGATGTGGGACAGCAGTAATGGATGATTGACAGGAGGCTCAGTCAGGATCTGCCAATTATTTCATTTGGACCGAATAAAATGATTGGTCAGAATGTTTTCAGAAATATGAGAATTAAACATTTTTGAGTTTCAATGCCTGATGGATTTTTAGTTTGACACATACTTATTAGGAGCATTTGAAGATGACAAAAGAAAAGTGTAAAAATGTCACATGATACAGTATAGCATCAACCTGTCACTTTCATTTGTTATCATTATGCTGCATTAAGGTGGAGACCCTGTAGACACAGCCTGGGTCACTGTGGTGGATGGAAGGACGCCTGTGGGCCACGCGTACCTGTTTCTTTGTTTTTCTTAGGAGCCCGGCCATTGCTGTTTTTATTTGGGTCTCGTTATTATGATTTGGGTCTAGCATTTCCATGTTGTTGTTTTTTTTTTTTGTTTTGTTTGGGCTACATTTACAGGGTGGGGAAGCAAAATTTACAATATTTTAAGGCAGGGATTGAAAGACAGTGTATGACCAGTTAGTTTATTGAAAGTCATGAGAAATTATTTGCCACAAGAAAATTTACATAATAGAAAATATTTTTATTCTATGTGTCCTCCTTCTTTCTTAATAACTGCCTTCACACACTTCCTGAAACTTGCGCAAGTGTTCCTCAAATATTCGGGTGACAACTTCTCCCATTCTTCTTTAATAGTATCTTCCAGACTTTCTCGTAATAGTTTTGCTCATAGTCATTCTCTTCTTTCCATTATAAACAGTCTTTATGGACACTCCAACTATTTTTGAAATCTCCTTTGGTGTGACAAGTGCATTCAGCAAATCACACACTCTTTGACGTTTGCTTTCCTGATTACTCATATGGGCAAAAGTTTCTGAAAAGGTATGGATAATAGTGTTAGGTATGATTATGACATCAATATATGTTTGATTTCAAAACAATTGACGTAGTGCCTGCTGAGAAAAAAACAACTAAATGTTCATTGTAAATTTTGCTTCCCCACCCTGTATGTATATGTTCCGGTGATTTATGTGGTTGGTTGTTCCCAGTGCAGTGCCCCTTTTCTTGTGTGCTGAACCCCTTTCCTTTGTATGGTTTTAACCTGTGTTCCTTTGCTGCAGGTTCTGGTCTGAGCGCGGTTGCCCAAGATGGTGGAGGGTCCGGTTATAGAGTTCCTCACTGCCGCCCCATCACTCCCCATGTGTGGTATTTTGCACGTCCTCACTCACCTTTGCATGCTTCTGTTGTCCTGGTAATTTTCTTGATTTGTGTGTGTGTGTTGCACGGAGCATGAAGTGAGTTCCCTGCCCCCCATCTAATTCTGCCTCTCACCGTGTGCACCCACGGCCAGCCAGTCCCTAGCATTTTACGTTACTGGAACCTTTCATTGTCTTGTGCTTTTTGTAGTTTTACTCTTTTTACCATTTTTAGGTTTTAGTTTTTACTAAAGGTCGTTTTGTTTAATGATATATACATTTTATAATAAATTTATGAATGCTCATTTTTGTCTCAGGCTTTCTTTGACCACTACATGCAGCTTTATTAACTTAAAATATTTACGTGGTGTGACAGTTTGAGTTTGATGCTTTAATTTATTTATTTTATATTATTATATTATATTGATTTTTAGGGGTGCCAGCCAGGTCTCTCTCCTGACATATAAGATGTTAGGTTAGTCAGTTTAAGTCAGTCTTTTGCTTGAGTCTCAAACCACACAAAGGATGTGAGTTTTAATTAAACTCACACCCCACACATTAAATGACAAAGAAAAGAAAGCACACTTTTAAACCATTTCAAATTCAAAATCATGTATTAAACAATGATTATAAAAAAATTCACACAAATTCAAACCCACAGTTGCCCCCCCAAAGTCCAAACTCAACAAAATCCACCAACCAAGCAAAAATTCTAACTTAAATCTTCCACCATTTAACAGTCTCTTGAAAGAAGGAAGTAACAAAAAAAAAAAAAACAGTTCAGTCCATTTAAACAAAAAATTCCACTCCGGGTCTTCAGTTTATCCAAAAGAAAAAAAAAATAATTCAGTTCATTTCAGTTCAAGGCCTTTTTAAAAAACAAGAGAGCAGAAAAAAAAACTTAATTTACTCACAGCCCTCCAAGGGTCACAGTCAGTCAGTCCGTCAGTCAGTCCAGTCAGTCGGTAATCCGGTCCGGGTTATTGCTGCTGGTTTGCTGGGATGAGAGGATGACTGTCTTGCTGCAGTGGCTGGATGATTGTGATGAACCAGAGGGAGAAAACGGACGGAGATGAATAGAGTTGGTAACGGGATTAACTGCTGTACTTTTCTTCTACTAACGAGCTGTCGCTCCGACGCTTCCGTGCCGACTTGTCCACGAACGCACCGCCGCACCCTCCGAATGCGGATATGGGGGGGGGGTATTTAAAAACTGCCGCCAACTTCGAGCGAATCAGGTGTTGATGCCGTGGTGACAATTTCCGGGGTGGATCCGGATGCTAACAGGCATGTTACAGGGTGTGTGTGTGTTTGGGGCAACTTCCAGGTTGTCACAGTAGGCTTGTGCCCCCCTCATACTCGGTTACAATTATGTCACCAGGAAAGATATATGTACCTGAGTATAGATGAAGACTTCAGCTAGCAGCTCTCAAATTGGGATGTGATGTTTACATGTGCACACAATAACTGGGATGCTAATGTTCATGTGTCACATTATAGTTTATGAGTTTGGCTTTGACTTGCCATTAGACTGAATGAGTGGAGCTGACAAGAAGATAAGTTAGGCACATCTGGGAGTGGGAAGGAGGGGGAAGTAACAAAGCTGCGAGAAAGAGGACAGAGAAATGACTGAGAACTGAATCCAGAGAGGGAAAAGAAAAAAAAAAAAAACGTAGTTGACTGAAAGACAAAAAAGGATCTGTTAAAATAAGTGCTTGGTGCTTAGTTTCATTGGATTGTAAACAGTAAAAACTTCAGATGTACCTCCGCTGAGGGCTGCAGATGCCAGCAGACTCAATAAGCTGATCCACAAGGCCAGTAATGTTGTGAGAATGGAGTTGGACTCTGACAGTGGTGTCAGAGAGACGGATGTTGTCTAAGATCAAGACAATAGTGGACAACTCCACTCACCCTCTCCATGACGAGCTGGTCAGTCACAGGAGCACTTTCGGTGAGAGAGTGATTCCACCTAAATGCACCACTGAACCACACAGGAAGTCAATCCTGCCTGTGGCTTCATTCCACCTTATAACCACAGAATTAAAACTACAGCTATTTCTGCACACTTATGTATATTTGTTTAAGTATCATATTGATTATATGTTTGTTTGTTTTTTCTGTTGTATTTATAATTTTTTTCCTTCTACTTTTTTAAAATTTTGATTATACTTGAGTAGAGCGACTGCAACTAGGGATGGGAATCAAGAACTGGTTCTTTTTGAGAACCGGTTCCCAGTAGCTCGATTCCTTGGAATCGTTTGCCTGCCTCCTTAACGATTCTGCTTATCGATTCCGCCTTCGTTGTGCATGCGCGATGACGTCACATGTACGCTGCATTGTTTTAGTCAGAATGTAGCCAACATGGTGTTGAGGCAGAAACTGTCTAAAAAGATGACACCAGGTCCACTTACTTGGAACACTGTCAAAGCTTCCATGTCTTCAAAAGGGTGGAATCCCTCCAATATCCTCAAACATTTGTCCACAGCATGTGAATCATTTACAGGAATGTCACGTATTTGATACTTTGCTTGTGAATGTAGCGGCAGAGTGAACGCCGGGCCAGTTCCGGTGTGGGCAACAAACGTCTTAACTCCTCAAATACAAGTTTCTGAAGGTAAGAAGGGAAAGGAAATGAAGTGCACAACAACGGGAGACAAGCTGAGCCGAGTCGAACCAGTTCCACGTAGTAGAAATGCGGCAATAGAGGAATTAGTAAAGCGTCTTTACTTTCACTTTCACTGTAGCCCCCCCTCCGGAACCAGCCCAGCGTCAACTGTTATTATTATTTGTACATACTGTATATGTTATTTTTTTCTGTGCAGAGATGGAAATATAAAAGACAGTTCATGCAAACACACCCGTTTGTACTCTTTTATTCCCTCACCCAATGAGAATCGCTAAGGAAACGGATCGATACGCAATATCGATAATGGAATCGGGATCGATAAATTCTTAACGATTCCCATCCCCAACTGTAACACCCAATAATTCCCCCCTGGGTTTAATAAAGTGTTCTGATTCTGATTCTCTGGGCTCCCTTTTTTTCTCTCTTGTCTTCTTACCCTTGTACCGTTCTCCATACCAATGCTTCCTCATTCCTATCCAGGCTTCTCCTTCCACCAAGCCTGAATAGATGGATGTCAAGACATTTTCCACACCAGACCCTCACTATTTCCTTCACCGACACATCCTCTCACATGCCCACTCATGTTTGTCATGCAGGAGAAGGACCCACAAGCAGACTCAAAGGTAAAAAAAAAAAAGACTCTTTATTGAGCTCAGGAAAATGCAAACTGCATACAGGTGCATGGATAACACGCACAGTCTGAACGGTGGTTAAGACACCCTGGGGTGTAGCAGGAAAATACCTGGCAGACTGGGAGTAGACGAGGAGAGGCACAGGAGAATTGTGCTGGCTGAGACATGGAGAACAAACCAACAATGAAAGCACAGGAGAGTGAACTTAAATAGTGAAGGGTAAATAGAAAACAGGTGCGTGAAGCTGATGGATAATCGGTGAGTTGAGTGGGGAGTAATGAGTGGGATGAACTGAGCAGGTGTGACAGTGTTCTCAGGTAGGGACTTATCGACTTTAATGTACTTTAATTTTAATTCTCTGCAGGAAGGTTTCTATTATTACTGTTACTGAATGGGTTTAATTATTTTATTGTCATTGTACAGTGAAGCACAACACAATTGGGAAGCAACTCTCAATATTAACAGGATTAATAAGACGAAACAGATATAAAAGAGAAAAGTACTGGGTATAAATAGCAAAAATAAAACCATAAAACCATTATATACAGCTTTAATGTCTAGAGAAAATGTGCAAAATATCATGCAAAATATCTTAACGGACCTTTGTAAATGATTTAGTATGTGAATTGCACGTTACAGTGGGTGTGAGACTATTTAAGGCATGAATTGCAGTGGAGATTATTATTACTATTTGCTTCCTACATATTTACATTGTTTTTGGTGTGGCTTAAAGTGAAATCCTTCGCTTTGGTGTGATAAGTACCAAAATGGTAGTGGCGAATCCATAGGGGGAAAAGAAAGGTGAAAAACAGGAGATAAATGAAAACTAAAAGCAAAAACTGTACAAAGAAGCACAACACAAGGAGAATAATGGAAATGTGATGGTTACGGTCACCATATGGCTGTGGATATAAGAAACAACAGAGGTGAAGTTGAACAAAAAAAAAAAAAAAACACATCCACACACTAGTGTATCTCTCACGTTAGGATGTTATATTAGTCGTGACACTTCAGACCTTTAGAAATCTGAACAAGAGCAATGTGGCTCTAAATGCTGGATCTACACTAGAGTGTGGATTTTTTCTTTGATCTACTGTTGTTACATTATTATCCGCACTCAGCAAGATTATCCACTACGAGGATGCGTATGTGTTGGCGCTTCACTCCAGGACTGAAACTGGAAACAAAGAGCGCTGTAATCCAAGTCCTAATTCCACATTAAAATGACATATTCATCCACCAGTCGCTCTAGATGACAGGACAATATTTTCCTTACATTTATGGCCAAGTATAAAAGTAGAAACAGGGCCTGAACATGTGCACTCTGCATGAAGCGAGTGGGTAAAACACAAAGATCTATATGTACATGGCCCTGGGTCTCTTTAGTATCCTACTTTAAAAAAGTGTTTATCATTGGCTGTGTATTTGACAGTTTTGTCTGTATTGCAATTTCCAGATAGATTATAACTTGCACTTTAATCTGTCAATAAGTGAAATGCAGCTGAAGCAGAGTGTGTATCGAACCTCGGTCACACACGCAAGATAGAGAGAGAGACAGATAAGAGTTACACATGAGGTCAGTGACATTTTCGCTGCAAAGGAGAAGCAGCAGCATCAGTAGTACTTATTGACTGCTTTTGATGTATGAACACTCGCAGGGATTTGTTCTGTGGCTGTCCCCCGAGGAGGAAAACCACTGACACGTTAGCAATGATCACATCCTCCTCGACGACCTGGCAAAGAGAGGATGACCTGCAGTACACAAGCACAGAGCACAACATCCATCTGCGAGTATGTCAGACACACATAATCTTAAGCCTGGACTCGTTACTCGTTCTATTAATTTGCATCCTTATCTTTTCCAAAGTTCCTGCTCAGCCCCAGCAGTCAATAGAATATTGTATTACAGAGTAAGGCAGCAATTATTAAACTTCACCATTAGAGAAGTAGCTCCAAATGAGGTGTATGTTCTTACTAATGTACTTAGACTTGTGACATTTTCTTATCAGCTGCTTGATTTGAACTATACAACAGGCAAAGTATAGCAACTAAGCACTAACAGTGGCAGTATCAAATAAATACACATGATGCATTAAAGCAAAAGCAGAAATCCACTGTAGTTGCTGATAAGTCGACCATTCTTTAGAGTTTACCTTTTTTGAACCATTTGAAAGATTAATTAAATGTATTTCAAGCAAGTGTGAGATGAGAAAAATTCACTTTTCTTGAAAATGTTCATTTAAAGAAGGAAACTGTGAGTTTGAGTGTTGAACACACAACGGTACAATGTTTTGACCCGCACGAGTCAGTTTATAAAAGTTCAGCTTTTGCTACATTAACTTACATTATATACAGGGTGGGGAAGCAAAATTTACAATGAACATTTAGTTGTTTTTTCTCAGCAGGCACTACATCAGTTGTTTTGAAACCAAACATATATTGATGTCATAATCATACCTAACACTATTATCCATACCTTTTCAGAAACTTTTGCCCATATGAGTAATCAGGAAAGCAAACGTCAAAGAGTGTGTGATTTGCTGAATGCACTCGTCACACCAAAGGAGATTTCAAAAATAGTTGGAGTGTCCATAAAGACTGTTTATAATGTAAAGAAGAGAATGACTATGAGCAAAACTATTACGAGAAAGTCTGGAAGATACTATTAAAGAAGAATGGGAGAAGTTGTCACCCGAATATTTGAGGAACACTTGCGCAAGTTTCAGGAAGCGTGTGAAGGCAGTTATTGAGAAAGAAGGAGGACACATAGAATAAAAACATTTTCTATTATGTCAATTTTCTTGTGGCATATAAATTCTCATGACTTTCAATAAACTAACTGGTCATACACTGTCTTTCAATCCCTGCCTCAAAATATTGTAAATTTTGCTTCCCCACCCTGTATAGTATATTGTAGCATAGGTGGAAGCTGGACAGGAAGTTAGCTCAGTGTCAAGTAAGAGCACA